>NC_081411.1:770860326-771487826 GCF_030272615.1 Cryptomeria japonica | reverse complement strand
GTCTAGTGTGAACTGGGGCATTCCTTGTTTGTGACTGTCTTATCTCCATGCAAATAGGTATAATGACTTTCTGGGTCGAACATATGCCTCGATTGTCATAACCTACTTGCCATAATAAAGCTCAATGATGATAATGCACAAGAAGCTCTTTCATGTTCATATCTTCTATCTTCCATCCCCCTTTCTTGATTGACTTCCATCATCCTTCTCGAGTCTACGTAGCCTGCTATCACATGACTAAGTATAATGACACACCAAAAACATTTGCATTTCATGTAGTTGTACCTACATTACCACATATAAGCATTTCATACATACATATAGATATCACAACTGCATCACATCCTACACACAACACCTGTTAGCACAATTTACATTTGCATTATCATATTCATCTACATTACATACATTCACATTTGCATCATGCATACACATATAAAACATAAAAGAAGAAACAAATATATTGCATTGCATCATATACATATTTGCATCCATATCATAAGCATCACATAGAAACATACATCACATAAGTACACATGCATATAGCTACCACAAAGATGAATCATCTCATATATATAATCATAAGTGTCATGATACAATGATGTCAAAATCATATGGCTACAATCACCCGAAGGTGTCTACATCATCATACAAAAATGGTACAAAACTGATACATAGGGAGCCTTCTAAGGCTATGATGAACTCCCTCCCTTAGAGCCACCTGGCCTCGATGGAATCTGAGCCCCTGAAGGACCTGCCCCAGGATCATCCCTCCTATCCCCTCTATCTGGTGGTAGTGGAGGACCCATAACCCCACCACTAGATGCGTGTCTCCTCCGGCTCCCTCCCGTAGCTGTCGCTGTCCGTGAAGGTCTATGGAAGCTCCTTGCCTACTGATCTGCTAGCACTGCACCATAATAGAGGTCCCGCCAGTAGGCAATCTCCTCCCCTGCTCGTAGGACGTAAGCATATCCTGCCTCTATGTCCTCTGCTGCTTGTCTCCCAGCCCTCAGTGTTGTCTCAGCCTCTGTATAGCACTGAATAGCCTGGTCTCTCTCCCACTCAGTATCTCTAAGCTATCTCCTGAGCCGATCACTCTCCCTCTCCAACTCCTGAATCTCATCTACCTAACCCTGGTAGATCTCCCTGAGCTCAATCAGCTCATCCTCCTCTGTGTTAGCCCCCTCCGCCTCTGCCTGTGGCTCCCCCTGTACGGGTGCCTACCTCTATGCCTGTACCTATACTGGTGCCTATACTAGCACCTATCCTTGTACCTATCCCTGTCCCTGTCCCTATCTCTGTACCTATCTGGGACCCTGTGCTGCTGGTACCTATAGCGGCAATCCACCGCGACCCCTCACCACCCGAGCCTGTCTCTCCTCTGCTCCCTCCCTCCGAGGTGCAACCCTCCTCTCTCTAACTTCTCCCCTCTGCCTTCATCGGCCTCTACCCCCATCACCTCCACCATCATCATCATCATCCCCACCCCCATCTCCATCTAATAGCTCTCCCGGATCTGTCAAGCATGGGAAGGGATGCCCCACCCAGTAAGCTATATACTCAGCATCCATGCTGGCATCCTCAATCTCTGGCCACATATCCCAAGGTAGGGGCACCATCTCTACCAGCTATGTCATAGCCTAATCATATGATAGTAGAGGCCCAAACTATGCTTGATCCCTAATAGTCTAGGCATACATACCTGAACCCCATGGCATCCTCTGGATCCTGCCATACTACTTGCACACCTTATCCACAAGCTATCTCTCTAACACATAGGGCGTCTACCCAATCAGATACCTACTCTAGAAGGTGTACAAAAGCTCTCGTGCATCGTCCTCCCACTCCTCACACCCTAGGTATGGTCTCCAGATGACTACATCAATCTCGTCTATCACCCGTCGCCAGTGCTCCAACCTGCCAATCTATGGTTGGGACGTGATCATATCATATAGGTGCACCAAACTGCATCCACGTCCCCTGCCTCTAAAGTGTATCGGCCTCATCATCGGCAGATTCTCATACGCCCATACCTACAGTAGTGTCACCCCGCAGCCCAGTCCTACTGATCCATGGTATACGAACTGATGTAGCTCATAATATAGGTGTGCCAACACACATGGTCCCCAGGCATATCTGGTGTGCTGCGTCACCAGTGTCTCCAGTGCTCCTCCCTAGCCTACAGTCAACCCCCATGTCGCCCTATCTGGACACAGGAACCCACTAATCGCTCCTCCTAGCACTACTGGCAGCGCCAACCCTGTGGCTGTCATAGTGTCCCACGCCACGTGTCCTGCCCTCATCTCTAGTCCTGGGTCCTGGAATACTTGTCTCAGGGCCTCCCTGTCTCCATCTCGATCGTATGGGATCAGATCCCCATCGATCGATATCTATAGAATCCTGTAGACATCCTCCAAGGTGACTGTCATCTCACCCATCGGCAAATGAAACGTACACGTCTCTGAATGCCATCTCTCAGCCAGCGCAGTCAACAGTCCCATGTTCACCCGAAACTTAGGCACATATAGCACATGTCTCAAGCCCATATCCTCAATAGCAACTCGCTCCTTGGCTGTTAGCTCAAGTCACAATCTCTGAGTCAATGGGAATCTCTCCCGTGACTCCAGCATAGGCAAATACTCCTGCAGTCAAGCAAATCAATCATGTTAGTTATAGTGGCATTCATTGTTTATCACAAAATGCTACTTTTTATCTAAATGCATATGGCTATCTATCCTAGTGACACTCACTATTCATCATAAAGTGTTGCTATCTATCCTTGTGACACTCACTGCTCATCACAAAGTGTTGCTATCTATCCTAGTGGTACTCCTTGTTCATCACAAAGTACTACGTGTTTTGCACTCTCTGTTCATCACAAAGTGCTCTTCACATTTGCACTCCCTGTTCATCACAAAGTGCTGCTCTCATATTTTGGGTACTCCCTGTTCATCACAAAGTACTTTATCTTGGTACTTACTATTCATCACAAAGTGCCTTGATCTATCCTAGTCTTCCTTAGAGGACCTTCTTGAGTGTATCCTCTCAGCAGCTTATCCAATCAACAGCATATGTTCATCACAGAACTGCCGATTTGACCTGGAAGATGAAAGTTTGTTTATCATGATGATTATATGTTGTATATGTAGCGCATTATGGTTGTAGGACTTCATGTATCAAACATCGACTCCACCTAATCTCACGGGTCTAAGCGTGTCCCATCCCAATGGCAAGTTGTTGGAGATGGCATGGGTTTCTTTCGCTTACTTTAGGCTTATTTGTTTACCTTGTAAGTGTTGGCAATTGACACTCATCCAGTAGTCACCTTCTGAGGTAAATTGCATTTTCATTTTTTATTGATGGCAACTAATCTTCAAGAGATGGTATTTTTTCATCTAGATTCATCACTTTATTATTTTGCCTAGATAAGGCCAACCGATATACACCCTATGTTTTATACTTGTTAACTGAATATTCTTAGTAGCAGTAATTCATATTATGGGACCTAGTAAAGTCATTTGAAGAATAGAAGGTAGCGTGCCAAGCCAACATCAAATAAGATCATTGAGATAATTTGTAATATACTTTATGATCCGAGAGGAAGCCGACAGGTTTATTTTCCTTGGGAAGGCTGACATGATGAACAAGCTACAAGTTATAAGGGTATATAGGAGAGATCACTTAGCTATGGATTTAATACATTCATATGATGTGATTTGACATGTGAAAGAGTCAGAGATTGATAGTATACAAATTGATGAGAGAATGTTAGCATATGTACGTAGTTGCACGTGCGCAATCCTAACCGATAGCAGAACAAAGTATCAGTATTGTAGACACCCAAAATTGTCATGTCTAATTAAATAAATATTTTATTTATTTAATTATCTAAGCCTAATTCTTCTATTAATTAAATAAATCTTTATTTATTTAATTAATTCATTTATCCTCTTCTAGCCTTATTTCCCATTTAAATAAATACATTTATTTATTTAAATTATCCTTTTCTTAAATTAAATAAATATTTTATTTATTTAATTGATCTCATTTCCTCTATTAATTAAATAAATCTTTATTTATTTAATTAATTCATTAGCCTTTTTCTACACATGACACATGTCATTCATCTCTTAATTCCTACACTACCTACCCATTTCATTATTTTTATTATTTCTTTTACCTACCCTCTAATCCTAGCCGACCTCCTTTTTACACCTTTCAATCTTATCCCTCCATTTCATATTGTGTCTTCTATTTAAGGAGATGCTTTCTTCATTATCAAACCCTAATCGACAATCTTAAGGACTTGGCTACACTACGATCCTACTTGCAACCACATTCCGTTCTTTGTTGAGCTCTTGTGCGCATAAAATCTGAGAGCAAATATATCAAGCAAGATCAATGGAGATAGGAAGAATGGAGATCAAAGCCCTATTGGACATGTGATGGTATAGTCTTTGTGATTTCATTTGATTTGCATTGTCTTAGGTAATCTTCATATGTTATGGTGGATCTTTGTTGTTGTTAGGCTAGGGTTTTGTGGTTGAATTCATTTAGCCTTTCAATCTTGTTATTATTGTTATCCATTTTCACCATATACAAGTATCACCAGTTCAATTGAGGATCTCAAAACTACAATCAGAACTTATCTAGTATAGTTAGATGCATCATTTAAGTTCAATTCTATTATAAATCTTTTTGTAATGATCTCTAAGTCAGCGACACTTCCATATATGTGTATTTGAGTAGTGAACTCTAGGCAATAAGCATGTACATACCCCTCTATGTAATATTTGTATACCTTGATTAAGTATATAGATATTGTGGGTACCGACCCCATTGTGATTTTTCCCTTTATAGGGTTTTCCACGTATAAATATTGGTGTTATGGTATTGTTTCTTGTGTTCATTTGTTTAAGCACTTTAATTTAATATTTTTTCATCCAGTTGATCATCAATAAGTTCAGAAATTCTTATACTAGTAGAACACTAATTCACTCCCCCCCTCTCAGTGTTCTTGGATTCCAATAATTAGTATCAGAGCCTCGTTCCTTGGAAAAATTTTAACAACTTGAGGAAGATCTGGAACTTGGAGTCAATGGAAACTGGTTTGCAACAACAACTCCAACTTGCTCTTGAGGATCTTGATGATGAAAAAGAGGAAAGCAATAAATTAAAGAATGAGGAATACATCATTTCATTACAAGGAAAACTATCAACTGCTCAAGCTAAGAGGAAATAACTCTATGATCAACTAAAAAATCAAAGTAGTGATGAAGAAGATGCTTTGAAAGATCAATGCCATAAACTCACTCGGGAGAATACTACCTTGAAGAATCAAATGCAATCCCTAACTATAAGAATGTGCAAGGAGATTGAAGACAAAAAGAAGAATGAAGAAAATCTAACTCAAGCATTGAAGGATAGATCAGATGGATGCAACAGACTGATACATGACAATGATATGCTAAAACTTGAATTGATTCAATCTAGGAATAATGAACAAGAACTTGAAAGATGAATCATAATCATGAGAGATGAATTGGCCATTACAAATAAGTACAAAGACAAGTGCAAAGCCAGCTCCGCAAGACTTGATGAATTGATGAAAAGCGATAAAGATGCTAATGACAAGAGAGGTCTTGGATATGAATTAGGAGAAAGCTATGGAACTAAACAACAAGATTAATCATCCGGTTAGAAGCATAATCATGCCAGAAATCCAAAAAATCAGAACCAGAGATCACCGGTAAGACAGACTAATGCTCATAAATTCAATGGTACATGTTTTGTTCGCAATAAATATGGTCATGTAGCGAGTCAGTGCAGAAATAGAAATAATCAAAATAATGAATCATTCCTTGGTCAATGCTTTAACTACAATAAACATGGTCATAAGTCAGTAGAACGTAGAAGTATTAGAAATATCAAATGTAATGCTTGTAGTAGATACAGATATATGGCTAACCAATGTAGATCAAAAGAAAATCAAGGGTATAGAAAAATAATTCAAAAGAATAATATTGCTTGGTACGCATGCAACACGATTGGGCATATTGCTAAGTATTGCACAAATAAGAATCCTCTGGTAACTAATGGAAATTCAAATGAGAAAGGAAAAACAAAGGTTGAAGATATCAGAAAACATCATGAGAAAAGATGGTTTCGAAAATCAGAAACACAATTGGTAGAACAAATAGGTCCTGCACCAAAAGTAGGAACTTCAACTGGTAACTAAGGTACTTTTCTTTAGGGGTAGGAAACTCATTGAAGATCATGCAAACAACCCAAATTAGATATGAAGTTAGGGAATTCTAACTACAGATGGACACTCAAGCAGATTCAAGTGTTTATCGGAACATACATGCAGATTATATGATCCGGTTAGATTCTTTAGTCACATTTATGACAATGAAAAATTAGCGTTAATGGTGATAAACAAGGGAAAATTTAAGTCACTTCTTCACACAGTGATTGAGTATTCTGAAGAGAGATTTCAAAGGTAATCAAGAGTCCTAAGGTGATTTGTGCAAGCATTTGAATCCGAAGAGCATTTCATCATCCAGAAAGATATCAAAGTATTTACCATTTGCTAAAACCCTCAAAGTTTATCATGGAATCCTCATCAAATGTTGATACTCCCTGTAGCATCATAAAATTGCAACCCTTGCAATTTTTGACCATATTAGGGTCGTCACGCATGGGAACCAAATCCCTAGGCCTGATCAGAGACCAGCGACGCTTGACACTTGAAAACTACATCTTTCTTGCCCTCCGCATTGCCCGAAGTGTATCATGTCCTAGAAAAAAGGGTAGGATAGAGGCGTGGTGCCCCTATCCTCCTAGGACAGGGGCATGGTGCCTCTGTCCCTGCCCTATTTTGGGGCAAGACCCTTTTCAATTATTCTTTGGTGGTTGTGCATTAAGAAAGAAAACTCCCCCAATGTCGGCCTATGGTGGAAAATCAGTCAATTAGCCCTTATTGACAGGTATACAAGTCACATTTCCCCTTTCATTTTGGCATAAAATAGATACATGAGATCACACATTCAAGCATTCAAGAGCATTCAAACATTATTTTCCAGCATTGAGCATTGTCAAGTCTCCTTTCAAGGCGAGGTGTTGCATTCAAGTCAAGGATTCAACCATTGAAGAGGAGATTCATTCCAACATTCAACTTGATACAAATAATTCTATCAACATTTTTATCACAACCTCCCTTCAGGTGATTTACATTTCAGTCTTTCATTTATATTTACTTGCAAAGTACTTTCTTTCATCATCTGGTTAATTCCAAAACTTGGGTTTGACCTGAAGGCAAACCCCCAATCCCAACCCCTTTTCCTCTCTTTTCTGTGTGTAGGTTACAGGTGTGCAGCTATACTTTCAAATTTGAACTCCACTTCCAGAGGCGAAAAAACCCTTTTCATTTCGTGGATTTTTCAGAGGACCGTGGACATTCCCACCACGGTCTGGGAAACTTTTTCTCAAATTTGCAAGGTGGCTTTGTCTTGATAGATTATTGCCAGATCCAGGTGCACAACTTCATCCTATGCTTCTATCTTGAGTTATAATCAGATCTTTGTCACTTTTTCACTTGGTTATAAGTACACAATTCAAATCTCATTCCAAGAGAGGGGATTAACTTACCATTCTTATATCACTCAGAATTCAATATCCTTCTCTGTACGTTGAATCTAGTGCATTTCCCCTCTCTTCTAATGTAACGCATGAAAAGTGTTTGAAGGGAAATCCGAAGTGAAACTTTCATCTCTCCTCGGAGGGAAGAAAAGCTTTCCTCTAGATCTCCATAAGTCACCTTTTTCAACATTACATTTTGGTGAACCCAACAGCTTAGATGCTTTATTTTGAAAATCATTATATATTTTTTATTTACAAGTTTAATTTTTTTGCAAACTTAGTGGTTAAATCATTCAAATCCCTAGTTTTAAAATTGAAATTGAACTTGTGTTTTGATTTCTATTGTCTTAGATCTAAAAATTTCTTGGTTTGTCAATTTCAATTTTCTTCTTGTCTTGTTCAATTTGCAAATCAAATTCATAAAATTAAGTGGTTAATTGTCGAAACCCTAATTTTAAAAAATAATATTGAACTTGTGCAAAAATTGAATTTCCATTTAATTTTCAGATTTGTGACTATTTTCATATTTGTCATCATTCCTACAATTCAAATTTTTAATTTCCCTCTTCTTTTCAAAATTTAAATTTTAAAAATTAAGTGGTTAAGTCATAAACCCTAATTTTCAAAATTAATTGGATTTTATACAAATTTCAATCAATTTCATTCCAATTTAGGTTTCTAAAAATTTTCCAAGGTGTCCCTCCCCTTTAGATTTGACCCTTTTCAAATTTGCAATTCAATTCCCTTTTTTCTTCAAAACCCTAATAGGGTCCTATTTTCACATTTGCACCTTAATTTTGCCTATCTAGAAATCGTAAAATCCACCAATATTTTGGGATTATCTTTAAAATCATCGTAATATTCATTCTTGAAAATTTCAAAAAAATTTGGTCAGACAATGTGCATTCCCGCCACGGTCCTCGACTTTTTTTCCAAAATTTCAGGAAACTGTTATGACTGCATTTAATTACTAAATCTAGAGGATTGGCTGATTTTGTCTATTTTTGATCCCTCTAATATCAAAAATACCTCCAAAATTCAACATTTTAAATTTCAAGAAATTTTTTAAAATTAAGAGGTTAATTATATCTACCCTCATTTTAAAAATTATGTTTGTGTCATTATCTTCCTCCAACAAAGTTCAAATTGTTTAATCATTATTTTCTTAAATTTTGCATTACTCAATTTTGTAAGCTTTGTTCAAAATTTGAAGTTTCAGTTTTCCCTCTAGTGCATGAGTTTTACCACTATTAGTCCTACCTATAATATCCCCATTAGACGAAGCATTAGAATTAAGGCCTCCCAAGGTTTAATTACTGAGGACATGGAACCTAATTTGGGTGACTTTTTTAATGAGGATAATGCTAATTCATCCCATCCTAATCATGTCCCTATCTATCCAATTGATGAATCCCATGATGAACATGAAGAATCTTTGACTAGAATCTAATAGTGAAGCTCTTCCATTAATTGAAGGCCTTAAATGCATGATTCAAAGTGATAAGAATGGAATTAATATATTATGTGGCATTGCTCATATTTTTAATTCTAATGTCATGCCTATCAAGAGATGTGTTGAGAACTTAGGTTATTCACAACCTTCAAATCAAATCAATTCTTCTATTCCTTTGACCACTTCAATGGCTAGTATTCCTACTTTCACTTCAAACATCATGGCTACATCAACTCAAAATGTCATTCCTACAACCATTGGTCATGGGGGCAATCCCTCTTCTTCATTTAATCCTCCATCTTTACCTATGGCTTCCATAAGTATTCCTATTATCCCTCAACCAATCAATGTGACACAAGGGGACAATTCATTTAACAATTTTACTCCTCCTTTGAGTGTCCCATTTCCTATGCAATCATCACCTATGACTACTTATCATAATGTCCCACCACCTTATTCTCAATCCATTCCTTCCTTCAATAACATCACACCACCTTCTCAATCAACCATGTATAACATCAATTCTTCTATCAAAGCAACCATTAAAAATCTTGCCCAAACCATGTCTTCCTTACAACAACAAATTTCTTCTATGAGTCAATCCAAGTTTAGTGTGCCTACCTTTGATATTGCGAGCCCACTTTCTCTTGTTATTGTTAAAGTCATGCCACCTAAGCATGTGGAGGTCCCTCAATTGGAACTCTATAATGGAAAAGGTGATCCTCGTATGCATTTCAAAACATTTCAAACCTTGTGTATTGATTTTTCTTATGATCAAAGATTGCTTGCAAAATTGTTTACAAGAACATTAAGAGATAAGGATTTACAATGGTATTTCTCTTTTCCTTGTTATTCCATTACTTCTTTTCAACAACTAGAAAATGCTTTCATCCAACAATTTCAAAATAACATTGGTCCTAAAATCACTTTGACTAATTTAATGCATTGTAAACAAGGTGTTAAAGAAAAAATGATTGATTTCATTGGTAGATATAAGCATTTGTGTGCTCAAATTTATTTTCCTATACCTGATAATGATATTCAAAGAATTTTCATTTCTAATTTGCAAAAAGATATCAGGGAAAAGCTTCTTTTGTCTAAGTTTACTTCCTTTCTGCAGTTTTGCGCAACACTCCACAATTATCAACTAGTTGAGTCAAATGGAGAAATCTAATCCTATGGCTCCAAGTGATAAGGGCGAGAGTGTTCAACAACCATTTTCAAAGTTGAAACCAACAAAAATATTGATCAAGTTCAATGATACAATTAACAACAACAATGTGAATACTACAACAGGTGTGCCTTCTATTTCTAAATTTTACAAAAGAGAAAGACAGTTTACTCCTTTGAATGAATCTTTAGATGGTATTATGTCTCAATTGTTGCAAAGAAATGTTATCAAACTTCCTCCTATAAAACAAGTTGATCCTTATAAACTTGCATCCCCTTATTTTGATAACAATTCCTTTTGTCAATTTCATCATCAGCTTGGGTATGATACCGAGAAATGTTTCGCATTGAAAAGTAAGATTCAAGATTTGATTGATAACAATACTATATTTGTGGCTAGTGTGAATGATAAGGGAAATAAATAAGTAGCTCCTCCTAATCAAAACCTTAAATTTTTTACTAAACCTTTGCCTTCTCATACCTCTAACATGATTGAGACTGAGTATACTTCTTTCTCCTTTGAGGAATTCACTTCTATGGCTCCGAAACTGGTAAATATGGTAGAACAACAAGACATGCCTAAGGATTATTGTATTACATTTGACCCTAGTGAGATGATTAGAGAACCTAATGGCCCTTTATACATAGTTGTGAAGGTTAAGGATATACCTTGTTGTGGCGCTCTTGTTGATCCCTCTTGCGTGGTTAACATCATCACTGAGGAGTATCTTTTCAATTTACGATTTTATAAACCAATATATCATGCCTCTAATGTAGTTGTGAATTTATTTGATGGATTCTCTTATCCTACCATTGGCTCTATCACCCTTCTTGTTGAAGTTCATAATAAATCTATGGATGCTGACTTTGTTATCATACCCTCTTCTAAGCGATTCCATGCGAAGTTGGGATATCCTTGGCTATCTTCCATGAAGTCTATTGCTTCTCCAATCCATAAGTGTTTGAAATTTCCTCACAATAGAAAAATCATAACTATGAACCATAGCTTATTTAGACCATCTAAAAGAAGCCCTATTGTTCCTCTTGAATTATTTTGGCCTAAGTAATTTCAATCTCTTCCATCAAGGAGTGATGCTCTTTTTCAATCTAATCAAAAATGGAAGAAAGATATGATCTTATCCTCAAGTCAACCTAGATCCCCAACACTTCACATTCCTATCATACTTAAAGATTAAGTTCTTCCCCTCATGGATATAACTAATCTCCCTCCTAAGGAATATCTTCAACCTATTGCTATGGATGTGACTATACCTTCTGCTAAGAAGAACAACAATATTCCTCCTAAGGTTAGACCTGTACCTCCTCCTCATGATGGAACTGGTCTTCTTCCCACACCTAACATTCCTCCTTCCTCTCATAGAGAGAAGAGGTCTTCTTCTTCTCTTTTCCAACCAAAAAGACCTTAGCCTAAACCTTCAACTATCAAAGAGTTCAAACATTCCTACTTTTTCAAATGTTCTTCCTTCTTCTCAACCTTCTACTAAGACTCAATGGAATCTCTATGCGAGAGAACACAGATGAAGACATTGTGTTCGAGCTCATGAAGTTGTTCCTCAACCCATTCCATCTCCCAAGACTCCAACATTTGACATGATTCCATTTTCTCCTAAACAAGATGTTCAACCTACATCTCCAAATCATAAGTTGCAAAAAACATGTGATGGTTTTACTCCTATTCATGTTTGTGCTCCTCTTTCTATAAATATTGATGAAGAAATGAGTGAAAATTTTATTCATGATTGCAATACAACTCCTAATGCTTCTTATAGTGATTATGAATATGTTGATGTGGACAAGCATTTATCAACTGAATTTCCACAAACTCTAATCCTAGCTCCTAGAATCGAACAAAGTGATTTACCACATGAGTATAGTCCTTGTTTGGATCTTTTGATAGCTCCATCTACTATGCTTGATGTTGCTCCTTTGGCATGATGCTCGCCTTCCCAAAATAGTGATTAACAAGATCAGGAGGTAGATGTTGTGCTAGATTAGCAATATTAGCATTGTAGATCTTCTCTATCTCTCTCCTTTCTTTCTCTTTTTGTGACAATTATTTTATGTGTATTCCTATTTTTGTATTGTTCCCTTAATGTCTATTTGGGGATGATGCAAAGAATTGAAATCTTTTCTTGGTCTCTTTCTTGTTGACTTGAAAGACATCCTCTCTTCCCTTTCTTCTAAGGAAGTTTCCTTTCTTTGGGGAATGATGATTATTATATAAATATACATATATGATATACATGAGTTATCATACAACATACTGAACCCGAGGAAAGAGAAACTACCTTGTATTTTGTGCTCATTATCCTTGAGTTTATTCCTCACTTGGGGGCTAAATCCTTGGGACAACATGCTACCTCTCTTCTCTCTCTCATGGGTGTATCCTACCTTAAAGAAATCACTCTTGATAAGGCGCTTGCAATTGCTTTAATGTGGGGGCATACACTCTTCTTATATTTTCCTTCTTGATAGTTTGAATATTTAGTGAACTTGGCTTTGCTTCATAGTTTTGGTATCTTTTTCATGAATCATAGTGAGGGGAACCTTGCTACTTCCAGTCGTGGTTTTCCCTTCTTGATTTCCCCTTTTACTTTGTCAATTGATGTTGTAAGATCCTTAGTCCACTGGGGGCTTGGTGCATCTTGCCTCCTTGACATGGTAGAAATGTTTCAATCTTGTTTCCTTGTACTTTACCGGTAGCGTTGGCGTACGTTCATATTCCTACTAAAGTGGGGGCTAAATGTAGCGTCATAAAATTGTGACCCTTGCAATTTTTGACCACATTAGGGTCCTCACACATGCGAATTGAATCCCTAGGCCTGATCAGAGACCAGAGACTTGCTTGGTACTTGAAAATTGCATCGTTCCTGCCCTCTGCACTACCCGAACTGTATCTTGTCCTTGAAAAAAGGGCAAGACAGGGGCGTGGTACCCCTGTCCCCCCAGGACAGGGGCATGGATTTCCTGGAAAAGGGTGTGGCACCCGTGTCCCTACCCTATTTTTGGGTAGTACCCTTTTCAATTATGCTTTAGTGGTTGTGCATTGAGCGGGAAAACTCCCCCAATGTCTGCCTATGACGAAAAATTAGTGAATTAGCCCTAATTGACAAGTATATAAGTCACATTTCCCCTTCTATTTTGGCATAAAACATATACATGAGATCACACATTCAAGAGAATTCAAACATTCTTTTCTAGCATTGAGCATTCTCAAGTCTCCTTTCAAGGCTAGGTGTTGTATTCAAGTCAAGGATTCAACCATTGAAGAGGATATGCATTCCAACATTCAACTTGATACAAACAATTCTATCAACATTTTTATCACAACCTCCCTTGAGGTGATTTACATAATTTAAGTTTTTCATTTATATTTACTTGCAAAGTGCTTTCTTTCATCATCTGGTTAATTCCAAAACTGGGGTTTGACCTAAAGGCAAACCCCCAATCCCAACCCCTTTTCCTCCCTTTTCTATGTGTAGGTTGCAGGTGTGCAACTGTACTTTTTGATTTGGATTCCACTTGTAGAGGCGGAAAAAACCTTTACGTTTTGTGGATTTTTCAGAGGACCATGTACACTCCCACCACGGTTCGGGCAACTTTTTTTCAAATTCACAAGACAACTTCATCTCGGTAGATTATTGCCAAATCTAGGTGCACAACTTCATCTTGCGCTTCTATCTCAAGTTGTAATTAGATCTTTGTCTTTTTTTCACTTGGTTATGAGTACATAATTCAATCAATTCAAATCTCATTCTAGGAGAGGGGATTCACTTACCATTCTTATATCACTCAGAATTAAATCTCAATCTCTGGAGGTTGAATATAGTGCATTTTACCCCCTCTTTTAATATAATGCAGGAAAAGTGTTTGAAGGGAAATTCGAAGTGAAACTTTCATCTCTCATCGGAGGGAAGAAAAGCCTTTCTCTAGATCTCCATCATACACATTTTTTAACATTACACTCCCATGGTAGTTGAAATCAAGAACCACCCACACCCGGAATTCAAGAAACATCCTTACAAATCATTTATGGATGAACCTTTGGTGGCAATTTCTAGTGTATGCCATGGTGTGCTTCAAAATGAAGACATTAGGGCATATATTCATTGCAATACAGAAGAAATCAAGAATTATGAAATGTCCCAGGTATTCATAGATCACCTTATCACTGATAATAAACTCAAACTAGAATATGCACAATTAAGGAGGAAGGGTTTTACCCAATTCATGGATTTTCCATCCTTTGATGAAGATGAATGGGTGAGGTACATCCTCAGCTGAATTCATGGGGAGTTCTTATGGTTGGACCGACCATAAAAGATAACAAAAGAAGTGATCAAGAATATCACCTACCTCTACAAAGTTAGAGATCTGCTAGGGCTTCGACAGATATAAAACACAGATGTATGCAAACTCACTGGCACAACGTATGATGGAAGATCAATGTGGGTTGATGATATCAGGGATCCTAATGTGAAATTTGCTGCAATGGTGATTGGCTATAAGTTTTATCAATCTAACCAATTGAACTCAGTCTCTAGAACCACCATTTACATTGCTTATTAGATGGTGAGAGAAGATGCACACTATGACTCATGTAGTCTAATGGTCAAGAAACTGATGACCAACCTCCAAAAGATCAAGCAAGCCAAGAAGAATAAATTTTAGTATGGTTCTCTAATTATATACTTAACCTTTTACTTTCTGAATATGGTACTCGGTTATGGAATAATTCAATGGGCATTTGATAGATCGATTACAACTTAAATAGCACAAATACTAGACCGGCAGGGAGACAAGCAACAAAAGGCTAACCCGTGGGCCTTTTTCAGAACATTTCAAGAAGAGATGAAGAATAGGGTAAGGATTCCTAAAACAATTATGGAGAAATATAAAGATACAATCTGTTTCATGGTTAATAAGGATGAATACATGATGGAAGTAGTCCAGCCCAGGACAGTTTGGATTATGCCAATGGGCTATGAGGTAGATGTGACCACACTTGATGGATATGCACAACATCTACTCACAACTCTAGTTGAAGAAAAAGAAGAAAAATTTGGCACTGCATACAAGAAGGGACTAAAAGTCCACAAGTAACAGGTTGGACCCAACATCATAAGGAAAATGACAAGAGTTGTAGCTGAGCAACTAATTAGTGAAGGTCATAAAAGGGTAGAAGTAGAACAAAAGGTCATAATCCTTGAAGCACGGAGAAAAGAAGAGAAGAAAAAGAAGAGAAAAGAGGAGAGAGAGGAAAAGGAAGTAGCTCAGGCCACACCTAATGTTGTCCTAGTCATAGCTGAACCACCCAAACAATAGGAAGGACCATCTGGCGAGCCTGTTAGCCCAAAGCCTAAGAAAGAAAAGAAAAGGAAAGAAAAATTGATAAGGGAACATGTTGCAATATCTTTAGAGGAGACAAATTCAGAAGAAGAAATCAAACAAGGTCCTAAGAAGAAGGGTGTTTTTGCAAGAGTTGTCAGAGGACAACCCTTCAGAGATAAAAAGGAAGATCAAAAGATGGAACCAAAGAAGGACCAACCCAATAAGACTCCTCATATTACCATCATACACAAAAAGAAGACCAAAGGAGATGAGCAATCTAAACCAGAAACTAAAAGGAGAACCATAAGAAAAAGGGGTTAGATGCTCAAGAAATTATAGATCAAATTATTAATGATAGGAATCTGAAAAATATTTCTGTATTTTATGATGAATTTGATGAGAAGGATAAGAAATAGTTAGAAGAGGCCATTGTATTCTATCTTGATTCATTTAGTAAGACATTGATAGAATAGTAGAAAACTTTGCCCAAAGAACTGTATGATAGATTAGAAACAAGGAAATTACATGCACAAAATCTAGATAGATAGATGAAGTACAAAAAATTGATTAATCTTTGTCCATCCATCACTCCACAAGAGGTTGTAGATTTAATAAATAAGATAGGTCTAATAGAATTCAAACCTAAACACCAGATAAACAACTTAATTTTGGAAAGATATGAAGAGATCTAGAAAGAAACATAGATATATGGGTGAGAATTATTTTGAGCCAAGGGTATGAACTAAATCTCATATTGGTATAGTTTCTAAACATTCAATTACCAAAGGATAAGGAACCAAAAAGGAAAGATGAACAAAATATGAAAACTGATCCATTGGTTACTACTCCTTTAGCTCATGAGTCAAATTTTGATATTGAGGATACTCAAAATGATGAATAATGATGAGTCAGTTAGTACCAAACCAGTACTGAGAGCGGGGGGGTGAATCAGTACAGACAAAAACTTTCCATAACTAGTTTGATTGCAAAGACTACACTAGACTGGGTAAACAATAGCACTGGTCTAAATCAGGGCACTACCGGTAAAACATAGTGAGAGTATGAAAGACATAAACTGGTAAACACTTAGATCCCTACATACTCTAATATCTCATTTCCACTTCACCCATATGCATAAATAGGTAATATACCATTAGAAATACGATGACTGCTAGTTCAACATGCTTTACCACTAGACAGAAAATATTAAAGCATCACATGAAAAAGCATCACACATGACACACTGATTTTTCACGTGGAAACCCAACCAGGAAAAACCATGGTGGGGATGAATACCCACAAGCTATTCTTTGAACTCTTTTGAAGTCCGCTTTGTTAGGAGCCTAGTTTAGCAAGAGACTTTTACATTAGGTTCTACTAGGAACCAATCCTACTAGGGATCACCCAGTTAAGGGATGGCTAAATACCCGGTTAAAGGTTAGAACCCTGTTAAAGATTACCTTGCAAGAGGATTTGAAGAACTCATTGAATTGAGTCACCCTGTTAAATGATTTACACAAAAGCCTGTTAAGGCTACCTGGTAAAGGGATTTTTTAACTACTGAAATGGTTAGAAGTCAATAGGTAATACACTGATCTGATAACAACACTCAATCCCAAGACAAATCCACTTTAGCTCCTTTTGCTTCTACAATCACACTCTGCAAATATCAATACACTTCTTCGGTCTGGCTAGAATCAAGTATCTCTTCACTTGGATACACACATAATCATTTGCCAACAACCTCAAAATGAAAAACATCATCGACCTTATAGGGAATAGATAGGTCGGAAGCATAAACCCTAAACCCTAAACATTTAGGTTTAACACTTCAATCGGTTCAATCCTGACCATTAATCATACTATATTGAATACAACAGTCTTGAACAGATCTCAAGACGTTCTCCAATGTTCATTCTTTGCTATTTTAAAAAGAAGATAACCCATCACGCGCTCTCCATCGTTTACAGAGACTTCACACATTCCCAAGATAGATGGGATCAATCTCCATGCAAGATCCTCAAGGAAATCCTTCACGCGCACAAGGTTGACGTGGCAACATGATCTAATCTTCATTACAATGCTAACTCATCACAAGATGTCATCGGTTGAATCACACAGGCTTTAGAATACATCAACCAAAAACCCTGAAGCTAAGACTACCAACCGGTAGTCATGCCAAATGAAACCCCGATACAAAACTTTCCATATACCGGTTCTCATTCCAACATACTGGTTCACCTTGAACAAACATACCACTTCACTTTTTCACATATACCGGTTTGCTTACTTCATTATAATGGTTCATTCAGCATATTGACATCAATGACAACATACAATATCATCATGTCATCAAGCTCTGCACATATGTCAACAATCTCGCCCTTTGGCATTGATGGCAATATACAAAGATATTTCTCTATTTCACATCTTCTCCTCAATACTGCAGATATCTTGTCTACTTCACATCTTCTCCCCCTTTGACAACAATGCCAAAGTGAAGGCTCAGACAACTATGTTCCACTATGCTGCTCCCCCTAAGGAGTAGCATCCTTCAACACACCAATCCTGAAAAAGATTTATCAATGAAATACCTAACTGATGTGGAGTTCACACCTTTAGTTCACCTCTTGAAGGGGTAGCACCCCTAATTCACCTCTTAAATAGGTAAATGTAGCCTTCGGAAGAGGCTTGGTGAATATGTCTACTAGCTACTCCTTACTGGAAACATGTTCCAATACAGCCTCTTTGTTCTGAACCTTCTCCCTCAAGAAATGATACTTGAGCTCGAAGTGCTTGGTTCTAGTATGTAAAACTAGATTCTTGGAAATATTAATTGCACTTGTTTTGTCACAAAATATTCTTACCGGTTCAGATAGAGGAACTTTGAAGCCACTTAATACATGCTTCATCCAAATTGTCCAGGTGCAGTTCATAAATGCTGCAACATATTCCGCTTCTGCTCTAGACTAAGAGATACAACTCTTCTTCTTACTCATCCATGAGACTAGTCTACCACCAAGAAAGAATGCACCACCGGTTGTGCTTTTCTAGTCATCCATATTACCAGCCCAATCAACATCTGTAAACACTTTCAGGTTGAAATCATGACTGTATGGATACCATAATCCATAGTCAATAGTTCCCTTCAGATATCTAAGAATTCGCTTGACTACTACCAAGTGGGATTCTCTTGGACTTTTCTAGAACCGTGCAGTAATGCCTACTACATGTGCAATGTCCGGTCTACTATGTACTACATAGTGCAACTTACCAATCATTGATTGGTATTCCTTCTCATTCACGAACTCTGAGTCATCTTCTTTTGATAATTTGCAATTGGTCACCATCAGTGTACCAACCGGTTTGCTGTCTTCCATACCAAAGGTCTTCAACACCTCTTTGACATACTTGGACTGAGTGATGAAGATACCATCTTTCATTTGTTGAATTTGTAGTCCAATGAAGAACTTAATCTCCCCTATAAGTGACATCTCAAATTCCTTCTTCATCTCATCTGCAAAATCATGACTCATCTTGTCATCTCCACCAAAAATTATGTCATCAACAAATGCCTCATAGATCAGAAACTGATCTCGTTCTAACTTCAGATAGATATTGCTATCTTCACTTGTTCTTTTGAATCCAATCTTCACAAGATGAGAGTGTAAGTGTTCATACCGTGCTCTAGGTGCCTGCTTCAATCCATATAGGGCTTTATGTAGCCTACACACCATGTCACTATTTTCTAATAGGGCAAACCCATCTGGTTGCTCTATATACACCTCCTCTTCAAGTATTCCATTCAGAAAAGCAGATTTTACATGCATTTGATATACTTTGAATCCCCTGAAGGCTGCATATGCAAGAAGCATATGAACTCCTTCCAATATAGCTACTGGAGAAAAGGTTTCTCCATAGTCTTATCCTTCTTCTTGAGCATATCCCTTACACACTAGTCTAGCTTTATTTCTTACCACTGTACCATCTTCATTCAGCTTATTTCTGAAAACCCATTTGGTGCCTATGACATTTTTATGCTCGGGTCTAGGTACCAAAGACCATGTACCATTCTTTTCTATCTGGTAAAGTTCCTCTTCCTTTGCCTTGATCTAGTCTTCATCTTTATGTGCCTCTTTAAATGTTTTAGGTTCAAATTTAGAGATCATGCATGAATTTTCTCTAACCTTTCTTCTTGTAAGAATTCCTACATCCTTGTCTCCTATGATCTACTTTGGATCATGATTCAACTTTACATACCTAGGAATCATCTTAGTTGTTTCCTGTTGCTTTTCTTCTTCATCCTCATCTTCATCAGCATCAACATCTACCGGTGTAGGAACACTATTACTACTACTAGGCTGTTTTGCAATCGGTTCCCAGAAGGTTAGAACCGATTCATCTACCACTCACTCATTGTTAGTTTCCTCAGGTTTCTCAGAAGTTTCATCAACTCTGACATTAATACTTTTAATAATTCTCTGAGTCCTATTGTTGAAGCATTTGAGAGCTTTGCTCTTGGTGGAATACCCTAGAAATATTCCCTCATCACATTTTGCATCAAACTTGCTCTAATGTTCACTCCTCTTGATATAACATTTGCTACCAAACACTCTAAAGTTGCTTACCACTAGTGTCTTACCAGTCCAATACTCATAAGGAGTTTTATCTTTACCTTTCTTGATGAGTACCCAGTTCATTGTGTAGACTACAGTGCTCACTGCTTCTCTCCAAAAAGTGTGAGCAACTTTTCCTTGGATCAGCATTGTTTTGGCTGCTTCAACTATAGTTCGGTTGTTCCTCTCTGTTAGGCCAATCTTCTATGGAGTCTGGGGGGTAGACAATTGCCTCTTGATGTTGATCTTTTCATAGTACTTGTTGAATTCATCGGAAGTGAATTGTCCCCCTTGATCAGTTCTTAGACACTTAATCCTCTTACCACTTTCTCTTTCAACAGTGCTCTGAAGGCTTTGAATTTTCCAAAAGCTTCAGACTTGTCTTTGAAGAATGTGACCCACATCATTCTTGAGCAATCATCAATAAGAATCATAAAATACCTACCACCCTGCACACTCATAGTTTTCATAGGACCACACAAATCAGTATGCACAAGATCAAGTAAATTATCTATAGTGAAAGATTTACCTTTGAAGGTTGAGGAAGACATTTTCCCCAGTTGACACTCTCTGCACAAAGGATTCTCCAGTTTTCTTAGCATAGGAAATCTTCTGACTACCTTGATCTTACTGGCCTTCACAATATTATCAAAGTTTACATGGAAAAGTCTCCTATGCCATATCTAGCTATCATCAAACTTACCCATTAGATATGTACTGATATCTGTATTTAGCTGAAATAAGTTACCTCTAGTCTGCATACCAGTGGCCATTAGTTCACCACTCTTTCCTTTTATTTTGCACACTCCATCTTTGAATTCTAGAGTGAGTCCATTGTCATTCAGCTGGGCAACACTCAAAAGGTTGTGCCTGAGACCTTCTACCCAATGCACGTTATCATCACTGCTTTTTCCATTTAGAGAGATGGACCCTCTACCTCTTACCATACATGGTGCATCATTTCCAAATTGGAACACACCACCATCATACTCTTCCAGAGATAGAAACTTACTCCAGTCACTTTCATGTGGTGAGAACAACCACTGTCAATAATCCACTCATTGGAATTATCAAAGCTGGAGACAAGAGCCTTCTTGTCTAACACATCTTCCTTAACTGCTACAAACATAATGTCTTCACTTTCTTCATCTCCTGAATCCTCATTAGTGACACCTTCATCAACTGCTACAAAATAGTTTCTCCTGTTTCCTCCTTTGAACTTTTTGAACTTCTCCAGTTTGTCCTTATTGTCACCATTAGGAGAGTTTACAGCAATGTGTGCTATCCTATTGCAAGAAAAGCATTTCAAAGGGAGCTTACCTCTGTATTTACCAGTTCCCTTAGGAAGTCTCTTGGAAAGAAGAGATTCAAATTCTATCAGGATCTCCTCGTCATCCATTTCTTTGCTTTGTCTTGGTTCACAACTGATACTAGCTTCTTTTCCCTTTCTAGATGGTGTAGCAGATGCTCTAAAGGCTGATTTAGTTTTCTGAATACTACCATCATAATTATTTAACTCATATGCGATCAATTTAGCAATGATGGAGTCTAGGGATACCTTTGTCTTATGTATAGACCTCAACTCCTGAATAGAAGCAGCCCTTATTGCATAGACTCGTAATAAGGATCTCAAGACTTTTCTAATAACAATGGAATCATCTATTTTACCTCTTGCACTCTTGATATCTCCAACAATAGTTTTGATTCTTATTCCATATTGCTGAATGGTCTCTCCTTTAACCATCCACATGTCTTCAAACTTTCCCCTAAGGCTCTCTTCCTTAGCTTGTTTCACATGCTCATCAGCGCCATACATATTCTCTAGAGCATCCCATACTTCTTTGGGATTATCGTTATCCTAAACATCAATAAACTCAATGTCAGATAGACTACTGATTAGGGCTTCCATGAATTGCCCATTCTCCTAAATCTCTCTCTTTTGATCATCAGTGAGAGAACCGGTAGGAATAACATAAGCATTCTCAACATAGATCCAATGTTGGGCACCCCTGCTTCTGATGTAGATCTTCATTCTGTCCTTCCATATCTTGAAGTTATCTCTATTGAACTTTGGACCTTCCCTCTTCATCATTAGAGTAGGATCTTTTCCTCAAGCGGTTAAGCTTACAACATAGAGGACCTGGAAGATGCTCTGATACCAATTGATGAATAATGATGAGTCAGTTAGTACCAAACTAGTACTAAGAGGGGGGGGGTGAATCAATACAGACAAAAAATTTCTAGAACCAGTTTGACTGTAAAGACTGCACTAGACTGGTAAACAGTAGCATCGGTCTAAATTAGGGCACTATTGGTAAAACATAGTGAGAGTATGAAAGACATAAACCAGTAAACACTTAGACCCCTACACACTCTAATATCTCATTTCCACTTCACCCATATGCATAAACAGGTAATATACCATCAGAAATACAATGATTGCCGGTTCAACATGCTTTACCACTAGACAAAAAAATTAAAGCATCACATGAAAAAGCATCACACATGACACACTGATTTTTCATGTGGAAACCTAACTGGGAAAAACCACAGTGAGGATGCATACCAACAAGCTGTTCTTTGAACTCTTTTGAAGTCCGCTATGTTAGGAGCCTAGTCCGATTAGAGACTTTTACATTAGGTTTTGCTAGGAACCGATCTTGCTAGGGATCACCCAGTTAAGGGATGGCTAAATACCCGGTTAAAGGTCAGAACCCTGTTAAAGGTTACCTCACAAGAGGATTTGAAGAACTCATTGAATTGAGTCACCTTGTTAAAGGATTTACACAAAAGCCTATTAAGGCTACCTGGTTAAGGGATTTTCAAACTGCTGAAATGGTTAGAAGTCAATAGGTAATACACTGATCTGATAACAACACTCGATGCCAAGACAGATCTACTTTAGCTCCTTTTGCTTTTGCAATCACACTCTATAGATATCAATACACTTCTCTGGTCTGGCAAGAATCAAGTATCTCTTCACTTGGATACACACATAATCATTTGCCAACAACCTCAAAATGAAAAATATCATTGACCTTATAGGGAATAGATAGGTCGGCAGCATAAGCCCTAAACCCTAAACATTTAGGTTTAACACTTCAATTAGTTCATTCCTGACCGTTAATCATACTGTATTGAATACAACAGTCTTGAATAGATCTCAAGACGTTCTCCAATGTTCATTCTTTGCCACTTTAAGAAGAAGATAACCCATCACGCGCTCTCCACCATTTACCAAGACTTTTCACATTCTCTAGGTAGATAGGATCAATCTCCATGCAAGATCCTCAAGGAAATCCTTCACGCGCACAAGGCTGACATGGAAGCACGATCTGATCTTCATTACAATGCTAACACATCACAAGATGTCATCAGTTGAATCACATAGGATTTGGAATGCATCAACTGGAAACCCTCAAGCTAAGACTACCAACCGGTAGTCATGCCAAATGAAACCCCGATACACAACTTCCCATATACTGGTTCTCATTCCAACATACCGGTTCACCTTGAACAAACATACCGCTTCAATTTTTCACATATACCGGTTCACAATATCATACCAGTTCTTACATATACCGGTTTGCTTACTTCATTATAATGGTTCATTTAGCATATTGATATTAATGACAACATACAATATCATCATGTCATCAACCTCTACACATATGCCAACACAAAATCCTCCGAAAACAAATGTACAACATGTAGAGTGAGAGGTTGAAAAATAAAAAGGTACAAAAGAAAAGGAAATAGTGGAAGCACTAAAAGAGAGTGGTGTACCAAGTGGCGAAGCCACCTGTGCACATAAGATATAGACTTCAACAGATAAGGAACCAATAGATATACCCCAGAAGACCTCTACTGAAGACCAAGGGAAAAGGATAGAGTTAGATTTCCCTTCTTGATTGGCAATTGACACATCATTAACAAAAGCTAAAGGGAAAGTGTCGGGATTCTCTATTAGTTTTGACAAGCTTTACCACTCGATGTCACTGACAGAAAAGGTATTGGCTATGGCTACACTCCAAGCTCAGGCAAGTCAGGAGTTAGCCCAAAAAGAATCTAAGGACATGAAATTGATATAGTCCACTTTTGATGTTTTGAACTGGCTTGTACCCAAATTTCAAGATGATGAGAGATCAAGCCCTCTCGGGAAACTTTAGCAAATAATTGAACACATTCCTAAATAGTATTGGTTCTTTGGTTAAAATTTCTACACTTGAAGCCAAAGACAAATTTGTTGAGGATAGGAAGCAAAAATTTTTGTAGATGATATCAACAGAAAATGCAAAACTTCACACATGTCTAGAGTCTATTGATGAAGCCCTAGCAGAAGGAGGTAAGTATATTAAACTTGTCTAGATTTTGCAAAGCTCACTGTATCCCTAGACAAAGAAATTATGGATTGTAAAGGCCAACTACTTCAGATTTCACATGCTTACAATCTGGCATCAAACCTAAAAAGTTCTCTTGAAGGTCTAATGTTGGTAGTCATAGATCAAATATTAAATCTAGAAAAGGAAAGGGATAGTATGATAAAGAGAGCCACAATACTCCGAAACTTTTTAGCTCCTTGGTTAGAGAACCTTCTTTTCCATAAAACAAAGTGTATAGAAAACATGGAGTAGGAGGATCTGATAGAATCCAAAGCTATTGAATACTATGCTAGTCTCTTGAATGGGTTCAACTCCATTCTAAACTCACTTAAGAAAGGATGGGATACTTTTTATTTTTAAAGACTTTGTATGTAGATATTCTGAAATATGTATAGAACGATATATATATGTAAATCACTTGTACATATTTATTCTTATATATATTCACCTAGATTTGTCATTGATGTCAAAGGGGGAGGAGTACAGTGAAAAATGAATGAATATCACAGTGGGAGAGTACAAATGTGAATAGTTGCATGGATGTACAAGAAAGGGGAGAGCTTTCAGGAATAATATCATTTTTCACATGAGTGTTGCCATCAATGCCAAAGCAGGAGATTGTTGGTAATTGGCATTCATTCAGTAGTCACCTTTTGAGTTGAATTGCATTCTGGGTTGTCATTGATGGCAACTCATCTTCAAGAGATGGTATTTCTTTATCCGGATTCATCACTTTATTATTTTGTGTAGATAAGGCCAACTGGTATACACCCTATGGTTTACACTTGTTAACTAGTTATTCTTAGTACCGGTAGTTCATATTATGTGACCCGGTAAAGTCATTTGATGAATTGAAGGTAGTGTGCCAGGCCAAGATCAAATAAGATCATCGGGATAATTTGTAATATACTTTATTATCCAGGAGGAAGTCGACAGGTTTTTTTTCTTTGTGAAGGCCGACATGATGAACAAGTTACAAGTTATAAGGGTATATAAGAGAGATCACTTAGCGATGGATTTAATACATTCATATGATATGATTTGAGATACAAAAGAGTCTGAGATTGATAGTATGTGAATTGATGAGCAAATATTAGCATATATGTGTAGTTGCACGTGTGCAATCCTAACCGGTAGCAGAACAGAGTATCAGTATCACCAGTTCAGTTTGGGATCTCAGAGCTACAAGCGAAACTTATCCAGCATGGTCAGAAGCATCATTTAAGTTCAATTATGTTATAAATCATTTTGTAATGATCTTTAAGTTAGTGAGACCTTCATATATGTGTATTTGAGTAGTGAACTCTAGGCGGTAAGCCTGTATGCATTTTCATACCCCTCTATGTAATATTTGTATACCTTGATCAAGTATATAGATATTGTGGGTACCAGCCCCACTGTGGTTTTCCCCTTTATAGGGTTTTCTACGCATAAATATTAGTGTTATTGTATGCCTTCTGATAGTCATCATAAGATGCGGTTTCGATCAGATACTCATTTCCATGATAGAATCTTACATTCCAAACTGCAAATCACCAATCATCACCAATCATCCGCTTCAAGTAAAACATCTCTTAATATACTAGTTAAAGTCCTATTTCATAGTCTTTTGTATATTGTTGGTAAACCCTATCTCTGATAGACTAAATCACCTAGATGACAAACCAAACATATGATAACATCATTAATCATCAATTTCCATCAATGAAAACACAAATAACTAATCAAGTCAACTAATCACAAAATATCAATCTCTTCATCACAAACAATCTTCTATCCTCTATTAGTTCAGTCATCAGTCTTTAACTGCATCACCTCATCTGCATCAGTGATGCCAATCATGACAACAATCTCCCCCTTTGGCATTGATGGCAGCACCAATCAGATATACCAATCAAATTGCAACACGATCACTACTACTTGTTGTCGATATCATATCATCTGTCGGTCTCCTCCTTTTGTCTTCTCCCCCTTAACCAATACTTCTCCAACTTCTTTGATCCTTTTCTTCTCTCAAATCTGATCTTGTTCTTCTCCCAAATCTGATCTTGTTCTTCTCCCCCATTGACAACAATGCCAAAGGTGTATGTGCATCACCGATCTTCTTTACTATTGCTTGTGTCATCATCATCTCTGCTAACCAAATCATAACATTAAATCAAAGCTTTATATCTATTTATTGCACTTGTATTATCACAATATATATTCACAATAGATAATAGATAATACAAGTGCAATAAATATTTCTAAGAATCTCATCACAATAGATAGTCATTGGTTCAGACATATCTATTTTGAATCCTTCTAGCACATGTCTCATCCATATTGCCTGTGTGCAATTCATGGATGCATCAACATACTCTACTTCAACTGTAGATTGAGAAACCCATGTTTGTTTCTTGCTCATCCATGCCACTAATCTTCAACCAAGAAGAAAGGCTCCAACGCTTGTTCTTTTCGAGTCATCCACATTACCTCCCGAATCTGCATCAGTAAAGACATCCAAAGTAAAATCTCCTTTATAGGGATACCATGAACCATAGCCTACTGTGGCTTTGAGATAATGGAAAATTCTCTTCATTGCTACCAAATGTGTCTCCTTAGGCTCTATCTAAAATCTGGCAACTAATCCAACAACATGAGAAATGTCCGACCTACTATGAACAACATAGTGCAACTTACCAATCATAGACTTGTACTCTTTTTCACAAACAATAAGAGAATCATCTTGTTTGGACAACTTGCAGCCTATCACCATCGATGTTCCTACCAGTTTGCAATCTTCCATGTCGAATGTCTTCAACACCTCTTTAAAATACTTGCTCTGGCAAATAAAGCTACCACCATCTAGTTGTTGGACCTGTAACCCAATAAAGAACTTTATTTCACCGATTAGAGACATTTCAAATTCCTTTTTCATTACATCAGAAAAATCCATACACATATCATTATTTCCATACAAAATTATGTCATCTACAAACACTT
The DNA here is from genome assembly GCF_030272615.1 of Cryptomeria japonica. Taxonomy (NCBI): domain Eukaryota; kingdom Viridiplantae; phylum Streptophyta; class Pinopsida; order Cupressales; family Cupressaceae; genus Cryptomeria; species Cryptomeria japonica. The sequence continues at coordinate 771,460,227 of NC_081411.1, read as the reverse complement.
ATGCTATAAGCATCTTGTCTCCATCAGTCTTCAAATAAATGTTGTTGTCCTCACTAGTACATTGGAATCCAATTTTGATCAGATGTGCATGCAATCTCTCATACCATGCTCTCGGTGTCTACTTTAGACCATATAGTGCTTTATGCAATTTACATACCATGTCTTTATCATTAGATAGAGAAACTCCATCCGGATTTTCAATGAAGACTTCTTCTAGAATCCCATTCAGAAAGGATGATTTGGCATACATTCGATAAAATTTGAATCCCTTATATGCAACAAATGCTAGTAGAATTCTCACTCCTAATCTAGCAACTAGTGCAAAGGTATCTCCATAATCCTCACGTTCTTCCTATGGATACCCTTTGCAGACTAACCTCGCTTTATTTCTTACATTTTTTCCTTCTTCATCCAACTTATTCCTAAAGACCCATTTTGTTCCAATTAGATTCTTATCCTCCAGTCTAGGAACAAGTGACCATGTCTGATTCTTCTCAATTTGATCTAATTCTTCATTCATTTCATTAACCTAATCATCATCTTTTAGTTCTTCCTTTACTATTTTGGGTTTAGTTGTAGATATCAAGAAGGAGTTTTATCTGATTTTCCTCCTTGTTTGCACACCAACATTCTTATCACCAATTATCTGCTCTTGTGAATGGTTTAATCTGACACACCTAGGAAATATTGGTACTGGTTCTCCATCTTTTGCTTCTTTTTCTTCATTTTCTTCATCGTTCTCATCACTTACCGATTGAGCACCTAATTCTCCATTTGTCGGTTCTTCATTGTTTTGTGCTTCCGGTTCAATAATCACAAGTTTCTCATCATCTTTTTTAGGCTCAGATCTGCTGGTACCTTCTAACTTTCCACAGAGATCATCTACCTTCACATTAGCACTTTCAATAATCTTCTTAGTTTTCTTATTGTAACATTTATATGCCTTACTCTTAGTAGAGTAACCAAGAAAGATTCCCTCATCAGATTTTGCATCAAATTTCTCAGTGTGATTATCTTTCTTAATAAAACATTGACTCCCAAAATTTTTGAAATAGCTTACACAAGGAGGTTTTCCATACCATTGCTCATAGGGTATTTTGTTATTACCTCATTTTACTAGTACCCAGTTTAAAGTGTATACAACAGTGCTGATTGCTTCTCTCCAAAACATTTTAGGTACATTACCCTATAGTAGCATGGTTCTAGCAGCTTCAACTATTGTTCTGTTCATCCTTTCTGCTATGCCATTTTGTTGTGGTGTTCTCAGAGCTGGCATCTATCTCCTAATACCCTATTCATCACAATACTTAACAAATTCATCATATGTGAATTCTCCTCCCCAATCTGATCTTAAACACTTCAAGTTATTACTAGTTTGATTTTAACCTAGAGCTTTAAATGATTTAAATTTACTGAATGCTTTTGATTTTTCCTTCAAAAATGTCACCCACATCATTTTAGAAGATTCATTAGTGAAAAACATGAAATACCTATCACCATAATAACTCTTTGTTCTCATAGGGTCACAGAGATTAGTATGCACCAAATCTAAAATATTCTCAGAAGTACAATTGTTTCTCTTGAAAGGAATACAGGTCATCTTACCAATTTTACAATCTTTGCATATCACACTATCCAGTTTAACAAGTTGGGGCAATCCTCTTACAACACTTGACTTTCTTACCTTAACCAAATTATCAAAATTAAGATGACAACATATTTTATGCCACAACCAACTATCTTCCATTGTTGCAACTAGATAATTATTAACATTACTATTCAAATGGAATAAGTTACCTCTAGTTTGCTTCCCAGTAGCAATTCATTCACAATTACCTCCAAGAATTTTGTAGACTCCTTTTTTAAACTAAAAAAAATAACCTTTATCATTAAGCTGACCATAACTTAAAAGCTTATGCTTTTGACCATCAACCCAAAACACATCATCAACATTACTCTTCCCATTTAGAGAATTTGAACCTTTACCTTTAACGATGCAGGGAGAGTTATTTCCAAATCTAACAACACCACCATCAAATTCATCAAAGGTTATGAATTTACTTTTATCTCTAGTCATGTGGTGTGAGCAGCCACTATCTATAATCCATTCATAACTATTCTCCATATGAGATACTAGTGCCTTTTCATTTGTCGGTTCCTCCTCCATGGCTATAAACACAATTTCCTCCTTATCATCTTCATCTTTAGATTCCTCATCAGTCACACCTTCATCTACTGCAACGTAACATTTCTTTTTGCCTTTTCATTTATATTTTCTAAATTTCTCCTTCTTGTCACATTGGGACAATCAACAACAATATGACCAATTTTACTACAAGAAAAACACTTCAAAGGTGGCTTTCCTTTATACTTACCAATGCCTCTTGGAAATATTTTTCCTAACAGTGCCTCAAGCTCCATCACCTGATCTTCATTGTCTTCCTTTCCACAGTTACTTGCATGACTTGACTTGCACTCATGATTTTGACATATATATTTTCCTTTTCTAGTAGATGAACTAGTAACAGAAGCTTTAAAGGTAGATTCAGTAGGTTTTGTCACACTATTGTCAAAACTATTCAACTAAAAATTTGTAAGCTTACCAATCAATGAATGAATAGTTACCTTATCCTTTGAAATAGATATAAGTTCTTGGATTGCATATACTCTTATAGAATACTGAGGTTGAAGAGTTCTAAGAATTTTACTTACTATTGCATCATCATCTATTTTACCTCCAACACTCTTTATGCCACCAACAACTTCTTGGATCATACTCTACAATATTTTCTCCTTCAAGCATTCTCATGTCATCAAACTTTCCTCTCAAGCTTTCCTCTTTGCCTCTTTGTACATACTCATCTCCTCCATTTATTATATCTAACTTTTACCAAACCTCACTTGTTGTTTCCAATCCTTGAACATAAAAATATTCTAAATAAGATAAAATAGTAAGAGTAAAGCCTACAAATGTTAGAACAACTGAACAAAGAGAATCATTCAAAGTGTTGATGTCTGAGTGGATGAGTGTCCTAAAGATACAAGAGAAACCAGTAAGGAGAAGAAGGAAGATGAACCTTACATTTTGATTTTGGAACTAGAACCAGTGAAGCTAGAAGTTGGTGAAGTGAATGTTGCAGTACCAGTTCAACTGGAATAGGTAGATTTTGTAGAAGATGAAGATAGTGAGGAAGAAGAACCTAAAGATAATGATCATGCTATTCCAAGGTATGTTAGAATCAATCATAATCCTAATCAAATTATTGGAGATAAAGATGTTGGAGTGTTAACCAGAAGAAGAATTAGAGAGAATTCTTCTATGATCTCAACTATTGAGCCTAGAACTGCTAAGAAAGCCTTTGGAGATGATCAGTAGATCAATGCTATGGAAGAAGAGCTTGACTAGATTGAGAAGAACAATTAATGGACCCTAGTACCCAAACCAATGAACAAAAATGTAATAGGTACTAAATGGGTATTCAGAAATAAACTAAATGAAGATGTAGTAGTAAAAAATAAAGCTATATTGGTATGCAAAGGTTATGCATAGGAAGGAGAAGACTACGGTGAGACATTTGCACCAGTTGCCAAATTGGAAGGTGTTAGGACTCTACTTGCATTTACTGCATATATGGGATTCAAATTATATCAGATGGATGTGAAGTCAACATTTCTAAATGGAATACTAGAAGAGGAAGTATACATTGAACAATCAGATGGTTATGCTTTGACTGATGCAAAGGATATGGTGTGTAAACTACACAAGGCTCTATATGGTTTGAAGCAAGAACCAAGAGAATGGTATGAAAGACTAAATTCACACCTAATAAAGATAGGTTTTTAGAGAACCAGTGAAGACAAAAATATATATCTCAAGACTGAAGGAGATAAGATACAGGTTAGTGAAGTGTTTGTAGATGATATCATTTTTGGAGGCAATGATGACATGAGTGATGATTTTGCAAATGAGATGAAAAGTGAATTTGAGATGTCTCTGGTAGGAGAGATAAAATTCTTTATTGGTTTACAAATTCAATAGATGAAGAATGGTATCTTTATCACACAATCTAAAATGTGAAAGAGGTATTGAAGACATTTGGAATGGGAGACTTTAAACTAGTTGGGACAACAATGGTTATAGGATGTAAATTGTCTAAGGAGGAGGATGTCGCATCCATTGATGAAAAGGAGTAAAGATCTATGATAGGGAAACTACATTATGTTGTTCAAAATAGACTAGATATTGCTCATACAGCTGGATTAGTTACTGAATTTCTAAAGAACCCAAAGGAGACACACATGATTGCAACTAAAAGGATATTCATATATTCGAAAGGTGCTATTGATTATGGATTATGGTATCCGTATGCAGGTAACTTTGATTTAAAAGTTTATATAGATGCAGACTGGGTAGGAAATGTTGATGACATGAAGAGTACAACCAGAGGTGCATTCTTTCTTGGAGGAAGGCTTATATCCTGGAGCAACAAGAAGCAGACCTGTATATCACAATACACTACTGAAGCTAAATATGTTGGAGTGTATATGAATTGTGGCTAGGCAGTTTAGATGAAACACATTCTGGAAGGATTCAAGTTGAAGATCACAGAACCGGTAAGGATTTTATATGATAATGCCTGTGCAATAATTATCTCAAAGAACCTAGTGTTGCATGCTAGAATCAAGCATATTGAGCTGAAATATCATTTCTTGAGAGAGAAAGTGTAGAGTAAAGATGGGTTACTGGAACATGTATCTACCAAGGAACAACTAGTGGATATCTTTACTAAACCTCTCCCTAAGACTACTTTTGAGTATCTTAGAAGTTAGCTAGGGGTTATGCCCCTACAATGAGGTTAGTTGAATAGATGTGGAAGACATCAGTCCCAAAGCTAATTGAAGATCTTGAAGAAGGATTGGTGTAGAGTGGAGATACTCCACAAGGGGAGTAGCTTGATGCAGAATAGTGAAGTATGGCACTGAATGTTTTAGTTTCACTTTGGCATTATTATCAAAGGGGGAGAAGAACTATATGATTATGGGAGAGAAGTTCTATTACCAGTTACCAGCTGAAGACATGGAGACTCAGTTGAAGGAGAGTACATGGTAAAATGTAAACCAGGATTCCTATACCTGTGCATGTGCATTACTCTCAATCATCACAACCAAAGGGTATTGATATTTGTACGGCTATCAATGCCAAAGGGGGAGATTGTTGGCATTTGTATAAAGATTTCATTAATGAGTTTAAGTATTTTCATTGATGTCAATTGCAACCAGTAGTTGAGTAAGTGATGGAAACCGATATTACTATTGAAGCAGTAAGATCAACCGGTAATCCTACCTGTTGATATGCCAAACCCTTCCTGATGGAGCTTGGTGAATCGATTGTGTTGATTTATGATCAAATGGTAATCGGTGATGATTATGCCACATATGCATGATACATGTGATGAGTTTGAAGTGGTTTTTGGCATGTAGAGATAATGGTTTTATCTTGGGAATGAGCGAGTACATTGCATGAAGTGTAAACTGCATGCTGAGTTACAAGAATTGATGAGTGATGATCAAGGAGCGGTTGAGGTTATCTTGTACAATGTGCTGATAATTCCTATATGATCTAGCAGTCATGTTAGAACTAATTTGTTTGTAATCTTTATGAGATCTTAGGTTTGTGATGTGTTACCGACCTATTGTTTTGCTTATAAGGTTGATGAGTTGTTTTGTTGTAGTGTTGGAAATTTTTGGTTTTAAGTGTCAGTGTGATTGATTGCCAAACCAGAAGGAGTATCTACAATATGTTTGAAGGCAGATAGCAGCATGAATAGGATCTGATCAAGCAGACTAGTTCTATTTACCAGATCAACAAACCCCTATTGTTGTCTAACAATTACAACAGTTAAATAGTGCTATCTAAATCCTCTAACTAGGTGATCCATTAGCTTGGATTTCAAATACTCTATCGAGGTTACTCCTAACAGGGTATTGCTTCTAACAGGGCATTATAGTCAATCCCTTAACTGGGTGGTCCCTAATAGGACATTTTTGTAAAGCTTTAACAGTCTTGGCTCCTAATAGGGTGAACTTTAGAAGAGTTCAAAATACTTGTGGGTATTCATCCCCACCGTGGTTTTTCCCATTTCGATTTCCATGTCAAAAATCATTGTATCAAGTGGTGAATGGTTTTTCTGGTTATGTTTTGATATGGTTATTTTGCTTAACTGATAAATCCACTTAGATATGTTAATTTGGCCGATAATGATCTGAATAATACTTTTACTAATGTAAGTAAAGTATTTTGATATTTTGGATAAATGGTTTGAGAGTTTCAGATATGTTATTCTATTGGTTTGTTATGCTAGTCAACCGGTTAAATTGACAGTGCATTTGCAGTTTATTGTTCAGTGTTTGAACCAGTTAGTTCAGTGATTCATTTGTGAGTTGGGTTTTAAGTTTGGTGAAAGTTTAGTTATTTTTCCATCTACTGATTCACCCCCCGTCTCAATAGTTCTTCAGATCATTATTGATTCATCATATCATCAATTGGTATTAGAGCATTTTAGGTCCTCTAGTGTCTAAGCCTAACAGCTTGAGGTAAAGATCTAGAAGAACATGATGAAGAATGAAGGTCTGAAGTTCAATAGGGAAAATTATAGAATATGGAATGATAGGATGAAAATCTATATCAGGAGTCTAGGAAGTCAATACTAGGAACATGTTGTTACCAAATATACCTTGCCTAGTAGGATTTTGTCTGATGATCAAAAGAAAGAGCAACAAGAGAATAATCAAGCTTTGGAGGCCATTATCAGTTCTTTGTCTGATTTAGAGTATGTTGATGTCCATGGTCTGGAGATGGCTTATGATGTGTGGAAGAAACTTGAGGATATCTATAGCGGTGATGAGCATGTGAAGATTGCCAAAGAAGAGAGTCTGAGAGGTAAATTTGATGACATGCGGATGGATGAAGGTGAGAATATCCAGCGGTATGATCAAAGGATCAAGGAGATAGTTAGTGAGATGAAAACTATTGGTGGTAAAGTGGAAGATACCATAATGGTTAGTAAGGTGTTGAGAACCCTTCTACCGGTCTATGCTACCCAAGTTGCAGCCATTCAGGAACTAAAGTCTATTGATAAAACAAAGGTAACTCTTGACTCCATCACTAGTAAACTTATTGCATTTGAATTAAATGGTTATGATGGTAGTGCTTAGAAATATGAATCTACATTTAGAGCTTCAGTTTCTAACCCACCTGTAAGGAAAAGAAAAGAAGTCAGTGACAATTATGAGTCTAGATCCAATAGAGAAGTTGATGATGAAGACAGTCTGATTGATCTTGAATCATTGTTGGCTAAGAGGTTACCAAGAGGTAATGGTAAGTACAGAGGTAAATTACCTTTGAAGTGTTTTGCATGTAACCAGATTGGACATATTGCACCTAATTGTCCTAATGGAGACAATGAGAATAAGCATGAGAAGTATAAGAAGTACAAAGGAAAAGATGAAAGAGATTGCCTCATTATAGTTTATGGTGGAATCACAGATGAGGAATCTCAAGGAGATGCAAATGAAGACATTGTCTTTGTTTCCATTAAAGAAGAGGCATCTGATCAGATGGCATTAGTTTCTCATATGGATAGTTCAGATGATTGTGAGATTTGGAAATGACTCACCCTACATGGTAAAAGGAAACATAACCATTTCTCTTAATGGAAAGAGAAATGCAGATGATGTCTAATGGGTTGAAGGATTAAAGCACACTCTTTTGAGTTTTGCTCAACTCAATGACATAGGTATTCAAGAATAGAATGTGAAAAATCTATGGGAGCAAAGGTGAACTAATTGTAATCGGCAAGTAGACAAAAGATAATCTGTTTCACTTGAATCCTAAAGTCAACAACTATTTAATTGCTAAAGTAGATGATAGTTGGCTTTGGCATCAAAGATTTTGTCATATAAATTTTGATAACATTGTCAAAGTCAGTAAGAGGTTTGCCTTAGTTGGAAAAATCGGTGAATTTCCTGTGTAAGGAATGTCAGTTAGGGAAGATGGCATCTTCATCTTTTAAGAGAAAATATTTCTCAGTAGAACATTTATTAGATTTGGTTCATACAGATATCTATGGACCAATAAGGACTAGAAGTATTCAAGGTGATGGGTATTTTATGATCTTCACTCATGATTGTTCAAGAATGATGTGGGTCACATTCTTGAAGGACAAAACACAAGCCTTTAGTAAGTTTAAGGCATTAAGGGCCTTAGCTGAAAAGGAAAGTGGTAAGAAGATAGAGTGTATGAGAACTAATCAAGGTGGTGAATTTACTTCAGATGAATTCAATAGATATTGTGAAGATAATGTAATTAAGAGGAAGCTTTCTGCACCTAGGACACCATAGCAGAATGGTATTGCAGAGAGGAACAACCGGTCAGTTGTTGAAGCTACTAGAACTATGTTGATACAAGGAGGTGTAGCAGAAATTTTTTGGAGAGAAGCTATCAGCACAACTATCTACACTATGAACTGGATATTGGTTAAGAGAGGTAAGGATAAAACTCCTTATGAATAATTGTATGGTAGGTTGCCTAATGTCAGTTATTTTAATACTTTTGGCAGTAAATGTTTTTTCAAGAGAGGTGACTATGTTGGTAAGTTTGATGGTAAGAGTGATGAAGGTATATTTCTTGGTTACTCCGCCAAGAGTAAAGCCTCCAAATGTTACAACAACTGAACAAACAGAATCATTGAAAGTGTTGATGTCCGAGTGGATGAGTGTCTAGAAGATACATGAGAAACCAGTGAGGAGAAGAAGGAAGATAAACCTTACATTCTTATTTTGGAACCAAAACCGGTGAAGCCAGAAGTTGGTGAAGTGAATACAGTAGTACTAGTTCAACCGGAATAGATAGATTCTACAAAAGATGAAGATAGTGAGGAAGAAGAACATGAATATAATGATCATGTTATTCCAAGGTATGTGAGACTCAATCATAATCCTAATCAAATTATTGTAGATAAAGATGTTGGAGTGTTAACCACAAGAAGAATTAGAGAGAATTCATGTATGATCTCCACTATTGAGCCTAGAACTGCTAAGGAAGCCTTTGGAGATGATCATTGGATCAAGGCTATGGAGGAGGAGCTTGACCAGATTGAGAAGAACAATACATGGACCCTAGTACCCAAACCGATGAACAAAAATATAATAGGTATTAAATGGATATTCAAAAATAAACTAAAAGAAGATGGAGTAGTAGTAAGAAACAAAGCTAGATTTGTATGCAAAAGTTATGCACAAGAAGAAGGAAAGGACTATGGCAAGACATGTGCCCCAGTTACCAGATTGGAAGGTGTTAGGACTCTACTTACATTTGTAGCATATAGGGGATTCAAAGTATATTAGATAGATGTGAAGTCAACATTTCTAAATGGAATACTAGAAGAGGAAGTATACATTGAACAACCAAATGGTTATGTTTTCACTGATGCAAAGGATATGGTGTGAAAACTACACAAGGATCTATATGGTTTGAAGCAAGCACCAAGAGCATGGTATGAAAGACTACATTCACACCTGATGAAGATAGGTTTTCAGAGAACAAGTGAAGGCAACAATATATATCTCAAGACTGAAGGAGATAAGATACTGGTTAGTGAAGTTGTTGTGGATGATATCATTTCTCAAGGCAATGATGATATGAGTGATGATTTTGCAAATAAGATGAAAAGTGAATTTCAGATGTCTCTGGTAGGAGAGATAAAATTCTTTATTGTTTGCAAATTCAGCAGATGAAGAATGGTATCTTTATCAGACAATCCAAATATGTCAAAGAGGTATTGAAGACATTTTGAATGGGAGACTGTAAACTAGTTGGGACACCAATGGTTACAGGATGTAAACTGTCTAAGGAGAATGATGTTGTATCCGTTGGTGAAAAGGAGTACAAATCTATGATAGGGAAACTGCATTATGTTATTCACAAAAAACTAGGTATTACTCATGCAGTTGGATTAGTTACCAGATTTCATAAGAACCCAAAGGAGACACACATGATTGCAACTAAAAGGATATTCAGATATTTGAAAGGTACTATGTATTATGGACTATAGTATCCATATGCAGGTAACTTTTATTTGAAATTTTATACAGATGCAGACTGGGCAGGAAATGTTGATGGTAGAAAGAGTACAACTAGAGGTGCATTCTTTCTTGGACGAAGGCTTGTATCTTGGAGCAGAAAGAAGCAGAGTTATATATCATAGTCCATTACTAAAGCTGAATATGTTGCAGTGTATATGAATTGTACCCAAGCGATCTGGATGAAACACATTCTAGAAGGATTCAAGTTGAAGATCACAAAACTGATAAGGATTCTATGTGATAACACCAGTGCAATAAATATCTCAAAGAACCTGGTGTTGCATGCTAGAACCAAGAATATTGAGCTGATATATCATTTCTTGAGAGAGAAAGTGCAGAGTAAAGATGTGACTGGAACATGTATCTACCAAGGAACAACTAGCGGATATCTTTACTAAATCTCTACCTAAGACTACTTTTGAGTATCTTAGAAATCAGCTAGTGATTATGGTGCTACATCAGGTCAGTTGAACAGATGGGGAAGACATCAGTCCTAGAGCTAATTGAAGATCTTGAAGCAGGATTGGTGTAGAGTGGAGCTACTCCATAGGGGGAGCAACTTGATGCAGAACAGTGAAGTATGACACTAAATGTTTTACTTTTACTTTGACATTGTTGTCAAAGGGGGAGAAGAACTGTATGATTATGGGAGAGAATAACTATTGTCAGTTACTAGCGGAAGACATGGAGACTCAGTTGAAGGAGAGTACATGGTAAAATGTAAACCAAGATTCCTATACCTATGTATGTGCATTACTCTCAATCATCACAATCAAAGGGTATTGATATTTGTATTGCCATCAATGCCAAAGGGGGAGATTGTTGGCATTTGTATGAAGATTTCATTAATGATCTTAAGTATTGTCATTGATGTCAATTGCAACCGATAGTCAAGTAAGTGATGGAACTAGTATTACTATTAAAGTAGTGAGATCAACCGGTAACCCTACCTGTTGATATGGTAGACCCTAACCGATGGAGCTTCATGAATCAATTGTGTTGATTTATGATCAAATGGTAATCGATGATGATTATTGCATGTATACATGATGCATGTGATGAGTTTAAAGTCATTTTTGGCATGTAGAGATAATAGTTTTATCTTGGGAATGAGCAAGTACATTGCATGACATGGAAACCACGTGATGAGTGGTGCAGGAGCACCTAGGTCCTAGTTTTCTTGTTTTTACAAATTTTGGCTTGTAATAACCCTAGCCAAGTCAGTAAGTGAATAAGGAATCCAAAAGGGTCCAAGAGTATGTAATGTAGGCCTAGTTTGAGTTCATTTTACCTAGGTTTGCATTTTTGTGTAAATAGTGTGTTTGGGTAGGTATTTGGCCTTTTTGTTGGTCAAAAGTGTCAAAAGTTGGTATAATAATTAGAGAGGGTTAAATAGGTCTTAGACATGTTTGAAATGTCATATGTGATGACTGGACATAGGTCTCTTAGGTTGGAGAGATCAAAAGTGCAAAAATCATAAAGTTGCAAAAAGTTGTCATGACAACTTTTGAAAACTGTCATGACAACTTTTGTCCTGAAATTAGTTAGCGGTGGATTTAGAGATTTCCCAATGCCATGAAAGGAATCCATGCATGGGAAATATATATAAACCCCCTCTTGCATGTTTATCAAGGTTGCTGAAAGCAATAATCAAAATACAAGATTTTGGACTGCACTTTTCATTGTTTTTGTCAAATTTTGCATTCTTTGAAGGTTTAATGGATTGAATCCATGAATCCAATGATGGATTGAGGTTTAGTAGTGTGTTGCAGGGTAGGATTTTTATTTTCAAGCTTTTAATTTAGCATTTACTATTGTTTAGGTGATTTGATTCACAAGTAGCTAGATTTGGCTTGTAATTAGCAATTTCCTTGTAAATATGGTTCCCCCATGAGTCCCACATGTGCTGCCATCACGGCTAGTTGGGGCATGGTTGGAAACCTCCTGTAAATTGTAAATATGAAGGTTCAAGTGCTGGAGAAATGTTTGGATATGACTGTGACCTCATTCTAGGCGAGTCGAGGAGCAACCCAGCTAGAGAAGAAGAGGTGAAAAAGTGGTGAAGAGTGTAGGGGTGAATGCAAGATCACCATTTCTAAGTTTGTAGGAGTCCATGGGGTAGGAGCAGACTTGTATGTACAAGGAGGAGCCTTGACAAATCCATTTAATAGAAAAACCCCAATTTGCCTACTCACTACTGGTTAAAGGCCTTTAAAACCCTACAAAACTTCATTTTGGGGCTCAATTCCACCAACTCACCAGGCCTAATTGCTTCCTAGACCTCCAAGTCCCTCTCAATCTCTTCTAGGGATTGATTCTTTTCCTCACTATGGTGTTTGCTTCAGGTGTTTTGGTTAGGAACCCTATCAATTCATTGTGCTCCTCAGGTGCTCAATTCTCTCCTCTTGGCCTCAACTTGTCATAATGACCTCCAATTGTTGTGAGGTGCTACAGAGGTGTAGTGAAGTGTTGAGCAAGCTAGGTGAATCCTATCAAATTGGTATTAGAGCCTACAAGATTTGGACTAGTAAGGTTGATGTCCTTGTTGTCAGGAGAGTCAGTTGGAGACAACATGGTGACCAATGCGGAGTTGGCCAGGAAAGTGGATGATCAAGAGGAAGAGAATAGACTCCTGAAAGAGAAATTGGTTGAGTTGGAAAGTAAGCTTAGTGCAATTGAAACCAAGGTGGATGAAGTGTTGATAAAGGTGGAAGGAGCATAAGGGAAGGGTAAAGAAGTGGCAGAGATAGACAAGATACCTGAACCTAACACTATCCTAGAGAAAGAACCTTTCTTAAGGGCATTGAAGGCCTTGAGTGGCAAATCATTGGAAGGATTTCCATTGTTCACTGGCAAGATGGAGGTAGAAGTGGTCCTAGAATGGATAGAAGGTATGGAGAATCACTTTGAGTATGAAGGCATAACTAAAGCCCAAAGAGTCAAGATAGCCAAGTCCAGGATGAGAGGAGTTGCTCTCACATGGTGGCAATTTGTACAAGATGAGAGGAAGAAAATGGACAAAGCACCCATCTCTTCTTGGAAAGGGATGTTATTCAAAATCAAAGAAGTATATCTCCCTGATGACTATGAAGTGCAAATTCATGGGAAGAGGCAAAACTTAAGGCAAAAATATCTTGATGTCAATAGCTAGCGGAGGAGTTTCACAAACTTAGCCTTAGATCTCATGTGGCAGAAGAAGAGAGTCTCAAGGTTGCTAGGCACCTAAATGGTCTACAATGGAACATCCAAGAAGAAATCTGTCTAATGAGCCCAAAAACAGTCTATCAAACCTTTCAACTTGCCCTTAAGGTGGAGGAAAAATTGAAAAGAAGACATGCCTCAAGCAACAATAGGGGTAGAGGTAGAGGAAAAGACAATAGAGGCCATAGAGGAGGCTTTGGTGGAAGAAGTTCTAAACAAAGAACACAAGGAGAATCTAAACTCACTAAGCAGCAAGATAGTGGCAGCGGTAGAGGAGGATTCAATAGAGGAAGGGGATCAAATAGTGGTTCCAGAGGAAGATCTACTGGCCAAGGTAGACGTTCCTCATACTTTGCAACAATGAAGTGTTACCATTGTAACCAACTTGGTCACCCAACATATAGGTGTCCAGAGAAGGGATCATCATCACATGGTGGAGAAAGAAGAATGAGCTACCTCCAGGAAGAGTCTTCGAGCAGCAAGACTTCAAAATTTTCCTTAGAGTCCAAAGTAGGTGACAACTTGATGATAAGGAGAGCTTTGATCAAAGAACTGGTCAGAGAAGAGCCTAGCCAAAGAAGGTCCTTGTTTAGGATCAAATGCAAGATTTTGGATAAAGTGTGCAAAGTGATCATTGATTCAGGGTCTACAGACAACATTATGTCAGAAGAGGCAGTGAGCAAGCTCAGATTGCAAAGGATTCCTCACAACAACCCTTATAGAGTCACTTGGTTGAACAAAGGACAACATGTTCTTGTTAATGAGCAAGCATGGGTGGATTTTACCATTGGAAGGTATAAGGACAAGGTGTTATGTGATGTCTTACCCATGGATGCATGCCATCTTATATTAGGAAGACCATGGTAATTTGATAGACAAGCTATCCATGATGGAGCCAAGAATGCATATTGATTCAAGAAAGATGGAGTCACATTCAAGATTCAGTCTATCCTTGAGGAAGGTGAAAAAAAGGTAGCAGGTCCTAATGTTCTTTTGGTGAGTGAAAAATAGTTCTTAAAGACATTTGAGAAAGGTGAAGGTATAGGGTTTGCACTTGTGATGAAGCCCAAAGAAGGAGACAAGAAAGAGCAGCAAGATTTACCAATAGAGGTGGAAGAATTGTTGAAGAAATTCAAAGGTATAGTAAGTGAAGGATGGCCAACCACCTTACCTCCTAAAAGAACCATAAGCCATCAAATAGAATTCATTCCTGGAGCATCCTTGCCTAATAAGGCAGCCTATAAAATGACTCCTCAACAAAATGTTGAAATTGCCAAGTAAATCCAAGAGCTCTTAGACCAAGGCCTAATTAGCAAGAGTATTAGCCCTTGTTCTGTCCCTACCATGTTGGCACCAAAGAAAGGTGGTACTTGGAGATTGTGTATTGATTCTAGAGCCATAAATAGGATCACCATCAGATATAGGTTCCCTATTCCTAGAATAGAAGACCTAATGGATTATTTAGGGGAAGCCAAGTACTTTACCAAGATTGACCTTAAGAGTGGCTATCATCAAATTAGAATTAAGGAGGGTGATGAATGGAAGACTGCATTTAAGACTACTGAAGGTCTTTATGAGTGGCTTGTAATTCCATTTAGCTTATCCAATGCTCCAAGCACCTTCATGAGACTCATGAATGAGGTGATGAAGGACTTCATAGGTATATAGGTGGTAGTATATCTTGATGATATTCTCATTTTCAGTAAGGATAGAGTAGCACATATTAGTCATTTGCAAGATGTATTACAAAGATTGTATGATGAAAAGCTAACCATGAATTTGAAGAAATATGAGTTTGTTAAGAAGGAACTGGTTTACCTTGGTTTTGTGTTATCTCAAGGAAACCTCAAGATGGATCCCAACAAAAGTTGAAGCCATTGCAAATTGGCCCACTCCTAGATCAACAACAAAGGTGAGAAGCTTCCATGGATTAGCCCAGTACTACAGGAAGTTTATTAGGCAATTTAGTGCTATATGTGCCCCAATGCTAGACACCATTAAAGGTGCTATGAAGGCCAAGTTTCAGTGGGATGAAGCAAAAAACAAAGGTTTTGAAACCTTGAAGGAGAAAATAGCTCCTCAACCGGTGCTAGTGTTGCCTAGTTTTGAGAAACTTTTCATTGTGGAGTGTGATGCAAGAAATATTGCAGTAGGTGTTGTCCTAAGCCAAGAAGGAAGACCAATAGCCTTCCATAGTGAGAAGCTAAGTGATGCCAAGAGGAAATACTCCTCTTATGACCTTGAGTTGTATGCTTTAGTGCAAGCATTGAGAAAATGGAGATACTATCTCTTACCCAAAGAATTTGTGGTGTACAAGGATAACCAAGCATTGAGTTTTCTGAATTCCCAAGACAAACTCAGTCACAAACACATGAAATGGGTGGAGTATATGCAAGCCTATATATTCACCATTAAGAACAAGAAAGGGAAGCAAAACCGGGTAGCTGATGCACTAAGTAGGAGGCTCTTGACAGTCCAAGAAATTCAGTTGAGAAGCATAGGTGTGGATAGTTTTAAAGACTTGTATGCAGAGGATGAAGACTTCTCAAGTCCCTACCAAGTGTGCAAGGAGTATCAAAATCATTTCCATAGTGAGTACTCAGATTTTACTTTGCAAAATGGGCTATTGTTCAAAGGTGGACAACTTTTTGTGCCTAAAGGCTCAATGAGGGAAAATCTTATACAAGAGAAACACATTGGCAACCTTAGTGGCCATTTTGGAGTCAATAAGACTCAAGAGTTGGTTCAAAGATTCTATTATTGGCCAAAGATGAATCAAGATGTGAAAAGGCATGTGGAGACTTGCATATTTTGCCAAAAAGCCAAGGGTACTTCAACAAATGTTGATTTGTATCAACCACTTCCCATACCAAGTAGACCTTGGGAATGCATTAGCATGGACTTTGTGGTAGGTTTTCCAAAGACTACGCAAAGATATGAAAGTATTTATGTCATTGTGGACAGATTTAGCAAAATGGCTCACTTTGTGCCTTGTAAGACTACTCATGATGCATGCCACATAGCTCAGTTGTTTTTCAAGGAAATGGTAAAGATACATGGTTTACCATAGAGCATAGTTTTAGATAGGGACTCCAAATTTATGAGTCATTTTTGGAAAACCTTATGGAAAAAGATTGGCACAAACCTCTCTTTTGGATCAGCCTACCATCCTCAAACAGATGTGCAGACCGAGGTAGTAAATAGAAGTTTGGGAAACTTATTGAGGTGCCTTACCAAGGAGTATGGGCAGACATGGGATCAAGTACTTTCTCAATCTGAATATGCATACAATGACACCATTAATAGGACTACCGGTAAAAACCCTTTTGAAGTAGTCTATGGTGTGCACCCAAGAGGCATTTTTGAGTTGAGGATTTAGGAAGTGCAACTATCTGAAGTGGATATGTAGAGGACTTTTCTCAGTCCATGAAGGAGGTCCATGAATTAGTTAGGCAAGCTTTGAAGGAGAACACAAGCAAAATCAAACAAAAAGTTGATGAAAAGAGGAGAAATCTACAATTGGATCTTGTTATGGTGCACTTGAACAAAGAAAGGCTACAACAAGGAGTGCCAAACAAGTTGCAGATGAGGAGGATAGGTCCATGTGCCATACTAGCTAAGTATGGTGAAAATGCATACAAAGTGGATCTACCTAGTGACATAGGCTTGTCACCAGTTTTTAACATAGAAAACTTAGTTTCATAATAGGGGCCAATCCAAGGTGCAGAATGTAGTCAATCAAAGGTTTTAGAGGATGTGCATAACCTTTAGTTACCAGCCAAGCCTAATCCTAAGGCCGAGAAGGTGTTAAGTTCAAGAATTGCTAAGAAGACTAGGCATCAAACCTATTGGGACTACCTCATTAATTGGAAGGGAATGGATGATACTAAGGCTACATGGGTGATGGATTCAGAGTTCTAGAAGCTTGGAATTGATCCAACACTGATTCCTCAAGAGGTGACATGATCTCTTTTTGTTAGGGAGAATGGTGCAGGAGCACCTAGGTCCTAGTTTTCTTGTTTATACAAATTTTGGCTTGTACTGACCATAGCCAAGTCAGTAAGTGAATAAGGACTCTAGGAGGGTCCAAGAGTGTGTAATTTGTCAATGTAGGCCTAGGTTGAGTTAATTCTACCTAGGTTTGCATTTTTGTGTAAATAGTGTGTTTGAGTAGGTATTTGGCCTTTTTATTGGTCAAAAGTGTCAAAAGTTAATAAAATAATTAGAGAGGGTTAAATAGGTCTTAGAAATGTTTTAAATTTCATATGTGATGACTAGACATAGGTCTCTCAGGTTAGAGAGATCAAAAGTGCAAAAATCATAAAGTTGCAAAAAGTTGTCATGACAACTTTTGCCTTGAAATTGGTTAGCGGTGGTTTTAGGGATTTACCAACACCATGAAAGGAATCCACACATGAGAAAGATATATAAACCCCCTCTTTCACATTTATCAAGGTTGGTGTACTTGGAATTTGGAAGCAATAATCAAAATACAAGATTTTGGACTGCACTTTTCATTGTTTTTGTCAAATTTTGCATTCCTTGAAGGTTGAATGGATTGAATCCATGAATCCAATGATGGATTGAGGTTTAGTAGTGTTTTTTAGGGTATTATTTTCATTTTAAAGATTTTTATTTAGCATTTAAAATTGTTTAGCTGATTTGATTCACAAGTAGGTAGTTTTGGCTTGTAATTAGCAATTTCCTTATAAATATGGTTGCCCCATGAGTCCCACATGTGCTGCCATGACGGCTAGTTGGGACATGGCTGGAAACCTCCTATAAATTGTAAATATGCAGGTTCAAGTTCTGGAGAAGTGTTTGGATATGACTGTCACCTCATTCTAGGCGAGTCCAGGAGCAACCCGGCTAGAGAAGAAGAGGTGAAAAAGTGGTGAAGAGTGTAGGGGTGAATGCAAGATCACCATTTATGAGTTTGGAGGAGTCCATGGGGATGGGGCAGACTTTTATGTACAAGGAGGAGCCTTGACGAATCCATTTAATAGAAAAATCCCAATTTGCCTACTCACTGTCGGTTAAAGGCCTTTAAAACCCTACAAACCCTCATTTTTGGGTTCATACCTTGAAGGGTCAGACTAGGGCCTAAAACCATAAAAATATATTAGGAATGGGTGTATAATTGAACAAAAGCTAAACTTGTTTGGGGGTACTTTGATTTGTTTTCCTCCAAGCCCTAGAAAACCGGTCTTGGAGGCCTAATTAGGCCTAATTCCTTGTAGCCCTTTTCCGGGCAAGATTGTGAAACCGGTAAGAAACCTAAGGGTTGCAACCCACTAATGGACTCCATATGAACTAAAAACATGTTAGAAGACCTCACTACACCTCTTCAAAACCTCACAACAATTGGTGGTCATTATGACAAGTTAAGGCCAAGAGGCCAGAATTGAACATCCGAGGAGCATAGCGAATTGATAGGGTTCCTAACCAAAACACTTGAAGAAAACACCCTAGTGAGGACAAGAATCAAGCCCTAGAAGAGATTGAGAGTGACTTGGAGGTCTAGAAAGTAGCTAGGCTTGGTGAGTTGGTCGAATTGAGCAACATCAACTTAGTGAAGTGTTGAGCAGGCTAGGTGAATCCTATCAACGAGTCATAGGAATCGATGAGTAGTGATCAAGGAGCGATCGAGGTTATCTTGTACAATATGATGATGATTGCTATGTGATCTAATGATCATGTTTGAACTGATTTGTTCATAATCTCTATGCGATCTTAGGTTTGTGATGCGTTACCGACCTATTGTTTTTCTTATAATGTCGATGAGTTGTTTTGTTGTAGTATTGGCAATTTTTGGTTAAGTGTCATTATGATTGATTGCCGAGCTAGAAGGAGTATTTGCAGTATGTTTGAAGGAAAAAAGGAGCATGAATAGGATCTGATCAAGCAGATTAGTGCTATTTACTAGATCAGAAAACCCCTGTTGTTCTCTAACAATTACAACAGTTAAATCCCTTAACCGGGTAAGCTTTAAAAAGCTTAGTGCTATCTAAATCCTCTAACCAGGTGATTCATTAGCTTGGATTTCAAATCCTCCATTGAGGTTACTCCTAACAGGGTATTTCTTCTAATAGGGTATTATAGTCAATCCCTTAACCGGGTGGTCCCTAATAGGATCTGTTCATAACAGGACATTTTTGTAAAGCTTTAATAGGCTTTTCTCCTAACAAGGAGAACTTCAGAAGTGTTCAGAATACTTGTGGGTATTCATCCCCACCGTGGTTTTTCCCATTTGGGTTTCCATGTCAATAATTATTGTGTCAAGTGGTGAATGGTTTTTGTGGTTATGTTTTGATATTGTTATTTTGCTTAACTGATAAATCCACTTAGATATGTTAAGTTGATCGACAATGATCTAAATAATGCTTTTACTGATGTAAGTAAAGTATTTTGATGTTTTGGATAAATGGTTTGAGAGTTTCAGATATGTTATTCTATTGGTTTATTATGGCAATGAATTGGTTAACTTGACAGTGCATTTGCAGTTTATTGTTCAGTATTTGAAATAGTTAGTTCAATGATTGATTGGTGAGGTTGGTTTTAAGTTTGGCAAAATTTTAGTCAGTTTTTTATCTACTGATTCACCCCCCTCTGAATAGTTGTTCGGATCCTTATTGATTCATGATATCATCAAGATATTCATTCTGTCTTTCCAGATCTTGTAGTTATCCATGTTGAACTTAGGACCCTCTTTCTTCATCATCTTGACTTCCTCAGAATCTTTCCCTCAAGCGGTTAGGCTTTATGCACACAGAGGACCAAAGCTCTCATACCAATTGTTAATTCTATGAGGATTCGGTTAATACTGAGAGGAGGGGTGAATCAATATTAACACCAATTTCAAACTTTAAACCCAAGTCAAACTTGCAACAAATCCAACTTTATTTACTACATATGCCAACTCATTAAACAATACCAGTAACCACTGATAAATCTCTAATAAACTGCTATAACCAATGTATTTAGAAATAATGAATAAACTAAAGATAATCAATAACATCACATGATAATCATTCCACACATGAAAACCATATTTTTTGACGTGGAAACCCAAAAAGGGAAAAAACACGGTGGGAGTTAGTACCCACAAATATTTGTACTCTTTCAAAGTATGCCCTGTTAGGAACTTACAATATGCCCCATTAGGAGAAGATCCTATTAGGAGTCACTTGGTTAGGAGATTAATGACCTATTAGGATCAACCTTGTGAGAGGATTTACCATTCTTTTTTAGAGCTACCCTGTTAGGATCAACCTCATGAGAGGATTTACATTCTTTTTGAGAGCTACCCTGTTAGGGGATTTACAAGATTAAGGCTTGTCAGGACCTACTTGGTTAAGGGATTTAATCTGCTACAATTGTTAGGGAACAACAATGAAAAAGTGATCTGTTACTTGCACTTCTCAGCTTACTAAATCAAATCTAGTTATTCTCGACTATCTGCAACTCTTAGAAAGATCTCACTCTTCTCTGATATGGCTTCACACTCTTCTCTAAGACCACCGACACAATGAACATTAGCTAAGCCAACATAAATAATGCTTTCCACTAGGTCAACCACTAAACCCTAAATTACATTATAGATCATCATAGATCTTTACAACTCATTACAGATCATCATATGGATCATTACAATCAATTACAAATCAATATCAACCATTGAATGATCATAAGGCGTCACAACAAGTCGAACTGGTACAAAGTCAAACCCTTAGCTCATTTCACTAAGCACTTTGGACATTTCCAAGAAATTCGCTCTCCGAACGTACCAAAACATCTTTTAAACACTTCACGTGGTTTGTGCCGCATTATCATCAACATGTAGACTTTATGTCGATCACGGCCATATGAAAAATCATTATTGGTTTTTTGATTTCTTCATTGGTTCTAAAACCTTGGCAAAACTTCATCATAAATTAGAAACATGCCTTCTGATAGTCATCATAAGATGTGGTTCCGGTAAGATACTCATTTCTATGATAGAAGCTTATATTGCAAACTTAAAATCACCAATCATCCGCTTCAAGTAAAACATCTCTTCATATACCGGTTAAAGTCCTATTTCACAGTCTTCTGTATATTGCCGGTAAACCTTGTCTCTGGTAGACTAAATCACTTAGATGACAAACCAAACATTAGATAACATCATTAATCACCAGTTGCCATCAATGACAACACAAATAACTACTCAAGTCATCTAATCACTAAATCTCAATCTCTTCATCACAAATAGGGGTAAGTGCACCAAGATGGTGAACAAAAAGGGGGGTATAAGTGGGCACTTTTTTTTCTTATGAAAAATAGGTAAACCTAAAGTTCAAAGAGATATTTGAAGGTCATGCACTAAAAACTAGGAGTTGAGAAAATAATAAGAATTGTAGTGCTCTGAATGTAGTTTCTAAACTACTAAATTTTTTTAAAATTGGATAAGATTAAGAGGGTCAAACCTCTCACGCATGAAAAATTGTTCCTAATTTTTTCAGAAAAATATAACATAGCTATTATCGTGTGCTACACAAAATTTATAGTTAGATTTACTAGTTTACAAAACCCTTTAGTAGGATGATAGGTAAGAGTGAGATTTAGAAGTTGCGTATTTTTTTGTAATTTTCCATTGAGTATTTTTTTTTTATGATTTTTTGAAGTGATTGCATCCTGAAAATTTGGTACCTATTCATGTGATGGGCATAACTTGAAAAAAATCATAAAAAATGCAAACTTGTTTTTTTAAAAGTGTATAGAATCTAGTGTAGAAAAAATAATATGTAATTTATTTTGAATTTTCTCAAGTATATCAAAAGTTATTAAAAAAAAATTGTAGATATATGTTTGTGAGGACTGTCAAGGTACTGGTAAAGAAAATTAAAATTTTCTATGCTAATGTTGTCCAAAAATAGAAAAGTTTATATGGTCAGAAAACTAAGAAGATGTGTGAGATTAAGGTGGTAATTTAAGAGATACCCACTTGATCATTTATAAACCTGAGGATGACAAAGTCAAGAAATCATGTTGGAAGATGAAAAAATGTGTAAAGAGACAAAAATGGGGGGAAAATGGGCTTGCAAGCCTTAGGGTCATTTTCCAACCCTCTTACCAAGCCAAAAACTACACGGGTTTTGAAAATAAAAAAGTACTATTCACAGTTCTTCACAACCCGCATGGGTTTTGAAAAACAAAAAGTACTATTCATAGTTCTACATAACCCGTACGGGTTATGTAGAACTAAAACCATTATTTTGTGTTTCACAAAACCCATACCGATTATGAAGACATAATAATGTATGTTTGTAAAGTTAGAATTTACTACACATATGTACAAACATACATATATAATATGTGTTTATGTATGTATATATGCATATCTATAGTTATATATACATATATTTATATAGATATATGTATATATGTTTGTATACATGCATGTCTCTCTTCTTTTCCTCTCTCTCTCATCTTCCTTCCCCCATCACTGTATTTGTCTATTCTGAGCCCTAATTATCCTCCTTGAGTTCTATCTCATCTCTCTCCCCCTCACACTTCTCTCTCTGTCAAGTCTCTCACCCTCTCCTCCTTCTCCTACTCTCTCTCTCTCTCTCTCTCTCTCTCTCTCTCTCTCTCTCTCTCTCTCTCCTCTCCCCCTTCTCTCTCTTTCTCTCCTCCTCTCTCCCTATCCCCCTCTCCCTCCCCCTGTTGTTATCTTATCCTATTCTCTCTCTCCCCTCCCCCTCTCTTGACACTACTCTCTCTCTCTCTCTCTCTCTCTCTCTCTCTCTCTCTCTCTCTCTCTCTCCTATTCTCCCCATCTCCACCCTCTCTCTCCCTCTCTCCAAATATCCTCTCCACCCTCTCTCTCCCTCTCTCCAAATATCCTCTTTCTCCCCCTCTCTCCCTCCCCCTCTCCTTATCATATTCTCTCCCTCTTCTTATCTCCTATTCTCTCTCTTACCCCTCTCTCTCTCTCTCTCTCTCTCTCTCTCTCTCTCTCTCTCTCTCTCTCTCTCTCCCTCTACCCATCTCCTTTTCCCAATCTCCCTCCCCCCCCTCTCCTTATCCTATTCTCTCTCTCTCTCTCTCTCTCTCTCTCTCTCTCTCTCTCTCTCTCTCTCTCTCTCTCTCTCTCTCTCTCTCTCTCTCCCTCTCCCTCTCTTCCTATTCCTTCTCTCTCTATCTCTAAATCTCTCTCCCTCCCCCTCTCCTTATCCTATTCTATCCCTCTCTTCCTACTCCCTACTCTCTCTCTTCCTCTCCCTGTCTTAATCCTATTCTCACCGTCTCTCCCTTCCCTTTCTTTCCCTCTCTATCTCTCTCCCCACTTCCTATTTGGTTCCTAGTTCTATATAACCCGTATGGGTTATGCAGAACTAAGGCCAAAAATTCCAGTTATGCATAAATCGTAGGTTTCTAAAAAGTATAATGTTGATTTTTTTATTATAAAATATAATGTTACTTAACTTTTGATTTTTTATTATAAAATATAATGTTACCAAGCCTAGCACATTTTTGAATTTCCAAAACATGCATGGGTTATGAAAAATTTCATTTCTTTTTGCATGTGGCCACTTTTATATTCACCATCTTGGTGCACTTACCTATAGTATTCTATCCTCTATTGGTTCAGTCATTAGTATTTAAATGCATCACCTCATTTGCGTCAGTTATGCCAATCATGCAACACTTGAATTAGGGGATTGAAACATTAGATTATGTTTATTCTTGTAGTATCATATGACTTGAATTTGTTTAGTAGCATGGAATCCTATGTGGAAATAGATAAGTGCTTGCTGTTATAATCTTGTATATAAATATGGATAGTATTCTTGATGAGTTGTGTAATGGTTGTGCTTAAGGAAATAATCTAGTTCCATGTAGGAGAAGGATTAATGCATTTAGATTCATGATGTGTTAAGTGATTAAGGAATAAAAATGGGTATTAGGAAGATTTGGTTGGTATTTTAAAATGAACCTAAGGAGTATGATATGTGATATTTATGCATATGTATTAATGATTTATCATAATTGCATGGGAAGTAAATGATTAGTTGGATAACAGTATATGGTGTTCTAGATGAATATGTGATGTGTTAGAATTATGTCAAGTAGTGACGTTGAGATACCCTAGGGAATGGATATATTTGTAAGAGTTTAATAGGTGATATGTTAATGTTTAAATTATTTATTCCGCTTGCATAATATGGTACTATGGTTATGTTCATGTTGGTTTATGTGATTTTATAAACAGTTAATCTTGTATTTAATGTCTGTTAGTGGTAACATAGAAATGATGGATGTTTTTTGAAAAAAAAAATCTCCATTTGTTAATAGAATTTGGATTATTTTTCTAGGGTATTTTGGTGGGCATTACACTCTCAGTTAGTCACTTGGTCAAGTAAAAAGCAAGATTCTATATCCTTATCTACAACAGAAGTAGAGTACATTGCAACATCTTCCTGTTGCATTCACATTTAATGGATGAAGAAGACTTCGAAGGAAATTGGTGCGAATTTTGATAACCCCATTCCAATCATATGTGATAATACTAGTGAAATAAACATTTCTAAGAATCAGGTACAACATTATAGAACAAAGCATATATCTATCAGGTATCACTTCTTGAGGGAGAAACTTCTAGATAATGAGGTCAGACTTGAGTATGTGCCCACAAATGAGTAGATTGCAAATATTTTCACAAAGGCGTTATGTAAAGATAATTTTGAGTATCTCCGATAGAAGTTAGGCATATTACCCCCTACTAGTTTCAACTAATGTTCATTCTAGGTGTGCATTGGTTGAGGGAACAACATGTACATTCTCTTCTGGACTGATGTTGATGTGCTTCCTCTCAAGGGGAGCAAGAGTTTCTTAGGGGGAGTTTTTGACCACCTTTGTTATTGTTGTCAAAGGGTGAGAGAGAGACGAGAGAGATTTGGTTGTACTTTCAATGATGATCTTTCATTGATCACTGTCCAAGTGGGTGTTGCCATAAATTATAAAGGGGGAGATTGTTAGTATTGCATTATGTGTTGTCATTGATGTCAACCTTTAGGTTCAGATTAAGTCTAGATGTGGTATGGCAAGCAGGAGTAGGCATATTGTGCACATGAAGGTTTCCCAGTTTCACCGGATGTGATTGGTATCTTAGAAGATGTTTTTCTATATTATCTTTGGGTCAAATGTTCTCTGGAGCTTGAGGCCTTTGATTAGATATTGAGGAGGTATAGCATCTAGATGCATTTTAGGTCCATCCTTGGAAATGTATGTAGCATGTTGATATGTTTGAGGAAGAACAATGTGACATGGTTTTCTTTTCATTCCTTGCCACCGCCAGAATGTTTAGTGGAGACCTATTTTAGATCCCTTTCCCAGCTGACATTAAGGATTATGATTTTCAGAGACAGTATATATAGGACTTTGATTTGATGATTTCAAGTGTGGTTTTTTGTTTTCATGATATGCAAGATTGAAGGAATCTAGTGATTGTGTGAGACATTTACTAGAAGAAGTTCCGACAGTGTAGGATGCATTTTTTTGTGGTGGATTTGCTTTGTCTTTCTTTCTTCTTCGACAATGAGCCTATTAGGCTTATGAGCCCATCTATAATTTGGCAGTGATCCATTGAGGGCAGTGAGCCTACCGATAGTGAGAGAAACCAACAGTGAGGCACCCTTTATAAAAATCACCTTAACTGGTGTTTATATATTAAGAATTATCATTCTTCATGAGTTTTTCCTACTTGGGTTTTCCATGTAAATTCTAGTGTCTCTTGTGCCTAACCTGAATTTTGCATGCCTTTCAAAATTTTGTTATTTTTGCTTAATATTCTAGATCTGTGCATTAAAGTTAAAATCAAAAATTTGTTGTCAACTGATTCACCCCCCTCTCAGTTGCCCAGATATTCATAATCAACAATCTCAAAGTGGGATGCCATTTTCCATGATGCAAAATTAATTGAATATTAAATTAAACAAATTTTTACAAGGTGTAGGGTAGTTAAACTCGGTTTTCTTCCACTTGGTGTGTGACTAAGATAAAAAAAGAAAGCACCAATAATTTGTCTCCTATCTACAAAGGGTTGCGAATCCCATATAAATATAACACCATATAAAATTCTCTATGCTCACATTATTCAATACATCTCAAACATTCATCAAATTTTTAGCCTTTTGAAGCATGAGCCTCCCATCCTCAACATATCATGGAAAAATGATACTAGACATTAATGTGTTTTATTTTCATACAAATAGTTAGCCTTTACTAAGTTCATGGTACTATAACTATTGTAAACCATTTATAATACTTCTAACTTAGCTTGACATCTAGTGAAATGTTATAAATCCTAACTACCACTCCATAGGCATGAGTACTTGTCATGTGTACTATCCTTCCAAAATGAATAAATAAATCATAGCTTATCACTTACTCATTCAAATCTTCTACAAAATTTGAGCCCAAAACATCTTAAAAGTTGAATAATCCAAAGATATTATAACAAGCATCATCAACATTTCTATATGCATTCTAAAACTATCCTACATACCTCTATAATAAAAAAAGAGTAATATATACTATCCTAGAAATATATAAAGGATCTTTTCAATACTACCTAGTGTTCTTTGTCAATAGTAGCCATGGAATAAAGACTCCCATTACATGGGCAATGCCTATTTTGATGTCAATGATAACATACACAATCAAAGATATTAAATTTCCATAGTTCAGGATGATTATTATGCTAAGTTTATGGATTCAACTATGTATATTTTGTTTGTATCCAGAAAACAAAATATACATAGTTAAATCTAGAAACTCAACATAATAACATACACAATTCCACCTATTGAAATAAAATAATAAATATATCTCATGTCCTTCATCTCAGTAGGTGAATATGAATACTACTCAATAATTTTTTTTATATTTAAATATAAATTCTTTAGTGTGTCAATTAGATCATGCTAAAACAATGAGAAGAAATTTTAACATACTTCCTCTAGCTCAAGAATTTCTTTTGTAAGATATAACCCATCTTATTTACACATTTAAGATAAAATTAGTATCCCAAAAATCATTTATCTCATATTGTAATAAACTATAGAAATTTAGGCTCATATTCATATGATTGTTACTACCAAATATTAGCATTTCATCGACATACAACATTAGAAAAAGGAATGATTGTCATCCCACTTGAATAAATGTAAAAATAAAATTTGGACCTTACAAATACCAAAGTGAACACAAAAGAATCATTTTTCTGTATCATATTCTAGACAAATACTTGAGACTAGAGATGGGTTTCTTTAATTTATAAAATAATGAATGCTTACACCTTACCTCATATAAATTAGGCTATGTCATGTTGACCTTTTCCTTCAATTCACCATATAAACAATTTTCTTAATACCCATCCACTAAACCTCAAGGTTAAATGTTACAACTGTGCAAATATAATACTATCCAAGACTTGTTCTATCCTATGTCCTAAATTATCCTAAACTTTTCTTAAATTTTTTAAATTTTTGTGAAGTGAGTGTATGGAATTGGTGTACAAAAAGAGGTTATTTTTCCTAATTATCTTTTTAGTGTTTTAAACCACTCTTTTATTTGTGTTTTCACTTATTAATTCTACTCTCAATAGGTTATCCTAACAGCCACTTTGGGCCTCGACCTCCTTTAAGATCCACTCCTTTTAAATTGACTCTAACTACCCACACCCAAGCTCATCTCATTTCAAAAGAGGAATAGTGCATACCAAAGCCAATATCTGATGGTTCAAGACAAGTATATCATAAAACCATCCATCTTCAACCACATAATGTCAATTGCTCAAATATACTCAATGGCATGATAATGGATCCCATTTGATCCCAAAATAAAATTTACATATATAATATTATAGCTCTACATAATAATAAAATAAATTTAACGTCAAATTCTCTTTTTTTAAAAAGACTAAAAAGCTCAATAACCAGTCTTGAAGGCCATCCACCATTGATGGACCTCCAAGAAATAAAATTTTCAAACTTGTCCAATTGAAATTTCCTTAAAACCCATTGATAAATAGGTGAACAAAACCCCAATTATGAAATAAAAACAACTTTCTAGGAATTCACACAAATTTGGGTAGAGTTCCTTTTTGTAAAAACATGGTTTCCAAATTTCAAAAACAACAAATTTAAAATTTAATGAAAATGCAAAAAACCAAATGTGAAAACAATCTAAATTTATTTTAAAAAATTTAGCAACAAGAATTTAACAATAAGATTAAGAATTGAGGGATAAATCAGTAAAACTCACCTTCAAATTGCAAAACCTAAAAAATGAAAAGGAAGAGCAACTGGTCCAAGATAGAACACAAATTTTGAAAGGCATCAAGCGATTATTAAATCTAAAACTTCAAGCTTCTATCCACAAATTTTGAAGTCTCCAATCTTCTACAATCAATTCATTCAAATTTTTCCAAGAGGGTCTTTTAAAAAAAAAAAAGAACAAAACTGAACTAAGTGTTCAAAAATGAACTCTATTTTCAAATATAACTCACTTTTTAGAGAAAATAAGAAATAACAAAATTAAAATAAAATTACAAAATTCATTAACTCCACAAAATTCCTAAAAGTTAATACACTAAACTCTCATTAAATATCATTTAAATATGCACTTAATAACAACAATAATCAATGACTTATTGTCAATGCGCAAACAATCTCTACTAGTCTTTCATAATGATGCATAAGGATAGTCGGACATAACTAGAATGATAACCAATGGCATAATCATGTAAAATATGGGAAAAATAGTCCAAATTAGGAACAATGGTTGAGATAAGTAACATTTTGGTCATTGTGTTATCTGCTATAACCACCTTTGGTAATATAGGTACGATCAAACCTATGATGCTAGGTGGAGTCGATGCCTGGTACTAGTACTGACCAAAACATGCAAACACCTCTACATATATATACATACAATCATGTTAAATGGCATCATATCTCATTTAATCAACATAACATCAACAATTTACCATCAAGTAAGCACATAACATCCATATAACCAAAATATCCTCATAATATATCCAAACATCATCATATAACATCATATCACATCATTGTAGTGTCATCATGCATATATGATAATCACTCAACTACCACTATAACCTACTACCCACATCCACAGTGATATCATATGAACAAAAGAATATAATTGTAATAAAGATGCATCTCATGGGTGCCAATACAAAAGAATGATATATGCACAATCACCATAAAATCTATAAGAGTCAATTTTGGATCAAAATAAGAAACTAATGGAATGCAAACATGGGAGGCAATACATGCTTAGAGAGATGCAGGACAAGATGAGACTAATCAAGAAAAAAATGAAAGTGACAAAAGATAGACAAAAGAGCTATGCAAATAAGAATAGGACATGAAAACCATTTTAGTGGGGGATAAATTATTTTTGAGGGTGAAGCCTCATAAGAGTTCTATATTGTTTGGAAAATCATCCAAACTTGTTCCTAAATTTGTGACTCCATTTGATGTGTTGGAAGTGATCAACCCAGTAGCATAAAGACTTTCACTACCACCTACTCTTTCCCATATCCATAATGTATTTCATGTTTCTTTTCTTAAATCATATCATTTTAATGAGCTAGTCATATATTTGATTCACATGCTTATAGGTTGAACATTTAAGAGTGGTGCTAGTAGAGCCTATCTGAATTCTAGATTAAGCCAAGGTTAACTTGCATAACAGATATACATTGTTCTATATAATGTCCAATGTGGTCAATGTTTTGTGGAGAGTGCCATATGGGAGAATGCAGACGAGATAGACCATTTATTTCCTCATCGATTTCTTATATTGAGATGCTCTTATTCACTTATGTGTGATACTTTTTTAGCAGAGTGTGGTACTCTGATTATATTAGTGAGATACATTATTGTTTTAGTCTGTGTGTGTGTGTGTGTATAATAAGTCATCATGACAATGTCTAATCCTAGTGGGGAAGGATGTCACATCTTGTCTTTTATTTGCATTAATATTATGGTTGAGACCATGGTTAATCATGTCATAGTTATTTAATTATGCATTCAATGTGTGTTTGAATTAAACGTTATTCTAATGCATGAACTTGAAAATGAAAATGAAATTAAAATTGAAATAATGTCAAGTTATCATTTTGAGTTTTATTTCTCATTCGTGCTTCAACTATGATTTATGTGACTAACCTAGTGATACAAATCTAAGTGTAAGTGAGTGTAAGTACATGTGAAAAACAGAACTTGGCTAAGGTAGAAGTGCCCTAGCAACCTGGAAATAATTTACATGATGGAACTCAGTGTATTCGCACACACTCACATAGTACAAACATACTACATTAAGATGGTTTGTTGTGCATTTTTTGATTTCATGAATGTGTAGTTTCATTTCAATGTAATGTACTAATGATGTTTATAAATATGTAAATGCTTACATTGTGTTTGTTTTAAAATGATATATTAGTAAAATTAAATCACCACCTTTATTGTACATCATTGTTTTCTCATGATTATGTAATTTACTTATTGAAAAAAAATAATAAATTGTTTCTATTGATTCTAAATATAATTATTTACATTTGTATATATATATGATTTTCTTTTTATGTGAGCTTTTATATATATATATATATATATATATATATATATATATATATATATATATATATATATATATAATTGTTTATTATATATACATATTTATATACTAAGTAAAGTGATTTATGTCGAAAGCTTTATATATCTAAGTGCTATTTTAAGCCAAATCCAAAGATGAGTAATAATATAACTAATGCTATTTATAGCATTATCGAATGCTAAGTGAACTTAGAAATAATTAGCATGTAATATATATTCCTTACAGTTGGCTGGTCTTGAGGCCGAAACATGAACATTTTTGGATGAATAATCATCAATGCCTTCTTAAAGCCTGAATAATCTTCACATTTTTGCATGAATCAAAGCCTTCTTAAAGCCTGAAATAGGGAAAATGGAGGGAAATGATACAATTTTCGTATGGGAGAAACAAAAGTTGATCGAAAATGCAAACTCGGAGGGAAGCAATACAAGTGGAGGAATCAGACAGATCCAAATCAGACAGATCCGTATGGTTTTGTGAGGGGCATAAAAAGAGAAAAGAGTTCTTAGTAAAGGCGCACCCAAACAATGATCAAAAGAATTGTTTGAAGCTGAAAAGACAAAAATGATACAGAGATGATGGAGTTGCAATTGGCAATCCGAGGTGTCGTTACTACTGTTTTTGCATTTTTTGATTTCAAATCAATGCAATGAAATTTCTAATATCTTCTGATCTGTATATAGTTGCTCTATTTTTCCCGATCTATAACTTTTATATATACAAAATATGTGTGTATATATACTCTACAATTAGTTTGTGATATATATATATATATATATATATACACACACATATATGTACATATATCTGTATACATATCTGTACATATATGTACATATGTATGTGTGTATATATATGCATATATATATGTATATATATGTATATATATGTATATGTATATATATGTATATATATATGTATATATATGTATATATGTATGTATGTGTATGTGTATGTGTATGTGTATGTGTATGTGTATATGTATACAAAATGTGTGTATATATACTCTACAATTAGTTATTATTTGTAGTATACAAATATTTCTACTTTTTCTCTCTTTTTTTGAAATTATGGAAATTATGTCATTTTTGTGGTTTTGATTGTAGAATTTGTCACAGGATTCAAAGAGCATACCAGAGGAAAGAACCCTGGGAAGAAAACCTCTAGTCACAGCTCATAAAATAAACCTATAGTATCTAACATATCAGTTTATACATCCCGCCCAAAACCACATACAAAATGCGGTCACAACACATATAATATCAGTTTTACATAGAGTCCATATGGCAATTTGCAAACCCATCGGATAATTTTCAAATGTAGACTCCACAACTGCTATCAATAGAAGAAGACAAAATTTTCCAAAGCCCTGTGCCAAATCCCATGAGCCAAAAACCTTCTTGCCAAAAATGAAAGTATCAAAAAAACCTTTGGAAAAACACTATTGTATCAAATACCATGAGATTGAACTCTCCTCCAAACAACGAATATGAATACTTGAAATGAAAGGGGAAAGCAGGAATAATTATCATCATAAAATTTTACATCAACATTACTCAAGAAAATCACATACATATTGTTGCAAACCTTCCCATACCCTAAAAGTAATTTCCTCAAAACCCACCTCTCGTTGATTAGCATTGCTATCAATGGCTAAATTTGCCAAATAATCTGCAATCTTATTAACTTCTCTGTAACAATGGGATAACAAAAATAATTCAAACAATTCTAATTTTTGTAAAATGAGATCAAGTATATACTGCAAATTCCAACAATTCGATTTCTTTTTCATAACACATTGAATAATCACCATAGAATCACCTTCAATTATTAAGTCCTTAATTCCCAAAGAGATTGTCATATCCAATCCAAAAGACAAAGCATGAAATTTCGCATAATTGTTAGTTTTAAAACCAATAGCATGACACTTAGTTCGAATAAAATTTGCATTGTGATCATAAATTACCATGCCTACCCCAGCCAACCTAGGGTTACCACGAGAGTCCCCATCAAAATTTAGTTTAAAGTGCCCCTACGAAGGAGGTTTCCATCTAGTAGAGCATCTCTTACCTACTCCATCATTCTTTTTTAAAATTGAACAATGAGAGGGCAAAACCAACAACATCTTCCAAGCTCTAGTAACTCTACTATCCAAGTGTGAAGAAGAAGTAAGATTTTCCAAATTCTTATAAATAAACGACAAAGCAACCTCAGAGATTGAAGACTCAATTTTTAATAGAACCTCAAACACAAGAGAATTTTTAAATATCCTGTTGTTTCGCTCTAGCCAAACATTCCAAATCACAATAGATGGAGATATGATCCAAAGGCATGCATAAAAAGATGAGACAAACATAAAGGGCCAATATTTAAAATGGGAAATGAGATCCTTACCAATAACAAAGGATATATTTAACTTCTCAAACAACCACTGCCAACATTCATAAGCATAATCATAATGTAGGAATAGGTGTGAAGAAGATTCCAAATATTTGTTACAAAGGACACAAGGGAAAACAATAGTAGTACCAAGCCTGTCTAGTCTCATACCTGTAAGGACTCTATTCTGAACTGCCAACCAAGCAAAGGCTCTAGCTTTAGGAAGACAAGCCGAATGCCAAAACAACTTATAAGGCCAGGATGATAAATCTTTAGCAACCATAAGAGAGTTGTAACCATCTTTAATAGTGTACTTACCAGAAATATTCTTTGTCCAAATAAGTTCATCCTCAAAATCAGAAAGAAATACAATTCTATCCCCCAAAATTATCTCAAAATCAAATTTCATACTTTCATCAACATCTAAGAAATCAATCGACTTCCATCTAGCTAGCTTAAGGGGTCCAGTAGTCACAATTTCAAAATAATTTTCTACAAAAACACCCCAAAGGGAGGAAAGAATAGTGATTAGAGGAGACCAATCCCTAATATTCACTAGAGGTGTGTGTCCATTCCATACTTCATCCCAGAATCTGACCTTTCTACCATTATGAACGATCCATGAGAGATGAGGCAAAATAACTGATCTACATTTACAAAGGAAATTCCAAATAGCAGAACCCGAAGGCAAATTTGAGACTTTAAAAATGTACTCTCTAGGTTCATTATTTAAATATTTGGCAAACATAATTTGTGCCCATAAGGAGCAAGGCTTGTCATATAATTTCCAAACTAGCTTAGCACCTAAGGCTAAACTCTGATTCTCCAAACTCTGAATTCCTGTTGCCCCAAGTTCCTTAGGCAAACATACCTTATCCCATGCAATTAAAGGGAGTTTCTTCTTGCCATCTTATTATTGTTCCAAAGAAAATCTCTAAGAGCATCCTATAAACTGACAATAACTGCTTTTGGAGACTTCAAAACAAACATGAGATATATGGGAATGACATTCAAAACGGACTTGATGAGAACAATTTTACCCGGCCAAAGTTAACCATCTATGATGCCATGAGAGAATTCTTTTAGAAATGACCGAAATAATCTTATCCCAAAAACCAATCTTATCCTGTTTAACAAATAAAGGAATCCCAAGGTAAGTGCATGGAAGATTTCCAGTCTCATATCCCCAAAAGGATTGCAACCTATGCTGAACCAGTTGTGATGTATTAAAGAAGAAAATCTTTGATTTATCACCATTCACTTTTTGACCAGAAAATGATGCATAATTCTGTATTATTCCTTTAATCACTTTTGCCTCAACTAATGAAGCATGTCCAAATAACAAATTATCATCTGCAAAGAGACAATGAGAAATACTTTGGGGAATATTCTGAATCCTTATACCTTTCCAAAGCCCCCCCCACTTTAGCAGCCCTAATAGCCCAACTAAAGGTTTCAGCTAGGAGAATAAATAAAAAGGGAGAAAGGGGATCTCCCTGTCTCAAACCCCTAGAGGAAGTGAAAAAATCACAAGGAGAACCATTAATTAAAACCGAGAATCTTGCAGAAGAAATACATGCACGAATCCATTTGACCCAGGCTTCGAAAAAACCTAACTTCTCAAGAACAACACATAAAGCCCCCCACTCTACTCTATCATAAGCCTTCATCATGTCTAGTTTAAGTATCATGGCCGAGGTTCTTTGGGTGGAAATAGAATGCAGCACCTCATGTGCTACAATTGCACCCTCTGTCGTCTCCTTTCCAGGAACAAGCCACCTTGCTCCAATTAAATGATCCTAGGTAGAATTTTTGCCAACCTAAGGGAAATTGCCTTCGTAAATATCTTATACAGAGTGTTACATAAAGAAATGGGACAGAAGTCAACAAAAGTCTTAGTATCCTCTTTTTTAGGAATAATTGAAATCATTATAGTATTAAGCTCTTTTAAAATAGACCTATTTCTCCTAGCCTCCTCGAGATCCAATAAAACATCATTTCCCACAAAATCCCAACATTTCTGAAAAAATAATGGAGTAAAGCATCTGGTCCTGGAGCTTTATCTGGATTCATGGCAAAAACAATACTCTTAACTTCCTCTAAGGAAAAGGGAGACATCAACATCTTATTGTCTTCCAAAGATACTAAAGGCGGAATATTAGATATAATATCATTGCTGAGATTTCCATTTTCTGAAGATAATAATGACTTAAAAAACCTAAGTGCCTCTGAAGCAATGTCCTCCGGCTCTATCAATAAATTCTCATTCTGACACTGAATACAAGATATCCTATTCTTACATCTTTTAATCTTAGTTGAAGAATGAAAAAAAATTGTGTTCCTGTCACCATCTGAAAGCCACAACTCTCTAGATTTCCTCTCTAGCTAACACCTCCTCAAGCTCTAATTTTAATGACTTCAATTCATCAAAAACTTGTGGCACCATACCATGTTGAAGCACGAGTATTAAGACACTCAATCATATCTTGAATCCTTTGTTTCTCTTGAAAAATGTTCTTAAAATGCGAGATATTTCATTCCCTAATATTCAATTTCAAATAACTTAACTTCTTAGCAATCTGAAACATACGGGACCCAGAACAAAAAGGAGCAGAATTCCACCATTTCATAAGCATAGGCAAAAAGGAAGAATCCCTAAACCACATGGGCTCAAATTTAAATGGAGACTTAAAAGAAGACCTATCCTCAATAACTGAAAGGGAAATTGGAAAATGATCAGAACCCGAGACTGGTAGAATAGAGGAAAAGAATTCAAAATCTGAATCAATCCAATTCGCAGATAACAAAAACTGATCTAATCTCTCAACAATCTAAGAAAAATCCCTTCTCATGTTTGTGCATGTGAAAACCCCATTCTGAGACTTACAATAAAAAAGGCTCATATCAGAAATGAAATCCCCAAAGTCATCCATAATCTTTTTATTAGGGACAACACCTCCTCTTTTCTCATCTAAATCAGTGATAGCATTAAAATCACCCCCAAAGATAATAAAGGAACCATGTCTTAAGGGAGAATAAATCCTTTTTAATTCACCCCATAACTTACTCTTTCCTTGAATTCTTGACGGAGCATAAATGTTAAAAAGCCAGAATTTAACCTTCGAAATCTTGCTTATAACTAAATTCAACATCCAATTTGTAGCAGATGCCACTAACTGTAGCTCAATATTATAATTATTCCAAAGCAGTGCCAAACCTCCTGAAGCACCACAAGTAGGAGAAGAAAGAAAATTCCACCTTCTCCAAGATGAAAAAACCAAATCAGCAGACTCCTTTGACAACTTTGTTTCTTGCAACATAAAAATATCACACTTAATTAAGTCCATCTGGGACTTAATTAAGCGTCTCTTGTTAGGGGTATTTAAGCCCCTAACATTCCAAGAAATAATTCTCATTGTCCTCGAGGGGAGGTCGAAGCTCCCCTCTTCCCATTAATCGAAGAATTTTTTCTTTCCCTAAAGCAACCTTGCAAATTACGTTTCACAACCCCTAATCTTATCACAGGAGGACTAGTCACATATATTTTACTCCTCTTTCTTTTTACACTTACAAGAGTTAGGCATATTTTCTTAGGCCTACCAAGAGAGACCGAACGCCTACCTTTCCCACCAGCAGGAGAAAGGGACAAAGTCTTTTGAATTCCAACATCAATTTCCATTTGAGTCTTAAGATTATTTGGGGGCCTACCTCTTCCAGGAGAAACCACTAATGGTGAAAAAACCAGAGTTGTTTGGACAATTGGTAAACTCTTGCATGACTTTGGAGAAGCCAGGATAATTGGATTATCTTCAAAATCCAACTCTGTTGTAGCCAAAACCGCAAAAGGATTAGCAGATGCAGAAATTGGAAGGGTCGAGTTTATACCCTCCATATCATTCTCAATTGAACAAACAACTCTATCAGTAATACCCTCATCCATCTGATGTGCA
Source organism: Cryptomeria japonica (assembly GCF_030272615.1). NCBI lineage: Eukaryota > Viridiplantae > Streptophyta > Pinopsida > Cupressales > Cupressaceae > Cryptomeria > Cryptomeria japonica. The sequence goes on along the minus strand of NC_081411.1, from coordinate 771,422,863 downwards.
TGATTGTTAAAAATATCATTTACTTGTTGTACCAGATTCTCATCTGGCATAATAACAGGGACAACCTCTGATGGATTACTATTCCCTAAGGAAGATTCATTAGCCATATTAATTTCAACATTCAAAGGGGAATTATTAGACAACAAATTCTTAATTTCCTGAACTAAAGAAGCATCATTAGGAAAACCTATGGCAGGTACCTGTTTAATAGTTTCCATATCAACCACTGCATTTTTATCTAAATTCACATTCTTTGAAGAATCCAAAACCTCCTTATGAGTGCATGAAGACAAATTGTCATCCTTACCCTTTATGTGATTATTTGGCATCTTAGGGCAATCTATAGTCAATGGATGATCTACTCCATTTATCGGGAGATTACCATCCATCACTATACCCCCGTTATTAGAAAATGTCTCCAGTAAAGACGAAAGTGAGACCGAACCCAAAGTCTGATCATTTGGTTTCCCAGACCTACGACACAATGGATTATTTTCAACATTAATGTGATCCGTTTCTACCAATTTATGCGAAGAGACATTTCCACATCCTTCAACCAAAGGTCCCGCTAAAAAACTATCTTTATTAAGGGATTTAGGGATAGAGCCAACAACCTGTTGGTTTTTCTTAAAATCCATAAGTAACGGAGAATCCAAAAGTAAAGGAGACTTAAGAAGCTCCGTATCTAATCTCTCAATTGACTGGTGCCAAATACCATCATGAAACTTGATATTACAAGTACGGGGGCAAACATTGTTAGGGTTAATAAGAACACAAGTTTTTACTAGAACCTCCCCCTCCACAAAGTCCATTTTAGATGTTAAAAAAGTTCCAATAGTATTTCCAATTTTCTCAAGAACATCCGGATCTATAAATTCAAAAGGAATTTTAGGTAAACCAAACCAGAAAGGAATAAGTTTCGAACTAGACCTAGCAGGAACAAAAAAAGGTTTCCAAGCCACAATTGAAATTAAATGTTTTCCAAACCAATGATGTGAAGTTCTTAATACCTCATCTCCAAAAGAAGGAGAATCAAAGACAATAATAAAATCATTCATAGACAATAATTGAAAATAATGCATATCCCCCCATCTTTTCTGCAATTTATGATAAATCTTTAATAAACTAATTTGATCACCCCAAAGTTCCCCAGAAATAGCATTCGTATGCAAACAATTCGCTTTCTTATTGACAAAGGAACCCAGAAGATCGATACAAGGGATAGGAGCCCAAACCTGTGATGAAGAAACCCCTGGTAGAATAGGATTAGTAGGTATCTTACTTACCTTTTCCAGACTATCTTCCTTGAGGTTCACATTTACCTTATTTCCCACCTACTGTGAAGAAACAAAAACCCTAGCCGCAGTCTCCTTATTTGCCAAGCCAACAACCCTAGCAAATGTTCACTGATTGCCCAGATCCAACGACCATTTCCTCTAAAATCCCTTCAATTGCTTCTCAAAATTCCCTTGATCCACACCATTATTAAAAATCCCTCGAGTGAATCTCCTTCCATTGTTATTCTGCCTCCATGCCACACTGCGTCTATTCTAAAAGAAGCCTTGAAAGTATTTTGAAATAGGCTGAAAAACCTTGTTATTTCTGCTCTAGTTTACCTATATCGCCATGTCCTTCCATCTGCCATTCGTGTAAATCCACTACGAAACATGAGGCGGGTCTTCCCTGCCCACATCTGCCCATGAACCCAAATGCCTTTTATCGGCCATTTCTGATCGCACAGAGTTATTCATCATTATAATATTACCTGAAATGGAGATTATTTGTTCGTAGGCTCAGATCCATTTACCCTCACAAGCCACTCCGATCTCATTATGATGAATTCAGTTATGCCCTAACTTTGATGAAGGGTCTTGGCAAGAATTGAATGATCTTTACCACTGTAGTTCTGCCAAATTCGCTCCACCACTGCAAAAGGCTAGGGTTTTTTGAATCTAGATCTTTCTTCTGGTATGGTTGTTGGCGTTGTTGCTTCTAGTCACTGTGTATCCTTCCGCACAATTGCAATTATCCAGACTGCAGATCGCTTGGAGTTTGTAGGCAAAATGAATTCTAGGGTTTGTAAAACCGCGATTCTGATATAATCTGTTGTCTATCCCTTTGATGCCAACTAATGATCACTCTTTATCCCGTGTTCCATGATTAACAATTTTTTTTGCACGCTTCTCTAAATTTTTAAACTTTTCTTCCCTTTAGATTTTTTTAATGGATTCTCTCTTTTTTTTATATATCTACATGTTTATATATATATATATATATATATATATATATATATATATATATATATATATATATATATATATATATATATATATATATATATATATATATATATATATATATATATATATATATATATATATATATATATATATATATATATATATATATATGTATTGAATTAAAAAATATGAATGATCTTTAAATCTTAATCTCTTATTTTATATTTGCAATTTTTGATTTCAAATCAATGCAATGAAATTTCTAATATGTTCTGATTTGTATATAGTTGCTCTATTTTTCCCGATCTGTAACTTATATATATATATATATACAAAATATGTGTGTATATATACTCTACAATTAATTCGTGATATATGTGTATGTATGTATGTACAGATATGTGTACATATGTATACATACACACACATATATGTATATGCACATATATATGTATACATATTTGTACATATATGTGTATATATATATATATGTATGTATGTATATATATGTGTATATATATATGTATATACATATATATACATATATGTATATACGTATATATACATTTATGTATATACGTATATATACATATATATACATATATATACATATATATACATATATATGTATACACACACACACACACATATATATATGTATATATACACATATATATACATACATATATATATGTATATATACACATATATATACATACATATATATACACATACACACACACACATATATATGTATGTATATGTATATGTATATGTATATGAAATGTGTGTATATATATACTCTACAATTAGTTCTTATTTGTAGTATACAAATATTTCTACTTTTTCTCTCTTTTTTTGAAATTATGAAAATGATGTCATTTTTGTGGTTTTGATTGTAGAATTTGTCAAACCTAAGTATATATCTAGATGTTTCTATATGAATGTATATATATATATATATATATATATTGAATTAAAAAATATGAATGATTTTTAAATCTCAATCTCTCATTTTATATGCCTATAGTACAAAAGCATTATTATTTATGGGATTAGAATTGGTTATAAAATTAGATTTCTTTACGATATTAAAGTTTTAGATCAACTACAATGGTTGTGAAATCACTTTGTATATTAAATCTGCCTATTTGTGAGCATAAAAAGTGTTAAAATATTTTCTTTTAGTTATGGAGGCTCATTCCCATATGTATATATGTATACACATATGTATATAAATCATATGTATGAATATATATGCATACATACTTACATGTACATACTATCACTAGATGAATTACATGTCTTTCTCTTTTTATTTAAAATATCCTTGTTTTATATTTCTAAAGGCATGATTATGATTAGAAATCTATAAATATTAGTTGTATGTTCATTATAGATAATCACAATCAAGAATCATTAGGCACAATGGATCTTCAATTTTGCATTAAAAGATGATATGTATGAAAGATAGGTATTGCAAAGAATGTACATTAGGATATAAATCAATTGATCTTACCATTCTTGTGCATGGAAAGAAGTAATCGTATTCGTAATTTTCATAATTCATGTAGGATTCATGGTGATTATCATATGAATGAAGAGAAAAATAAGTAAATTCATTTAAGCATATGCATGTTTGCATGAGTGTTTTCTTTTAAGGAAAGAAGATTATTTTTCTTTCCAAGTTATGGGTTTCTATTTCTGGAATGCCAAATATGGAATAATAGAGAAGGTTCATTCTCTTTTTCAGGAAAAACTAGACATTTTAAAGTACTTTGGCCAAAGTGAATTTATTTGAACAAAATTATATTGATTTGGTTCCTTGCCATATCTTGATAGTGGGGAATTTCATGTCATGAGTAGGATACATGTATTCATGTAGATATATTAGGTTGCACTAGGGTTTCCCTCCTTATTGTTTCCAAATAGTTAGGCATTAGGGTTTCCCTCCTTATTGTTTCCAAGTAGTTAGGCATTTCGTACAAGGTTGTGTATCTTTCATGTAATAAAAGTTTTTTTTTTCTTTGGGGGATGGAGGGAGGGGGGATGTAAGTTTTGTAGTTGGGTGAAAAAGTACATGATCCATGTTCTTGTCCCTCAAGCTTGTGGATGATAGTTGACATCGATGGCGTTCAGAGATGCTTGATTTTATTTCATATATCAATTATTGTATATTCATGTACTTGTACATTATTAATGAATTGAGTTAACTTTTGGACAAGATGTAATTATTATTTATCTTGATGTTGATGTATTTGCCATCTAATGTGATAATGTATCTAATCCTAAAATTTCACATACTGATTTAATTTTAAAAATACTTGTTTACTTTTAAAATTTTAATTTATAATGCTTAATTTTTTAATTTTCTAAATTTCTTTAAAAGTAATAAAGTGATAATTTTTTTATGCAATTGATGGCTAGATTATCAAGTCTCAATATTTATAGCACTTAGAGAGAAATCAGTTGAGTACCTTTGATGGGAATTAGTGTTGTGGATGAGATGGAGTTTTGTAATATTAAATTAATAAGAATCGGGTTCTGTAGTACTAGAATTGTTGTTGTCAAAGAAGTATGAAGTATTCTATTTTTATTTTCTTAATGTTTTATTAGTAAAGTTATTTGCTCCTTTCTATATTTGGTTTGATTTTCATTTGAATTAGAGGAAATTTCATTTGAACAAATAAAATTAAGATATTATAAGATGACGCATTTAATAATTTTTAAAGATTTGATGATTATATTGTAATTATTATTTTAGTTAATCTTTATTTAACAATTAAGTAAATATTTCTATTTAGAAATAGTAAATTTATTTTAGATAAATGTATGTAAAAAATTCTTTCTAAAGCATCTATTTCATAATATTCTTAAAAATATAAGATTTAATATTTTGAATAAGAAGCAAAATCACATTAATAATCTTATCTTTAGATCGTGTTCATAATAAAAATTGAAAGAGATAAAATGAAGAAAATTAAGATATATACAAATTAATAAATGATCATAATAATTAAATATTCATTTTATCAATTATTATCTCTTTACAATCATTATCTTCTCACCACATTCTTAGTAATTATTATCTCTCTACAATTTGATTCTTTCGAATCCAATATAAAACAAAGAGATGTACAACATTCTAGTACTACAATTTGGATTTTATTGTGGGGGACATACCCATAGAGCAGTATTATATGCCAAAACTTCATATTCATATTCATGCTTCATGATTTTTAGACTTCAAATTCATACTTGCATGAATTCTTCTCTACTAGGGGAAGTGTACCAATAGTGGTTGTAGCTAACTTTGTGAACCCATAGATCCTAAATGGTACATCGGATTTCAATGATTTTTTTTGGTTTGACTTAACTACTTATAGCTAAGGTTCTAGCTTTGGCGTAGTAATGACATAGGTTGTGGGATTAGTTATGTGCAGAAGGGTAAAAAAGTACACATTTCAAAGTGTTGCTCAATACCTACTTAAAGATGTTCCAATAACCATCCACTCAAAATTGCTAGTACTTGTGGACAAATGTCCCAGTAGCTATGCACAAATATTCCAGTATTGGTGCACAAATGGACCAATTATGGATCAAAAAAGCTAATAAGTGATCAACTATTGGTACATGTGAAACTTATTAATGAGATTTTCATTATCATTTTTTTGGCTTCTTTAAAATCAGTAATTGCGGGTTTGGGTGCCCAAGGAGTGATTGGTTAGTGTAACCCGACCCACAATCAATGCTCTTCCCATATTACAATTTGGATAGACCCACACAATAGTGCACTATAAAAAATTTCTACTCCTTTTTTAATATTATATTCTTAATTTGGGTATTTTTTGAAAGTGTTGAACTAATCACTTACACCTTATCCTATGTCTAGATATGGGTTTGGGATAGGCCAAGGACCCTTTGGTGGGGATTCTTGAAACCTTATGTTTATAGAGTAAAGTTATTGAATGATTATACATCAAAATTATTTAGTTGGAGTAAGAATTAAATAAACATGACTTGCAATTTGACATGCAAGAACTAACTATAATAGTTTAGTGGTTGCAATCAAGCTTTGTAGTTGATATCTACTTGTATAGTTAGGATATTTATGTAGTATTCTATGACTATCTTAGCTACTCAAAAAACTAAGCAATGCTTTAGCAGATAAAATTAACATATCTATTTTTAAGAAAATATATTTAGAATATATTTAGAGATATCATATTTGGTGTATCTATTCTTTTAGTAAAAAATAAATGTCTTCAAAATAATATCTCTTTTGATATATTTTACATATATATATTTACAAAACAATTTTTATTTATTATTTTATAATTATTTAATTTATTTAAATATTATTTTATTTTACTCTAAAATTATTTTAAAAATATTTTAACTATTTATTAAAAATAATTCTATTTTATTTACTTAAAATATATTTAATAATTTAATTTGATCAAATCTTAAATGAACACTACATAGTGCATTAATGGGTTTTTATTTTTTAGTTGTTAGTGGAGCATCATTCTAATTTTCAATATATAGTTCATCAAAAATAATTTATAATTTGTAAAAACCATAATTTGAAATACTTTATCTTTTTTGCCCATGGATTGATGTTTTCTGTGTTATGGATAAAGACGTGACAAAATGACTATTTAAAAAAAAACTAAAAAAAAACTTATAGTGAAGTATTTACCCTTGGACTTTATATTTATTATAAAAGTTTTGAATATATTAAATGGGGAGAGGACCAAACCTTTACATATTCACAATAAAAAGTAATAAAAACAAGGGCTCACAAGGAGTGAAAACCCAAGAACAAAAGCCTATTGCCAAAATTGGAACTTGGAAGGCTTCCACAAACACTAGCAAACCCAAAAATAAGAACCAAAACTAGATAAATAAAACAAAGCAATAGATAAATAGAAACATACTCTCACCAAAAGCATGAACCTACAACTTACTAGGAGGGAGAGAACTCTGACTTCCTTTCTAGACAAATATCTATACCTTTCTCCAAGATAGTGGGCATTTTGGATGACTCTTTCCTAGAAGAAATAGTCTAAACAAATATCTTTACCTTTCTCAAAGACAATGGGAATTTTGGATGACTCTTTCCTAGATCAAATGGTAAAGGAGTCTAGCATGACCTTCACCCTAGACACAAATGCTTCAAGCCCCATTGTAGTTGAGGACTCCAAATGTCTTCTTTTCTTGGCCCATCTTCTCGCAATTTTTTCCTGAATGTAAGGAAGAGAAGTCAAATTCTTCTCCGTAATTTCCCTATTTTGGTCAAACATGCTTTACATTTTCCTCCTCATTATGTCTTGTTTATTCTGCATATCCTCCACCTTCTCGACCAAGTCCTTTGTGTATTATGGGAAAATTCATCAAAAATAGGCTAATTAGAATAAGGGAAATCATGAAAACCCAACTAATTAACTGAATTCCATAAATAAAATAAAATAGAAAGGATGTCAACAAAACATAAGATAATTAATCTAAAACCCCCTTTTGTTGATTTGATTCATAGCTTCCATTTCTCTTCTGCTTCACGTGGTATGATGTCTCTCAGTATTGTGCTGCTAACCTGCAATGTGACACAAGAATTCAAAGTTCATGATTATCAAATTTAGGAAATGGATAATCAATTTATATATTTTGAATGAGATTGATTGAGAGGTGGAACTTAAGTGAGCTAAAAAGTTGATTGATAGTTGAATTGAATTGATTGAGAGATAAACTCATTTGATTGATGAGTTGACTGAATATATTGATTAGATGACTAGAAAGATTGATTAGTTAATGGAGTTGACTGATGAGCTAACTAATTTGATTGATTTGTTAGAAAAAGCTAATTTGGAGTTGGAAAGGGTGATTAAGAAGTTAACTGAGTTAACTAGGGAGATGACTGAATTGTGTTGGCAACAATGCAGCAAACGGAGAGGGGGTGGGGTGAATGAGTTTGCACAAAAACTTACTACAACTTAAACCACAAAACAACTCTGATAATTAATAGTTAAAGCATGAAACAACACCACACCAATAACACACATAACACCAAGATTTTTGATGTGGAAAACCCAATTAAGGGGAAAAAATAGTGGGGACCTACCCACAATGAGATAATACCTTGTTAGGAGTAAATGTGAATATTACAATGGGGAATGCACATGCATTCATTCAAGCACACTGCCTAGAGCTCACTAGTCAAATGAGAAACTCAGAAAGGCTACAACCTTAAGGGAAGGCTCACTACCTTACGGGAAGTCTCACTGACTTACAAGAGCATTCAAACAACAATCCGGATTATGTGAACTGTGAAAATAACATCTCCATATGCTTGAGTACAGTTTTGGTTAAGCATACAGTTTTCTCTGAAATACTTCTCTTCTCCTTCACACTTTCGAAAGATAAAATCACTTATTTGCACATCCAACTTGATCATTCACTCACATATATAATGCAGACACTTGAAAACATCCATCTTACATGATTATTACATATATTTATACAAACCCTCAACCTATATTTCAAGGTCGACCAAACCCTCAATACACATTATAAAATAATATCCTCACACGCTACAAAAATACATGCGGACCAAAACAATGTTGGCTAAGACATAGTCTGGACCCAAATCAATATTGCAAGTATGAAACATCTCCAACAATTACGCCTCGTTCATCTGCAACACGCTACAACCACCAAGAAGATCACATAGCACGAAGAACATTACCAAACAAGTTAAAACTTCAATAACTCACACAATAATCAATGCAAACCACCAATACACATAGAACATGATCTGAAGACATTCATAAGCAATGTGAATTACACCACAATAACTATAACAACTCGGATTACCAAAATCATCATCATCTATCTACTAGAGCACAAGAACATCAAGATAACTGACTGTCAACCTAAAAGACTTTCTTGTGGATATCCAAATCATGAACCAAACTAACTAAGGACACACATCAACGTCCATAATACATCCCACACATCAACAACCAAAGATATAGCAATTTTAGAGCAATATGGAGCACAAACTAGAATACTAAATAACACGAACAATTGCATAACATCTTCAATACCGACTCTCATAACTCAATAAATGGATGCGGTTGACTAACCTATGGACAAAAAATGTGAAACTAATGGCTGCAGTTGACTAACCTATCACAAAAATGAGAAACTAATAGCTACGGTTGACTAACCTATCACAAAAATGCAAAACTAACATCTGCGGTTGATGACGAGCATTTTGAAAAAACATTTAAGAGATTCCATTTGTTGAAGAACGTCTTTTTATCAAAAGTATTTAATGAATACTCTAAGTATTCTTTAAAATTAGATTCTATATTGGACAATTTAGAATCGGAAACTGCATTGGATGATTTAGAATCCGAAACTATAGTGGATGAGTATGCTTTTTCAAAATCATTCCAGAAGTATTATTTGGAATGGAAAAAAGTATTGAAAAGATTCTATATTGAATTCGTAAAAACATTCAATAGATATTCTTTTCAATTGACAAAAGTATGGAATAAATACTATTTAGAATTACAAAAAGTATGGAATAAATACTATTTGGAATTACATTTTGAATTACGAAAAATATTAAATAGAATCTATTTAATCAAAACATTAAGTCACAATTTAAAAGACTAACGGTTGCGATTCGATAGTGGCTGGCGGACTTTTCCTTTGCCACGCAAAACGGAGAACTAGACTAACACGTCATCAAAACTAATAGTTGCGATTGACTAACCTGTCACAAACACGCAAAACTAATGGCTGTGATTGACTAACATGTCCCAAACACGCGAAACTAATGGCTGCGATTGACTAACATGTCCCAAACATGCGAAACTAACGGCTGCGATTGACTAACATGTCACAAACATGCAGAACTTACTGCTGCGATTGAGTAATCTGTCAGTAACAGGCGAAACTCATGGCTGCAAATGACTCTAACCTCGCACCAACACGCGACATTTACGGTTTTGATTGACTAACCTTTCACTAACACGCGAAACTAACAGTTCTGATTGCAGTACTGGCTGGTGGACTTTTCATTTTGGGACGTGTCTATTCTGGCTCGAAAATGATAGTATAGATTAACTAACACACGTGGTAGTCGCACGTTTTACACCGCATATGAGAGCAATTAATAGCTGCGATTGACTAACCTACCTCTAACACACTGTACGAAAGTTCTGTTTTGGAGCCAGAATAGACATAGCCTCTAGATCAAAAAGCTCTTCTACAATGGGCTATCTATCGTAAAGATGCTCGAACACGTGTGGTAGTCGCGCGTTTTACACCGCATATGAGAGCAATTAACGACTGCGATTGAATAACCTACCTCTAACACGTTGTACGAAAGTTCTATTTTTCGAGCCAGAATAGACGCAGCCTCCAGATCAGAAAGCTCTTCTACAATGGGCTATCTATCGTAAAGATACTCACCCACAGTGGTTGACAGAGAAGAAGCTTTTGGATATTTGATGATATGACAAGTTGGAAAGACTGACTATAGAATCACTAGAAAACTAAACTTAGATGTGGCTAAACTGAATCAAGATCAAATAGAGTTTCTGTTGAGGGAGGACTCTACATATAAGAGGCTATATGAAAAAAAAGTGATGAAGACAAGCAAAGACTGCAAGCAAGATTAATAGTTACAGACCTTTCGTGTCGTAAAGCTTTAATAGTTAATACTCATTGATCTATATTTAATATTTACGAAGAATAATAGTCATTGAGCAGTTTATCTTATGTACTTGTGATTCAATTTATCCATCATTTATAAATTAGCATTTTTTCAGTCTATAAAAAAAATTGCCATCATACAATTAGTGCTTCTTTTAAATCCGCTATAAAAAAACTTTTAACCTAAACTTAGGTTTCAGGTATAGATTCACCCCCCTTGGTTTGCGAACACTGATTGGGAAGTCATATTAACTTATTAAGAGAAGTGCGAAAACCATTTATCATAGAAGATGTGTAAAAAATTCACATAGAACCATTCAGAAAGCATGAAAAAATGTACAACAAACCAATCATTAATCATAGATGTTTAAGTGAAGTCAATCACATTTATTTATTTTTTAATTTTTTTTGACAAGGTGCCAAGGCCAATTAATATATTTTTACAACTAGTTCAAGAAGGGCTCTCGAAGAAAAGAACTAGAAAGAAAAACTTCGGTCAATCAAGTTTATTGAAAATAACCATTCATGAAGCATACAAAGTGTCTTCCTAAATGAAAGAATATGTCTGATTAAAAAAAGTTTGCACCACTACTGACGTTTTATTGAACAGGAAAACTTTCATAGCAGTGCAAGCCTGTTATAGAGGTAGAGGTTGAGTATTTAAATGACTTTTGTTTCCCCTAGTGGTCGGAGTAAGGGGAGGCACATCATTCCCATCATCTTCATCGGCTACAGAGGCAAACACCTCCGTGTACCTCTGTTTCCAATACTGAGCACGTTGTGCACAAACATCTAGCATCCCTTGCATCTACTCACTTATGATTTTGCTATTTTTAGCACATGCCTCATGAACTACCTCCTATCTCTCATTCGCCATCTACAAACCACACACTTCCAGCTCGAGGTCCATATTCTTATCATCCAAGTCGATGACCTTGTTATTGAGTTCCATGCATTTCTTATTGCGTTCAGTGCATTTCTTATTGAGTTCGGTGCATCTCCTTTTCACTTCAGTGAGTCTCCATTCAAGATCAAAAACAATCCCCTTCAGCCTTTCATTTTCAGCGTGGGCCATTTCAACCTTCTGCATTAGTAGTTCTACTTGCATGGCGTCAAACTTCATTGTGTCCATCCCATTGTTCCAATCTGCAAAGGGCGATGGTGGTTGTCTTGCAGACTTCCCTAAACCACCGTCAGAGGTGAGAACATCGGTCGTCCCATTCGCCTTTGAATTCATAGCAAGTGTTCCATTCTATGGAACAGATGTTTCGACACCCTTTCTTTTTCCTATCCGTGGTCTTCCCATTGCCATCCCTACAAACAATGCCAAAAATAAGTATCTATAGACAGGTGGGAAAGAGAACATGAAAAATGCAGGAAACAATAGTTTATGCCAACAAGAAAGGAACTGCTATCTGTTGCATTTTTTGGAATCAATAACATTATGCACAATACAAAAAGTTAACGTGTTCAGTAAAGTTGACATGTTCACTAAACTAGGCACTTGGGTGGCAGGTTACCTGCCAATTGGGAATCCATGTTTTGGGAAGATAACTCCATCAGTCAGCACTCCTCGTCCTGCATCCAACTTATTATGCATATGCCATGAAACTATAACGGAAGTCTAGTGTATTTTAATAGATTTTTATTTTTTTTGGTTATTTTTTTGTTGTTAATTCATTTCAGATTCACTGTTAAAAAACAAACAATAACAATGGTATATTCAACTGTCGTAAGCTACAGTGGAAAGAGCACATGGTTCACAATTTCAATCAAACATTCCGCTTCATCTGTATACATAAAAGAGTTGCAGGGACCCTATTGGTACGCAATAACCAAACCTATGCATATGCAATATATAAGAGACCTTGAACAAAAGTTGAACAATAAACGACTTTATTGTACCATCCACTATCATTCTTAAAAATGTTGTGCACCAAAGAAAGGTTTGTGAAGTTATTAAAGGGTAGTTGATGGTGCAGGATCACCATGAAAGAGTCCAACAAATCAAGCCTTTACAGTTATTTTGCTTAAAATAGCAGGAAAGGTTGAATAATAATGTACAATTCATCTAAGACAAACAATAATTCAGAGGGTTTAAACTATGCTAAGGTAAAAGCCATGTCAATATAACATCTCCAAATCCCATCTGAATAAAGTCTATCAAGACTGAAATTCCACCATGGTATTTCGCTCTAAATATTTGGAAAGAGGAACAACAACTATGATCAAAGAATATTATTGCCTTCATTGTCTGGATTGCGCAATGGAGTTGACGGCCCCATAAAATGCTTTATGCTTCTTCTCATTCTTATGCAACTCAGGAGGGGTGATGCCAAGTGATCGTAGCCTGTGACTTACCCGTCTGATCACAGGGCCGCATTTAACATCCTCTTTTTGTGGCTGGACAGTTTCAACAACTTTATCCTGCCACATACAAATGACATTATACGAGTGTTGCCTATTTCATTCCATTGAAATAAGGCAAAGGATGGAACGAGAAGACGAAGGAAGGGATCTTGTCATCTTTGAAACTTACCAAGGGTGGGGAATAGACCAGGTCTTCAATGGGCCACACCACCCATGAGTTTAGGGAATCTGACAAGACTTCGGTGAAAGGACCTGGGAAAGGCAGCTGGGCATTTGCATCAAAGACTTTGAGGATGCAAACTTTAGCACAATGTCATGGGAGTGGAATAGTATGACACATTACACCCTTCCCCAGGCCATCAACAACGTCTTCCCCAACCACTGCCCCATCCAAGAGTAGGTGGACTTCAACTCCAACAGCAACAGCATGAACATCTTCATTGGCGCACTCTTCTTTGTCTTCCACGGTTGTCTGCATTAGTAACGAGTGGACATGGTTTCTTAAATAAAATTCTTTAGAGATCTCGATCAAACATAGTCAAATGAATTCATGGCAATGCAGTACAACAGTACCAGAGCAGCTGTCTCTCCTGGCTCGTTGCCCCAATCGTGGTCACGGTCTGCATTTGTACATCCATCATCATCTCCCCCAGACTCTTTCTCAATGCTTGTTTCTATTGGATTATGTTGCAAAACATGACACATTGTACATGAGTGTAAGTACAAATTAAACCCATACGCCTACGAACACTACTAGACCAAGGCCGATGAATTTAACATGACTAAGGCAATAATAGGAACACAGATAATAGACACAAACCACAACATCATAAAAAATGCTCTAGTATAACACTACCCCTCACCGCCTGTTATCCAAAATAAGAGCCCAATACCTATTCATCTCTGCTCTTATCCTCCAATGTCTGCCCCAATTGAGTGGACTCCTCTGCAATCTTCTTGCCACTGCATGCACTCAAATTTCCATTCACCGTCTCCTTCAGTTTCTCCCTCGAAATAGACTTCTGAAGTTTCTGGTCCAATATTGCGGCCGACTGCATGAAAAAAGAGTTACTGTATAGTATAACACACCATGTCATGATATAGAACTACATGTCATGCACAATGGCACTGCATTACCTGTTCATCTTTGCAACTATCCTCCAACCTCTGCCCCAATTGACGAGAGTGCTCTGCAATCGTCTTGCCACTGCATGCACTCGGTTTTTCAATCGTCGTCTCCTTTAGCTTCTTCCTCCTAATAGACGTCCGAGATTTTGGACTTGTGTAGCGTCTTAAAATCGTGAAACTTGCAATTTTGACTGCATTTGGGTCTTCACGATGGCGATGCAACACTGAACCTGAATGGAGACCCCAAAACTTGTTTACGACATCAAAAACTGCATTTTTCAACACCCTGGCCTGATCCTCCTTGCACCCTACTGTCCCGGGAGGTGGGACCATGGTGCCCAGTGCCCTGGTCCTTAAGGACCATGGTGCCCAGCACCCTGGTCCCCCAGGACCATGGCACCCAGCGCCCTGGTCCCTGGCCCTATTTTGGGCCCGGTCTCTTATGGGGCTGCAGGTCTTTAAGTTTGCAAATTGGAAAATAATCTTTCTAGGTCGGCCTAAGGTCGGAAAAATCAGTCTTTTAACCCTAATGGACAAGTATATAAACTACATTTCCTCTCCCATTTGAGGAGGAAGGACATATGTGTACAAGAGGCGGAAGCGCTAGGCAAACATTCAAACATTCAAACATTCAAGCATTCAAGCATTCCTTCAAGCAATTGATCATTCTAAGTCTCCATTCAAGGCTAAGTGTTGCATTCAAGACAAGGATTCAACCATTAAAGAGGAGTTCACTTACAACATACAACATACAACAACATTTACACCTTCGCATGTAAGAATACAAACATTCTTACAACAAGGTATCAGTACTTTATTACATTACAGACATTTACATTTTCTCATTTCTTGGTTAATTCCAAAACTGAGGTTTGACCTAAAGGCAAACCCCCAATCCCTAACCCCCCAATCATCCTCTCTTTTCTGTGTGTAGGTTGCAGGTACGTGGCTGTAATTGAAGATCTGGAACCCTTGTGCAGAGACGAACAGATCCCCCTTCGTTTCACGGATTTTTCGGAGGACCGTGTGCACGTCGAGCGCCATCGTCCCGTCAACTTTCGCTCAAATTTGCAGGACAGTGTCATCTCAACATTTTACTGCTAATTCCATGTCCGCAGCTTCATCCTGTATTCCTATCTCTGTTTATAAGCGAATCTTTCTTACTTTACATGCATTCCTAGTTCAATCATTCTTTACAAAAGAGGGTAGCCTTGCTATCTTAACCCTTGAAACTCATTCAGCATTCAATCTTGCATTGTGTGGGATTGGATCTTGTGGGTTTCAACCCCTCTTTTGAATGTAAAGTCGCTCCTAAGTGAAAACCGTCAATCCTAGTGACCTCCTTTCTCCTTGGAGTGGGGGGGAACACCTGGGGTTCGATTTTCCGCTTTACATTTTGGTGAACCCGACGTGAACATCCTAATTCTGATTATTCATGGTTAGATCTGAAAAATTTGCTTCCTTAATTACATTTCCATGTTTGATCTTTTGCAAAATTTTAGAGGTTAATTGCATAAAGACCCTAAATTTTCTTTTTAGTAATTGAGCTTGTGAAATGTTTAATTATTAATGCTTGTTTCAGATCTACCCTTCTATTGCAAATTGTCAATTCATATTTGTGCTTTAATTCTGAAAATTAAGTGGTTAAGTGTCAAAACCCTAATTTTTAAAACCCTCTTGATTCAACCTGTGACTGATAATTTCACTGATCAAAATACCTCCAAATCGGTTGTAACTTTGGATTCCGCAACAAAATCATAATATCTTTCATCCCTGAAAATTTGGAAAAAAGTTGTGAGGACCGTGTGCACCCCGAGCGCCATCGTCCCCGACATTTTTTCCGAAATTTCGGGAGCTAGATCTTACTGTATTTTTCTGCTAAAATCCAGAATCTTGGCTGATTTCATCAATTCTAACACATTCAAAATTAAAGTCAAAGTTGGTCTAGTGATTGCTTGGATTAAGGCTTCTATTCATTCAAAAATTGTGGAAATTAAAATTGTGTCAAAATTGTATTTCTTACTATCCTAAATCTGAAAAGTGTGTTGGCATTCATTCAAAATTTCAGTGCTTTATTCAAATTTTTGCAATTTGTGACTTTTGAAATTAAATGTTTAATTGCAACAACTTTGATTTCCGCTTTCAAAATTGAATTTTGCGTGAAATTGAGTCAACTTTTAAATTTCAAAGCCTGCATTGTTTTTAGTATTCCCTCTAAAATCATAAAATTCAAAATTTCAGTTTCCCTCTCTTTTTCAAAATTCAAATTTTGCATTTTTCAACAAACTTGGTAGGGTTCAATTTTGAGATTGCAACTTTAATTTGGCCTATCTACAGATCGTAAAATCACTCAATTTTTTCAGATTAGCTTTAAAATCATCATAACTTTCGTCCCTGAAAATTTTGGAAAAAGTTGCGAGGACCGTGTGCACTCCGTTCGCCACGGTCCCTGACATTTTTTTTGAAATTTCGGGAGATTGTCGTGATTGCATTTAACAGCTTAAATCTAGGAGATTGGCTGATTTTATTGAAATTTGCTACCTCTAAATTCAAAATTTTCTCTCTCTCTAGTGCATGAGTTTTACAACAATAAGCCCTACTTACACTATTCCCGTTAGACGAAGCCTTAGAATTAAGTCTTTCCAAGGTTTAATTACCAAGGAGATGGAACCTAATTTGAATGGCCTTTTTAACGAGGACACGGGTAATTCCTCTAATCCTCTTAATGATGAAGAAGCTCTCCATGAGGTTTCTGTAGAACAACTTTCAAAATTGGATAGCCAATTTGATGATTTTCAGCAATGGATGTCTCAGGAGTATCCCGATAGTCAAGCTCTTTCATTAATTGAGGGTCTAAAACGTATGGTTCAAAGTGATAAGAATGGAATTGATATCTTGCGGGGTATTGCACACATTGTGAATTCGAATGTGATGCCTATGAAGAGTTGTGCTGAAACTTTAGGTTATACACAACCTCCTACTCAAGTCAATCATTCTATTCCTTTAACAACTTCTATTGCTAGTATACCTACTTTTACATCAAACATAATGACTACTTCAGTACAAAACATTCCACCTATGATCACCAGTCATGGGGGCAATCCTTCCTCTTCAATCAACCCTCTCCCTTCATTCAATCCAACTTCTTCATTCATTCCTTCAATGAGTGTCCCTATTACATCTCCACAAATGAACATGACGCAAGGGGGCAATTCATTCAACCATTCCATTCCTCTTGGTAGTGTTCCTTGTTTCCAATCATCTCCTATGACTAACCATCATAATGTCCCACCACCTTACTCTCAATCAATACCTTCTTTCAATAACATAATACCTCCATCACAATCTGACATGTCTAATATGAATTCTTCAACTGAAGCGACCATTAACAATCTTGCACAAACTGTCTCTTCTTTACAACAACAAATTGCCTCTATGAATCAATCTAAGTTTAGTGTGCCCACATTTGATGTTGCGAGCCCACTTTCTCTTGACATTGTTCGAGCTATCCCACCTAAACATGTTGAAATCCCACAATTGGAGCTTTATAATGGTAAAGGTGATCCTCTAACACATGTTAAGACCTTTCAAACAATATGTACCGATTTTACTTATGACCAAAGGTTGCTTGCAAAACTGTTTACCAGAACATTAAGAGATAAAGCCCTACAATGGTATTGCTCGTTGCCTTCCTATTCTATTACTTCTTTCCAACAACTTGCAAATGCTTTTATTCAACAATTTCAAAACAATATAAGTCCTAAAGTTACTTTGATTGATTTAATGCATTGTAAACAAGGTGTTAAAGAAAAAGTGACTGATTTCATTGGTAGATATAAGCATTTGTGTGCTCAAATTTCTTTTCCAGTACCTGACAATGATATTCAAAGAATCTTTATTTCTAATTTACAAAAAGATATTAGAGAAAAACTTCTGTTTTCCGAGTTTACTTCTTTCCAACAGTTGTGTGCAACTCTTCACAATTATCAACTGACTGTGAGTCAAATGGAACAAGCAAATCCTATGGCTCCGAGTGATAAGGGTGATAGTAGTCAACAACCATTTGGGAAGTTTAAACCGAACAGAGGGTTCGTTAATGAAAACATCATCAACAACAATGTGAATGCAGCATCAGGTGTGCCTCCTATTTCTAAGTTTTTCAAGAAAGAAAGAAAGTTTACTCCTTTGAATGAATCATTGAATAGTATTATGAATAAGTTATTGGAACAAAATGTGCTTACTCTCCCTCCTATAAAGCAAATAGATCCTGCAAAGGTGAATTCACCCTATTTTGATAACAAATCTTTTTGTCAATTTCATCGTCAACCTGGGCATGATACTGAAAAATGTTTTGCTTTGAAGGGTAAAATTCAAGATTTGATTGATAATAATACTCTCTATTTCAGGAGTGAATGATAAAGGCAATACATCTGTAGCTCCTTCTAACCAAAATCTTAAAATTTTTACTGATCCATTACCTTCTCATACCTCTAATGTGATTGAGACTAATGATTCCTCTTTCTCACCTGATGGTCTTGTGTCTATGACTCCGAATGTGATTAACTTTGTAGAGCAGCAGAAAATACCTAAAGAACCTTCCATCACATTTGATTCTAGTGAAACTATCAGGGCACCTGATGGTCCTTTATATATAGCTACAAAAGTCAAGAATATGCCTTGCCATGGAGTGCTTATTGATCTTTCTTGCATGGTTAATGTTATTACTGAAGAATTTCTCTTTACTTTGCAATTGAATCAAGTGATCTATGACAAAACAAATGTGGTTGTGAAATTATTTGATGCATTTTCTTCTCCTGCAATTGGTTCTATTACATTACCTATTGAGGTCCATAACAAATCCCTTGATGTGATCTTTGCTATTATTCCATCATCCGAACAATTTCGTGTGAAGCTAGGCTATCCTTGGCTATCTTCCATGAAAGCTATTGCTTCTCCTATTCACAAGTGTTTGAAATTTCCCCATAATGGTGAAGTTGTTACTGTCAATCATAGTCTCTTTAAACCAGCTGAAAGAGCTTCTAGCGTTCCTATTGATTATTTTTGGCCTAAACAATTCCAATCTCTTCCACCGCGAAGTGATCATCTTTTTAAATCTTATCAAAAGTGGAAAAAAGATATGATCCTATCTTTAAGTGAACCTCGAACACCCAAACTTGATATTCCTATCGTTCTTGAGAAGGAAGTTCTTCCTTTGAAAGATAAAACTAATGTCTTTCCTCAAGAAGATTCCGAACCCAATCCTATGGATGTGACTATGTCTATGTCTGATAAACTTTCTAAAGGTAGACCTATACCTCCTCGTCATGATGGGCTTGGTCTCCTTCCTAAACCAAATTTTCCTCCTTTATATGGAGCAGTTCCTCCTCCTTCCTTTTATGGAGAGAAGAGACCTTCCTCTTCTCCTATTATCCAACCTAAGAGACCACAACCTAAACACCCAAGTGATAAGGATGAGAACATTCCTCCTCCTCAATCTTCTCAACTTCCTACTAAGACTAGACGAAATTGTTCTGCTCGTGAACGCCGACGAAAGCGTCATCTTAGAGCTTGTGCAGCTGCTTCTTAAACTTTGCAATCTCCAAAAACACCTTCAGCTAGTATTATTCCATTTTCTCCTCAACCGAAAATTGAGCCAAAATCTCCTAAACATAAGATGTATGATGGTCTTGATCCTGTGCGAGTTAAAGATCCTATTTTTATAAATCTTGATGATGATATAGATGAAAATATTATTCATGATGAAAATGTTACTTCTCTTGCTTCTGATAGTGAATATGAATTTGTTGATATTGATAACCATTTATCTAACGAATTTTCTAAAGCACTTATCCTAGCTCCTAGACAAGAACAACGTGGCTTGGAACATGAACATAGCCCTTGTTTGGATCTTGTGATAGCTCCATCTGCTGTGTTGGATGTTCCTCCTCTAGCGTGTTTCCTGCCTTCCTGAAATATTGATCAGCAAGATCGGGGGGTGGATGACGTGCTAGACTAGTTCATTAGCATAGCAGACTCTCTCCTCCTCTCTTTTGTTACTTCTTCTATGTGTTATTCTCATTCTTCTATTTGTTGTCCTTAGTGTTGTTTACTTGAGGACGATGCAAAGCATTGAGATCTCTTTTGGTCTCTCTCATGTTGACTCAAAAGACACATGTGTTCCCTTCTTCTAGGTGACCTTCCTTGATTGGGGAATGAAGAACGATTATGCATACATACATATGATATACATGAATTATCATACAGCATACTAATCTCGAGGAAAGCAAAGTCACCTCGTGATTCGTGTTTTGTGTCTATTATCCTTGGGTTTATCTCACACTTGGGGGCTAAATATTTGTGATAACGTGCTCCTTTCCCTTCTCATTTCTTATGTGTATCACTACCTTAAAGCAATCACCCTCAACGAGGCGTGTGCGATCGCTTTAACGTAGGGGGGCATACACCCCATCCATACCTCTTCAAGATAATTAAAAACTTCTTGGCGAACTTAGCTTTGCTTTGAAAATTTTTGGTATTTTTCTTGCATGACTCATAGTGAGGGAACCTTACTACTGATAGTCATGGTTCTCCCTCGTGATCTTCCCTTTTACTTTGTCAATCAAAGTCATAAGATCCTTAGTCCACTGGGGGCTTGGCGTATCTTGCCTCCTTGACGTGGTGAAAGTCTTTCAATGTTGTTTCCTTGTACTTTACCGGAAGTATGAGAATACTCTTATACTCCCGCTAAAGTGGGGGCTAAATGTAGCATCCTAAAATTGCGACACTTGCAATTTCGACTGCATTTGGGTCTTCACGATGGCGACGCAACACTGAACCTGAATGGAGACCCCGAAACTTGTTTACGACATCAAAAACTGCATTTTTCAACACCCTGGCCTGATCCTCTTTGCACCCTGCTGTCCCGAGAGGTGGGACCATGGCGCCCAGCACCCTAGTCCCTGGCCCTATTTTGGGCCCGGTCTCTTATGGGGCTGCAGGTCTTTAAGTTTGAAAATTGGAAAATAATCTTTCTAGGTCGGCCTAAGGTCGGAAAAATTAGTCTTTTAACCCTAATGGACAAGTATATAAACTACATTTCCTCTCCCATTTGAGGAGGAAGGACATATGTGTACAAGAGGTGGAAGCGCTAGGCAAACATTCAAACATTCAAACATTCAAGCATTCAAGCATTCCTTCAAGCAATTGATCATTCTAAGTCTCCATTCAAGGCTAAGTGTTGCATTCAAGACAAGGATTCAACCATTAAAGAGGAGATCACTTACAACATACAACATACAACAACATTTACACCTTCGCATGTAAGAATACAAACATTCTTACAACAAGGTATCAGTACTTTATTACATTACAGACATTTACATTTTCTCATTTCTTGGTTAATTCCAAAACCGAGGTTTGACCTAAAGGCAAACCCCTAATCCCTAACCCCCCAATCGTCCTCTCTTTTCTATGTGTAGGTTGCAGGTACGTGGCTGTAATTGAAGATCTAGAACCCTTGTGCAGAGACAAACAAATCCCCCTTCGTTTCGCAGATTTTTCGGAGGACCATGTGCACACTGGGCGCCATCGTCCCGTCAACTTTCACTCAAATTTGCAGGACAGTGTCATCTCAACATTTTACTGCTAATTCCAGGTCCGCAGCTTCATCTTGTATTCCTATCTCTATTTATAAGTGAATATTTCTTACTTTACATGCATTCCTAGTTCAATCATTCTATCTACATTCTTTACAAAAGAGGGTAGCCTTGTTGTCTTAACCCTTGAAACTCATTCAGCATTCAATCTTGCATTGTGTGGGATTAGATCTTGTGGGTTTCAACCCCTCTTTTGAATGTAAAGTCGCTCCTAAGTGAAAACCATCAATCCTAGTGACCTCCTTTCTCCTTGGAGTGGGGGGGAACACCTGGGGTTCGATTTTCCGCTTTACAACTTGGTTTTTTGGGAACACTACACACGATGTCATCAAGCAACTGCATTGACTGTTCTTTGCTCATATCATCCATCGTGTGCCCCATATCAGGAGACTGCTCCGCAATCTTCTCGGCACTGCATGCACCCAATTTTTCATTCGACTTCTCCTTTTGCTTCTTTGACGAAACAGACTTATACATAACAAACGCCCGAGGTTTTTGACTTAATTTTTTGCGCACATTGTGTTCTGTGTCATCCACTATCACAGGACAGTCCATGCTCCCTCCATGGACACCATCAACCTACAATGACATGGACGAAATAGTCAACATACTACACAGTGTAGTGCAAAGCATACCATGCAATGAAAACACACATATGCACAAGCCAACAAACAGTCACCTTCGATGACAAATGTGTCGCGTCATTTGAAGTCAGACTTGTTTTTTTTGCGACATTCTTCCTTTCTTGCTTCCTCGATGAATCACCTGCAGGCTCATTGACTGGCACGTTTGTTTCAGAATGTGAAGTCCGCCTTCATTTTTACGCAGCATTCTTCTTTTTTTGCTTCCCCGACAAAACAAGTGCACCCTCTTTTATTTGATGACCTGAAGTCGGCCTTGATTTTTTCGCAACATTCTTCTTTTTTCGCTTCCCCAACGAAATAGATGCAGCCTCATTGATTGGCACGTTTGTTTCGCGATTAGCCTTCGATGACAGAACCTCCTTGCCATGCCTTGCACTGTCACTTAAAATCTGGGCACCAAGATAGGATACGTCAATAAGTTGTTCTTCACATGTTTAAAGGAATTTAGTAAATTGCAAAAAAATACGATCACTAAAAAATTACCTCTGGTGCAATATTCTTTCTTTGTAGTAACTCTAAAAGCTTCTTCCTTCTTGCCTCCCTAATCGGACTGTTGTCATACACTTGCATTGCTTCCTTTATCTCTTCCTTCCCTTCCGTAGGAAGCTCATCACATGTTTTCTTGCCATATTTCATACAGACCCAGTCAGTGACACGTTTTTTTTGCATACTGCGTCGTACGCCCATTTGGTATTCAATATTAGACTCCCTCTTTTTCAACTCCAATAGCGATTTCTTCCTATATTCCGCGTTGCGCTTTCCACTTCTACACTATTGACGACTGCGTCGTGTAATCCCCAAAAATGGTAGTTGATGTTCTCTGGCTATATGCATATTAAGCCTCCCCAGATCCCAAAACTGACGACCTCCATTTTTGGAACAATAACGGAAGAGACAAAAGTAGTGCAACCTGCCATTAATATGTTCTCTTTTGTGATCGGCCTGTTGCTGCACATAGCCAACAGAGACAAAGAGTCACATTCAATTTCGCACTAATCAAGCATTATAAAGATAATCCAACATATAATGACTAATAGTGGACCTCCTTGTTACTCGCCCCTCCTTGTTCCTGTTCACGAGCACTGACAGAATCATGTTGTCGTTCAGCCTCCTGCTCTATGCTTACCTCGTGCTCACTACAAACGTCCCCTTTTTCACTCTCACTGCCTCGAGCATCAGTATAATCGCCCTCATCTACACTTCCAATGGCCTCATCTTCCTTACCAACACAGCCACTATCATAATGTTGTTCAATAAAATAGCACACATCATTGATCCATTTTATGCCCATGTATATATCTACATTTCCACTTATAAATCCCAACTTCCACCAACCATGCCATGCAATGATGGAAAAAAAATATAATGCAATGATAAATAATTACCAGTGTGGTTGTGCAGTCATTGAGAAGCTGACTTGACAATGGATTCAAAATTGGAGACCTGACTGGTGACTCACTCAGATTTGAATCCCCAACTAGTCCCTGACCTGAAGGCCCATCCCCTGACTCTTTCGGATTTGGATCCCCAACTAGTCCCACATCTGAAAGCCCAACTCCTGACTCTTTCAGATTTAAATCCTCAACTACTCGTGGATGTGAAAGTCCAACTCCTAAATCTTTTAGGATTGAATCCCCAACTTGTCGTGCATCTGAAAGCCCAACTCTTGACTCTTTTAGATTTGAATCCTCAACTACTCGTGGATGTGAAAGTCCAACTCCTGAATCTTTCAGATTTGAATCCCCAACTTGTCGTGCATCCGAAAGCCCAACTCCTGACCCTTTCAGATTTGAATCCTCAACTAGTCCTGGATACGAAAGCTCGACTCCTGAAACTTTAAGATTTGAATCTCCAACTTGTTGTGCATCTGAAAGCCCAACTCCTGACCCTTTCAGATTTGAATCCTCAACTAGTCCTAGATACGAAAGCTCAACTCCTGAAACTTTAAGATTTGAATCTCCAACTTGTCGTGCATCTGAAAGCCCAACTCCTTACCCTTTCAGATTTGAATCCTCAACTAGTCCTGGATACGAAAGCTCGACTCCTGAAACTTTAAGATTTGAATCTCCAACTGGTCGCGCATCTGAAAGCCCAACTCCCAACTCTTTCGGATTCGAATCCTCAACTACTCCCAGATGTGAAAGCCCAACCCCTGAATCTTTCAGATATGAATGCCGAACTCGTCCCGCATATGAGAGCCCACCTCTCTCCTAGGTATACAAATTAGTTCTCCAGTCACAAGCATTTAACAATTACAACACCAAGCAACACTACATGTTACATAATCCATTAAAACTACTTAGCTTACAGGCAGGCCGATGTCACATATCACTGGGAAGCGAACGCGGCCAGCTCCCAGGAGATCATCTGCCTTTAGCTCCAGCAACCCATAATCAAGATCAGCATTTTCCCTCAACCTTTTTCGCAATGCAATTGACATGATTGAACTGAAACATAACAAAAATGCAATTCATATTCGTCACACTATTAATAACACCTCATATTCACTACAAATGACACAGCCAACACACAACCAATTATGCCCACATTCCAATACAAAGTCAACATGTCCTTGTGTTATGTAAAACCCAGCTAACGGTTTAGCCATAAACTATCTATGACATTCCACTCTAGAACATATTTGGTTGCAATTGCAATGAAATAATGACTATGATCCATTGCCAACGCTATTAAAAAGGCTTCCTGTGTTCTCCCCATCCAAAATACAACACAAAAACTAGAATTTCTTAAGGATTGATAAAGAAGGGTGCAAAACACGCTTAACGGATTGACTGTGTCTATTCCGGCTCCAAAATGGACCTTTCCTACAATGTGTTACCGACAGGTTAGTCAATTGCAACTGGTAATTGCAAAATCAATGCTGTGAAACGAGTGTGCAACAATTAAGATGGTCAATCTACGTCAGAGAATAAACAACGATTCATTGCCATTAACAAAGTCTTTGACGATAATTAATGGGTACAGAGACCTCCAATTCATTTTTCGAAAGACACAAGTCTTTTGAAACAAGTGTCTATTCTAAAGCTTCCATCTCTTTGTTGACATGGGAATAGTATTATTTATTAAAAACGTACTCTTAAGTTACGAAAAGAAAAAAGAAAAAAACACTCTGAAGGATAGACACATGAGGAGTTCGTCGTGCCAACCCGAGACATCTCAAACAGAAGCCCAAATCACATTTCAAATCGGAGTTGGATCATCAAACACATGTACTTCTCAAACATCACGAACATCAATAATCTAGAAATACAAATACACTAGGATGAACATTAACACTCTCATGCAAATCAACAAAATATATACAAATTTATAACACATAGTTCGCAAGAATCAGGATTTCTGGTTAATATATTCAACACTGGTTTCATGACTCGAAGATCCATAAATAACAATCGTACTACGTTCAGGTTCGAAAATTATATCTTATTGTCTAATATGGTGCATCTATAGCATATAATATAACGCATCAGCCAATTGCATTGTTCATTTTCATTATTATCAAATTCAATAAAAGTAAGGACATTAATATTACATAATCAAGAACTGAAATTTATACATACATTTATACTGCATAAAAAAAAATCATATACAACAAAACTATATATATATATATATATATATATATATATATATATATATATATATATATATATATAAGAAGCGCCTTTCAAAAAGTTGCAAAAGCCCAAAGATTATTAATAAGGGGAGATTATAGTGCAAGTAGTATTAAACAAGGGAGACAGAGCAACAACCTGGGAACGTCTAGACGTTTGCCGGGGGACTACTCAATAGTCCTTGAAAATCAACAACTTGCATGGATAATTAATGTTACTGGTAGTCTACATTGGGAAGTACATGCATTTCAAAAGACATAAAAGGAACCTACATGTTCATATATGAAAATGCAGTTTAACATTCAATATAAACTGCCACTAAGTAATTTATATCACCTATATTATATCTGTCAATTTGCCATAGTGCCAGAGCTGTGCCAACGTTGTCTATATCAACCACCTATTTTCGTACTGTTGTTGTGCACTCACGGACAAACGCCTCTATTCCAACTCAAAATTAACGCTATGGTCTGACTAACACGCAGCTTAGTCACACGTTTTACACTATATTTTACATTCAACGGATGCAATTGGTTAACATGTCACTAACACGCAATACCATTTGTCAGAGAGGTTGTGTCTCTTCTGATTCCAAAATAGACAAATCGTACAGACTAACAACATTGTGTTAGACAGAAGCAACCATCAAATGCAAAACCTACAATTAAAAACCTGCCACAAACATGAGGTGTTAGTCCCCCCATTCTGTTTTTTGCAGCCACAATAGAGGCGTCCCACTGCCAGAGTAACTTGAGTTTCGCACTAGCTTTTTCTCTGACAAAAGTACCAAGTTTTGCAGCCCGCAACCTCTTCTTCCTACCGGGATGCTATCCGAATGCAATTCCTTCATTCACAAGCTTTTAATGTGCGTGTTATGAACAATAAACTGTCGGTAACCACAAAGCATGCTGCAGCCATCCTCCGACATCCGCCATGTCCACATAATTTTGCGTGGGCGCCAAGGACTGAAACCGAAAACTCAACAACAACTCCACATCACATACCATGGGTCGGAGTACCACGAGAAGGGAATGAGAAGTTGCCATGGTATGCATGTCTTTGAAATGTATGTTGATGCATGTTGTTGGTACGATACGTCCACTGTGGAGCCACAATACACGTAGCCTTCCACATATATTTGCATATATGTTTATTCTGCAATTTTCGAGTGTGATTAGGTGCTTCGAACTTGTGTCATGTCTATTCTACCTTCAAAAAGAGATTGTAACAATGACATGAATCGACATACATGACATGCGTCTATTCTGGCTCCAAATAGGACATATCGTACCAATGGCATGCATCAACATACATGTCCGAGAATAAATATATATGCAAATACAAGTGACAGGAACCTAATAGCTACATGAAAGACAAAGCAATGTAAAATGTTTTGTTTCAAATTGAGCTTCTTTTACATGGTACTACCTCGTTTACATGTTATGGTTTGCCTTTTGATGCAAACAAACTCCTCAAAATTAGGTTGTTCACTGGTTGATGCAACCATTCCTTGATTGTGTGTGACCTGCTCTTGTTTAGGAGTTGATCTACTATTTGCTGACAATTAGGAGTTGATCTGTTGTTTGTTTGATGATAGAAAACATGGCGCATTTTTTATTTGCCTAACATGGAAAAAGTAAGACTAATGCGCGAATGAAAACATTATTATTGAAGGGCTCCTTGTTGAAGCAGCCTCCGTCTATTCTGGATCATTGTTGAAGGGGGATGTATGAGACTATAGGTTTTCTTTTTTTTATCTAATGAGCACCTGCGAATAATGGAAATAGAGCATAATATTTCCATAGTTTCTTTTATCTATGTTTTATTCTATCGTTTTCCTTTGTATTACAGTAGACATGTTTATGTGTGTGTGTGTGTCTCTGTGAGTGTGCGTGTGTGTGTGTGTCTCTTTGTGAGTGTGCGTGTGTGTGTGTGTATTGCTTCATATTCACACACACACACACACACACACACACACACACACACACACACACATACTAACACACACCAAAACGCAAACAAACAATGCAAACCCTGGCGGTTTTCAACAAAAACCTAAAAATCAGCCCTCAACAATGAGCCATCAACAATCAAACAGGGACCCTTGGTATGCTGACACGACCATGTTGCAAAATGATGCCTAATTTTCACAAATAGAACACAAAATGATAGAGAAAATGAAAAAAAATTTATTGAATATCTTCGGGTTTCAAATTACCGCAGCCGCCTAAGCCTCCACCCAAATCGTTGTCCTCTTCACACCTCCCGAGGGCACACTCACAACCACCTCTGCGATACAAAAATGATATAAAAATTTACAATTTCAAACACAGGGTTGATGAAGGAATCATAAAACTATCTTTATTTGTTAGGGTTTGAATTACCGATGGCACCATAACACTACACAACAATCTTCAATCGTACCACCCTCTATACGCTACGATACCTCCTCCCTACCCATGAAAAAAAAACCCGCCTGTTAACAGGCGATAACAATAGGACTAACAATATACCCAGACAACTTGGGTTATGCATGCAGTCGGCTTTTCTCCTCCCCTTCGGAGCCACACATATTTTGAGAATGCATACCTATAGCTACAATTGAAGTGCAGCTCCTTCGCTCAGTGATTCAACCGGGGATATGAATTTACAGCCTGAATTTACACGGTCAAATATTTTGTTTCGCCTCCACCAGTGCGTTCTGCATGCAGCTACCCGACGAAATATATTTTCAATTTTCGTAAAATCGAGTTCTCATTCAAAATTTTTTTAAAAATGAATTGAAAACTGTGCCCATAACACGTGACCATCGCCTGATGTTAGTCGAATAGTGGACGCAATAAAGCGGGTTAGCCTTTTTTTGGCCGCGTGGTCATTCAAAAAAAAAAAAATCAAAATTGGCGGTCATCGAAAATGTAAAACGCTTGTCCAACAGTATGTTAACCGCCTCGCCCGATGTAACCGTCAACCATCACATCGCGATGACAACGGCCGGGAAAATGTTAACCGCGAGCAAGCTTTTCCGTCAAATGCAAAATGGCAACATCAACCACATCATCGCAGCCACGAATTCCTCCATGTCATCTGTGGGTCCCAGGAATGTCGCTCTCATGGACTTGCCGTACTTGAATGGTATGCCTTCAGCATCATATGGAGGCATGCCGTTTTGGACCCAGAATAGCTACAGCCGTTTTGTTGTGCATTTTTTTATTTCATGAATGTGTAGTTTAATTTCATTAATAATGTTAGGATTAATGGTTTGGGCACCGCCTCATGTGGTACTTATATCCACCGTGAAGGAGAGGACTCGGAAAACAAAGCCAAATGTTCAGACACAGCTGAATTTCCCTCAGCGCTCGAAGCTTCCGGCTGTAGGATTCTTGGAATTACAATTGTTTGCAAGTCAGTTCTTGATGAATTATTTTTAGAATTTGAAATTCAGTATATGAGCTTGATAAGAAACAACAGTGTTTGGTTATGCACAATATAAGAGTGGAGAAAAAATAAGACTGCTGAGTTAGGGTTTTGAATTAGGGGTGTTGGGTACCATCAGAAGAGCTACGAAGTTCATTTCTTTCATTTTTCTTTTTAAAGTTGGTTTCCCTGTTTTGAACTCATGTCTATCAGTTAGAAAACAAATTATAACATTTCGGATTCCATAAACCTCTAGATGTTGTTGCAATTGGCCCTCAAATTTCACAACTTCCCACTGCATTCTCTTGCACCAAAATGTTCAATTCCTGAGAATTTTTAAGATGGTTTGAATATGAAATTTCGTCAAATAGCAGCTGAAAAAACTTTTGTAAGTCACCCTGAGAATAAGAGTTCTGACCTAGGACAATGGTGGCAATTGACTATCAAATTAGAGGATGAATGGTTGAAAACTCAACCAAGATTTCACATAGTTCTGTAACAATGCATTATAATTTGTCTTCCAACACAAATATTCAAATTAGTGTCATAGAAAAGGGCATTTTGTCAAACAATTCACGTGCCTTGTTTGTGCTTCCACATTTTGCAAGCATATCTACCAAAGCATTTCAAACTAGAATACTTGACAAATATCCACCTTCACGATGCTTTGCTGGATGTCCATACCTTGTTCCAGAGCTCCTATTTTATCAAGGGTAAGGAGGGTTTTTGAATCTGTCTTCACACCTGCCAATTGTATTTGCTTGAATGTTACCAAAGCTTTCTCAACAAATCCTTTTTGTGCATATCTCAAGTGCAATCATTGCAAGCAATGAGACCACATTTTTCTAGGAGTACTGCCATGTTTTGTCTACGATTTGATGGATGTACATACCCTGTTTTCAAAGCTTACTTTTTCACACAGGCAGGGAGAATGTTGGCATAGGTTGTAGAATTTGACTTTACACTTGCCAATTGCGTTTTTTTAAAAATCTTATGACAGGTACAATGTTTATTCTAGTTTTTATTTCCATCACACTTTCTTCAAGTTTACTGCCATAATATCTCTTTTTGGACATTATTCTTTTCGGACATTATTCATTATGGCTGTAGTATTATGCAAATCTTACCACAGTATTACTTTGGTTCATTTGTATTGCTGCTGAATTTAAAGAATGTGCAACCGTTCTCTTTTGTATTTTTTTTAACAATGATTTTCCTTGAGATAGTGGATGGATTCCTTTTACCCATAGGATTAAATAACATTGAATTTTGCCCATTTACCAAGCACAAACTTAAAGTGACTTCTCTTTTGCATCAAAAGAAAAGTTTTGCTAATAAAAGATCTACTTTTTTCACTTTTTGCACAAATTTAAGGCACATTGAGTCTTTTGCAACGATTCTTTGGACCATACTTCTATGTCAATGTATCCCACATCAGTGTCGTAGACATCTTGAGCGTCACTAAACATGTGAATAGGTTTGGATTTCATTTTAAATTTCAAGGTTGATTTCGGGATTAAGATTTTAGAAAGAGCACACCCAAAGAGCATCATAAATTTATACAGGCAGATTAGTATATTGATTAAGATGTGCAATATTTAAAAAACCAATTTCTACAAACAGCAACACTCAAAGTGATGAATCGGAAAAAAATAAAGAATTAGAACCAAATCTGACTAACCAGAAAGTATTTGCAACCAAATCTGACTAACCAGAAAGTATTTGGTGAAAAGTTATGTTACAGAGTTACACAAAAGGAAGTGAAGTGCAGCTTGGCTATTAAAAGAAACACCATCACTCACTTCCTGCCAAATTTCCTTTGTTGGATTCTAGTGATACCGCTGAAAAGTGTGACGAACATATAGTTGATGTTATCCAAATTTTATGACATCAAACACACATGAGATGATGCCCAAACTATTTTTACATAGTTTCCTACTGTAGATTATTTAATTTTGGAATGATTATTTAATTTTGTTACTTTTTAGTTGGATTTATTAAAATATTTCAAGTCCCTGTCTAATGATTCCTCTGGATTATATTTGTGATGATGTGAATGCGGAGCTGATGGTCATGGGGTTCATATCTCTGCTGCTTACAAGTGGGCAGAGACCAATTTCAGAGATCTGTATATCCAAAAGCTTACGAGACACACTACTTCCCTGTTCTAAAGAGGAGCCTCAGCAGACCATAATGAGGCATATGCTGGAGGCTGCAGTGGTGGCTATTGTGCCAAAAACGTATTCACATTTACCAACTCACTCATAACCTTCATTTCAAAACAAAAGTGAAAAATAATCAACACTGCATTAAATAACAACTTTAACTCAGAGCTTATTAGTGTGCCCTTTGTTGGTTTTGTAGGAAATGGTGCCTCTTATTTCTCAAGATGGTCTCCATCAACTACCTATTTTCATCTTTGCATCGATGGTCTTTTCTTATTTTTATAAAATTGAGATTTTTGAGATTTCTACCAATTTTTTGTTTTCAAAATAAACTTGATGGAAGAAAATTACAAGTCAAGATCTGTAGAATTTTTTTGCTTTCTAAATAAACTTATGTATGCTCTAACTTTTTGGAAAATCTAATGTGGAACGAAGAGAATTGCATTCACCAGTATAAGTGCTTTGGTTCCCCTCTAAATTCAAGTTCTATCACTGAGAAGTTAAAAATTGTTTGCAACCTTTTATGTGTCTTAAGTACAAATCCAATAATTTTGTTTTTGCAAGATATAGAGATTGTCATGGATAGAAATGATAAAGTAGCTTTCTTGACCAATTTTGATTTTAGACTAAGAGTTTTGAATTTAGATAAATAGAGCTATGGAAAAGATTTAAAACAATGAAAGAATGTCACTATTGTTCCCATACAACATTGACATAAAATCCTTCAAGATAATACCCAACTTGGGGGCTGAAAGAGCAAACTTAAAAAGATATGAAAGCAACCCAGTAGCAAGATAACAAGAGTAATGTATTAGAGTTTCTTCAAGCAAATTTTGTTGAATCCAATAATTTGGATAACATTTGCTTTGGCCACACAAATTTCAATGTTTCTTAGTAATTATTCTAATTCAATCTAGAGTCCCTTGGCAACTCGTAGGTCATAGTGATAGAGTTTTTGAATTTAATGAGACATTGGAGTGGTCTTGGCGAAAAGACCATTTCGGTGTGATGATTGGTCGGTCTTGCCAATAGAAGTCCCTTGTCGTTGTGACATTAGAGTTCGGCGAGACAAATTGAGCGGATAACCGAAGTGATGGATTTCTCCGATATCGATAAGACATTTGTGAAGTCTTGGCGACACGATAGGATTTCAATGTGACATCAGTGTTTAATGAGACACTCAAAGCGGATTATCGAGGTCATGCTCTTAGGCCGATAAGCCAATTTTGATGAGACATTGGGTTAATCTTGGCAACAAAGCTATTTTTCAGTATGGCATTGATGTTCAGTGAGACAGTTCAAGGTGCTAGCCAAAGTGATTTCCTCTGCCGATGAAGACCATATAGGTGAGACTACGCGTGTGTCTTGGCGACAAGCGATGATTTTCGGAGTGACATAAAAGTTCGATGAGACATGTCAAGGAGCTAGTCGAAGTGATGTTTTATGTCGATGAAGACCACATCGATAAGATTGTTGTGTGGTCTTGGCGAAAAGCTAAGATTTCAATGAGACTTTGATGTTCGATGGGACATGCTAAGGAGATTGCAGAAGTCTTAACTCTTTCTGATAAGCCATGAGATGAAGGGAGGACCACGTTTGACCCTTGCTGATCTTGCTGAGATGTCTGGTGATGACTGACCAAGCTGGAGCTTTGGGAATCCGTTGTGAAATTCTTTTGAGCCGATTGAGCAAAAAGACAAATTGCCTTTGCTAGGGCAAGTGGATTTTATCAATGGAGGACCACAGGTCTGACTTCAACCATATACAGTACATTCACATCATATGTGGAGACTCTTAAACGGGATATAAACTACTATTGGCATTACACATTGCACCTTACCCGGCGCAAGCGCTAGTAGATAAATTATTGGTAAAAACCAGTTCTCGTATATTAAACAAGAAATTAAATACATAATATATAAAACTGAGCGAAGAAAAGAGGATTTCCCAATCTGGAAACTTAAATAGCAGATCCTACTGCTTATATTAGACATAATACCTTTGATGGTCTAGATTTTACATTGATGAGTAGAAATTCCCTTCCCATCCAAAATTCTATCTATCCTGGCAAATATACTATACTAACTATGTTCTCGAATTCTAGAGGGCTTCTGGACGTTTCCTCAATTTTCACTATATTTGGTAATATATTCACATCCACCATAAAGCTCACAATTTCGGATGGTAGAGTTGTCCTATAAAGAATCAAGCATTAAAGTAGATGGGCGGATTTCATCATGACTTTCCGATCTCCCACACTTCAAATGATTTCCTTGCCGACTCATGATAGCTAAGTTGGGTATCAGATATAGCAGGAAGTCTCCTTGTATTATCTTTTGTCAAACTTCCTCTTCCAAACTGGTATCGCTAAAATTGGCTATCTCACTACTAAAGGCTAGTCATTTCCTTGACGACTGCGACTTCAAAAAGTAGGTGGCATATCACTCCACTTATTATTTAACTTCTTACAACCGTAGTTATAAGATTTCTACTTGTTTTCTTTGCTTTCTTGGAATTATAGAAATTGTCTCATTTTTGTGGTTAAATTGATTATAAAATTTGTCAAACCTAGGTATATATCTACATGTTTATATATGAATGTATGCATATACATTCATGTATACACATTTATATTTATATTTAAAAAAATATAAATGATCTTTAAATATTTTTCTCTTATTTTATATGATTACAGTACAAAACCAGTTTTAAATTATGAGATTAGAATTGGTTATAAAATTAGTTTCCTTTATGATATTAGATTTTTAGATCAACTACAATGGTTGTGAAATCATTTTGTATATTAAATCCACTTGTTTGTTAGCATAAAAAGTATTAAAATATTTTCTTTTGATAATGGAGGCTCATGCCCATGCATATATATGTACACATATGTATATAAATCATATATAAGAAGGTATATCCATATATACCTACATGTACATACTATCATGAGATGAATTATTTGTCTTTCTCTCTTTGTTTGAAATATCCTTGTTACATGTTTCTAAAGGCATGATTATGTTCATTATAGACAATGCATACACTCAATCACAATCAAGAATCATTAGGTACAATGGATCATATAGAGTTCAATTTTGCATTAAAAGATGGATTGTAAAGAATGTACATTAGTTTAGCTTACCATTTTTGTGCATGGAAAGAAGTAATCGCTTTCGTAATTTTTCATAGTTCATGTCGGATTCATGGTGATTATCATATGCATGAAGAGAGAAACAAGTGAATTTATTTAAGCATATGCATGTTTGCACGAGTGTTTTATTTTAAGGAAAGAAGATTAATTTTCTTTGCAAGTTATGGGTTTTTGTTTCTGGAATGCCGAATATAGAATAATGGAGAAGGTTGATTCTCTTTTTGGAAAAAAATAGACATTTTAAAGTACTTTGGCCAAAGTCATGTACTCATTGAAAGAGATGAACTTAGCCCAAGAATATTATATTGATTTGGATCTTTGCCATATCCTGGTAGTAGGACATTTCATATCATGAGTAGGATACATGTATTCTTGTATCTATATATTAGGTTGCACCAAGGTTTCCCTCCTACTTATTTTTTCCAAGTAGTTAGCCATTTCGTGCAAGGTTGTGCATCTTTTGTGACATAATTTTTTTTTTTTGGTCGGTGGAGGGCGGAGGGGGGGGGGGGGGGGGGGGAGACGAGGACAGGCATGGGGGGAAGAGTGGGAGTGGAAGTTTTGTAGTTGGCAAAAGAGTGCTTGATCCATGTTCACATCTCTTGAGCTTGTAGATGGTAGTTGACATTGATGGCATTCAGATATGCTTGATTATATTTCATATATCAATTATTGTATATTCATGTACTTGTACATAAATAATGAATTGATATAACTTTTGGAACAAGGGCCTAAGATGTAATTATTATTTATCTTGATGTTGATGTATTTACATATGCTAACACGTGGATTAACCACAAATTTATTGAGATGTATTTTCCATCCAATGTGATAATGTATTTAATCCTAAAATCTCACATACTTATTTACTTTTACAAATTTTTATTTATAATGCTTAATTTTTTAATTTTCTAAATTTCTTTTAAAGTAATAAAGTGATTATTTTTTATGCAGTTGGTGGCTAGATTATCATATCTCAAAATTGATAGCACTTAGAGAGAAATCAATTGAGTACCTTTGATGGGATGGAGTTTAGTAAAAGTATATTAATAGGAATGGGGTTCTGTAGTACTAGAATTGTTGTGGCCAAATAAGTAAAAAGTATTATATTTTTATTTACAAAATGTTTTATTATTAAAGTTATTTGCACCTTCTTTATTTGATTTTTATTTTTATTTCAATTAGAGTAAATATCAATTGTACAAATAAAATTAAGATATTATAAGATGACGCATTTAATATTTTTCAAAAGTTTGATGATTAGATTGTAATTATTATTTTAGTTAGTATTTATTTAACAATTAAGTAAATATTTCTATTTAGAATTAGTAAATTTATTTTAGATGAATGTATGTAAAAAACTTCTTTCTAAAACATCTATTTTATAGTATTAACTTTAAAATATAAGATTTTATACTTTGAATAAGAAACAAAATCACATTAACAATCTTGTTTAAAAAGCATGATCATGATAAAAATTGAAAGAGATAAAATGAAGGAAATGAAGATATATAAAAATTAATAATTTGATCACAGTAATTAAGTATTTGTTTAATCAATTATTATCTCTTTACAATCATTATATCGCCACCACCTTATTACCAATTACTATCTCTCTACAATTTTATTCTTTTGAATCCAATATAAAACAAAGAGATGGACAACATTCTAGTACTATAATTTGGAGTTTAATGTGGGGGAAATACCCACAAAGTAGTAGTATATGCCAAAACTTCATATTCATATTCATACTTCATGTTTTTTAGACCTAAAATTTGTACTTGCCTAATTCATCTCTACTAGGGGAAGCGTACAAGTAGTGGTTGTTGTTAACCTCGTGCAATCACAAATCCTAAACGGTACATTAGATTTTGATAAAAAAAAATTGTTATTTCCTTTGTTGCAAGGTTGATCAGAATAAGTTGCTTATGTATTGTCATTGATGTCAACATGCTTTGGTTGTAATTAGTGACTGATTGGTAAAAGTGATGTTGAGTTTTTTGTGTAGTTGTGCTGAGAGATTTTCTTTGCATATCTTCTATATTGTACACCTATTCATGTATTTTGGATATTTTGTTAAGCTATGTTTAAAGATGATATATTTTGGATTTGATGCTCTAGATTGTTGTGATAAGGAAGTTGTTTTTACTAGTATGTTTGACAATGTTCCTGTATGAAATGCATGCCTTGCATTTCTCCACATTATGGTTTCTGGCATTGCAGTTTTGGAGTTAAGTTGATAATGTCCTTAGCTTCATTCTATTTAGTTGGCATATGTTCTTGGGCTTTAGAAGCATGGTTTCAACTTTGATGGTGTTTACTCTAGGTTTGTCTAACCTCGGGTGTTTACACTTCATATTGTTGCTTTGATGATTATGGATTGTTGTATAACATGTTTGATGGTTATTTTGGTTCTAATTAATATGTGTTGTGATCCACTTTATATTATTTTCCACTGTATGAATGTTTAGCACATACCTAAATTGAATTGTGTTTGGTTAAGTTGCTTAGTCAACCTTGGGAGACTTTGCATATGTGAGGATGATATATATATAATGGTGTGTGGGTGTTGTGTATGAAGGTTTGTGAAACAAAGTGAAATAAGATGAAGGTGTGTGAAAAAAGACCTCAAAATATATGTTATAATTGATGTTTGGTTTGGACAAACCATCCTTTGCTCTCTTCTTATTATTAGTTTTTCTTCTCGTTCTACTTTTTGTAGGTGCTTCTTTGGATGAATATGTCATTGTCTATCTAATGGATCTTGGTTCAAGTATGTCTAATTCATCTTCCTCCTTCCACATAATCATAGGAATCTTCTCTGTGTTTTCAGGCTTAATTAGTGAGTCATATATTTATCTTTCCTCTCTACCCACATCAACATTCTCTTTAGATCATTCCCATTCTTCTCGATTGATTATGGAAACAATAGAAAACATATTTGAGAAATAATTAAAGAGGGGAAAGGTTTTAAACATATTGTTTTAGTGGGTAGATTATGTAGAAGGTAATTTACAACAAGAATGATAGAATAAAAGTAGATATTTTTCAACCTACAATGAATGATTAAAGGTTGTTGCAATAACTATAGGAATTGGAGTAATTTCATTACACTCTATCCTCTTAATTGGGTGTATGCACGAAGTTATGGTACCAAAAAGGTTCCACACTTCAAAAAAAAATTAAATTGTCATAAGGCGCGCATAATATGACCTTTTCAAACCACAAAAAAATAGAAGTCCGCATTTTGGATGCATTCCGCACTCCCAAACTCACGTTTTGGTGATTTGGGGTGCCATTTCTTGCGCTCGCCCTTTGTAGAAGCTTGATATTGGGCACTAAGTTGTCCATCTCTCATCAAAATGTGGCCACGACATTGAAGAGCTCAAAGAGGCATGCATTTTTGTTTTCTTATTGTCATTATTTTATTAATTTGAAGATTAAACTAGGTTTCTTGATTTAAATTTATTTTCATTACGATGAAATGTGATTAGACAAGAAATGTTGAAAACACTCAATCACCTCCTCATGAAGACAATGTTGAAGAAGAAGCACATCAAGAACCTCCTACAATCCCTAGACATCCCATAGGTACACAAGAAAACCTATTAGGTCAAATAGAAAATAGCCAAAAAGAGCTTGAAGATTTAATCACAAAGCTAAAAGATCCCACTGGAACAAACTCCCATAGGACAAACCTTGCCAGTTCTTTACAATCTATTGTATCTCACATACAATTCGTGAGTGGGCAAATAAATTTTTGGTCTAGTAAGAAGGAAGAACAAAAGCAATTTTATGCTGACAATATGCGATAGTGAAGAAAAAGAAAATTAATAAATTTGACTTGTGTGCTCTTTTTACGGACCCCTGAACGAATCAACCTTTACACTCTGGATGTAGGAGATTCCCTATTCATTAGTGTCATCATGAAGGAATTAAGAACAATTTTTGGGATAGGTGGTGGATGGTATTTGGTCAGCCCCCATGTAATAATCATGAGGTACCCCAATACTTTTTTGAGAAAACTGTACTATGAGTTTGTCGTTAATGAGATCCCAAACTAGTTTGATTTTCTAGATTTCCAAGGTAGAGGTGGGGGTTCCTCACATGATAGAGAGGGTGCACAGCGTGACCCAAATCTCCCACCAAGACCCTTGGCTAGACCTATGGTGGAGTATGTTATTATTCCTTCCATTGTGAAGGAGAGTGTTGAGGTCGAAACTCTAGACTCCATTAGCTCACTCACTCAGACCCTTATACAGTATGCTAGGCCTCTAGTAGAGGGTGATGCGAGTGATGATGGTGATTCTTCTAGGCATTGAGTTCCAACTCATTTTTGTTGATCTTTTGGTTCTCTTTGCACTTATGATCCTAATAGTACTGAGAATGCACATGCATGAGCGAAGTTTGCTACAAAGAACATTTTCATGACAGAATCCTTGCCGAACGAAACATTTGGCATTGATACTGAGGTGTATTTCATTACAAGTTCATTTCATTCTTTTTATTAAATCTTATATGTAAATTTAAGAATATATCTAAATTAGTAAATTATTATGATAAAAAATCAGGGTCAAAGTGTTCACAATACTAGCAACATTTCTACAACACCCTTTTTCATGACTTCGTCGACTCCATAGGTATACAATGAGTGAAGAAATATAATTATTATATGTAGATAGTTGAACCTTATGTGAATGATTTTCTAATTACTCATTTTGGATGTCAAATAGTTTGAAGCTAGAGCTTCAACATCAACACCTCGCAGTGTATTTCATCGACAATATTTCACCTAGGTAAGAAATTTATCTTTAATGTTGTTATTAAATAATATAGATAGTTTTGGTGATTGATCAATATACTTTGTTTAATTTTCAGATGTTGACATCAGAGACTCCTCCTGTTGTTCACGCATTAATGGAGCGCGGTGTTGCTGCAATAGTAGCAAGTTCAACTGCTTTGACAGAAGTATGAGACATATTTATAAATTTAGTAAATTTAGCATTACATTTGTTATCTTAATAATATGTTATTGAAAATTTAAAGACACTTATATTTTATTTAATTTAATTTGTGATGCCTATAGGAGGGGCTTGTCACTCCAGATCATGAATGTGCACCTATTGTGGATGAACATCATGATTATTTGTATACGGTAAGTGACTATTCTATTATATGTCATTGTAAAATTAAATTTTTGTATATGCTAACATCATTCTTTTCATTGTATTTGGTGGAGTTACAAAAAAGTTTGGAGAAGAGGTCGAGTGGGCATACTCGAAAGACACCTACATCATATACATCTCCATCCCCCTGATAGGAAAAGATATCTCGTGAGCTATTTCCTTCCCCTAGAGGGAAATGAATAGAATAGGGTCCTATGTCGTATGCCTATATGGCAATTTTGAACATATGCTTTGTATTATGAATATGTGACATTCTATGTCCATATGGCTTTTGGCAAGCTCCTATTTGACTTTATTGGATACCATGTATATGCCTATACAACAATTTTGAACATATGTTTTGTATTACGAATATGTGACATTCTATGTCCATATAGCTTTTGGCAAGCTCCTATTTGACTTTATTGGATACCATGTTGTATGCCTATATGGCAATTGTGAACATATGTTTTGTATTACGAATACGTGACATTCTATGTCCATATGGTTTTTGGAAAGATCCTATTTGACTTTATTGGATATCATGTTGTATGCCTTTATAGCAATTTTGAGCATATGTTCTGTTTTATGAATACATAACATTCTATGTCCATATGGCTTTTGGCAAGCCTATTTGTCTTTATTGGATATATTTGATACTTTTATCGGTATACAATGTTGTATGGATTTGTAGCTTTTTGATTAATGCAAATCATTTATCATGGTTATCCATAATTGTAGTACAAATGATTAAATGAATAATTGCACAAAGTTTATTGTTAATTAAGCTTTGAACCTAAATATGTGTTTTTAATCCAAGACACAAGCTTATAGGGATCAACACAAATTCAATAGTTATAGTCAAAATAAGACTATATAAGGGAAACATGGAAATAACCAAAATTAGACAATGTAAGACACCATTGTACCAATACCAATTCTAAAAAAATTGCATAGCCCATACACTTCTATTCATCTAATGCATACTCTAATAAAGCTACTTTAAATGACTCCCAACAATTAATAATACTTAAGAGAATTTAGGTCTATTAATATAATGCATAGCCTAATAGAGTGTCATAGCATGACCCCGTAGGATTAGACAAATCATTCATATGTTTCACGGGCATTGAGAAATGCATTGCCGAAGTTTGACAACTTTTCACGCATTCAACACTTAAATGGGATGGCCGGTAGGGTGTGGACCGCATCGATCGGATGAGTTAGAGAGAAAAATGAAGGCATTCCTAGCGTTAACCTGACCACTCAGACACGTACAAGCTGACGGTTCAGTGTCGCGACGAGCAGATTGAAAGTTACGACATTGTGCAAATTTTCATTGAACTCTTCTGACACTTTTTGCCACAACCGAGAAAGTGTCACCATGAGCAATTGGATCTGAGTCTACCTAATCCGAGAGAGTATTTTTTAGAGTGCCATAACACGACTCCGTAGGATCAGACAACTCATCCTTATGATTAACGGGTGCCGAGAAATGCGATGCCGAATATTGAAAACTTTGAGCAACTTGAGCACTTACGCGATTTTGTTACTAGGGTGTGGCCCGCATCAATCAAATGAGATGGAGAGAAAAATGAAGGCATTCCCAGTGTAAAAATGACCACCCAAACATGTACAAGCTGATGATTCGGTGCAGTGACAAGCGGATTGAAAGATGGGACATTGTGCAACTTTTCATTGAACTCATCTAATGCTTTTTGTCACAACCGAGAAAGTGTCGCCACGAGCAATTGGATCTGAGTCTACCTAAATTGAGAGAGGCTTTTTTAGAGTGCCATAACA
The DNA here is from genome assembly GCF_030272615.1 of Cryptomeria japonica. Taxonomy (NCBI): domain Eukaryota; kingdom Viridiplantae; phylum Streptophyta; class Pinopsida; order Cupressales; family Cupressaceae; genus Cryptomeria; species Cryptomeria japonica. The sequence goes on along the minus strand of NC_081411.1, from coordinate 771,380,763 downwards.
AAAACCTATAGGATCAGATGACTCATTCTTATGATTCACGAGCACCGAGAAATGCGATTCCGAATATTGACAACTTTGAGCAACTTGAGCACTTAAGCAATTTCGCTGCTAGGGTGTGGCCCGCATCGATTAGATGAGTTGGAGAGAAAAATGAAGGCATTCCTAGCGTAAGCCCGACCACCTAGACATGTATGAGCTAACAGTTTGGTGCCACGATGAGAAGATTGAAAGATGGGGCATTGTGTAACTTTTCATTAAACTCATCTGATGCTTTTTGTCGCAACCGAGAAAGTGTCACCACGAGCAATTGGATCTGAGTCTACCTAAACTGAGAGAGGCTTTTCTAGACTGCCATAACACAACCCTGTAATATTAGATGACTCATTCTTATGATTAACGGGCACCGAGAAACGTGATGCCGAATATTGACAACTTTGAGCAACTTAAGCACTTAAGCGAATTCGTTGCTAGGGTGTGGCCCACATCGATTAGACGTGTTGGAGAGAAAAATGAAGGAATTCCTAGCATAAAAATAGACACTCAGACATGTATAAGCTGACGGTTCGGTTCTACAATGAGTGGATTGAAAGATGGGACATTGTGCAACTTTTCATTAAACTCATCTAACGCTTTTTGTCACAAGCGAGAAAGTGTCGCCACGAGCAATTGGATCCGAGTCTACCTAAAATGAGAGAGGCTTTTTTAGAGTGCCATAACATGACCCCATAGGATTAGATAGCTTTTTCTTATGATTAACGGGCACTGAGAAACGCGATGCCGAATATGGATAACTTTGAGCAACTTGAGCACTTAAGCGATTTCGCTGCGAGGGTGTGGCCCGCATCGATCGAACAAGTTGGAGAGAAAAATGAAGGAATTATTAGCATAAACCCAGCCACCTAAACATGTACGAGCTGACGGTTTGGTGCCACGATGAGCGGATTGAAAGATGGGCCATTGTGCAACTTTTCATTGAACTCATCTGACGCTTTTTGTCGCAACCGAGAAAGTGTTGCCACAAGCAATTGGATCTGATTCTACCTAAACTGAGAGAGTATTTTTTAGAGTGCCATAATATCACCCCGTAGGATCAAATGACTCATCCTTATGATTCACAGGCTTCAAGAAACGTGATGCCAAATATTGACAACTTTGAGCAACTTGAGCACTTAAGCGATTTCGTTGCTAGGGTGTGGCCTGCATCAATCAGACCAGTTGGAGAGTTAAATGAAGGCATTACTAGAGTAAACCCATCCAATTAGATGTGTACGAGATGACAATTTGGTGCCACGACGAGTGGATTGAAAGATGGGGCATTTTGCAACTTTTCATTGAACTCATTTGACGCTTTTTGTTGTAACTGAGAAAGTGTCGCCACAAGTAGTTGGATCGAAGTATACCTAAACTGAGAGAGGATTTTTTAGAGTGTCATAACATGACCTCGTAGGATTAGACAACTCATTCTTATGTGTCACCAAGGTTGAGAAACGTGATGCCCAATTTTGATAATTTTTCACACTTTGAGCACTTTAGGGATTTTGTTGCTAGGGTGTGGCCCGCATCGATCAGATGATTTTGATAGAGGAACGAAGGTATTCCTAGTGTAAAATCAGCCACCCAGGCACATACGCACTGATGGTTCATCGCCACGATGAGTGGATTGAAAGATGGAGCATTGTGCAACTTTTCATTGAAATCATCTGATGCTTTTTGTCGCAACCGAGAGAGTGTCGGCACAAGCAATTGGATCAAAGTCTACCTAAACCGAGAAAAGGCTTTTTTAGAGTGCCATCTCATGAACCCATAGGATCAGATGACTCATTCTTACATGTCACTAACATCGATAAAAATGATGCCGAATTTTGACAATTTTTCACACTTTGAGTGATTGACAACAAATGAGCAATTTTTACATCTTTTACCATATTAGCCTAAAACTTCACAAAATGATCCCATGTGATCTCTAATGGTCCAAAATGATATTATATACATAAAATCACACAAAACAAGATAAAAACACAAATTTTAATATTACAATGCCTCGAGTAGTTGAAAAATACAAGTCATGTACATATATCCAAATATGATTGATATTACATTTTTTTGCATTTACATTTAATCCAATGAACCATTTGGATCTGATCTACTCTTTATCATGTCTAGTATGGCCTCATGGTCAGACTCACGAACCTTCCATAGGTTCTTGTTTAGTGGTCTACCCCCATATCTGATCAAATGAACATTTGAAGCTACAACAAGGTTAGAATAATGAAGAATCTTCCTATGTGTCTCGAAGTCCTCGAACAACCACAAGTTAAACTTCTTCAATGGGTACCTTCTAAGCCATGTACCAGTAGCAACTACTGATCCTGTGGGGTACTCAATATTTTCTTCATCTACTATAGGGCCATCCAATTTCTTTTTTGCGTCCAGACAACAACACAACTAATAATTTGTTCCTTCTTCATTGTTTTTAGCTCCAATAACTGCATAAACATGCCTTGCAATGATCAAGTGAGAAGAATTTAGCAAACAACTAAGGTAAAATATTGAAGTACAAAATTTGCATGTCAATAATTTACTTGGTTGGACTAAATCTGACACATGGTCAAAGTCAACTGATGCTTCAATCTATGTGAGTTGTAGTGCACTCGGAGGTCGATATGTCTCAAGAGGGATTAGAGGACTCATACACCATTCATCCACCCACTCCTTTGACTCACACTCATTATAGGCACCATCTCTACGTGAAGAATAATAACATGTCATCCATTGCATATGGATAGTCCATGAACCCACATTAGAGATTTTGAAAGAGTGTAGCTCACTCGATCCTGTCAATGTACAACAATATTCGAATTTGGCAATGTTAGTATCATCTACCAACCAAAAAAATCTGCGAACTGAAGACTTACCTTGATTACTTGGACCAATTGTACCATTGCACCACTAAACAATTGATTTTGCATCTTTCAAGTTTGCATTCTCTTTGTACTTTAACTCTTCTCGTGCTAAAGCTCTTTTAATACATGCTCTTGCACCATCATGCTCCCCTTTTACATGCCCAACCTCAAAGAAATTCCACATATATGCTGAATAGAAGTCAACTTATGCATCCTACTCAACCAATAAAACATCCTAGAGTTCTTAAATTGCGATGCACAATTATCTGACCATATGATATGTTGATGGACTGATATGCCTTGGCTAGCCAAATCATTGTAGAATATCTGAAAACAACCTTGCACAAACTCTATAGAGTGTGAGCGATCATCACTGATGCAAAATTGATACTCCCTCAATATCTTCATGTCATCTTCCATACTATCATGTGCATGAATGAATGCTATATGCACAAATATAGGAACTTGTGTGGAGTTGTAATATTGTGATTGCACCTCGTTCTGCAGTTGTAGTGTGTAGTTCTCTGCAAATTCAATAATTGAAATGATTGTATGAAGTGGAAATTTTTCCTTTCATAACTTAAATTGTGAGTCCAACCAATGAGATCGATGGTTATGCCTTTCATACTCATACACTATATTCTCATGAAAGATGCCCATAAACTAATACATTGGAATCTTCTCACTAACCAATTCACACCTTTTTTCTTCTTTTCCATCTTTTAGCTTGTAGGCCACTGTCTTATATTTTCCAAAATCCACTAATTCATTACCAATTTCTTGTTCAATATCCATATGTTGACAAATTTGTAAATGTCACAATCCACCACAATGAGCACATGTGCCATCCAAGAAACACTTATTGTAATATAGTTTACCATATGCTCTTTCACATAAGATGCTAGATATGAATTCCCTTGAAGATGTCGGTGGACCATTTATGTTTCATTCCTGCAAAATATTGTTAGCATGCAAATCTATACATATGTGTTGATAAACGTCATAATGGTTATAAAATTTGATATGTACTCTACAATAACAAGTTGTGCATGTGTGATTTATTTTGACATAAAAAGGATTTACCATTTCAAATAATCTTTGACTAATTTTAATTTGAGGATACATACGTTGAAATTTGGCAAAAAATTGTGTTTGAGTCATATCCAAAAAATGTTTTGGATGTGGATCATGGATTTTACTACCAATCCTCCTTCTTACAACATCTCTTTGATTTGGAGAGACCCTTGTGTTATTCTTCCAAAAATCTTCAATTAGGGATCTCAAGGCTTCAACAATTTCTTTATCTTTCGGCGGTAATCTACCGAAAAATGCCCATAACTCATTGTTATATGGATCCTCTGCTCTTTGTCACCTTCCCATAGCTCTCATTATAGTTTGTCTACTTATCTTCAATTCTTTACTTATCTTTCTAATGAGATGATCTTTCTTAGTTTGAGTGCTTACAATTGTTGATGTAATGACACGTCCTGTGGTATTACTATCTTTTGTGCGTGAGTTAGAACCAACAGTATCATATGAATTCATCAAATTCTTCACAATAGATTTGCGCTTGATTCAATTGATGTTCTTAGCCCAAGAATCTTCATTATGGGCCTAAATTTCAGATTTCTCATCATTTTAACAAATAGTTGACATCTTCCCATCTCATTTAAAGGCTCAAAAAATATTTTCCATATCTAGTTAACATGTCTTTGATAAGTACGCTTCAAAATCTTGTCAACCAATGGTTTCAAAAAATTAGAGTCAATATCAATCAAATACTTAGGCCTTCTATGCAAAACTCTAGGAGGTGTTCTCAAACTTTGAGTTACCTCAAGATTAGGAATGTCAACAACATTATGCATAGGTGGCATACCTTCAACCGCAGATGAAAATGATGACATACCTTGAAATTGAGGTGTACAAGATGGCGTAGCTCCAATAGTTGATGTCAATCATGAAGTACTTGCAATGTCAAATTTCATAGAGGGAATGCATTCAATGTGAGATGTTGTAGACGGAAATAGTGTGCCAATAAGAGATGGTGTGCCTTCAACTTGAGATGTAAGAGATGGGGTGCCTTCAACTTGAATTGTGGTAGATGACATGATCTCAACCTCGAGATTTAATTGTCTCATTGCACAAAGGTTTTGCATCTGTTGCCTTTGTGTGGCCAATCCTATCTCTCTCTTAGATTGGATGGATATTTCATGTTCCTTTTCAATTGGCACCTCTTCTTCTATGGTATTCAATTTCCTTTCTTCACGAAGTTGCTTCATTCCTTCTATTTTTTTTGCATTCTTAGCTTCACTCTCTTTCGGTGTTACATTTTTTGGCCGTTTCCTCAACATGATGATGATTTATATATGTACATGCACATAAAATAGAATAAAGTTAGTTCATAAAGAGATTTCAAGAGGTGTAAGGGGCAATCCTAATGTATCTATGATTGTCCTAATTATGCATATGTTAAAATGGATGTATGAAATTGAAATTATTTCATGTAACCTTTTTTAAAATTATTTCATAAGATCTTAAAAAGGATGTATGAAATTGCAAATTTTGTTTTAAACCACTAAACAAATAATTTTCTTATGCAACTTCCTTCAAATGCATTGTTAAATCTAATGAAAATCTAATAGGATTATAATCAATTTTGACAAAACACTTTTATTCTAACATTTAAACAAAATAACACTTAATAAGTATTTGAATTCTAAAAACAAGAAAATATTACCTCAGTTATTCAAATTTGATTAAAAAAACTATGTTCTTCCTCTTCGATGTTGCCAAATGAAAAAAAAGGTGGTGGAGAGCTGATGGAATGTATAAAATAACCTTGCATAAAATGTCAACACCATGCAAAAATATTTTTTTTGTGTGATCATGCGCAGAAAGAAGACAAAATGAGAGAACATGGGCTTGTATCATGGGTCAAGGGTCCCATATAACCTTTTTTTAGTGTAGCTCATTTGGCTAGTGCCAAATGACTTCCATTGAATTTTTTTAACCTTTGATAAATTTGGAAAATTTTTGGAGAGTGATAAGAGGAAAACAAAAAGAGATGAGGGAGGTGAAAAGTGAGAGACACACACAGACACATGACCCTCACCCATAAGCCTTTTGGCCCCAATCAAAACTCCAAACTCTATACAAATACTCCAAAAAGTCAAGTATATGTCAAATACTATAAACCATGTAATTAATACCTGTGACCCTATAATCTATATTCTATACCCTATAGTTTGATAGCCACAACCATAAAAATTAAACCATTTAAACCCTATAACAAATACCCTAGATCGTATTACCCAATATGCTAAATCCTCGACCCTATACAATAACCATAGACCCTTTAACCTGATGTGCTAAACCATATTAGGTAAGGATGGAGGGTGAGATATGGAGGGAGGGGGTAATAAAGGGGTTGTGACACTTATAGAAGGAGGGAGAAAGAAGAGGAGGGATGCAAGAACAAAGAGAGAGAGAGAGAATGGGGGATTGTGGGAGAGTTAGAGATAGGGGTAAGGAGGGAATGGAGATACCTAGAGAGGGGAAGCAATGAGGAAGAAAGTGAGGAGATACCTAGAGAGAGGAGAGAGTGAGCAAAAAGGTGAGGGACAAACCTAGAGAGGGAAGGGTGTGAGTAAGAAAGTGAGGTCGACAAATTTGGGTATAAAGGACATAAATGGGAAGGGAGGTAAAAGGCCATAAGAAGGATGAGGGGGATACAAAGCTAAACATGAAGGGAATGAGATACTTGGGGATAAATGACATAGAGGGGAAGGGAGACCTAAGAGGCTTAGAGGAGAGAGAGAGAGAGGTGGGATAAAGGACATGTAGAGGGGAAGGGAGGTGAGAGGCACAAAGGGGAGAGAGGTGTGAGATGGGGGATAAGGAAGGTTGGGGGATAGAGAGGTAAGCATGAAGAAAGTGTGGGAGAGACCTAGAGAGAGGAGGGAGTGAGGAAGAAACTAAGGGAAGGAGGTGAGAGAGGGAATTAGATGGGTGTAAGGATGGAGAGGGAGATAGAGAGAGATAGGGGAATAAGGGAATTATGAGAGCTAGAGAGGGTAGGGACAAAGAAGAGTACAAATCTATAAGAATGAAGAGAGAGAAGAGGTAAGGGGAGAGAGATAATATGAGATCTAGTTCATAGAGAGAGATGGAACTATGAGGGAAGGGAGATAAAGATGGGCAAATCTAGGGAGATTTAACTAGTGAGATATATTTTGAGAGGTGAGAAACCTAGAGGGGAGAGAGGGGTGATATGGGGGCTTAAGGACGGTGGGGGGGATATAGAGGTAAACATTAAAAGGGACTAAGAGACTTGGTGATAAAGGGCATAGAAGGGAAGAGAGTTGAGAGGTGTAGAAGGGAGAGATAGGTACTGAGTTTTAAGGAGGGTGGAGGGGATAGATAGGTAAACATGAAGGGAACGAGAGACTTGGGTATAAAGAACATAGATGGGAAGGGATGTAAAAGGTCATAAGGGGGATGAGGGGGATACAAAGGTAAACATGAAGGGAACGAGATACTTGGGCATAAAGGACATAGAAGGGAAGGAAGACCTGAGAGGCTTAAAGGACAGAGAGAGAGGTGGGATAAAGGACATGTAAAGGGGAAGGGAGGTGAGAGGCACAAATGGGAGAGAGATGTGAGTTGGGGGTTTAAGGAAGGTTGGGGGTGATAGAGAGGTAAGCATGAAGAAAGTGTGAGAGAGACCTAGACAGAGGAGAGAGTGAGGAAGAAACTGAGGGAAAGATGTGAGAGATGGAATTAGATGGGTGTAAGGATGGAGAGGGAGATAGAGAGGGATAAGGGAATAAGGGAATTGTGAGAGCTAGAGAGGGGAGGGACAAAGAAGAATACGAATCTATAAGAATGAAGAGAGAGAAGAGGTAAGGGGAGAGAGAGAATATGAGATCTAGTTCATAGAGAGAGATGGAACTACGAGGGAAGGGAGATAAATATGGGCCAATCTAGGGAGATTTAACTAGTGAGATAGATTTTGAGAGGTGAGAAACCTAGAGGGGAGAGAGGGGTGATATGGGGGTTTAAAGACTGTGGGGGGGATATGTTAGGGTTCCCATAGATACTGAGAGGGGGGGGTGAATCAGTATCTGACCGGTAATGTAATTTTCTTAAAATCATGCAGAACATAAAGTAACAGTGTACCGGAATGCAAGAATTAATGTAATAAACAGAATAAAAAACATCCACATGAAAAGAACACCATAACACAAGATGTTTAACGAGGAAACCCAGTGTGGGAAAAACCTTGGTGGGATTTGTGACCCACAATATTCACTTACTGGCCAATAAGAGAATATTACTTACAATAGGGGCCTGCACATGTAGGAAGGCCAATTGCCTAGAGCACACTGCTCAGTGAGAAGTCACACTGACTTACAATGAGGATTATGCTAATCCAATATTCTGTACTACTTTATAATAGCATCTTCAATTCCAGATTCAGTACCGGTTCTTGTTCTATTCTTTACATTTACCCTTGACCTATAATTCGCACATTAGGTCTGTCTAATAATTTTCTTTATGCTCGCTTCCTTCTCCTACAAATGTCTACAATGATCTCCTTTATATACAAGAGTCATTTTACAATTTGGCAAGTCGGCTTACAATAATAAACAAAATATTACATATCAAAAATCATATCGGCCTTTGTGCCGGTATACATCTTTTCTTCTGTCCCGGTGCCGATGCTGGTGTAGAGTGGTCTTGTTGATGTCGGTGCACTGTCTTGCTTGAATAATGCTTTGTCGGTAGAATGTCTTGCCGATGCCATAGGATTGCAAGGTTGCCATCAATGACAAAACCTTCAATCACACACAATGTCTCATTGGAGTGTCCATATGCCAACAATCTCCCCCTTTGGCATTGATGGAAACACTCATGAGAAATTTCAAAAAGATGTCCAAAAATGTGTAGACCAAAAATTTACCAAAAAAAATGAGGGACTCCCCCTGAGCATATGATCCCTGTGTTTTGAATTTTATCATCCTACTACTCCCCCTTTGACATCAATGACAAAGGTTGTCAAGATGTTAGTAGAGTTTGTAGTTATACCGGTCCATAACCTCAACCTTGTAGTTGGGTAGTTATTATCTGAAAAAGATCGCCCAAAATTAAGTTTATACTATCCATAAACTTTTTGCTATCTTCTATTGGTGTTTAAGTTCTCTTCATAGTGCCGGTGAGATGCTGCAATTGCTCTACCAGTGTTTTACTTCCTGGTGTTAATGCCTCAAAGATTTCCTTTCGTAGAGATGCTAGATAATCCAATCTTGGACTCAGTTTAGATCTCAAGTATTTTGCCTTATTTATTATTGTCTCTTTCTCTTTCTCCTGTTTAAGTAATTCTATCTCAAAATTTGCTAACTTATCTTCAAAAACAGATAATGAATCTGGTGAGTTGACAAAATTGTTTAAAAGCTTGTTTATCTCTTCTTGTGTCTTGCTTATCTTTTTGTCTTTATCTATAGTCAGGAAGTTTGTTTTGCATGTGTCTTTGTACAGGTTTTTGTACTCTTTTAACAAACTACACAGTTCTGGTAGAAGTGTGTCAAAATCTTTGTTACACTTCTTAATTTCTTCCTCAAAGAATTTCTATTTCTCCTTTTCTACAATGTCCTTTACAGATTCTATCTTTATTTGCTCAATATTTCCAGAAATGTATTTACATAGTGTATCTAACTATCCTAAAGAATCTTTATTATCTATATTACAATTAGGAGCGATTGTTTTCAAAAATGGTATTGAATCATCTATTGCTTTGTAAGCTTGTGAGCTATAGTCAGTTATTTTCTTGATGGATTCAAGTAATACCTCAATCACATTTGTTGACCTTGATGGTGACCCAACAAACTGAGTACCGGTGGAAGTGACCATGCTTGTATTGACCTTTGGCAGGTTAGTTTGTGTCTGCATTTCCTTTAGCATTGGTTTTCCTGCTTCATTTATTACCGGTGGCATTTGTTCTAGAGCCTTTAGCTCTGTCGGTTTCTCTGTTTGTGCTTCAAATTCCATCTTTTTCCCTGTATCCGCTGCCGATTGCTCTGTATTTCTTGTTACCGGAGGCTCTTTGGCCATATCTGATTTTTCACTTGGGTCTTTATCAACTGTTATGTTGATCTTTTGGGTATCAACATTTACAGTGAATAGGACTTCAGGATTTGTATTGCTATTCTTTGTATCCATGCTTTCAGTTGCTGGTTGGTTTTCAGGGATTGTAATTTTTATAGGTGGAGGTAGGTTATTTTTAACCTTTATGCTTGGAGGTCCACCAATTTTCCCTTTCCCTTTGACCTTATCCTTCTAATATACCTTAATAGGCTTGGGATTCCTATATTCTTCTTGTTTTTCTTTTTCAACCAAAAATATGTCCCAACCATCTTTTGTTTCCTTTGAAACCTCTGTAACTCTACCTGCCATCAATGAAATTTGCCCGTGTGCAGTGAAAAAAACTATCTGGTTAGCTTGAGCTATCAGATCATCAATTTCTTTTGGGGAGTTTACCGGATATACAACAAGTAGTTTTTCTATTTTTATTTTCTTGTCCAGTTCAATTACTCCTTGCCTTTTGGCCTTAAGTCTTTTGTATAAGTCATCAGAAATTTCATTTATGACTTGCATCAAAAACCTTTTATTCATGTCCATGTGTAATATTACACTCTCCTCAACTTGCCCTTTCTCATCAGCCGATAGGGTGTCATAAATTTTCCCTATGTTCTTCAGTTTTCCTTCCTCTGTGATCTCATTTAACAAAATGTCTAGAGGTGCCAAGTCAGTTTTGCCTTTTTCTTTTTCTTAGGGGTCAGCTTCTTTTTAGGTGTGACCTTTCTGACCGGAGATCTCACAGCTTGTTGCTTCTGCCTTGTCCTTCTAGGTGAAGGAGTGGTTGCCGGTGAGGGATCTCTTTTCCTAACAACTCTTTTAAAAGTTGCTGGCATATCTCCTTCTGAGGAAGTACCTACCGGTGATAGATGAGCTTCAGGCTGTGGGGCTGCCAACTCATCTTTAGTTATGCCGGTTTTCTTAAATATATCTTCCTTAATGGCTTTTGCTTGTCTGGATCCTTTTCTCACAAATGCTTCTACCTTCTTCACTCTTTTCTTTGATTGAATTTGGCTTTCTATGGTTTCAACACTACCAAATATTTCTTCTTTAGGTTCATTGGGGGCTTCCAGAAGTGCTTTGGCATAAGTTTCAACTATGTGGTCATCTGTTTCATAGCCCATTTCTGTTACCCAGATTGTCCTGGGGATGACTGCTTCCATCCATATTTCATCCCTTTTGATGACAAAGCATATATCATCTTTGTATTTGTCTACAATCTTCTGTGATAACCTTGTTCTTTTCTTCATTTTTGTCTTTAGTGCTTGGAAAAAGTCATGAATGATGTTTTCCTTATTCTCGCCCATGGTATTGAACAGTTTTGTCAACTGCTTTCCTACCGGTATGTCATATCCGAAATCTTTATATCCTATACCGGGAACTTGTTTTGTTATATGAAGCATTAGACACACTAACAAATTTCCAAATCTGAAGGTTCCTTTCTTATCCTTCTTTATCTTTCCAAAGTTGTCTATCAGTTCATCCTTTAGCCATTCAAAGATGTCAATTTTTTCATTATTGGTTATTATGTCATAAGCACTCTTGATGCATAAACTTGAAAATAAGTTGAGTCTATTGGCATGAGTGGCTTTGTAACCTAATATCATGCTTATGAATCTCACATTTGTATCCTTTACATCATTAACCCTTAAAGATCATTTATCAGATGTTGCACCTGTTAGGTCAATGACTAAATCATTTGAAACTTTCTTGTTTTTATCTGGTCTTTTACCGGTGGCCAGTAACCCTGTGACAACCTTTACCGCTTGCTTGGTGATCTTATGAATTGTATCTAACCAGAAAAATTCTCCATGAACTCTGCTTAATACTATCCTAATCACATCCTTGGGAAATTTAGGAATACTAAGGATTTTTGTGAATCCTAGGGTTTCAATGATTTTGTATTCAGCTTTGATATTGCCGTTATCATCACATATCTCGGTTTTGTACATGGTTTTGATTTCCTCATCTCCTAGCTCTTCAATATTGTAGTGAATATACATTCTATGGTCTTCAGCATATACAACACCTTTAGGGATTTGAAATAATGCACCTAAGTTATCATCTTTCTTTGCTATTTCAGGGACCAACTAAAATACGGGCCTAGGTCTTTTAATTACTTCCACAATAGTAGGGTTCGCTATGTATTCAATTGCAGAGGTGGATGCCATGATAAAATACCTTTTTCTATCTTGGATGAATGATTGCTTGGAGTGTGCTTTCTTCTTGCTTGAAATGCCTTAGCTCGGAAATCTTCGCGCTCTCTGAAAGTTTGAAATCATGGTGAAATGAAATGGAGCCAAAACCTTATTTTGTAAAGTCTTTTTCGCTACCTACCACATTAATTGCTTGCCAGTAATGTATTCACTTAACTTTATTTGCCGGTAATAAGTGATTTTCAACTTCTTTTCTCTAATCAAGGGAATAATAGCACATGTGTCATTAGATTGCCAAACCCTCAAGATAATTTTCTTCAATTAGATGAAGAACTTCCTGCCGATGGAGCACTACTCTGTCCTGTCGATGGAGCATCACATTGTCCTGCCGGTGGAGCATTTGTTGGTTCTACCGGTGGAGGAGTATTCCCAATATTTAGATCAGCTTTTCTAATCCATTGCTTTGAGAATTCTTGCTTAACCTCTTCAACCTTTTCTTTACCTTTAAAGCTAGTACTTTTGTTGTCTACCGGTGTACCTTTACTTCTACAAAATTTAGCAATATGACCAATCTTGTTACATGCATAACAAGTTACATTATTTTTCTGAATAGCTTTCCCATAACCTATGCCAGTTTGTGTTCTGCATTGATTTGATAAATGTCCAAATCTTCCACAAACATAACATCTTACATTCATTTTGCAGTTTTTAGAGTTATGACCAACTTTGTTGCATTTGGAGCATTAACCGGTGGGAGGATTGATATTCTGATAATTCCTAGATCTACATTCATTTGCCTTATGACCATATTTATTACAGTTAAAGCATTTTCCATTGAATTTATAAGTATTAGGATGTCTTACCGATTTGCTATGATCCTGAGTATTTGCAGTACCAGAGCTTTCTCCAACTTCAAATCCAATTCCAGAAGTGTCACCTTTGGGTCTTTGATTCTTCAATAAGGCACCAAGTTATTTTGAGCTTTTCTTGAATTTTTCTTTGTGTTGATTTGCAGTTTCCAATTCCCTTTCCAAGATTTCTTTTTGTCTCATTAGTTCATTCGAGTCATTTTGAGTATGCATCAGATATGTCTTCAACATGTCATTTTCATAGCTAAGTCTTGTGTTCTCATTTGCTGCATCACTTAGTCTTCTGGTCAATTCTTCTTCATTCTTCTTTCTATCCTCAATCTCTTTGCAAAATCTCATAGTCATATCCTGCATTTCATTTTTTGTTGTCATGATCTCTTGTTTCAACTTGCTTATCATATCATTAAGTGATTCCTTTTCATCATTCTCATTTTGCAATTTTTTACAAAGTTTTCTTCTCTTATTTCTTGTAACAGTAAGATTTTCTTGAAGTGCCTAAATGATATCCTGAGCTGCTTTTAAATCATCTTCTAATTTGATATTTTTCAACTTCTCTACATCATAGTCAGTAAGAGCTCCTTCAAGTTGCTTCATCAGATTTTTCCATTTTTACCGGTGTCAAGATCTTCCTCAAGCTGTTAGGCTACTGAAAATAGAGGACCAGACTCTGATACCAATTGTTAGGGTTCCCATAGATACTCAGAGGGGGGGGGGGGTGAATCAGTATCTGATTGGTAATGTAATTTTCTTAAAATCATGCAGAACATAAAGTAACAGTGTACCAGTATGCAAGAATTAATGTAATAAACAGAATCAAAAACATCCACATGAAAAGAACACCATAACACAAGATGTTTAACGAGGAAACCCGGTGTGGGAAAAACCTCGGTGGGATTTGTGACCCACAATATTCACTTACTGGCCAATAAGAGAATATTACTTACAATAGGGGCCTGCACATGCAGGAAGGCCAATTGCCTAGAGCACACTGCTCAGTGAGAAGTCACACTAACTTACAATGAGGATTATGCTAATCCAATATTCTGTACTGCTTTATAATAGCATCTTCAATGCCAGATTCAGTACCGGTTCTTGTTCTGTTCTTTACATATACCCTTGACCTATAATTCGCACATTAGGTCTATCTAATAATTTTCTTTATGCTCGCTTCCTTCTCCTACAACTATCTACAATGATCTCCTTTATATACAAGAGTCATTTTACAAATTGGCAAGTCGGCTTACAATAATAAACAAAATATTACATATCAAAAATCCTGTCGGCCTCTCTGCCGGTACTGATGTCGGTGTAGAGTGGTCTTGTTGATGTCGGTGCACTGTCTTGCTTGAATAATGCTTTGCTAGTAGAATGTCTTGCCGGTGCCATAGGATTGCAAGGTTGCATCAATGAAAAAACCTTCAATCACACACAATGTCTCATTGGAGTGTCCATATGCCAACAGGATATAGAGGTAAACATTCAAAGGGACTAAGAGACTTGGTGATAAAGGGCATAAAAGGGAAGAGAGTTGAGAGGCCTAGAGGGGAGAATTAGGTACTGAGGTTTAAGGAGGGTGGAGGGGATAGAGAGGTAAACATGAAGGGAACAAGAGACTTGGGTATAAAGGACATAGAGTGGAAGGGAGGTAAAAGGCCATAAGGAGGATGAGGGGGATACAAAGGTAAACATGAAGGGAATGAGATACTTGGGCATAAAGGACATAGATGGGAAGGGAGAGCTAAGAGGCTTAGAGGAGAGAGAGAGAGGTGGGATAAAGGACATGTAGAGGGGAAGGGAGGTGAGAGGCACATAGGGGAGAGAGATGTGAGATGGGGGTTTAAGGAAGGTTGGGGGTGATAGAGAGGTAAGCATGAAGAAAGTGTGGGAGAGACCTAGAGAGAGGAGAGAGTGAGGAAGAAATTGAGGGAAAAAGAGGTGAGAGAGGGAATTAGATGGGTGTAAGGATGGAGAGGGAGATAGAGAGGGATAGGGGAGTAAGGGAATTGTGAGAGCTAGAGAGGGGATGGACAAAGAAGAGTACAGATCTATAAGAATGAAGAGAGGGAAGAGGTAAGAGGAGAGAGAGAATATGAGATCTAGCTCATAGAGAGAGATGAAACTACGAGGGAAGGGAGATAAGGATGGTCCAATCTAGGGAGATTTAACTAGTGAGATAGATTTTGAGAGGTGAGAAACTTGGAGGGGAGAGAGGGGTGATATGGGGGTTTAAGGATGATGGGGGGGATATAGAGGTAAACATTTAAAGGGACTAAGAGACTTGGTGATAAAGGGCATAGATGGGAAGGGAGTTGAGAGGTCTAGAGGGGAGAGATATGTATTGAGGATTAAGGAGGGTGGAGGGTATAGAGAGGTAAACATGAAGGGAACAAGAGACTTGGGAATAAAGGACATAGAGGGGAAGGGAGGTCAAAGGCCTAGAGGGGAGAGAGAGGTGAGATGGGGGTTTGAGGAGGGTGGGGGGATAGAGATGTAAACATGAAGGAAAAGACATATTTGTGGATGAAGAACATAGACAAGGAGAGAGGTGAGAGACATAGATGAGAGATTAAGGAGGATGAGGGGGATACAAAGGTAAACATGAAGGGAATAAGATACTTGGGGATAAAGGACATAGAGGGGAAGGGAGGTGAGAGGCTAGAGGGGAGAGAGAGGTGGGAGACTTAGGGATAAAGGACATAGAGGGGAAGGGATGTGGGAGGCCTAGAGGGGAGGGAGAGGAGAGATGGAGGTTTAAGGAGGGTGGGGGTGATAGAGAGGTAAACATGAAGGGAATGAGATACTTAGGGATAAAGGACATAGAGGGGAAGAGAGGTGAGAAGCTCAAAGGGGAGAGAGGTAAGATGGAGGTTTAAGGAGGGTGGGGGGGATAGAGAGGTAAAGATGAAGAAAGTGGGGGAGAGACTGAGGGAAAGAGGTGAGAGAGAGAATGAGATGGGTGTAAGGATGGAGATGGAGATACAAAGGGATAGGGGAATAAGGGAATTGTGAGAGGTAGAGAGGGGAGGGACAAAGAAGAGTAGGGATATAAGGATGAAGGGAGATAAGAGGTAAGGGGAGAGAGAATAAGAGGTTTGGTTCATAGAGAGATATGGAACTACAAGTGAAGGGAGATAAAGGTGGGTAATGGGATATATAGTTTATAGAGGAGGGTAATGGGACATGGATGAATATGGATAGCTCGAGAGCTCAATGTGAGATGGATAGAGGTGGATACCTCAACAGGTGGAGAGAGAGGAGAGAGAGGCCATAATTGAGAGAGGGGAGTGAGATATAAAATGAGAGACAAAGGAACAAAGAGAAAGAGGGAAGGAGGGGTAGATGGTGATTTTTTGAGATACTTAGAGATGGTAAAGGTAGATATAGGTGAGGTAGAGACTTCAAAAAGAAAGAAAGAGGGGCAAGTACCTATAGGGTGAGAATTGGAGAGGGAGAGATAAATATACAAAAGAGAAATATAGGTGATTTACTTAGAGCCTAAGGAGGGATTGATAGGAGACACAATAGGTACAAATAGATATAAAAGGAGAGAGATAGCTAATGGAACAAGAAGGGATAGGTATTGAGGTGAAGAGGAAAGGAAATACGAGTACAGATGGGGAGAGAGGGTGGGAGGAGTACGTAATGATTGAGAGAATCAATGTAAGAGGGAGGCAAGGGTAGAGATGGGGCTAAGAAGAGAATTTGAGGTAGACAAGATGTATGAAATTGAGTTTGAGTGTAGATCAAGTTCCAAAAATTCAACTAAACATTGTTTCTATGTACACATTTGGTGCTCTCCCTATTTGGCGCATGCCAAATGTGGAATATGGACCACATTTGGTGCACGCCAAATGGGAAAACCCATTGATCACATTTGGTGCACGCCAAATAGGGAGAGCGCCATATTTAGCATGCACCAAATGGCCCAGTTTGGGAAACACCAAACCTATGGGTTGGATTTGCCTTGGGCATCCAACCCAAAGGTTTGGATGACCATTTCAGGCTAGAGACATGTTTTTATCAGAACATTGAAAATTTTGACATATTTTGGTCATGCTCTCCGTCAGGTTTGCACATGTTTCAATGAAGTTAAAAAAAATACCATGGTAAGCTTGAGCTCCCTCTTAGCTATCCAACAATGTAATTTATTTCAAATTTTGATTTCGTTGTCTTTCATTATTAATTGATTTTGTCTGTGTGTTCATTTTTTGTGAAAAACCAACATGCACTATTTTGGGTATAGATTTTTACACGATCATCAGATTTTGTAAAAACCTACAATTTTAGAAACTAGAATCCATTCTACACAATTTAAAAATAAAAGTGTTAATTTTTTATTAATTTTCAATGATTTTAGGGGGGAGCATGCTCAAATTTCTGTTTTTTAGGATGTGTCCATTTCAAAAATTAGTAAAAAATCATATACTCATTAAACAATTAGCTGAAAAATCTGGCATAAACTACAAGGTGTTAGCTAATTTCTCACAGAAGCGATTTTAAAAATTCAAAAAAAAAGTTAACATTTTAGGGGGGCCACAACAGACACTATGTTATGTTTTTTGCATAAAAATAGGACCACTTTTTGTGGTCCCCCTTTTTGAAGCCCTTAATCTCCACCATTTTCAAAATAAATTAGTAGTTTATAAAGTAGACTTGAATCACTGCAACTCTTGTTCTTGTTGCATCTTCAAATTTGGAGTGTAATTATGTTCAATTTGTTGTTGAAGTTCAGACTTTGCTGATTTCATAAAAAAAAAGTGGCATCTTAAGACCCCCTTTTGGTACCACGACTTGGTGCATATACCCAGCTCTAATTCTAGTAGATAATGACATTGAGAATATATTCCTTAATCGATCCAAATTATGTGAGCTCATATGATCATCTTTATGCTTAGTTGATGATACACAATATTTCCAAATTTTATTCACTTTACTTAATCTCACCATTAAATATTACGACTAGGATGTTATGCCTTCAACACTGTAACGCCTTGCCAAGAAACCCTAGAGGAAAAGACTAACTAACCAAAAAAAAAGTGAAATGATTTTTTAAATAAAAACTATTTAATAATGTTTTAAGCTAAAGAAGGATAGTATGGATCTAAAGTGCACAAGCGGAAGTCATCTACTATCTTTCCCCTAAGGTTTCTCAACATTGATACAGTTCTAATCTACCTTCAGTTAAAGAAATTGAAACTAACAAGGATAACATTGCTACACAAAAGAACATATTACTTATGAATGGTTAAAGTATTCCATTTAAACCAATTATTAAATTACACATTTGTATTGCATCACATAATCAATTTCTAAAACTACATCTATAGAAACCCATAACAATAATTAACATAAAAAGTAATGTCAAATAAACATGTTCACATTAATATTAAGATCCATATTGCCAATACCTAACATTTAACCTATCATCTATTTCTCATTACATATATATCAAGTTTGCATTAAGTATACAACATAATTACATCAATGTTACATCATGATTTCATCTTTTACACCCGTTAATACATCAATGTCAGTCCATGGGTTAGTACATATAAACAAAATCTAACATCTAGCCATCCAAAATCAGTATTCATAAATAAATTCTAACATCTAACATCCATAAACAATACTAATAAATGAAATCTAACATCAAAACATCCATGAAAACATAATGCGTAAACAACATCTATCAAATCCAAAACACATATCATAATATCTTGATAAGAGTCTTCATAACAAAGAGTGTCATCTGACCACAATAGAAACTAAAAAATATTCCACAAAAGTCCAACCAAAAGGGAAACAAGGCTTGAACATGGGAGGGGCATTACAAACATTGACATATATCTTATTATATTGAAGGAAGAGAAGCTCCATGGACAAACAACCTCATCCATTTCCTCATATATGACGGATCATCCTGAATTCTTAGAAGGTGATTCATTATGTCACATCAATTGCCTTGTTGATCAATTGATTAAGGGATTACTATGGGGAAAAAGCATGGAGTTGTGTCACACTTTGGGCCAATGGAAGGTAGTCCATTCAAACTGTGTTCAGCCAAACTCAGTTTGGTCGGACTACTCCTCGGCTGCATGGTGCCTGTGTGGCACCGAAATGGCACTAGGAGTTTGGTTGAACTCCCTTAGTTGAAAAGACACCATAATTTTTTTATTTATTTTTGAAATGGTGAAACTAAGGGTAGTTTGGCCGAACTATTCTATGTGGCCTGCCATGTGGCACCAAAAAGGCCACTTTTTGTGCATTTTTTCCAGATTCAACTTCTGGTTGATTTTTCACCAATTTGAATTTTTTTTTTCAAAAAACAAAAATACCCTTTTTCAAATCTCAAAGTCACGAATCCGGTCATATAATTTTTTTAATTTTTTGATAAATTTTGAATATTTTTTATTAATTAAACATTGTGAGTAGCTTTTTAAAGGAAAAAAAGAGGTTGATTCGAAATTAAAAAATAAATATTGAATAAAATTAAAAAAAATTAAAAAAATAATTTTTCACTAGATGAGAGAATCTTCTCAAAAAGGGTATTAGTTTTTTTTGGTTAATGATAAATTTACTAGTCAAGTGGTGGCGCCGACCAAAAACTATTAAATTTAGCTATGTTGGACTTCAAAATATTATAACGAGAAAAATATACATCAATTTTTATTTTTTTTAATTATTTAACATTGGATATATATGTTCTCTACTTGGAAAAAAAAAATCAGAAAAAAATAAGTCCATTTTCATTTTCTTGTGTGGTGCCGACTAGAACCCTTGATTTTCAACATTTTTCAGCAATGAAAAATTTGTCTTTGAAATTATGATTTTTTTCCTAAATTTTTTTAAAAAATAACAAACATAAATTTCATTAATATTTCTACATTTGGCCAGTTTACATCATTTCAAAATCTAATTTAAAAATGTCACTTTTTTGCGGTCGAAGTTAAATAGTTTTAATTCTGTTGGCCAGTGCCTTTATAAAAGTGTGCCACAACATTGTGCTTTTACCCTATGGAAATATAATCCAAATACAAAATTTCCCTAGGGCTTATGTCTCAAAAGGAGAGAGAGAGCCTCAATTTGACTTAAGCTCTTGGTCACATGTATATTTGTAATTTTTTTAAAGGCAAATTATATTTTTTTGTAATGCAATTTAGGCATATAGGTAAAAATTGAAATAGACATAACATTCAATTGGAAACTTGATTTATTTAGTTCTATTTTTAAAAATTGGTTACTTTTTCTTGCCTAATCTATTATAGTTGATTGTTCACTATGGTAAAAATTGAAATAGACATAACTTTCAATTGGAAACTCGAAATTGATTTCCATTTTTTAAAAGTGGTTACTTTTTCGTGCCTAATCTATTAGAGTTTACTATGCACTAACATTATAAAGTGTCATTTTTTTCTCCAATTGGACTTGCCTATGCATTGCAATTATTAAGTGCTAAATTTTGGGTGGCTCTCTACTACTAAATTAAGGGGAAGTAATTTAAGTTGTATTTTGTATACTTAAAAACTTCCATCTATATTTTCAATTTGGGACACTAATTGAGACAATATGGGGGGTTCTATTGCTCCATCTCCTTGGATTCAATCATAAGCCAAATGACAATGAATGTAATCCCTACCAAAATACCCTAGAGAAAATACACTAGCTAACATGCAACAGAGATAACTTTTTTAAACATTAACTAATACAACCATTACTATCATTTTACTCTAATGCATTAATCATTCATTAACCATATAACATCTAACCATCAAGATCAATTTCACATAAGAACCCAACACAAGTGAAAATAAACACAACATCTCAAAGCATCCTCTAGGGCATCTCAATGTCATCACTTAAACTAACCATAACAATAGCACAACATAACATCATAAGCATGATATCACAATTACCACCTTAATCTAATGCATACTAATTCCTAGCATGAATCTTTCTTACAATGCACACATGATCTTTCACTATTCTATATCATGATTGTATCCATTTACTAAGCATACTATCCATTTCCTATAAGTTCGTTTAGATCACCAACATCAAATGTTCCTACTCCCAAATTACTTATACATTTCTATCATCATGAACTAACCACAAGATATCCTAGCATATATCCAACATAGCATGAGACCAAATAAATATCCATGAATCAATTTCCATTAATGAACCAATATTACAAGTTACATTATTTATTCCCCTAACATACTATTACATGATTACATTATTCTTTGCAACAAGGTCCACATTTCTATTTACATTACAATTACATCATGAATCACTACATACATGCTATATAAGTATTACATTATTCTGCCACAAGAATCCATCCAAAGCTGAGAAGACAAGATATCCACATCCACACAATAACATCCAACAAAGAACATCCCAATGGAAGAAGGCATCAAACCACCCAACCATGTGGAACCAAGGGTACCACCCCCCATGGTAGGAGATGACACAATATCCCACACATATTCTAGATCTAAGCTGACACCTAACAACCAAAGGAAATACCAACATAGCAAGGACGCAAAGAAACATAAGATACCCAAAAGGAAACCATCAACACAAACTCTCCAAACACAAAACCCTCCAGAGGCAACACAACCAAGCAAAACTCAAGGTACTAGGACCTACATGTAGGGAGAAAGAGAGTCATCACATGCAACATGTGGGTACCTAGGCACCAATCTTGGATGTCCCAAAGCACATGTGGAGCCATCTCAACTTCATGGAGTGAAAGAGATTAGCTTACTTGGGTTTTACCAAGGCCTTCCTAGTCCTATTCCAGTCCACTACCGCAGGGAAAGGCAAAGGGGCCAACATAATTCTATTATCTTATTAAGATGAACTATTCTACCCAAACCCAAGTATTACTAATTAAGTTATCACTTGTTCACACTGTAAAACTTCTAATGAGATACCTAGAGATCTGGACCCTGGATGGACCTGACAACCCACTCTTCCCCTTGCATGCACCTAGAAATTTAGGGTAACAACATAAAATACTACCACAAAACTATGGGCTCTCAATAATAAAAGACCTGGCTTACCAAGGTATCCAACCAGTCCAACAACAATGCAATCATCTTCAAAGAATATACAACAAATGAGCCTGATTACAAGATAATCACATAAACAAGCCAAATAAACAAGATAACCAATAATCAATCAATGAAACAGATCTGGAACATCTTAGGTATTAGAAATCAGCCTCTGGATTTCAAAGAACAAGAACAAAAACTGGAAAATGAACCAAATTTGATAAACTTACTAGAAACAAACAGTTTAGTGCATCTACTATGCAGAACAATGCATATACCTTACAAAACAACACATTCATCACATAGAACAACGCATATACCTTTCAGGACAACGCATTCATCACATAGAACAACACATATACCTTACAAAATAGTGCATATACCACATAGTACAACACATTTTCCCTAAGAAACATCGCATTTAACAGAAGAAACAACGCATTTGATAAAAGGAATAACACATATACAACATTAGCACATTTACTCAGATGGTACAAAAAACTTTTGACCAACATACGAAATCAAAGGATATATGATAAATCCCTAAAATACTATCAAAAGAGATGCAATTCCATAACCAATTGAAGAAGCTAGATAAACAACTCGAAGGAAAACACATGAGGACTCAATCAGGGAAAACACATTCACATAACCAAAATCCAATGTCAGCCATTCATGACAATGGCAAAAAACCCAAATATTAATCCTAACCAAATTTTAAACTTTATAATATATTTCCATATAAAATAATATCAAACTCCACTATGTAAAACTTATAAAATATTTCCTCCCAAATAACTTGTAGACAATCTTTTTGAAAAACTACATGGAGAATACAATCTTTTCTGGAATAAATTTTGCATAGAAGGATAATTCCTCCAACCTAGAAAAATAGAATTAATGGAAGGAATTCAAAGAAGCGCAATCCATAATCCAAGTCAAGAAATCTTCAAACAATCTTCAAAATCCAAATCCTCAGCCAAAATCCAACTTGCAAGAGAAAACCCAACAAAATACTCAGGAAGCCAAAATATAAATAAAACTAAAACTATAGAAAATCTCAACCAATCAAAATATTAAAAAATAATATATTTCTTACCAACCATTTGCAAAACCCAAGGTAAGAATAACAAAATATTATTTAATTAACTTACCCAAAAATATAACCAATAGAATAATATGTTGGCATTTGACACTCAATTTATTGGTTTCAATATGTTGTCATTGATGGAAACATGCTCTGAATTCATATTTTGGTTCAGTAGTGTATCGACAGACACTTCACTAACACCGGCAGGTTGGAAGGAATTCTTTAGTTACCGACATTGCAAGCCAACATGGTTTATTTTCAAGTTATCGGTATTGGAGGCCGACATCATTTGGGAGATCCGACATTGACAATTGATTTTGATATTCATGTATTTATGTTATTGATCCGACATGTATATTCATATTGTAATTATCTTTGTAAGCCGACATAAGGCATGATAGTTTGTAAAGGGTATATAGGTCAGTTGGTTAGATTATTTTGTAACAGGCAAGAATATGTAAGATGTAAGGTTATGGAATGTAATGGAGATGTGAAATATATGAGAGAGATCATGTATGTGAGGATATTTTCATAAGAGGGTATTTTGGTAATGGTTTAGGGTTTCAGACCAGAACATACAGAGCTTAACCAAAACTATATTCAGGCATTGGAGATGCTATCTTTATAGTTCAATCATTTCTCTGGATTGTAGTCTGGATTTGTATGTAGTTAGTGAGACTCCTTTTGTGATTGAGCAATGTGCTCTAGGCTGTAAGCCTTCCTAGAAGTGCAGGCCCCTATATTTTGTAATATCTCTTCATATGGCTAGTGGATTGATATTGTGGGTCACAAATCCCACCGTGGTTTTTCCTCTTTGAGGTTTTCCACGTATAATTCTTTGTGTTATGGTATTCATTTGTGTGATTGGCATATTGGTTGCTTTACTTATTTCAATCTTATATGTACCGGCATACCGGTTGGTGAATGCATATTTTAAGAAGGTTAAAATTGATCATTCCGGTAGAACACTGATTCACCCCTCCCTCTCAGTGTTTTTGGATTCTAACATAATAGGGTAGGTAGAAAGAATCTACCAAACAACCCAAGAGAGTAAAAAGAGAATAATAATAATAATATAAACAACTCATTAAATCATGGGCACAAATAATTATAAAAGCCCAAAAATAAATAAATAAACCAAGGCTATATTAAATTAAAGCCATAATAATAAATCAAAGGCTATTTATATAATTAAATATTCTAATTAATAATAAAGTCTTTTCTTACTAAATGATAATATTAATATTAATTCAACAACACTTTATTATTAAATATTATACCAACTATTTATTTAATGAATTATTATAAACTATATTAATCTTTTATTTCAATTTAACATTATTAAACTATATAAATTAATTTAATAAAATAATTAATAATTGGCCAAGCTACACAAAGCAAGCCACCATAAAATAATCCAAGAAAGCATTACACACTAACCATGACTTGCGCCAAGACTCTAAACTGACAAGGGTAATCAACTTAAACCTAGAGTATAGGGTGGGCTATCATGTCAACTCCGATCAACTTGCCATTGGGATAAGACACGTTCAGACCTGTGAAGCCAGGTGGAGTCGATGTCTGGTACTTGCAAATCCTGCATCCACAAAGCCACGATACAACATATACAATATATAATGAACAGACAAGTGATAGAGAATCGCGACGACATATCATGCTCACAATGAGTGATATGAAATTGTCTCTACTCACACAAACAGTCACCCAATATAGCATCAATGAATTACACAACATTATAATAGTAGAATGGGGTTAGTACATCATAAAACAACATCAAATCATCATAAAACAAACATGATATACGCATAGAAGTGAACACACAATGATCATCATAGAGTAATCCATCCTCACAATAGTCTAGGAATATCATCATCCATCTGAAATCATAATGTCAAACACAACATAATATGTCTAATATCCATAAAGAAGCATCCAAAAACATAGGTAAATCCATAAACATCTAGTCAAAGCATCACAAAAATAGTCTAAACTATGCCAGTATAATCTATCGAAGCACAAAAGAAAGGATGAGTCAAGTAGAGGCACTACAGTGAACAAAAAAATTGCATGGTTTTAAAAAAATGATAAGGTATATGGACTAATATGGATTAATTTTTTTTAAGGATTTTCTACATTACATAACGTATATTGAGCATTGTTTCACTAATTGGAACATCATCCAAAATTTTTATGGAGATGTTCATCGAATAGTAATGTTTTCTCATATGATATTGAAGCTTTTTTTACCCCATCTTTTGTGGACACATCCTCATGGGATGACCAATGTATGTGGTGGCATACATTGATACTCTATCCCCTTCATCTATAATTGCATATGTAGAACTCATTGTTGTGTCTTCGAGAGCTTCTAGTGGTTTGACGTGGTAGGTTATTCATCGTCTTCCAAGAACAACCTCTTGGGATGAGTCCTTGATAAATATTTGTAGTTTTCTTTTTATGTACCATCTTATGGACTTGAGGATATTATCTTTGATGTTAGTTCCTATGGATTTGCATAGTCATCTTTAGATGCCATGAGGACATATTTAGACCCTCTTTTTCTTATCTAAATCATACTTGTCATAGTTTGGAATTGGTGTGGAGACATTTGTCTAACACAATTTGGCGGGTTACCATTGAGTTTCATTTGCTCATATTTCTTTGAGGAATGGAAAGACAACTTGCATAGTTTTTTGGCTATTTTTCTTTCTAAGGGGAGGGATATTGTTCATTAGGCTTGAGT
Organism: Cryptomeria japonica; assembly: GCF_030272615.1. Lineage (NCBI taxonomy): Eukaryota > Viridiplantae > Streptophyta > Pinopsida > Cupressales > Cupressaceae > Cryptomeria > Cryptomeria japonica. Next base: position 771,354,788 of record NC_081411.1, on the reverse strand, counting down.
CATCTTCAACATTCGTTTTTAGGAATACACAATCACTATAGGAGATTCTACAATAGAGGATTACTTGGTCTTTCTTCTTCTTAGATCTCTTACGTGAATTTTTTTTTCCTCACATGGAATTCTGTGTTTCTCATTCTTTAGTGAGCACACTTTCAACCCTTTTTTGGGCGGAGTTTTTTCCCATATAGCTTTATTGGAGTTGCATTATACTTGAGTACCTTATTAGATCTTGTTTGTGGGACCAACTCTTTTTTCTCACTAAATCTATTCTTAAAGCAGGTCTTGGTGTATAATCATACTTAGATGGTAGATTACTTAGGTGAAAATTTGTTTATAGAAATAGTTACATAGTTATAAATTTTGAATCAACATTTCCCTCCAAAATAGAGAATTCACTTGCTCATTTCTCTACTTATATTCACTTCCATTCTAATGCAAATACATGAAATATTCTATTACTACAAGTTTCTTTCATTGTTGTTTCCATTTTTATCCATAACTACTGGCAACATTTACATCTCTTTGGTCATAATTCATTAGGTTGCTCCTCATGTATAGCATCTACACGTATAGATTTTCTTTTTCCTGTTTTAAATTCATTTTGTTTGTACTCGAATCTGTGCCAAAATTCTTCGATTTGTTTTGACATTTTCTTATCTGTTTTAAAAAGCTTTGAGACTTCGAATTCAGTTGCACGTTTTTGAGACTTTGAAAATAAGAAATAACGTGCAAACTGTTTACTTTGACTCCTCGCATTGGCACTATTAATAGTTGCATTAAGGTCCGGCTTAGAAATAAATGAAAATAAGAATTAAATATTGATTATATCAATCCTTATCCCTTTACAATCACTATCTTATGACCACATTAATATCAATTATTGTTTTTCTAGAGTTTGATTCTTTGAATTCTTCTCTATTAGTACAATTTGGAGTTTAATGTGACAAACTCTTTGAATTCTTCTCTACTAGTACAATTTGGAGTTTAATGTTGAGGACAGCTTCAGATGCACACCGCAAACTTCACCCAAAAAAATTGCACACAAACATTACACATCAAGCAACACAGTAGAAGCACTCTATCAAAGTGATCATCATCAAAATCATATGATTCTATATATTGTTACGTTTAGACACTACATTCAACAAGTCTGGCGAGTGACTACCATTTTTTACTATGATACATAACCATACTATTTATTGAATATAAATTTAACAAATGCATCAAATATTATACTCCTTAACACTTCTAAGTTGCTTTTACATCAACAAATAATTCATGCAGTATTTTACATATATCCGTTTTTTCAATATATTCACTTAGTTAATTGTTTCTTTATTTATGATCTATTATGAAAAGACGTGCTTGAAAATTTCAAAGATGAGAATGGGGAGTTTATTAGCTGTGGAGGAAAAAATGATGACAATATGAAGAGCAGTAGAGAGGAACATGTGGTGAGAAGTATGCTGAATCTTCTCAGAGCTTCAACTGTGGCATTTCCTGAAGAAACAATTATGCAAGAGGCTAAAGTGTTTAGCTCTCATATAAAAGCAGTGTTCTCAAAGAGGTATTAAAGTTTAGGAATGAATTTGTTAAAATTTGGAAGTCATTGAGCAAAAATTTAGAGAAGCAGAAATAAATTTGAAAATTATTGAGTAAAAAAATAGAAATGTAGAAATTAAAGTATTAATTATTATTTCTATTATATTCTCTTAATAGGTGGAGTATGCATGCACTTATGAATGGCCTCGTACTTTTATCATATGTGAGGTTCAAAATTTCATAGAAATCTATGACTTAGATGAGTTAGGTAAAGTTTTTAAAACTATTATTACAAAAATATTTTTCTACAGTTTGAATTATCAAAAGATTTAATGTGGATTAATTGAAGTATATATTTTTTTTCTATTTTCTTCAGGTTGAAGGATGTGAAGATTTTGGATCTAGCAAAATTAAATTTCAATATATCGCAATGTGTATACAAGACAGAGATGAAGACACTCTCTAGGTAATTATCACCATCAAGTAGGTTGATTCATACATAAAGTATATAGATTTTTAGATCAAATAATACAATTCAACTTTTTGAAGATGATAAGTAGAAAAAATAAACGAAGACATTTATTCTTTTATAGGCGGTTAACAATAGTCTAGCTACATGTTTCAACAACCACATTATTAGAAACAAATAAATTAAATAAAATGACTTTCTATGACCACTTATGAAGGAAAATGGAAGAGAAAGAATTAAAGAAAGAACACTTTATATTTAATGAGAAGGAGAAAAAATTAATCTAGTATTCTCTCTTATGTTACAAAGAAAAGGAATATGTATTTTAGAGAAGGTGTAGATAAAACTAATGAAAATTCTATAATGTAAATTTTCTAAAGCTATTGATTGGGGCTTGGCCACAACTCTTGGTCTCTTAGAGTCAATTTTTGAGTGTTGTTTAATTAGACTTAAATATATTATATGATCACTCTTTAATATTATGCAATATGTCTTCTCTTTATAACATTGATAAAATTAAAAAATATACTATTAGATTTGACAAATATCATCATGAGATGTGGTGGTAGCAAAAATCACATATGATGTTAAATATGGTGAAGGAACTTATTATAATACATTTACCATTAGTGAATATCCACTTTTTGGTTTGTGTACCCATTAAGCAATAGTAATTTGCATGAATGATGGCCTCCTAAAATAAAATTGCTGGAAAAAATTGATATAAATAGGATATAAAAGTGAATCTTAAAAATCAATTTTCCATGAAAATGTCATTATATTAAAAAAGCCTTGGTGTCATCCCAAATTTTCACATAATGATTTATTTTGAAATTATAATTTATAATGCTTATTTTTTTTTAATTTTTTAAATTTATTAAAAAATACTAAATCGATTAACTTTATGCAGTTGGTGGCTAGATTCTGGGATCACAAAATTGATAGCACTAAGAGAGCGTACAATCGAGTACCTTTTGATTGGAATTAGTGTTGCAAATGAGATTGAGTTTGGTATTACTAGAATTGCTGTGGTGAAAGTAGCAACCCTTGCCACTATACTTGATGACCTTTTTGATGACTACTTAAGTCTTGAACAAGTTGAGCTTGTTGTTGAGGTCATTATTCAAGGTTGGAATGTTTCACTTATACAAAATTTTCCAAACAATTTCAAGGCAGTCGTGGAATTTGTTTCTAAAACAGTTAATGAATTGTTAAGTGATGCCAATAAAAAGCAAGGGCGTGATATGACACAATTTCTTACAAAAGCAGTACGTATACTTCTTTAGAAAATTTATTTTCAAAATTTAATTTTTTATCCATGTATTATTTAGGGAAAATAAAATAAAAAATGTTTGATTAGATTAGATATTTGACACTAATAAGAATTTTAGAGGGTCATTGCACACTTAAATTTAAGTTATTGAACTTTTATAAAGTAATTTTTCTTTTTTTACAAAATAATAATTTTTCATTGTATATGGAAAAGTTCATTGTTATCATATTTCAATTTGAAAATAAAATGCATAGAATCATTGAATGAAATTATGAAATAAATTTAACCTTTCAAAATATAGTATGTTTCAGTGGGCAGATTATGCTAAAGCTAGTTTACAACAAGCACGATGGAATAAAAGTGGATATGTTCCAACCTATAATGAATACATAAATATTGCTAAAATAAGTGCAGGAATTGGACCAATTTCATTGCACTCTATCCTCTTAACAACCATTTTAGAAAACAATGATATTGAGAAGACATTCATAAATCAATCAAGATTGTGTGAGCTTGCATGGTTATCTATACGCTTAGTAGATGATGCACAAGATTTTCAGGTTTTTATTATTTTACTTAATCTCACCATTACATATGTGCAATTATGTTGTTATTCCTTCAATATTAACATATCTTTTATTTTATTAAAGGATGAGCAGATCCATGGACAAACTGCCTCTGCCATTTCTTCATATATGAGAGATCATCTTGAATGCTCAGAAGATGATGCATTATGTCAGATCAATTCCCTTGCTGATCAATTGATTAAGGAATTAATGCAGGAATTTCTAAATCCAAATAATAAATTTCTCCACTATGAGAAGTTATGTTTCAATCTTAGTAGAGGAATACAATGTTTCTTTGCATTTGGAGATGGATTCACATATCCTGAAAAGGGTGTCAACCATATAGTATTAAAAGTTTTAGTTAATCTTGTGACAATATAGCATTTCTATCATCTAAAAAGGAAATGCCAACTTTGAGATACACTATTTTTATGTCCTTAATTTTGTAGTGTGTGATGGGCTACGAGTGGTCATCTTGTGGCTACCTTAACTCTCCTTAATTTTGTAGTGTGTAATGGGCTATGCGTGGTCATCTTGTGGCTGCCTTAACTCTTAAATAAGTCATATGATCGTTATTAGATTATTATCCAGTTTAGATTATGGTATATAAGTCAACCTTTGTGATATTCAAGGTATAAGTAAGGTACGCATAAAAGATAATGAATATTATTTGAACACCAGATTGTGAATTGTGTTCTCTTTCAATATATTTTAAGGTTTTCTCCCACAAAGTAGCTTGTTATTCTTAGGAATTATTGAAAGTACTTGCAAAATATTTTATATTATATTCCTCTTTTGTGAAATTCGTTTCATTACAAAACTTTTAAAGTCACAAGTTATATTCTTCCTAACTACATTCATAATAAACTTTATATGCTCCTGTACTGTGTGTGTATTTTCTTTTCTTACAATATTTTGATTGTTATCATAATTGATGCACGTGTTTAGTTAAGTTGTTTTACATTCAATGTAGAAATTTATTTACATTGTTATTGCATTTGAATAGTTTAATGATTTAGATAGATTTTCTTTAATATTACATTCTATCTCTATGTTGATTGAGGTTGGCTTTCATTTTTACTACATTTAGACTAGTTTATCTCTTCACCTTTTGATACATTTGCATATCTATCTTGAGATAGGTTTTAGATTATATAACTTTATTATATATAATATATAAATTTAATATAAATAGTAGTAAAAATTTGATTGAATATAGGGAATCTTATATTTATTTTTTGTATAAAATTACTAAATTCATGGTTTATACAATTGTTTATTTTTTTGATAGATAAGTGAGACTCAATTAATGTTTGGGAGATATTTTTTGTTTTTAGTTATCTTAGGATGATCTAAGATAGTTTTATGTTTTGGAATATGAATATGAATGTAAAGCATCTAATTTCTATAATCAATCTGTGAGTTTATGCAAGGTTGATGAAATGTTCTTTGTGATGTGTCATATATGTTGTATTCTTCTTTCATAACTATTATCTGATCCCACTTCTTTTCATAATCATAAAAAATTTTAGTTTATATTTTGTCGTGATATCCTTTATGTTACCAACTTGAATGTCTTTCTAAATCAACATTTGTTTCATAGTGATGAAAAATGTTTTCCTAGCATTCCCACTTTTTGTTAAAAAGTGTTGCAAATGTAAAGTTGCTTGATGTTTCTATATGGTTGTCAATGATGTCAATGTACTGATTTTGTGTTTCATTAATTGGTTTGTATTATGCATTGTTGATATGTTGTAGATATACTCATGATGTGTTGACATTTTGATGGATATTGTCTTGAGATTCTACTCTCATGTTTTGGTAGTCTAGAAGTTGTGCTCTGAAAGTCTACGCAGTGATGATGATGATTGTTTGACAGAGTTTGTAGAATTAAGAATTGCTTTGCATTTCCATATTTCTGATTGTATTTTTGGATTTTTTATGATCATGCATGTCTCCTTGTTATTCTGAGTCGACATGTGTTGATTTGCTCCATAAATGTGTTTTTGGCTATGTTCTTTTTGGGTCTTATTAACCCCTGATGCTACGAGGTTTGGCTAACATGTTGTTTCATTGTGGTGTGGTCCACTTCTCATTCATTTCCACCATGAAAATGCTTGGTAAAGACCTATTTTTGAATTGTGTTTTATTATCTCCTTGGCCAACTTGGAAAATCTATTTTGGAGATTGGTATATATAAAGATGATTGTAATGAATTAGCAAGAAAATAAGACAAAATAATATTGAAAGAAGTTGATTGTAAAAGGAAGATCTATATTTGTGATTGTGAAGTGATTGATCAGTATGGTTGTGCTGATGCTATTTAGTACCAATGGAAATGAGCCCAAGGTTTCTTCCAACATTACAACAGTGTGGAAGTTGTGCTCTTGTGGTGGATTCTTTTTTTCTTCCTCTCAGCAATGAGCCCACCTCCAGTGAGCATTCTGGTAGTGAGCCGTCTTTGTAAATATCACCTTAACTGGTGTTACCCTAATAGGTGTTTTTATTGAGAACTCATATTCTCCGTGGTTTTTCCCTTCTTAGGTTTTCCACATCATATATGGTGTTTCATGTGTGTGTTCATTCATGTTCATATTTTCTTATGGTTTTAAAGTTAATTTGTATCAGATTTGTTTCTATGGGAAAAGTAATACATTTTTAATATACAACTGATTCATCCCCCTTCTTAGTTGTTCTAGAATATTCAACAAAAAGAACAACCCAAAATTTAATTATATCATAAGAGGGAGATATACCTTAAAATTTATAGGAAAATTAATGATTTAATGAGTAATTTCTCCAATTATTAGTTGTTTAATGTATATCAACATATAATATAAGTTAGTATAGACATTAATTAACAAATAAAGAGATTATATTGTAAAATTGGATACTATTTTAGTAAACCTATAATTTATACAGGAAATGCCAAAACCTTATTGTTTTGCTAGTTTTGGAGGAGGTTTAAGAACATGTCTTGGAGTGAATCTTACAAAATTAGAAACAACCATTTTCCTTTATCATTTATGTACCAAATATAGTTAAATAATTTTAAAATCATTTTATTTAAATATTACATTTCAATAATCTCTTGTGAAATTTAAATAAAAAATATTTAATTTTCTTTATAATATGCACATTCTATTACTTGTTATTTTTATTTTTTTTACTTTATATGTGGTACAGGTGGAAAAGTGTGAGCAATGATAAGACCTTAAGTTCAACTTTCATAATAGTCTTAAAGAATGGATATTTAATAGAAGTAGAACCTAAATGAAGTGTTAATCATCTTTTGAGATAAAGGATGAGTTTTGTGATTTGGAAATTATCTTTTTTTATTCATATTTTTCTATGTTATGTACTACTTAAGTGATATTATTGATATCTTTTAATTGTTCCATAATACCATTTCATATATGGATATTAAACTATTAATATTTTATTTTCATTGTTACAAGAGTTTCATATATATTTTATATTATCAATTTAATTCAAATTTTAAAAATAATTAATATTAGAAATTGAATTAATATTAAGTGGACTTGAGGATGAAGGCTTGGGCATTTCATTATGAGAAGACATCTCAATACATATATAAATTAGGCTCAACAAACATCACAAATATAGTTCAAGGAATAAACAATATAAAGGATCTAAGAAAACACCAACCATACAAATATCACCTCACTAGAGGTAATAAAAATACAAGGAAAACTCCCCACCTCTCTTCACTCCCATTTCGCCCCACAAAAAAATAAAAATTAAGTGTAATAGTCATACAACGCATTCAAGAAACCATGATCACCTACAAAAGTAGATTTAACCTTCTATAAGAGAGTAGAAACAAATAAATGCAACATTATATAATGAAATAGGATAAGATACATATTGTACAAGGGAGAACTTGCTTATATAAGTGAGGTGAAATATAGGACAAAAGAGGATTATGACAAATGCAACAACCATGTGAGATGAGACTCAAAAAGTAAATAATCCGAAACTTAATTAAGTGCGAATATGACATAGATGGGAACCAATTAAGTAATATGTACCTTGTTTACAACACCCCCCTCAAGTACAACTTACTTGGAGGAATAAACAAATGCAAGGATGCAAAGATGGGTTCTAGAAAAGAGGCCTTGTTAGGTGGGTTAGTGCAGGATCATGGGGGGCCAAAAAGTGGCGATGTGAAAAAAATAACCTTCTCCACTCGCCTAAAAACACGAAAAATCCGTGTTGACTTTTTGCTTGGCCTGGGTGTCAGTACACCTTGGCATGGTAAACACCTAAGCAAATCGGATATCGGATAAAATCGGATATCCGATTTTTTTTAGGTAATTTTAAATTAAAAAATAAATTATATAATATATAATATAATATAATAATATATTATATATTACATATTATATAATATATAATATATTATTATATTATATTATATATTATTATATTATATTATATATTATATAATACATAATACATAATATAATATTATATAATATATAATATATAATAATATAATATATAATATAATAATATATTATTATATTATTATATTATTATATAATACACATTATATAATAATGTTATTTTAAAATAATTGAAGTACAAAAATCGGATATCCGATTTTCTGAGATAATATAATTGAACTGCGACAACCCATGAGTTATTTTTAACCCATAGGCTGCACGATTTTTGGGAATCCGATATCCAGTTGTTTTGACCCAAATTTCCTAAAAAATACATTTAAAGGTAGGATTTTTGTGGTTTTTAATCATTTTCATTCAATTTTTGTATTTTTTTAAAGTTTATTTGTTTTTTCATTGAAAATGTGGTGTTTTTTTCATGAAAACTAGGTTTTTTTAAATCAAATACAAAATTGTTCAAATTTGTTAACTAAATTCAATTGTTTACATTCAATTAAGTTAAAAATGGGGGATAATAGTGAAAACATTGGTCAACTACAACCGCAACAACCAAACCCTCCTTTGCCATGTTGGTATTTTGGTATGGTTTTGTCATTGATGTCAACACCTGCTAAATACACCTACTTTGGAGATCCAGCAACATTCACCGACAATCAGTAAACTGTTCAAACAATCACCGGTATATGGTTAACCGGCAGGATATAATGTTCACCGGTACCTGCAATGACTTGGAAGACACTTGGTAATGTCGAAGACATCATGTGGACACTTTTCCTTGAAGTAATATCATTGGTACATTCTTATTTGCATATTTGCTTTTACCGACAAATAGGTCTAGGTTATCTAGGGTTACACCGGCATGTTTATCTTTTCCAGATCAGCATGGCACGCTATGGAGATGATTTATTATTGTTATAAAAGCATTAAGCCGACATGTTCAATCGGTTATTGCATCAGATATTGTATTATTTGTAAAATGTTTTATTGTAATATCTTGTAGAGCCGACCTACTAAAATTGGTCTTAGGGTATGGTATAAATTTAAGATCTTATTTGTAAGATCAAATGTGGAATGCGAAAAAGATTTAAGGAAGGGTATATGCGAGATCAAGCAGAGATATACACGAAGACATCATTTGAAGGTGAAGTTAGGTTTTTGCAAAAGCATATTAGCATTACATTGGTATTGAATCCAGCATATGAAGATGCTATTTTGTGCAGTACATTCTCATTGGATTTAACCATCCAACTGTAGTCAGTGTGACTCCCATCTATGATTGAGCAGTGAGGTCTAGGCTGTTGGCCTTTCTACATGTGCAGACCCCTCTTGTACACTTACTATCTATAGTAGTATCATCTGATTGTGGGTAAGGTTTCCCACCATGGTTTTTCCCCTTACAAGGTTTCCACATACAAATATTTGTGTCATGTGTTGTGGATGACTTTATGTTTATGTTTCATGCATTAATTCTTACTGGTATAGCAATTTCTGTTAACACTGTTTACCGACATACTTAACGGTCTTACCGGTACTAAGCATTAAGTTGGTTAATAAGATTTTGGTTTGAATTTATTAGACAACTGATTCACCCCCCCCCCCCCCCCCTCTCAGTTGTCCCCAGGGACCTACAATTGGTATCAGAGCCTAGTCCTCTTTTTTGTGGAAGTTTAACAACTTGAGGAGATCTAATGTCTACTAATTATTTCAGAAAGGATAGTCCTAAACTTGATGGAACCAACTATGGAATATGGAAAATCAGAATGGAGACACATCTAAATTGCATTGGTAAAGACATCTGGGAAGTTACTAAGAATGGTTATACTGCTGCTATAGCTAGTCAGCCTGCTCCTATTACTTTAGCTAAAGATGAAGAAAATGATTGCAAAGCAAGAGAAGCACTTCTGAGCGCATTATCAGATCAACAAATCATGGGATTATCAGATAGATCTGCTACAAAAGCTATTTGGGATCATTTGGAAACACTGAATGAAGGGGATTCCATAGTCAAAATTGTAAAACTTGAAAGCTTTCGAGTCAAGTATGAACATCTAAAAATGGAAGAAGATGAAAGAATTTCTGCTTTTATGGAAAGAGTAAATGAAATTGTTTTAGGTATCAAATGTTGTGGAGGAACCTTGAGTGAAGATGAGATTGTTTCAAAAATCTTAAGAGGTTTGCCACCGGCATATAAAATGAAGGTTACTGCTATTAATGAGTTGAGAACAATGCCTAATACATCAGTCACTAGGGATACATTGATTGGAAAACTTTCAGCTTTTGAAATTGAAGAATTTGGTCTTGTTGCTACTATAAAAACTGATTTGGCCTTCAAAGCATCAACATCATCTACTCCATCTTTTGACAAATCAGACTGGAGAGCCTTTTATGCAAGAGAACTTGAAGAAACCAGGAAGGAGAATGAAGAGCTTGAAGAACTTGAAGCAGTATTTGCAAGAAAAATGCCAAAAGGTCCAATTGGAAGTAAGTATGAAGGTAAAGCACCCTTTAAATGTTTCAACTACAATAAGATTGGTCATATGGCTTCAAGATGCCCTGATAGACATGCTAGACTAAGAGAAGAAGCTAGAAGGACATACAAACCTAATCCTAAATATCAGAGATACAGATTTAAGAAAAACAAAGATAAATCTTGTTACATTGCTAATGAAGGTGTGACTGATGATTCTGATGAGGAGCCAACAGACGACAGATGGGTCTTTGTTGCTATAACAGAAGATCAACCGGTACCTATTGCTCCACTGGTAGAACAAGCCCTAGCAGCTAAAGTTGAATCAAAGGATGAATGGATTATTGACTCAGGATGCTCACATCACATGACTGGAGACAAAGGCAAATTATTGAACTTTCAAGAATACAATGGAGGTTTAGTAAGATTCAGAGATGACAAAGCCTGTTCAATCAAAGGTAAGGGTTCAATATCTCTTGATGGTAAACATAACACTGACAATGTTTTCTATGCTGAAGGATTAAAACATAATCTTTTAAGTGTTGGTCAATTAGTTGAGAAAGGTTTTCAATTACAATTTAAAAATGGAAAATGCAAAATCATGAATAGAACTGGTTTGGAAATTGCAACCGGTAATCAGACTAGAGGTAATATCTTTCATTTGAATAACAGTGAAAAGGCATGCTTAATTGCACATATAGATGAAAGTTGGCTATGGCATAAAAGACTATGTCATGTAAATTTTGATTGCATGGTAAAAATCAGTACTTCTAAGGTAGTTAGAGATCTACCTAAAATTATGAAACCTCATAATACAATTTGCAAGGAATGTCAATTTGGAAAACAAGTTAGAACTAGTTTCAAAAGTATTCCAGAAAAATCCAACAATGCTCTTGATTTAATTCACACTGATTTATGTGGTCCGGTTAGAACTAAAAGCTTACAAGGTGATAGATATTTCATGCTAATTATTGATGATTATTCTAGAATGTGTTGGGTTACTTTTCTCAGAGAAAAATCATAAGCACTTGGGAAGTTCAAGCTATTCAAAGCAATGGTTGAAAATGAAACCGGTAAGAAAATTAAATGTTTAAGATCAGATCAAGGAGGAGAATTCACATCCAAAGATTTTAATACATTCTATGAAGTAAATGGAATCAAAAGACAGTTATCAGCACCTCAGACACCACAACAAAATGGAGTTGTTGAAAGGAAGAACATAACTATTTTGGATGCAACTAGAAGTATGCTATCAGAAGCAAATCTATCACATGTGTACTGGAGAGAGGCAGTAAGCACTGCTATCTATACATTCAACAAAGTTCACATCAAAGGTGAAACCGGTAAGACCCCTCATGAACTATGGTTTGGTAATACTCCTACTCTTAAGTATTTCAGAATTTTTGGAAGTAAATGTTATATTAGAAGAGATGAGTATATTGGCAAGTTTGATCCTAGAAGTGATTAAGGAATATTTCTTGGTTATTCATCTAAGAGTAAAGCTTATAGATGCTTTAATAAAAGATTACAGAAAATTGTTGAGAGTACAAATGTAAAGATTGATGAACAATTCAAAGGAACTTCAAGGTATATAGACTCTGAACTGGTAACAAAAATTATGACAAATGAACCAACAGTAAATCCACCGGTACAGAATGATGATCCAGTTACTCCGGTATCATCAGAGGATAACACAGTAATTGAAGAACAACAATAGACTAAGACACCTCGGTATGTAAGACTGAATCATTTTGAAGATTAGATAATTGGAAGCAAATTTAAAGGAGTCATGACAAGAGGAAGATTGGCAAATGAAGAGGTATGTCTTATTTCTCAAATTGAACCATTATCTATCAATGAGGCATGTGAAGATAAATTTTGGATTAAAGCTATGGAAGAAGAATTAGGACAAATTGAGAAAAATAATACTTGGACATTAGTTCCCCGACCTAAAAATAAAAATATAATTGGAACCAAATGGGTATTTAGAAACAAACTCAATGAAGATGGTAAGGTTGTCAGGAATAAAGCAAGACTAGTGTGTAAGGGATATTCTCAGAAAGGAGTTGATTACAATGAAACCTTTACACCGGTAGCCAGAATTGAGGCAGTTAGATTATTCTTGGCCTTTGCAGCTCACAAGGATTACAAAGTTTATCAAATGGATATTAAATGTGCATTTTTGAATGGAGATCTTGAAGAGGAAGTCTATATTGAACAACCTAATGGATTTTCTTTGACAGATAACAATGATATGGTTTGCAGATTAAGAAAAGCTTTGTATGGACTAAAACAAGCTCCAAGAGCCTGGTATGCAAGATTGGATAAGTATCTTTTAAAAATTGGTTTTACTAAAGAAAATGCAGATAGCAATTTATATTACAAAGTAACTAATGATGACATTTTGATTATGGAAGTATTTGTTGATGATATAATCTTTGGAGGAGAAGATGGATTATGCAAAGAATTTTCTCATAAAATGCAGCATGAATTTGAAATGTCTATGATTGGAGAAATAAAATTCTTTTTAGGATTGTAGATTTTACAGACTAATAAAGGAATATTTTTGAGTCAATCTAAGTACTTGAAAGAACTACTCAAGAAATTTGGGATGGAGAACTCTAAACTGGTAAGCACACCTATGACTACAAATGACAAATTATCTCAAAGGGATGAATCTACACCTGTTAATCCAACTAGATAAAAATCTATGATAGGAGGTTTACTATATTTGACACAAACCAGACCTGATATTATGAATGCAGTATGTATAGTTTCTAGATTTCAGAGTAATCCCAAGGAAAATCATGAATTAGTAATAAAAAGGATTTTATGGTACTTACAAGGCATAGCAAATCTTGGATTATGGTATCCTAAAGATGAAATTTTTGATCTATATGCATACACAGATGCAAATTGGGCAAGAGCTGTGGATGATACAAAGAGCACCACTGGAGGAGCATTCTTTCTTGGAAAGAGATTAGTTTCTTGGTTAAGTGAGAAATAGAGTTATACATCTTTATCAACAACAGAATCAGAATATGTTGCAGTAGCAACAAACTGCACACAGGTACTTTGGCTTAAGCAAATGTTGAAAGACATAAAGGTAAAATGCAAGGAACCTATTACTATATATTGTGATAACACTATAGCAATTGATATATCTAAGAATCCAGTATTACATTCTAAAAAAAAACATGTTTCTATCAAACTAAATTTTCTAAGGAAAAAAGTTGAAGAAAAGGAAATAAAACTGGTTTATGTGAATACTAAAGAACAACTTGTAGATATTTTTACAAAACCTTTGCCTAAGGAAACTTTTGAGTATCTCAGAGATCAGCTCGGAGTCTTACCTCCACCGGTAGAGACTTAGATAGTTGATGATTGTCATCAACTGGCAGAATTAAATGGACAAATCTTTTATTCCGGTATTTGATGAGGAAGCTACTTCCCAGGGGGAGTAGTTGGTATATTGAATTGGTTGGTATTTTGTATGAACTTGACCTTTTTGTGACTTTGGCATTTGATGTCAAAGGGGGAGAGATATATGGAAAAACATTAAGGAAAAATATATGAAAAATGCATTATCTTTTTGAGGAGAGATTGGTATTGTAAATAAATCTTTGTATAAACACATATTACTCCCAGGGGGAGAATTGGTTTTTGTACTTGGCATTTCTATTTTGGCACTTTGATGGTTTTTCTATCTTGTGTTGCCATCAATGCCAAAGGGGGAGATTGTTGGTATTTTGGTATGGTTTTGTCATTGATGTCAACACCTGCTAAATACACCTACTTTGGAGATCCAGCAACATTCACCGGCAATCAGTAAACTGTTCAAACAATCACCGGTATATGGTTAACCGACAGGATATAATGTTCACCGGTACCTGCAATGACATGGAAGACACTTGGTAATGTCAAAGACATCATGTGGACACTTTTCCTTGAAGTAATATCATTGGTATATTCTTATTTGCATATTTTCTTTTAATGGCAAATAAGTCCAGGTTATCTAGGGTTACACCAGCAGGTTTATCTTTTCCAAATCAGCATGGCATGCTATGGAGATGATTTATTATTGTTATAAAAGCATTAAGCCAACATGTTTAATCGGTTATTGCATTGGATATTGTATTATTTGTAAAATGTTTTATTGTAATATCTTGTAGAGCCGACCTACTAAAATTGGTCTTAGGGTATTGTATAAATGTAAGATCTTATTTGTAAGATCAAATGTGGAATGCGAAAAAGATTTAAGGAAGAGTATATGCGAGATCAAGCAGAGATATACATGAAGACATCATTTGAAGATGAAGTTAGGTTTTTGCAAAAGCATATCAGCATTACACCGGTACTGAATCCAGCATATGAAGATGCTATTTTGTGCAATACATTCTCATTGGATTTAACCATCCAACTGTAGTCAGTGTGACTCCCATCTATGATTGAGCAGTGAGGTCTAGGCTGTTGGCCTTTCTGCATGTGCAGACCCCTCTTGTACACTTACTATCTGCAGTAGTATCATCTAATTGTGGGTAAGGTTTCCCACCATGGTTTTTCCCCTTACAGGGTTTCCACGTACAAATATTTGTGTCATGTGTTGTGGATGACTTTATGTTTATGTTTCATGCATTAATTCTTACTGGTATAGCAATTTTCTGTTAACACTGTTTACCGACATACTTAACTGTCTTACCGGTACTAAGCATTAACTTGGTTAATAAGATTTTGGTTTGAATTTATTAGACAACTGATTCACCCCCACCTCTTAATTGTCCCTGGGACCTACATGCCAAACCTCCCCTCAATTCAGGATTTAATTGCATAAAATTTGAACCAATTGAGGGGGATTGTAGATGTCTATCGTAGGATCCCTCGCTTGAACCCAATGTTTGATCCCCTCATGTTGATCATAAAGAGTATGGAAACCATCACTGAGGAACACAATGCCACTATTTTGTGGTGAGATTCTATGAGGGAACAAGATGTGAATGGCTTGTCCTATAAGGGGATCAAGGATCTCGAGATATCCAAATCTGCTATCACTGCATTGTTTATGAATCCCCACACTGGTCAACCCATAGACCCCCCAAAAAACAAAAAAATCTATTAAATGGTGCATAAATGATGGTATTATGAAAAAAATTTAGGATCATTGGTGGATGGTTTTTGACAAACCACCCAACAACAGTCTTGATGTTCCATTCTACTTCATAAAACAATTGTATGCTGAGTTTGTTTTAGTAAAACATGTGAACTACTTTGACATCCAACCTTTCGAGGGTGTGGGTTTAGTTATGCCCCAAAATAGACTTGGGGCAATCAAAGTAGTCCAGGGCCCATATGTCCCCCTCCTCCTGTTGATCCCCCACCTCCAGTGCAACATCCAGATATCATTTGTGAGTCAACATCACATACCATATTGGCTATTCACTCTTTGAGTAGCCTTTTGGTTTCTCAGGCTGGGTCAGTAGCTCAACCTACTTTTGATGGTAGCGATGCATCTGGTGGCGCTGACATGGCCTCCTCAGCTCCACACATTTGCGTGCCCCATAGTTGTGTCATGTGTGGGCACGTATGCTTGGGACCACTTGGACAACCTGTTGATCCTCCTGCAGATAATGCAGATTATGAGGTGCATGAGATGAACGATGCACTAGATGTTATGAAAAATAATGGAGGATACCTTGGGGAGTCCTCGCATGCTAGAGGTTAGGAGGCACCTTCATCATACATTGATGATGTAGTGGTAAGACTTGTATTTTCACAGTTCATTCTATATTTTAACTAAATATTAATAATCTAGATAATATTAAGTACTAATTTTTATTTACATGGTCTATTTAATAGTTGATGACCAAGGAGGAGTTGACATAGATCTAGGAGGGCACCTTGATGGCCATTTCATTAGCCTTGATAGCTTGACGGTATATAAATTATTGCACCTAGTCGTTTGTATTTTATTGTACACACATGCTCATCATTTATATTGGTATTAATTAGATTATGTAGTAACTTGCATGTATATTTTAGTTTACTCTTGTAGGGCACAAGTAGCACGAGTGTGGGGCTATGTGATTTAGGATATGGTAGTGTAGTTGGAGACAAGGGAAAGGTAATTGAATGCAAATATGATTGAATGAATAGTTTAAATAACTTATAGTGATTATACATGTCTAGACATAGATTGATAGTTTGATATACTTGTTGTGTATATGTTGTCGACATTCTACACTCTTATGAGAATAGTTGATGTTGTCATTGATGGTGACCAACTAGCAACCCACTGGCAACCATTTTGGCAACCCACCAACATATACCGACACCGGCAATAGATTTCTACATACACTGATAGACACCGGCACTAGCAGGCACTTCATCGACATCAACAACAATGCTACCGACACTCAGGCCGACATGGAATAAACTTTTGTTTTTTGTATTTTAATCTAATTATCTTTTATAAGCCAACATGGTACATTGTAATAGACATATATGTATGAGATCTTATAGGTCATTTTGTAGAGGAAAAAAAATAGATACAAAAAAGGAAGACATGATGTATAATCTTGTATAAGGTGATATAGTTGGTAGAGAAGGTTTTGGTTATTGACTGAGCATAAACCGGTACTGAACCTAGCATGAGAGATGTTGTTTTGAAGCAATACATTGTATTGGATTTTTATAATCCATTTTGTAGTCAGTGTGACTCTTTATTGAGCAGTGAGCTCTAGGCAGTTGGCCTCCTTGCATGTGCAGGCCCCTATTGTAAGTAATATTTATTCATTGGCCAGTGAGTAAATATTGTGGGTCACAAATCCCACCGAGGTTTTTCCCACACTGGGTTTCCTTGTTAAATATCTTGTGTTATGGTGTGCTTTCTATGGTGTGTCTATTATTTCTGTTTATTGTAATAATTCTTATTTACCGGTACACTGTTTTAAGTTGCAAAGTTTCAAATAAGTTAAAATATTCTTCTAACTAGTTAGACACTGATTCACCCCCCCCTCTCAGTGTCTTTGGGACTTTCATTGAATCTAACAATTGGTATCAGAGCTTGGTCCTCTTTTTACAAAATCCTAACAGCTCGAGGAAGATCTTGACACTAGTACAGATGGAGAATTTGATAAAATAGTTGGAAGGAGCTCTTGAAGATTATGAGGCAAAAAAGTTGAAGAATATCAAACTTGAAGATGATCTGAGGACTGCACAGGAATTCATAAAAGGACTTCAGGAGAAATTTGCTATAGAACAAAGTAAAAGAAAAGAACTTCATGAGAAAATGCAGAATGATGATGATGAAAAGGAAACTCTTAGGGATATTGCAGATAAGCTGAGACAAGAGAAAAATAACATGAGAAATGAAATACAATATATGACTATGAGGTTATGCAAGGACATTGAAGACATAATTAAGAATGAAGAAGACTTTTCTAGGAGACTTAATGATGCTGGAAATGAAAATTTGAGACTTAGTCATGAAAATGATATGCTAAAGACAGTTCTGATTCACATGCAAAATGATAAGGATGAACTTGTGAGACAAGTTGGAATTTTGGAAAATGAGTTGATCACTACAAATGAGAACAAAAATAAATTCAAGAAAAGTTCAGAAAAGCTTGATGACATGGTGAAAAGTTAGAAGCCTAATGGAGATACAAATGGACTTGGATTTGAAGTTGGAGAAAGTTCCGGTACTACAAATAATCAAGATCAAAACAAATCAGTAAGACAACCTAATGCTTACAAATTTAATGGGAAATATTTCAATTGCAATAAGTTTGGTCATAAATAAAATTAGTGTAGATCTAGAAATTATCAGAATGAACCACCCACCGGTCAATGTTCCAAATACAACAAAGTTGGTCATAATTCAGAAAATTGCAGAATGAATGTGAGATGCTATGTTTGTGGAAGATTGTGGTACCTATCTAATCAATGCAGATCACAAACCGATCAAGGATCTGGAAAGGCTATTCAGAGGAATAATGTGACTTGTTATGCATGTAACAAGATTGGACATATTGTAAAATTTTGTAGAAGCAAGAGTGCACCGGCAAACAATATGAGATCTATCTTGAAGGGAAAAGAGAAGGTAGAAGAAGTAAGGCAAGAATTTTCTAAACAGTGGATTAAGAAGAGAGATCAGAGAGTTGATGAAACTATCTCTACACCGGTAGAACAAAGTAACTCTCCACTGATAGGAGACTTTTCATCTAACTAAGGAATAATCCCTTGGGGGTATGGCAGTGAACTGAAAAACATGCATTCTACCCTCGGTTGATGGTGAGAAGATACATTTCTTCTTTACCAGCAGGAGTGTTAAGTTTTCACTTAACCACTGAGCATTTAATAATGTTTAAAGAGCATGTTGGCAATAAAGCACCGGGAAACCCTCATTTCAAACTCACCGAGCATTCAAACCTTCTATGAGTGTAAAGTCGAGCAAAGGCATTCAAGGTGAATATGAGAAGTGTTTTTCAAGCATTCAAAAAACATCTGGATAAGAGGTATTTTTCATAATGGCTACTTCATCTTCTATTCCTGAATTTATTTCGAACCCTACCATTATAGAGAATGTGAAAAGCCCTAGGCCTGTATTCAAAATAATTCTTGACATTGCGAAGAAAGACAACTCTATAGGAGCTTTTTCAAGAATAGCTAAGGCTGTGGCATTTGCAGAAGACCCTAGGATTTACATACATTGCAATATAGAAGACCTAGGATTTGAAGATTTGATGAGAATGTTTAACAAGGTCATTTGTGATGAACATGGAACTATCAAACTCGAACATAAGATTGTGGAAAATTTAGGTTTTGTGGAGATACTAAATATCCCTCAATTTCTAGAGGAAGTGGTAAGGATTGTATTGAGTAGAGCACATGGATAATTTCTATGGTTGGATTATGTCTATAAGATAACCGGACAAGCAATTAGGGTAGTGACTGGTTTACCCTCAATCGACAACAAACCTGATAAGACAAAGAAAATTCTAAACAAAATGGTAACAAGTCTAACTAGAGCAACATCAGACAATAGATCACTTAGAGTAAATAACACTAAGGACATTAATGTGAGATATGTAAGTATGGTCCTTGGTTACAAAGCCACACATGCCAACAGACTCAATTTTGTTTCCAGTCTTTGTATTTACAGTGTATATGAAACAACAATACCAAAATAGATGTGTGTGAATGGTTAAAAGATGAGCGTATTGACAACCTAAAAAAGATTAAGGGAGACAAAAAGGGTACCTTCTGTTTTAGAAACCTTTTGGTATGCTTGATGTTGTATTTCACCAAAGAGATCCCCGGTATAGGACACAAAGACTGTGGTTATGATATACCAGTAGGAAAACAACTACAAGAAGCTTTTACCAGCATGGGAATTGATAGAGATAATAACATCATAGATTACTTTAAAACCTTCCAATCCAAGATGAGAGCTAGGGAAAGGATTCCACAAAGCATAGTTGAGAAATATGACAAGAAAATCTGTTTTGTCATTAAAAGAGATGAAACCTGGATGGAAGCAATAAGCCCTAGAACTATTTGGGTTACTAAAATGGGTTATGAGGTTGATCTACATGTTCTGGAAATGTATGCAAAAGCACTGCTTGAAGCACCTAGAGAACCATCAGAGGAAATTTTTGGAAGTGCTAAAACCATAGCTAGTAAAGTGTCAATGGAGAAAAATAAGAAGAGAAGAGACAAATTCAAAAGGGATGCATCCAAGAAAGCACAAGAAATCAAAGAAAATGTCATGAACCTGAGTGGCATATTATCTAGTGAGCTTGAAGGACTTCAACTAGAGGCACATATTTCACCGATTGACACATCTTCTAATAGTGACAGTGGGAATGCTGCTGAGTTCAAATGAGTGGAAAGGAAAAGGAAACCCTCACTAGTACATTCTCCTACCCCAAAGAAAACAAGAACTCTAAGGAAGAAACAATAGGTAGTTAGGGAAACCAAGAAGAAACTTACTCTAAAGAGAAAACAGACACCGGTTACCCCTTCCCTGAATGATTTACTTAATGAAGTTACACATGAAGGTAATTGTATGCGGGAAAAGCGGTTCGATGAAATCAAATATGTGAAAATATTTCAAGGACTTTCCCACACACTCATGGGACTCTTGGTGCATGTTATGGAGCCATGAGGAATGGCTCAACTTCCCAAGAAGTGTTCCATGATTCTCTATCTCACAAGGTCCCTCAAGCCAATGCCTTTTCTCTCAGATCACTGAGAAAAGTGACTTAGGGATAACAAATCCAAGAACGAGGGATGCTTTTGATTGACTTTAGTATGAATGCATCCTATTTATACATGATTATAGTAAATGAATTAAACTAGATGATAAGATGACAAGGTTAGTAAAAATACTATCCTAACATGATATACTAGTTATCTGATTTAATCTAAGATGATAGAAATACTCTAAAAATGATTATTAGATTTATTTCTATTGCAAAGAGAAGATAAATGCTTGTTAAAATTAAGTATAAGTATGATGCTAAAGACTTGGATGATATAAATGGAGGAATGAGAGCTCTATTTATAGGAAAAATAGGGCAATGGATGGTCAGGATTGAAGGATCTAATCAAGAGTCAGGATTGAAAGTTATCAATCCATGTTTTCAATTCTCACCAATGAAATGGTGACAATTGTCAACATAAGACTGCTTCAGAGGAGAGGTAAGAAGCATTAAATGGTTGAAAAGACATGAAGGTTACCTTAGAGGGTAAAGGTTAAGGTTAGGTTAAGGTTATCCATTGGATAAGGCTTTTACCCAAAGGATAAACTCTTGTGCAAAGGTTAAAGGGATAACCATGGTCAAAGCAATGAATGCTTGATGAGACCCTTAGGTTAGATGAGGGTCGAGTTAGGCAAAAAGTCTCTAACCATGCCACTAAGAGTTAGTTAACCATTAATGGTTTGAAGACTTTGGGGACAAATTTGTAAGAGTCCTTCCAAATTTGTGGGTTTTCAACAAGTTAGCTTGTTGAAGGCTTAAAGGCTTTAATGCCTTTGGAAGACTTTACTCCAAATTTAAGAAGTGACCTCCTCAAATTTAGGGACATGGGATAATCGAAGGGTTTAGCTTGATTGATTAGGATTAGATAGGTTCTAGAAGAATTTAGGAAGAGGGTTAGGAGGCAAGTGGGTGAGGAATAATAGGATTTAAAATAAATTGCTTTATTTTAATTTGGTTGCAAGTTGGGGATTTTAAATAAATTAGATTTATTTAATTGGGGTGAACTATTTAATTAAATGTAAATTTAATTAAAAAGTAGAGAGAAGGGATTTAGTTAAATAAAATGATTTATTTAAATGATATAAAGGGCTTAAGTGAATTTAAATAAATAAATTGAATAATTTATTTAATTTAAATAGAGGAATGTGGGTGATTTAATTAAATTAGATTTAACTAAATAGAGGAATGAGAATAAAATGAACATTAAATATTCATTTAGGAATATGGTCATTTTTATACGTCTACATTTTGCCCCTCTTTGAAGTGACGTGTGTGCACATGTTGATTCAAAGAAAAAAATGACGTGTCATCAAAATTTATTTATGATCAGTGTGATTTCGTATGGAGATGTTCATGTCGTGCCCTAGATTTGATAAATGATGCCCCAGATTTGATAAATGATGTTGATAATGCCCCCTTGGGTGATGAATCAAAAATTTGAAAATTTGATTTGAGTTGATAAATTTGATTGCATTTTAAATTTGTCTATGTTGAATGCATTAACTTGATTTATCTCCCAATAATGATATTTGTTAGGATGAGACGGAATACCACGAGCAATTTTCATGTTCTGCTACATAACCCTAATTTCTGTTTACCCTATAAAAAGGTAAAAAGTGATTTATTTTGTCTCATTTGTGCTTGTTGACTTTGGAGAAAGTGACACTTGGAGAGAAAGTCAAGATGTCGGTTCCCTTTGCTTATCATCGATTCGAGTGCATTCGGAGGTATCGGAGGCTTGCCATGTATGGACCACTGGTAAGTTATCATTTTGACCCCTTTTTTATTTTTGTTTTGTCATTTTTAGTCAGGTTTTTCATTTTTTGTCACAAAAATTAACGGTTTAGCACATCCAGTGGAAACCATAGCGCATATGAAATAAAACATAGCACGTAGTGTCTTAGGAACTAGGGTAGCATCCGAGTAGGGTAGGATAGCATAGGGGGGGTTAGGATAGTGCATAGATTAGACCTAGCACAGCGGGTTCGCAGGATAGCATGCAGGGGGAAACAAGTAGCACATCACTTAGACCTAGCACTTAGGGTTAGCCAGGGGTTGCATGGGTAGGTTAGGATAGCACTTAGGTGTGACCTAGTGCATAGGGGTAGTGTCATAGCGCAGGGCTAGATTAGGATAGCGCATAGACTCATTTTAGAGGAGCGGGGTCGCAGGCTAGTGTGTAGGTGTAGGTTAGTACTTAGGGTTAATTCTTTAGCACATGAAGATGTTTGGATAGTGCATGCCGAGCATTGTAGTGCATGGATACAAGTTTTCAGTGTGTGGGCAAAAAAATTTGGGGAAAGTAGGATTTTGGTGAGGATTATGAGATGAAGAAAGATAGGTAGGTGTTTGCCAGTTTTGCCGAGATGGGTGTGATAGTTAGTCTGTGTGTCTGCTGTCATTGTTTTGATAATTTATCCGATATGAGTTTTGATGTGAGATTTTTGATAGATAACTTGATTTGATTTTCAATGTTTCAAGTTGATATTGACCTGATGTTGATATTGATATGATATGATGTGGATCTGATATGGATTTGTGTTGTGCAATGAACTTGATTTGATATGCATTGTTTCAAGTTGATATAAATGTGGGATTTGAGTTGTTTTTCAAGTTGATATGAATGTGGAACTTGAGTTGTTTTACAAGTTGATATGAATGTGGAACTTGAGTTGTGTTACAAGTTGATATGGTTGTGAAACTTGAGTTGTTTTACAAGTTGATATGAATTTGGAACTTTAGTTGTTTTACAAGTTGAAATGATCTGATATGGATATGGGTTTGATATGATGTGGAACTTGATTAGATTTTCAATGTGTCAAGTTGATATGAATTGATTTGATGAATAAACTGATATTGGACATGTTTTGCTTGCGACAAGAGCAACTTGGGGTTGTGCAGTTGCAAGAGCGATTTTCGAGACCGTGGTCGTTGATACCATGATTGACATAGGCAGATAGGGATATCATTGAGAGGTGTGGACTATCCTCTTTGTTAGAGATGCCTCAGTATATCATTAACCAGGGTTTATTAACAACTTTGGCAAAGAGGTGGCATAGTGACACCAACACCTTTCATTTGGCAATAAGTGAGATCACAGTGACACCTGAGGATTGTTACTGGATTCTGTGGATTCCCATGGTAGGTGCACTTTTACCATATGAGAAGACCAAGGAGGGTGGGACAGAGGCTCTTCGTCGAATATTATAGGATGATATGGTTTGCGGATATGAGATCCCCTAGCAGGAGTTCATTGATTTGGATTATGCCCCTCTACCATCAGTGCTGGCAGGATTTATAGGTGGCTTCTTATGTCCCGACCATTGGTCGAAGGGACTGGTAGTAGGATGGGGGTTGGTCTTGGAGGACATGGTGACATAGGGTCATCGATTTGCATGGGGGTCTTCTATGTTGGCCCACTTATACAGGGATCTGCATCCGGTGGTTTACTTGGGATACAACAGTCTATTAGCTGGGGTGATGCTGCTACAAGTATGGGTGTGGGAGCATATTCCCACAGCTAGGCCACTTGCTGACAAAGATAGGCTAGTTGGTCATGCGTATGCATATGGATATAGAGGGATAGTTGTCCAGCATAAGCTGGGAAAACTAGAGCATTGGAGGCGAGTGCTAGATGATATTGATATGGTCGTCTGGAGACCGTATACAGATTGCAAGGTGTGGGCAGAGGATGGGATGGAGATGCCCTATGTCTACATGTCTCAATTTCTAATAGGGTGGATGCCCTTTGTTATTAAGAGATTTCTACATAGCCGAGTGTTGTGGTAGTATGGTCGACAATAGGGATACCATAGGGAGCATGCTTGTATGCTCAACGGAGGCAGGATGTACCAGAGTGGGGACCCACTATTGATAGCATGATGATAGTTGAGGAGTTCTTTCACCTAGCTAGCCAGATATAGGACTGTGCCTACGGGATAGTGGATGCGGGGATGACCGATGAGTTCATAGCACTCTTTGCGGCTCATGTTGTTGCCAGGATATCGAATCTAGCAGAGATGATTCCCGCTTTTAATGATGATGAGGATGAGCATCCTGAGAGGCTAGGGAGACAGGGAGAGGAGGGAGAGGAGATGGATGAGGGAGGTGGGAGGTGATGATGGTGGAGATGGTGGAGGAGGTGGCCAAGGTCGGCGTGGGGATAGGGGGAGATTTGATCGGGGGAGGAGAGGGGATAGAGGTGGAGCTGGTGGTGAGAGAGGACTACGAGTAGAGAGAGTAGTGAGGTGGGCTGTGGATGATAGAGGGAGAGGAGGTCTGGCTATAGGAGCTGGTGGTGAGGAGCAGGTAGGAGAGGTGATAGCAGCTGTGGGAGAGACAGATGAGTTTAGACGGCTAGCCCATAGGAGGAGGTTAGATTTTTTACCCCCACCAGTGTCAAGGATAGGGAGAGGGATAGGGGGTACCACTACACAGGTACCCCTCCAGATTTGGATTCTGACTCACCAGGAGGATTCTTAGATTAGGTCCTTACAGTTATCAGTGCAACACCTGCAGACACAACTACTGGTGCATTAGCAATATATTACATAGTTGACCATTGAGCGGGATACAGTTTTGGAGCAGTTGGGTCGAGTTGAGACTCGAGTAGAGACTTTTGATAGAGCAATTACGGGTGGCTCGATGAGAGACACCCTGAGGGAGTTGTCTTATATAGCGAAGGAGGCTAAGTATTATCAGAGGAATTATGAGGATGTGGTGCCCCGAGAGTGCAGAGTTCCTAGTTTCACAACGATGAGATCCAGTCGATCCAGGCAGACGGGTTGAGGATAGAGAGTAGAGGCATGATAGGGCCTGCTCATCGGGATCCACCTGGGGATCCTGGTGCTGGGACATTTGTTGTGAGACCATCACCCTTAGGAGATAGTCATACCTGAGAGACATTGTCTCTTTTGTATTTTGATCATTTTTTTGTATTTTGGGATAGACATGACATATTTTGTACTTGATCATTTTTGAGATATATATACGACACCATTTTCCTTGATCCTCATGTGATGTGTTATGGATGATTCTTTCTATATGATTTTGATGTTTCTATGATGATGATGCAATGCTTAGATGCATGTGATTTGATATGTGATGAATATGATGTGATAATGCATGATGTTGTAAGATGTATCTTGAAAATGAGATGTATGATATTGATATGTTGTGAGATGTATCTTGAAAATGAGATGTATGATATTGATATGCTGTGAGATGTATCTTGAAAATGAGATGTATGATATTGATATGCTATTAGATGTATCTTGAAAATGAGATGTATGATATTGATATGCTGTTAGATGTATCTTAAAAATGAGATGTATGATATTGATGTGCTGTGAGATGTATCTTGAAAATAAGATGTATGATATTGATGTGCAACTATGTGTAAAATGATATGCAACTAATTGTAAAATGATATGCAACTAATTGTAAAATTTTATGCAACTAATTGAGCATCCTCATTCTTCCGTTTGTCATTCTTGTATAGTCACCTATTTTTGCTTTCTTTGTAGTTATCATCATTGAGCATGGATTTGTTGGGATATTTTGAAAATTTATACAAGCATAATGGTATAATTGAACCATAATGACTTGAGAAAAATTTACATGATTTTTGATTTTGCAAGATAGCACAAGCGTCAAGGTATAATTGAACCAAGACAATCTAAGTGTGGCTTGCATATAAACAGTCAAGATTAAACCATTTGTATGCGCAAAGTGAAATCATGTCTTCAATGATATTCTTTGAATCACATCTTGAGACAAGTATTTGCACAGTACTAGTGATCGCCTCATAGACAAAAAACTAAAAAAAATATTGGAGTCCCCATTACTTTCTCTAGCTCGATGCATCGTTGAGAAAATGTAGAGGATCCAATAGTTCAAAAAAAATTTAAGTGCAAAATAGTCAAAACTTCATGCTAGATGCAAACATTTGATACTTCAGAAAATCATCCATCATGTGTTGTGAATCCTTTTAAGTGATCAATGTTTGTTCTCGTGATTGTTGATTTGTTGTTGGGAAGGATTCTTTGAGTTTGCTGCAAGTTTTGATTTAGGATAGAATTTTGATCAATGTTGCCCCTAGCTAATTTTACCTCCTGGTGCGGATATGTACAGTGATTACCAAGCCATGGTAGATGACAAAATGGTATTTGGATTAACAAGGATAGTTACTACGCTAAGTATGTCCTGAAGAATGGTATTTTGATAAAGTGTTGGGCGATGGCCAATAGTGCTTGATTGTGTATATAAAAGGCTTATGAGTAAAGATAGATAGAGGAGTTGTCCTCTCACAATAGCGCCTATTGCCAGGTTTTCACCAGTTGTTTTTATTGTACCTTTTTATTTGCTTTTTCTTTTTCTTGATTTTTGTTTTGATATATTTGTTTTGATTTTTTTATGTTTTTTACTTTTCTGTGCATTAGACTACTTAAGTATAGAATTTTTTCTTCTGGATGTTGTTAGTTGGTTCATCGAGCACATCTCCTTCTGAAGTTGTTAGCTGATAAACACCTAATACATAGGCTGATATGATAACATAGGGACCTAACCAGTTAGGTTCAAACTTCCCTTTCTTTTCTCGATCCTGCTGATTTTTGGGATTTTCTTTGAGGACTAGGTCACCAATTTTAAAAATTCTATGGATGACCTTGTGATTGTAGCTTCGGCACATGCATTGTTGATATGCTTTGAGGTGAGTATAAGCATGTTGGCATTTTTCATCTAGAAGTTCTAGCTCTTGCAGTTGGTTTACTCGATACTCTTCATCTAGAATGAGGCCTTTCAAAGATACTCTAAGAGATGGAATCTCTACCTCTAGGGGTAAAATTGCCTTTGATCCATACACCAATGAATATGGTGTAGCTCCCATAGGTGTGCGGATACTAGTTTTGTATGCCCAAAGTGCTGGATTGAGTTGCACGTGCCAATCTTTGCTTGCATTATTCACTATTTTCTTGAGAATTTTCAATATTATTTTGTTGGATGCTTCAGCCTTACCATTCCCCTGTGGGCAGTAAGGTGTAGAGAAACGATGTTGGATTTTGAATTTTTCACATAGTTCTTGAACATCTTGGTTCTTGAAAGGTCGTCCATTATCTGTGATGATGGAACTTGGAATGCCATACCTGTAGATTAGATAATTAAGAATAAAAGAGGCAATTTGTTTCCCAGTCACTGTGGTCATGGGGACTGCTTCAATCCATTTGGTAAAATATTTTATTGCAGTGATAATGAACTTATGTCCATTTGAAGATGAAGGATGGATTTTACCAACTAAGTCTAGTCCCCACTAGAAAAAGGGCTAGGATGTTGTGAATGGCTGCAGTTCCTGTGCTAGTGCATGTATATGATTGCCATGGATTTGGCATTTAGGACATTTCTTTACAAAATGATAAGAGTCCTTTTCTATTGTCGGCCAATAATATCCCATTCATAGAAGTTTTTTATCAAGAATAGGACCACTTGAATGTGTGCCATAGATACCTTCGTGAAGCTCGTGTAAAGAAGAGTCGGATTCATTATAGTCAAGGCAACGAAGAAGAGTACCATCTAGACCTTGATATTATAGAGTATCAGCAGTGAGAGTATAACGGTCAGCTTGTCGGATAAAGTTGCATTTTTAGTTTCGAGATAGGTCAATGGGTAGGATATTATTTTTAAGATAGTCGTATATCATTCCGTATAACGGAGAGTTAGAACTGGTTAAGGCATAGATAACATGGGATGCGGAATGGTCATAGACTGGGGAGAACAGTTGCTCTACCAAAAACTTGTAACGACTTTGTTGCTCTAGAATCTGTAGCAGTGAAGCGATAGTAGCCATTGCATTGGTTGCTCTATTGTCTAACCTTGGTATTTGCTTGAAGGTGATGTGTACAAAATATTGTTTGAAATCATCCACCATTCATTTGTATGGTAGCATCTTGTCTTCTTTCATCTAATAGTCATTGTTGATCTGATTGATGACTAGTTGTGAATCTCTGTAGACTTTCAATTTTGTGATTCTCCATTCCATGACCATTTTGATCCCTGTAACCAGTGCCTCATATTCAATAATGTTATTTGTGCATGGAAACATGAGCCTATATGATCTTGGTATGGTGTGCCTGTGAAGAGTGATGAACAAAATGCCGACAATTGAGCCATGTTGAGTGTAGGAACCATCAAAGTATAGGGTCCATTGCTTGGTGGAAATAGCAAGAACATCCCTATCTAGAAATTCAATCTCCATTGGTTGTTTATCTATTAATGGTGCATTCGCCAACTGATCTACAATTACTTGTCCTTTGATAGCTCGTCACTCTATATAGTGGATATCAAATTTACTAAGAATTATTACCCATTTAGCCAATCTGCTAGTGAGAGCTACTTTTCTAAGTAAGTATTTTAGAGGATCAATTTTTTCTATGAGCTTGATTATATGTGCTAGCATGTAGTGTCAAAACTTTTGAGAAGAAAATACCATTGTTAGACAAGCCTTCTCAATGAATGTATAATTGATATCATATCCATTCAAAGTTCTACTGATGTAATAGATAGCTTGTTCCTTTCCTTCTTGATTTTCTTGTGCTAACAGTGCCCCAAGTGATATGTCTATTGTTGATATGTATAGAATAAGTGGCTTCCCTGCTATTGGTGGTACTAGAACTGGTGGGTTCATTAGATATTGCTTGATTTGGTAAAATGATTCTACACATTTTTCTTCCCATATGAATGGTACATTCTTATGTAGAAAATGATTGAATGGTAGACTTTTATCTACTACTTGAGCGATGAAACACCTGATTGACTGGAGCCATTCTTGCAAGGATCTGAGTTAACTGATGTTCTTAGGTGGTGGCTTCTCCATGATGACTTGTACCTTTGCTAGATTGACTTCAATGCCCTTTTCTAAGACTATGTAGCCTAATAACTTGCCTGATGTAACCCTAAAGAAACTCTTATTAGGGTTGAGCCTGACTTGAAATTTTTCCAATCTATCAAAAATATTTTCCAAGATGCTTAAATTTTCTGCTTGGGTAAATGATTTAGCTAGTAAATCATCCACATAGTCCTCCATGAAGTTATGCATCATTTCATGAAAGATTGTTGTCATTGCACGTTGATAAGTTACCCCAACATTCTTTAAGCCAAACAACATGACATTCCAATAGTATGTTCCCCAAGGACAGGTAAATGTTGTTTTATCTTGATCCTCTAGGGCTATCTTGATTTAATTATAGCCCGAAAAATCATCCATTAGTGATAGCATTGCATGGTTTGCTATGAGGTCTACAATTATGTCGATACTGGGCAAAGGAAAGTCATCCTTTGGATAGGCTTTGTTGACATCTCTAAAATCGGTGCATATCCTGATGCTACCATCTAGTTTTGAAACTAGCACAATTTTGAAAATCCATTCAGCATAGTAGATAGGTCGAATAAATCTGACGTCTAATAGTTTCTTTAACTCAGCTTTGACCATGAGTGCTACATGTGGATTCATTTTTCTTAGTTTTTTCTTAACTAGCTTGGCTCCAGGAGCAATGGACAAGTGATGCATGATTAAGTGTGGATCAATCTCGGGCATATCTACATATGACCAAGAAAAATTGATCTGTTTTTCTTTGAAAAATTGGATAAACTTCGATCTTTCTTCCTCTATTAAAGATTATGCTAGGTGTATATTTTTGGTTGCTTCTGTTGTACCAATATTGATTGATTGAGTAGGCTCAATCAATATGGGTGATCGCTCTTGATAGTGTTCAGGAAGAGTGTCAAGTCTCCCATCTTTAGGTGCCTTAAAAAGGTTTTCACTTGCAGATGCATCCTTTATTTTTACTTTTTTGTGATCTAGTGGTGCCATTGACTGGTTTTCAGTAGTAGATCCTTTATTTCATTCATTTTTTTTGATTGAGAGACTTGGCTCTCCCCTAATTGTAGATGTTGTTACTTTGTTCATTAGTAGAGTTTGTTTCTGGGTTGATGGTACACAAGTAATGGATAATGGAATCATCATTTGGGAAAATTGGTATGTCATGATTTTCAGGTTCATCCCAGTCTATGAGGTCAGGAAAGATAAGTGGTAAAGAGTCATTGGGTGGGTCAAGTTCAGCTATTGTAAGTGTCAGGATGGAGGTATTATTGTGGTTGACCGGGATATTAAATAAGTTAATGATTTTATCAAGGTCTTTGATGGTATCATCTTTCATGTAAACTTGTTCATAATGTTGCTGCTCGTTTTCCTTGGTGTCATAGATATTTTGTGGACCAAATTCAAGTAGTCTAGGTTATGTGCCTTGTTCTTCTTGCAAAATGGTTGTATGACTATCATTTGCAGAAATATCTTTAGTAACATTGGAATAGCTACCCCATTCATATTCATTTGAATCAGTCTTAGAGGTATTATCCCATATTCTAGCAGTGTTGTGGACTGGTATGTTGTAGGGTGAAAATAGGTCTTTGATGATGGATACGAGTCTGATAGTTTTCTCTGATTCTGTATCAAATCCTACTTCTACTCTTTGCATTTTCTCATATACTGTCTCTCCTTAGGGAGTAATGATGTGATCAAGGAGTGATTCTTCTATGTTTAAAATTGGTTCTTGAACATGATGTACTTCTACACAAGGTGCTTCTATTTTTTGATTGACTGATTTCACTTGATGTTTCTTTTTTTTTCTGGTATTCATGTTCCTTGTGTATTGTTTCTACTGGTTCAAATAGTGCCTCCTGCCATGAGTCCTCCTTGTATTTCTTCTTTGCCTTCCACTGAGGGTTTTGGTATTTGCTTGGCATCTTCCTTGGTGGTAGAGTGTGTTCATAGCCCAATCCTGTTTTGTTTTTACAAAATTGTGAAGGAGGATCTAATGGTTCTGTGACACCTTCCTGAAGCTTGCCGATAGGTCCTTTGCCATTGTATCCCATTTATTGCATGATCAAGTAGCCTTTTCCATATATTTGTATTGGTATAGCTACTTCCATAGTAGCTTCTCGGTCTTCTTCCTCATCCTTGTATAGACAACTAAGGATGTCCTTTTCCTCCAGTTCATGTGCTAGTGTGCCTAGTTGGATAAATTTGCCATCAAACTTGGTGATGGGCTGCGTTGCTTGATGTTTTGATACTGAAGGTAACCCATGAGATTTAGGTGATGCTAGTAAGCTGGCTAAACACAACAGTTCCAAAGATTATTCTCCCATACCTTGTTCTTTGATTTTCATTTTCTCTTGAAATCCATAGATAGCGATTTAGACTTTTCTTGCTGAGGATCTAGTGCTAAGGATCTTTGTTTTTCTCTATTATGTGGAACCAAACTATCTTGGGTTGCCCCCATAGCATTACAATGTTGAAAAGGGTTATGATCAGCTGATATAGAAATCTCCTATCCATTGTAGGGGAACTTAACACACTGGTGATAAGTAGAAGGTACTGCTTGCATTTCATGTATCCAAAGTCGACCCAATAAGATATTATATGTGAGGTCTATGTCTAAGACTTGGCACATAGTGTCCTTTTGTATTGGTCCCACCTGAATTGGCAACATTACTGTTCCTTTGGATGATCTTTCTTCATCATCATATGCTTTGATAGTGATCTTTTTGCATGGATCAATAGATTGCTCAGAGAAGCCTAATGCATAGATAAGTTTCAAGGTACAGATATTGAGTCCAACTCCTCCATCTATTAATACTCTTTTGACTCGATGTTTGTAGACCAAGACTTCAATGTGGAGTGGAGTATTGTGGGGATGGCTTAATGAGATATTATCATGCTCATAAAAGGTAAGGTTATGAGGCCCTGTCATGTGAGCCACCATGGCTTGGAATTTGTCAACATCCAGATCTTGAGGTACATTTGTTTCCAATAGTGCTTGTTCCAGGCTGTCTTTGTGTTTTGGTGAAATTTTCAGCAACTCAAGTATAGATATTTGAGCAGGAGTTTTGCGCAGTTGACTGACTAGATCATATTGAATTTTGGGTATGGTGTTTGTTGTTGACTTATTTCCCTTCAAGACATATTTTTGAGCTCTGGTGGTTACATTGACAGATTCATGTTCCCGCTTGTCTTTGATTGTAATGATGTTTACTTGATTTTTCTTAGCTAATATATGATTGATGGTGTTATTGTATATGTGATTGATACAAGATTCACGTGTATTGTTTGAGATTGAAGCT
This sequence comes from Cryptomeria japonica, assembly GCF_030272615.1. NCBI lineage: Eukaryota > Viridiplantae > Streptophyta > Pinopsida > Cupressales > Cupressaceae > Cryptomeria > Cryptomeria japonica. The sequence continues at coordinate 771,321,611 of NC_081411.1, read as the reverse complement.
CCATCCTTGTTGTAGTTTGGAAGAGGATTCTTAAAGGCACCATGGTCACCATTTGTCTTGAGACTGTCGACTATTAAATCGCCTCTTTCAATAATGTCTTGAACAATGTTCTTCAGTCTCATGCAATCATTTGTTTGATGGCCTTTGTTTTGATGAAAATCACAAAAGTGTGAGTCATTCCATCAGAGTGGTTTGATTTGTGGCTCAAAATTGTTGATTGTTGTTAAGGAGATAATTTTGTTTGCTAGGAGTTCTCTGAATGCTAACTCCAATGATTTCCCTAATGGTGTGTAGATGCGTTTTGATAAGTTGTTGGTGTTACCTCATGAGTTTGTATTAGGTCCTCGATTGGTGTTATTGTCTTGGGTATTGTTGGTGTTGTTAAGATGATCTTGATTGGTAGTTGGTGCATAAGTGTTAGTACCTTGGTTAGCACCTTTTTTATTTTTGGTAGCCTGAGGATTACCTGATAAAGCTAACACTGGTTGTTTGGACTTTGTATCATTAGGATCATTTCCTCCTTCATTTCCAGTGTTTTTGTTTTGGGTCTAGAACTTGGATTTGTCTAGGTTGTTGTTTTGGTTATTGTAATTAGAGTTGGATGAATTCATCCCTTCTTTGAAAAATTTCAATGTTCCTTTCTTGACACATGCCTCCTCTACTTGGATGCCATTCTCAATCAATTTAGCAAAAGATGGTATGCATTGGATTTTGAGTATGTAACTCATCTTGCTATTTAAATTGTCGATGAAAATTCCATCTTTTCCTTCTTTGTCACATCTCGAGGATACCTTGAGACCATTCGTCACCAACATTGAAGGAACACCATGAATGTTTCATTGTTTGTTTGTTTGGTATTGCAGACATCTAGCATGGTGATGGCAAGTTGAATGTTGTAGGAATATTGAGTAATGAGTTTTTTGACTAACTCATCAAAGGATCCGATAGGAGGTGTGATTTTGGATAACCATTCCATTGTTTGTCCTCCCAAGTTTCTTGGGAATAATCTCATTAAATAAGTGTCATCATGGGCAAATTCTAGGCTCATGGTGCAGAATTCCTAGACATGATCGCAGGGATCACTTTTCCCATCATATTTGTCAAATTTGGGAATGTTTGAATTTGGGGGAAAAGGTACCATGTTTAACCTCCTATCAAAAGGATAAGGACAAATTTCATTCAAGGAATATCGTACTGTTGATCCTTGTTGCATGTCTTGCATTTGTTTTTGTAGCATTGTGTAAGAGAAACCAAGGGTGCATTTTTTTGCCAAGGGAAGAGTTCTTCCCTTGCATTGTTTCTAGTTTGAAATGGCGTGTGCAGCAGTATGTTTTTCTCACGGATGTTTTGCTCAGGTAAATTTTTCTCAGGGATGTTTTGCTCAGGTAAATTTTGCTCAGGTATGTTTTGCTCAGGTGTGTTTTGTTCATGGTCACGTGCTTCCTCCTCTCTTTGTTGTTCTTGATAAGCATAATGTTGAGGCCTTGTTCTAAATATGTCAGTATCAAAGTCTTTAGGGAGTTTAACTCCTTTGCTTGTGAGCATGAGTAGGTATTTTTATTTGTCGTTTCCATGAGTTTTTCCACAAGTTTTTGAAATGAAGCACTTTCTTGACACTCTTGGAGGAGTTCCTTAGAAATTTTTGTGTCTTCTAGATTTGGATATTTGAAAGGATTTGATAATCTTCAATCCATGCTCGGCTCTGGTTGTGTTTCACTTTGTCTATTTCATTGAGAGCAAGTAACAATGGACATCTAGTAGAAACTTTATGTGACAAAGGGAACAAACTCCCCTTTGATGTTTTGCTCAGGGGTTGGTGGTTCAAATCGAGGTATATTGTAAGTGATGCACACTTCAGGGAAGAAAGATGGATTGATCTTTCTTCCTTGATTTAGGCGTTGACTGAATGCTGATTTTTAACAGAATGCTCTACTCCTCAATGGTTCTTTGTCAAATTCGTTTGTTTTGTCTTGAAGATACAAGCGCATATGACAGAGGAATGTTCGATGAGATTTGAAGAGTTGGCGGTTGTTGTATAAAAAATTATTCCATTGGGCAAGTTTCAGAGAACTGGGTTGTTGTTTCCTCAACTTAGTGTTATGATAAATACTCTTTCTTTTCAGAATATGAGGATTAGTCATGCACAAGTGATCAATGGTTTCCTTTGATTTGTTTTGGATTCAAGATATCTTGTTTGTAAAATTGAGTTTTACTTTATCAAATGAAGGTTTAGATGCCCCCTCATGACAAAGTGTGTCAAATGATATGGAATACGAGCTTTCCCGATATGGAAACTTGATTTGACAACTTTGAGTTTAAAACAAGTATATTTTTGGATAAAAATCCGTTTGATTGAAGGACCTTTTGATACGTGTGATGGTGTTTCCTAATTTTGATAGGACAGATGTGTTTTATCCCTTAACTAGTTTTTGGATTTGGACAAATTTGTTTTACGGAAAACTTTCTTTTGGAGTAGTTTTGATACTTTGATTTTGATTTTCTATTTGATGGAGTTCAAGATGAGGAAAGAAGGCTTCCTAAACTATTTTTATATTTTTCAAAAATAGCTTCTGTTTTGCTCCCTATTTTCTTAGTTTTCGTTATGCACTAAGACAAAAACCCAATGTGCTACTAAATTTTTCCAACGCGCTAGAGATTGGACTCCACGGGCTAAGCTGCCTTTCTGATGTGCTAACTGGATTGTTTGAGTTTGTTTTGTTTTAAAAGGTTTATGCGCTAATATGGGTTTCTAATGCGCTAACTGTTGACTTCAATGCGCTAGTGTTTGGTCTCAATGCACTAAGTTGTTGTTTCAATGTGCTAGAATGTTTTCCGAAAGCGCTAAGGTTAAAACTATTTATTTGGGGTTGACTATGCGCTAAAGTTCAGAAGAAATGCACTATGTTGAAGCTTGCAAGCGCTAAAATATGGTTCCTAAGTGCTAAGATGTTGCTCTTACGTGCTAAATTGCCCTAATATTTTTGACTTGGTGGTTTTTTGTGATTTTTTTGAATTTTTCCTCAACTGTGATAGATGATTTTTTGAAGTAAGAAATGAATGCACAACACAAAAGAGATAATCATTTTTCCTAGTCTAAATAATGAGTGTATGTTCTACAAGGATGTTTTCAAATCCCCAATGTTTCAATAGGTTTGTATACAGAAAATACAAATAAATCATTCTTTATTCAAAGGTCATCGACAATACCATAGCTCACTAGTCTCGATACTCCATTTTTTTGCCTTTTGCCAGAAATTAACTCAAAGTGAATCGCTTCATAGTTGAGTAGTTATCTTGGGAGATATATGGTGAGTAATCTTGGGGGTGGATTCTTCCCCACCCTTGCACTATGATACTGTAATTTTTTGGATACTGACTCGGCTCAAGGTTTCTATCTCTAAGGTTCTTAATCAGGCTTCCTGTTTGGCCGTCAGTGATAAACTCCCTTAGGAGGCTTCCCAACCTTTAGAACAAAGGCTTTACGTATCATAAAGATACTGGGGGAAGGCTAATCGCTGCACGCAATCATTGAAAATGACTTTCATCACTTTCCACTTTTGATTATAGTGGGTTGGAACACTTGGCATCAAATTCATTCCCCACTTAGGTCATTCCCCTCACATCAGCCAAAGAATGGCTTTAAGAATTTTTCAACTACTCGGGAGGGCAGGCCTGCTAAAGTTTTTAATTCTTAAAAACACTAAAAGCGTAAGAGTGGTCTGGCTTTTTGATCACCCAGTTAAGGGGAGAGCATATTCCTTCCACTTTTGAATCAAAGCACACAAGTGTTCTTTTTAACCTTTTATTGCCAATGATTTGGTAAAATCTATATGGAGATATTTCTCCACAAAAACATGGTGTTCATTTTATCCTATCAAATTAGTGATTATCTGATCTAGTAAAGGAACCTGGTCAACAAAAGAAATTGACAAAAGGGGAAGAACTTCCCTCTTTAACTTGAAAACAAAATTTAGACAAGTGTGATTCTTTTTCCTTGCAAAAATTTAAAATATTGATCCTTTTATACACCAAAGGATGGTGAGGTTCTTTTCCAAGCTCTTTTGAAAAAATAAAAAGTTTGTTGGTTCTTTTTAGCAACCCAAATGAAAGCTTTCTCTTATGAAAGGAAGGAAAGATTTTTGTTCTGGTTCATTTTAAGTGCTCAAATGAGGTGTGAGTTCAATTTTAGCTTTAAACAAGAATTAAAAGAATTCAAAATTTTAACTAACTTAGCTAAGTTAGTAAAAACTGAAAACTACTTTAAATCCTAACTTTAAAATAAAATGAACTCCCAAACCTACAACAAAACTATCAGAAATCCTGCAAAAACAACAATTAAATCTATTAGCAAAATACTGGCTTTGTGGACTTTCACAAGTCTAATTCTGATCTTGGTTACAAAGTACTTCTTATTCTCTATCTGTGATGCACTACATAATACTCTATATGCACTACAAAATTACTCAGATGCGCTATTAGATGGACCCAACACGCTGAGTTGTTTTCCAAATGCGCTATACTGTTAGGTTTCCATGCTGAAATCAATAGGAAGCTTTTTAAGAATGCTATGCATTAAGTGAAGGTCTCTACGCGCTAGGATATGAGTCTCACACACCGAACAGTATACCAGATGCACTAAAATGTTAACCAAATGCACTAAGAAGAGTTCCCTATGCACTGATTCTTATTTCCCGCATACCTGTAAAATTGGTTAGATTCAAAAACCGATTTGATTACTAGGGTTATGCCCCATGGTGGGCACCAGAAATGTATGCAGGAAAAGCGGTTCGATGAAATCCAATATGTGAAAATATTTCAAGGACTTGCACACACACCCATGGGACTCTTGGTGAAATTTATGGAGCCATGAGGAATGGCTTAACTTCCCAAGGAGTGTTCCATGGTTCTCTATCTCACAAGGTCCCTCAAGCCAATGCCTTTGCTCTCATATCACTGAGCAAAGTGACTTAGGGATGATGAATGCAAGAATGAGGGATGCTTTTGATTGAATTTAGTATGAATGCATCCTACTTATGCATGATTATAGTAAATATATAAACTAGATGATAAGATGATAAGGTTATTAAAAATACTATCCTAACATGATATACTAGTTATATGATTTAATCTAAGATGATAGAAATACTCTAAAATGATTATTAGATTTATTTCTATTACAAAGAGAAGCTGAATGCTTGTTAAAATTAAGTATAAGTATGATGCTAAAGACTTGGATGATATAGAAATGGAGGAATGAGAGCTCTATTTATAGGAAAAATAGGGCAATGGATGGTCAGGATTGAAGGATCTAATCAAGGGTCAAGATTGAAAGTTATCAATCCATGTTTTCAATTCTCACCAATGAAATGGTGACAATTGTCAACATAAGACTGCTTGGGAGGAGAGGTAAGAAGCATTAAATGCTTGAGAAGACATGAAGGTTACCTTAGAGGGTAAAGGTTAAGGTTAGGTTAAGGTTATCCATTGGATACAGCTTTTACCCAAAGGATAAAATCCTATGCAAAGGTTAAAGGGATAACCATAGTCAAAGCAATGAATGCTTGATGAGACCCCTAGGTTAGATGAGGGTTGAGTTAGGCAAAAGGTCTCTAACCATGCCACTAAGGGTTAGTTAAACATTAATGGTTTGAAGACTTTGCAGATAGATTTGTAAGAGTCCTTCCAAATTTGGGGGTTTTCAACAAGTTAGCTTGTTGAAGGCTTAAAGGCTTTAATGCCTTTGGAAGACTTTACTCCAAATTTGAGAAGTGACCTCCTCAAATTTAGGGAAATGGGATAATTGAAGGGTTTAGCTTGATTGATTAGGATTAGATAGGTTTTAGAAGAATTTAGGAAGAGGGTTAGGAGGCAAGTGGGAGATGTAGGAAAATGCAAGTGGGTGAGGAATAATAGGATTTAAAATAAATTGCTTTATTTTAATTTGGTTGCAAGTTAGGGATTTTAAATAAATTAGATTTATTTAACTGGGGTGAACTATTTAATTAAGTGTAAATTTAATTAAAAAGTAGAGAGAAGGGATTTAATTAAATAAAATGATTTATTCAATTAAATGATATAAAGGGCTTAAGTGAATTTAAATAAATAAATTGAATAATTTATTTAATTTAAATAGAGGAATGTGGGTGATTTAATTAAATTAGATTTAACTAAATAGAGGAACGAGAATAAAATGAACATTAAATATTCATTTAGGAATATGGTCATTTTTATACATCTACAGTAATCTGGCAAATGTGAACAAGTTATATCATTCTTTCAATAACACTGACAGGGAAACTATTGAAGAAAGCATTGTTCTTCATTTAGACATTTATAAGAAAGTTTTGATTGAAGTTATTGATGAGCTACCAAATGATCTCTACATGAGACTAGAAGTTAAAAGGCTATCAGTGATGGAATTAGATAAGAAATTGAAAGTTGAAGCACTCTTGGTTGTTCACCTGGTTAACTCCAAAGAAGGAATACATGAACTTATTTCTGAGGCTAACCGATCAGTATTTGCTAGTGGACACCGGCAAGTGAGCCTGATGGCTAGAAGAGTGAAGGAAATTGTAGAAAAAATAATAGATAATTGGTATGTATTCTTTGTAGAGAAAGAAAAACAAGAGGAAATGAGCAGACCCAAGAAGACATTTAAGGTTTATCAAAAGGACAAGGGTAAAGGAAAAATTGGTTGAGTTCCAAACATTAATATTACTGACAATCTTCCACCACCACCTTTGGATACAATAATGGTACACTCAGAAGATCCACCGGTTATTGACACTGAAGGAATAAGACATAATGATACCAATCCTGAGTTGGAGATACTTTTCACAATGAATGTAGATACTCAAGAGGTAAACATTGTTATGGATAAGGAAACCTCTAAAGTTAATGTTGACAATAGCAACAAATCAAAACAATCGGCATGGATTGAAAAATCTACTTAAGATAAAGGTACTAGCACAGGGCCACAAGAGACAGAGAAACCGACAGAAAAAAAAACTAAGGCAGAGGTGCACATAGAGACAGAGCAATCAACAATCACAGAAACATTGAAACAGTTTGAGAAACCTTCAAAGGTTGAGATGCAAACACAGATTGATCCACCAGAAGAAAGTGCAAGCAAAATGGACACATTTGACGGAAGCAAAGAGGTAATAAAAATGATTGGTTAGACATCTGGCACATCCACAAGTGAGTTCAGACCTACCAATGTCACAGAGGTACTTTTGGATTCAATTAAGAAGATAACGAATTGCAATGCATTGGCCTATAAGGCAATTGACAACACATTACCTATTCTTAAGTTGATTGCACCAAATCGTAAAATAGATCACATTACTGATTCTTTGGGTAAATTGGACACATTGTCCAAATTTATTGCTGAGAATATAATAACTACTGATAAGGTGAATGAGGACACAATTAAGGAGAGAGTTGAAAAGGAGAAAAATACATTCTTTGAAGACACTATAAAGAAGTGTATAGAATACTTAAATACGTTATTACCGGTACTTAGCTCAACAATTTTGGAGTACAAGGAGCTATATAGGGAAACATACAAACCTCACCTTTTGACAGAGGATATAGATGAGGAGATAAGAAAAACACATAAACAAATTGATGATATAGCAGATAGTATAATTGGTTCATCCGGACATATATCAGTTTTTGAGGAGAAGTTAGAGAAACTTGAGAAAGAGAAGGCAAGGATAAGGTCAAATGCCTGAGAACTTAAAAATAAACTTGGTCCTAAGTTGGATAATCTTATCATTCAGAGAATTGAAATATCTAAGGCATTAGTTCAAGGAGAGTGATCATCAGAAGAACACATGCATTATCTCACTGGCATGATCCAACCAATTGGGGCAACTTTGAAAGATAGAAAAAGGTTTATGTAAAGTCTAAATTTTGTTTTGGCGGATATTTTTCAGATTGTAACCAACTGGTTATAGACTTTGAGGTGAAATTTTTGTATAAGGTGATAGAGTTGGCAGCGAAGGTTTTGGTTATTGATTGAGCTTAAACCGGTACTAAACCTAGCATGAGAGACGTTGTTTTGAAGAAGTACATTGTATTGGATTTTGATAATCCATTTTGTAGTCAGTGTGACTCTTTATTGAGCAGTGAGCTCTAGGCAGTTGGCCTCCCTGCATGTACAGGCCCCTATTGTAAGTAGTATTTATTCATTGGTTAGTGAGTAAATATTGTGGGTCACAAATCCCACTAAGGTTTTTCCCACATCGGGTTTCTTTGTTAAATATCTTGTGTTATGGTGTGCTTTCTATGGTGTCTCTATTATTTCTATTTATTGCAATAATTCTTATTTACTGGTACGTTGTTTTAAGCTGCAAAGTTTCAAATAAGTTAAAATATTCTTCTAACCGGTTAGACATTGATTCAACCCCCCCCCCCCCCCCCCCTCTCAGTTTCTTTGGGACTATCATTGAATATAACATATGTTTAGAGAATTCTTGGCTTCACATCCTTGTTGACTACACCCAGTATACCTGAAGATGATGAAGAAGAAGAGATACCTTGAGTACATGTGTGTTTATTTTATTTTGTGTTTAGTAGATATAATTTGTTATTATCAGTGACAATTATATGCTAACTTATATCAATCTCATGTTTGTGAACATATGTAGGTTGTGTATGAAAATATTGAAAACATACCTCCTCTACCAAAGACATACATCAAGAGTCCTTCAAATCCAAAGAGAAAACATGGAGATGAGGTAAATAAGAATAGTTCAATTATAGTTCATTTTTATGTTAAGTTTTCAAATGTGAGTTATATAATATAACTAATCTTAATCATGGTTTGTTTTTTCTTGTGTAGGATCCTTCAGAGCCGAGTAGTGTGGCGAAGAGGACCAATTTTGATGATCCAACAGTAGCTTAGGATGTTATAGATAGTTTGGGAATGCTTACATGTCTAGTTGGCATGTATATTTTGTATATGGACATACATTCACCTCTATAGACATACATTTTGTTTGAGTTGGTATTTATGCCATATTTATGTATGGACATGCACTTGTAATCATTTGACATTTTCATATATATATAGAAGTTGATATTTGATCATATAAATTATTGCTCATCTACATGGATGGTGTTATCATGGAAATATTTAATCTTCAATCCAATAATTAATAATGGTTAATAATGGTTATTTAATGAACAATATAATTCATTTCATTTCATCGTAAGTGTTGTTTGTATTATGAATAATACAATCCACTTAATGAGCAATACAATTCATTTAATGAACAATACAATACAATTCATTTAATTAATAATACAATATAGTTCATTATTACCCTATACATGCTCCTATTTTTCCCCCCCACTCGGTCGAACGCTCAGGGTCATACCCTATAGGAGTTGTCCCTTGAGCACCCTAAGTGCTAAAAATTATCAAAATTTGACGATCCCTAACTTAGAATCCATGGCACCTACAAACAATCTGTTTGAACCTATGGGGCCATGAGAGGGGTCCATACAAAAACCTATCTTGGTTTTTCAAGTTTTCATACGGTTTATCATGGCAACATTTTTTTGGTTTGCAAAAAAATTGTTAGTCTCATTCAATCAAATGTTGTCAAGTGGCTAATTTCTCATTCTTCTTATCATGATAATGAACCGTCGGCTCTGACATGTCTAGTTAGGAATTCTTACCCTATGCATTCTCCTATTTTTCCTTCCCACTCGGTCAAACACTCGGGGTCATACCCTACCGACGTCATCCCTTGAGCATCCTAAGTGCTAAAAATTGTCAAAGTTTGATGGGCCCTACCCTGGAATCTGTGGCACTTGCAAATGATTTGTTTGAACCTTCAAGGCCATGAGAGGGTTCCCTACAAAATCCTATATCGGTTTTTTAATTTTTCGTACGGTTTTATTAGGGTAGCATTTTTTCAGTTGGCGAAAAAATCATTAGTCTCATTCAATCGAATGTTGTCGCATGGCCAATTTATCATTTTTCTCATCATGATAAAAAACCATCAGCTCTAACATGTCCAATTAGGCATTATTACCCTATGCATGCTCCTACTTTCCCCCCCCAATTGGTCGAACACTCAGGGTCATACCTACCGACGTCATCCCTTAAGCACCCTAAGTGCTCAAAATTGTCAAACTTTGATGGGCCCTAACTCAAAATCCATGGCACCTTTAAAAAATATTCTTGAAACTAAAATGCTATGAGAGGGGTCCCTACAAAATCCTATCTCGGTTTTTCAAGTTTCCCTATAGTTTTATTAGGGCAACATTTTTTTCGGTTGGCAAAAAAATCGGCAGTCTCATTCAATTGAATGTTGTTGCGTGGCCAATTTCTCATTTTACTCATCATGATAAGGAACCGTTAGGTGTGATATCTCCAGTTAGGAATTATTACCCTATGCATGCTCCTAGTTTCCCCCCCCACTTGGTCAAACGCTCGGGGTCATACCCTATCGGCATCGTCCGTTGAGCACCCTAAGTGCTAAAAATTATCAAACTTTGATGAGCCCTAACTTGGAATATGTGGCATCTGCAAATGATCCGTTTGAACCTACGAGGCCATAAGAGGGGTCCCTACAAAATCCTATCTCTATTTTTCAAATTTCTATACAGTTTTATTAGGGCAGCATTTTTTTGGTTGGCGAAAAATTCGTCAGTCTCATTCAATCGAATGTTGTCGCATGGCCAATTTCTCGTTCTACTCCTCATGATAATGAACCATCAGATCCGATATGTCTAGTTAGGCATTATTACCCTATGCATGCTCCTATTTCCCCCCCACCCTTGGTCGAATGCTTGGGGTCATACCCTACCGTTGTCATCCCTTGAGCACCCTAAGTGCTAAACATTTTCAAACTTTGACGGACCCTAACTCAGAATCCCTGGCACCTATGAAAGATCTGTTTGAACCTATGGTGCCATGAGAGGGGTCCCTACAAAATCCTATCTTGATTTTTCAATTTTCCCTACAGTTTTATTAGGGCAACATTTTTCGATTGTCAAAAAAATCATTAGTCTCATTCAATCGAATGTTGTCACGTGACCAATTTGTCATGTGACCAATTTATCATTCTTCTCATCATGATAATGAACCATCAGCTCTGACATGTCCAGTTAGGTATTATTACCCTATGCATGCTCCCATTTTGGCCCCCCACCTTGGTCAAATGCTCGGGGTCATACCCTACCGGCATCGTCCCTTGAGCAACCTAAGTGCTAAAAAATTTCAAACTTTGACGAGCCCTAACTCAAAATATGTGGCACCTGTGAATGATCTGTTTGAACCTACGGGGCCATGAGAGGTCCCTACAAAATCCTATCTTGATTTTCAAGTTATTGTATGGTTTTATTTGGGCAGCATTTTTTCGATTGGCGAAAAAATCGTTAATCTCATTCAATCGAATGTTGTTGCATGGCCAATTTCTCATTTTGCTCATGGTGATAATGAACCATCAACAATGACATGTCCAATTAGGCATTATTACCCTATGCATGCTCCTATTTCCCCCCCACTTGGTCGAACACTTAGGGTCATACCCTACCAGCGTCGTCCCTTAAGCACCCTAAGTGCTAAAAATTGTCAAACTTTGATGGGCCCTAACTCAAAATCCGTGGCACCTGTGAACAATATTTTTGAACCTACAGAGCCATGAGAGGGATCCCTACAAAATCCTATTTCTATTTTTCAAGTTTCTGTACAGTTTTATTAGGGCAGCACTTTTTCAGTTGGCAAAAAAATCATCTGTTTTATTCAATCAAATGTTGTCATGTGGCCAATTTCTCATTCTAATTGTTGTGATACTGAACCATCAGCCTCGACATGTCCAATTAGGCATTATTACCCTATGCATGCTCCTATTTTGCCCCCCCACTTGGCCGAATTCTCGGGGTCATACTCTACTAGCGTCGTCACTTGAGCACATTAAGTGCTAAAAAATTTCAAATTTTGATGGTCCCTAACTCGAAATCCGTGGCACCTGCAAACAATCCATTTGAACCTATGTGGCCAAAAGAGGGGTCCATACAAAATCCTATCTCTGTTTATGAATTTTCCCTATGGTTTTATTAGGGTAGCATTTTTTCAGTTGGCGAAAACATCGTTAGGCTCATTCAATGAAAAATATAGATAAACAAGCATTACACTGCAGACACATAATGATCATAAATATTTCCATGTATTTTATACACATAATTACCATTACACTTGCATATGACATCCATGAAGGAATATGCAAACATGATTTTTTTCATTATCAATACAACTACACCAATGTACTCATGTACAAATATCTACATTATATATCATCAATATAACTAAACCAATTTGCTCATGGACATTTTATATCATCATAACAAAGTTACATCAATTCACATCCATATATAAATACAACATCCCACTTCATCTATATTAGACATCCTAATGTCTTAAGAGAAAACCTTACGTACAACAATGCCTACATATAAAGGAAGACCAAAATAAGCAACCTTTTAATGCGGAATGAATGTGCTACAAGAAAAAAATTATAACACTTAATACAAATTATTTTGTCAAATTATAAATAGATCATTTGAAACATTTTTAAGATGCACAAGATTGTATAGTTATGAAACTTACCAGTTTCTCTATAAAGTATACAAGCATAACTTTGAAAAAAGACACATGTTGATTAAAGCCCTTATCACTACATTTATCTACATGGTTCAAGACGATGGTAGATATGGTCATTTCTAAATAGAAATACATTAACTTGACTTAGTTTTTATGCACAAAATTTAATCTTATTAATGCACAAAGGAATATGTACCATCACCAAGAGCAAACTAGTCAATGACGAATGATCTAGCATGAACCAGTATTTTTAAGAATTGTTAGTCTACACATAAAATGCATGGATGAACATAAAGGATTTATGATAATAAATTCAACTAAAATGCATGATAATAAATGAAAAGGTGGAATTATATACCATAAAAATACATCCCTTCAAATCATATCAAGAGAACTCAAGAGAACCCACTATGTTGATGCAAAAATCATAATGCGATACTATTGTATATAATCAAAAAAGACCTACATGAGCATAAAGGTTGTGTGATAATTACATCATAAAAAATTGTCAAATAGTGTTGTCTAATAACAAAAATGTAAATCTCATTAAATGCATGATAATAAGTCATGTTGCAAAAATTCAACCCTTCCAACTATATCGAGTGTACCCGCTATGTGCATGCAAAAACCGTGTTGCCAAAAAAAAAAAGGTTCATCAATAGACCTGCATTTTGAACACATCCTTAATATACACGTAACAAAATTGAACATTAAGGTTTAATGATCATTGTTTGAAATGAAATGCATGATAAAAAAAATAAGGCACCATTAAATAACTACTACTCAAGTATGTCTGAAGGGTCATCTCTTTGCTTAAGAGTATCTATTATTTCTTCATGATTAGTAGTAGTCACTGTCCATAGGTCTTTGGTCTTTGGTTTTACTTTATGCTTCAACAACTTGACATTTGTAGCTATAATAAGGTATGAATACATTAGAATGGTTTTGTGTCTCTCATAGTCTTAAAATGCAGGTATGTGATTCTTTCTAATCATGTATGTTCACAACCAAGTTCTCACAACAACAACTGAACCTATAGGATATGTGAACCCATCATCATCTATCATTTGTTGTGTTAGCTTCTATTTTCCTTGTACACATCATCCCAACCAATATTCTGATCTCTCTTCATTCCCTTGCAGTGCAATAACTGCAAAAACATTTCTTGGCTGTACAAGATCTGATAGAAGATCATACTCAAGTGAAATTTTCATATCATTATTTAACAAGGATATTGTTTGAGATTAAGGAGTTAGATATTGGGGAACCCATATATCAACCCACTCACTTGACTCACACTAATCCCAATCACACCAAACATAACTCTAACAAAAACAAGCTAACGCTCATGTCCAAATGGTCCATGTACTTGCATCTGAGCTGAGAAATGAATGCATCTTTGAAGAATCTTTAATTTTTTGATAATCCAATCTATATCCCACTATTCTCTCCTCAACCAACCAAAAGAATTTGGTCACTACTGAATCAAGATTACCTCCATGTGACAATGTTGAACTACACTAATCAACAATAGAATGTCCATCAGAGAAATTTGCACCTGAAATCCTCAATTGCTCCTAACTAGAGCTCTCTTCAAACATGCACTTGCTCCTTCATGTCCCCCCTTCCCATGCCCTGCCTAAAAAAAACACCATATATGAGGTATATGCCTCTATACATGCATTCTACTCAACCAATAAAACATATGGGCATTCTTGAATTGAACCGCACAGTTATCTGACCATGTGATATGTTGATCAATTGCAATATATTGCTCATGCAAGAACTCAAAAATTTTCTTGAAAGAATGTTGCACATACTTGAAGGAGTGTGATCTATTATCACTCATATAAAAATGATACTCCCTGATTATGTTCTTGTCCTCTTTTGTACTATTAGGAGCATGTCTATATGTAATGTGAATACAAATAGCAATCTGGATTGAATTGTAGTACTGAGATTGTACCTCATTATGTGGTTGCAATGTATCTACAAAATAAACCACCGATACAATAGTGCCAATCGGGAAAGAGTTCTTACACATCCTGAACTATTGATCCAACCATTGGGACCTATGGGTGTTCCTTGCATACTTGTAGAAAATATTTGACTTAAAATCCAAAATAAAATCAGGAACATTCACTTCTCTTGAGACTAATTCACATCTAGAACCTTCACCTCCACTCTTCAAAGTATATTTCACTATTTCATATCATTTTTTCTCAACATAATTCTTTCCAAAATCATGTTCGCTGCCCTCATGAAAACATGAAACAAAATTTGACAACCCACCACATTGTGAGCACTTCTCATTCAAACAATCATTTCTATAGAAATAGTAGCCATCATATCTAGGGCATAAAAATGGATCTTGCAAGTCTCTTGATGATCTCAGAAATAGCATTGCACCACACTCCTACAACATCTCATTAGTATGCATCATAGAACGAATATGGCATAAAAGTTCATGGTACATTGAAAACTCCACATGATATTTGCAACAAAAAGTATTACTAATCTGAAGAGGAACACAATAAAATAGCTTCAAAGATTCAAAGGCCCTTTGTGATATTTACAAAGTGGGATGTACTTCACAAATTTTTTTGTACAACATTGTTTCGCTTGATTCCAAGAAATGTTTGGGATGCGGTGTGTGGTCTCAGTTGCCAATTCTTAATTTCAAAATGTCCTTTACATTGGGTGATACTCTAGAATTAGAGTACCAAAATTGTTGAATCTCCTCCTTCACATTATTAGTCAACTTTCTATCAACATGTGGAAGCCTCCCACCAAAAGCCCATGTATCATGTTGAAGTGGATTGTCAAGTCTTTGTCTTCGTGCAAGTTCTCTATCCAAAGTTTTATGGTTTATGTTCAAATAAACACAAGTTTGTCTCATTTGACGAGCCTTCCTCAATTGATGGCTTACTAAAGAAGTTGTAATCACTCTTTGAGTGACTCTCTTATCTCTTTCTTTGGTATTCTTTCCAATAGAATTGAGTGCATCAAATAGATTTTTGGCTATAATTTAATTTATCTCCATCTTCTTGTTCATATGAATCTTCAATTTCTTTAGCAATGGTCTCATCTTTATCATCTTTAGCAATTGAACAAAGAGTTGGAATTTCTCGGTCAATGTCTTATTGCTAAAATTTTGGTCGAAAAGTTGTTTAGAAATTGAACAAAGAGGGAGAGAGAGAGAGAGAAGGAGAGGGAGATAGGGAGAGGGAGGGAGAGAGAGAGATTAGGGGAGAGAGGGGGAGGGTCGTATGTTATCCTTAGGGGTAATATGGTGTCCCATGAGACCCTAGGACAACATATGACCCCTAACGACACAAAAATGACACCATATGGTGTCATAAGGGGTTGTATGTGGTCCTTAGGGGTCATATGGTGTCTGATGAACCCTTAAGACACAATATGACCCACAACGACACAATTTGGTGTCTTAAGGGGTCATATGGTGTCCTAAGGGCTTGTAGGATACAATATGAGCCCTTAGGACACAAGAGGACCCATAATGACCCAATATGGTGTCATAAGGGGTCGTATGTAATCCTTACGAGTCATATGGTGTTCCACGACCACTTAGGATACTATATGACCCCTAACGACACCAAAACGACACCATATGGTGTCATAAGTGGTCATATATTGTCTTTAGGGGTCATATGGTGTCCTATGACCCCTTAGGACACAATATGTCCCACAACGACACAATTTGGTGTTTTAAGGGGTCATATGGTGTCCTAAGGGGTCGTAGGACACCATATGACCCATAACCACACAATATGGTGTCATAAGGGGTCGTATGTTATCCTTAAGGGTCATATGATGTCCCATGACCCCTTAGGACACCATATGACCCCTAAAGACACCAAAACAACACCATATGGTGTCATAAAGGGTCATATATTTTCCTTAGGGCTCATATGGTGTCCCATGACCCCTTAGGACATAATATGACCCATAACAACACAATTTTGTGTCTTAAGGGGTCACATGGTGTCCTAAGAGGTCGTAGGACACAATATGAATCCTTAGGACACCATATGACCCATAATGACCCAATATGGTGTCCTAAGGGGTCATAGGACATAATATGACCACTTAGGACACCATATGACTCGTTATGACCCCTTAGGACACCATATGACTCATAACGATTCAATATGGTGTCATAAGGGGTCATATGTTGTCCTTAGGGGTCATATGGTGTCCCATGATGCCTTAGGACACAATATGACCCATAACAACACAATTTCACATCTTAAGGGGTCATATGGTGTCCCATGACCGCTTAGGACACCATATGACCCCTAAAGACATAAAAACGACACCATAAGTTATTATAAAGGGTCTTATGTTGTCCTTAGGGGTCATATGTTGTCCCATGACCCTTTAGGATACTATATGACCCCTAATGACACCATATGGTGTCATAAGGGGTCATATGACCCATAACAACATTGTATGGAGTCGAAAAGGGTCATATTGTGTCCTAAGGCATCATATGGTGTCTTAAAGGGGTCATATGAAATAATATGACCCATAACAACCCAATATGGTGTCATAAGGGGATGTATGTTTTTCTTAGGAGTTCTATGGTGTCCTAAGGCGTTGTAGGACACAATATTACCCCTTAGGACACCATAGGACCCATAACAACCTAATATGGTGTTTTAAGGGGTCATATGGTGTCCTAAGGGGTTGTAGGGCATAATATGACCCAAATAGACACCATATAACTCACAACAACCCAATACAATGTCATAAGGGTTAGTATGTTGTCCTTAGGGGTCATATGGTGTCCCATGACCCCTTAGGACACAATATGACAAATAATGACACAATTTGGTGGCTTAAGGGATCATATGGTGTCCTAAGGGGTTGTAGGACACAATATGACCCCTTAAGACACCATATAACCCATAACAACCGAATATGGTATTATAAGGGGTCGTATGTTGTCCTTAGGGGTCATATAGTGTCCCATGACCCCTTAGGACACAATATGATGCATAATGACAAAATTTGGAAATTTGGTGTCTTAAGGGCTCATATGGATCCTAAGGGGTTGTAGGACACAATATGACCCCTTAGGACACCATACAACCCATAACAACCCAATATGGCATCGTAAGGGGTTGTATGTTGTCCTTAGGGGTCATATGGTGTCCCATGACCCCTTAGGACACAATATGACCCATAACGACACAATTTGGTGTCTTAAGGGGTCATATGGTGTCCTAAGGGGTTGTAGGACATAATATAACCCCTTAGGACACCATATGACTCATAATGACCCAATATGGTATCATAAGGGGTTGTATGTTGTCCTTAGGGGTCATATGGTGTCCCATGACCCCTTTGGACATAATATAACCCATAACAACACAATTTGGAATTTGGTGTCTTAATATGTCATATGGTGTCCTAAGGGGCTGTAGGACACAATATGACCCCTTAGGACACCATAGGATTCATAACGACCTGATATGGTGTCCTAAGGGGTCGTATGTTGTCCTTAGGGGTCATATGGTGTCCCATGAACCCTTATGACACCATATAACCTCTAACAACACCAAATGGTGTCATAAGGCATCATATGACCCATAACAACACCGTATAGAGTCGTAAAAGGTCATATTGTGTCCTAAGGGGTCATATGGTGTCTTAAAGGGGTCATATGACACAATATGACCCCTTAGAATACAATATGACCTATAATGACACAATTTGCTGTCTTAAGGGGTTATATGGTGTCCTGAGAGGTGGTAGGACACAATATGACCCCTTAGGACACCATAGGACCCATAATCTCTCTATATCTCTCTCCCTTCCCCCTCCCCATCTCTCTCTCTCTGTGTCTCTGTATATATATATATATATATATATATCCTTGTCTCTCTCCCCTAATCTCTCTCTCTCTTTCTCCTAATCTATTTATCTATCTCTCTCCCTTCTCCCTCCCCCCCCTCTCTCTCTCTCTCTCCCCTAATCTCTCTCCCTCTCTCTCTCTCTCTCTCTCTCTCTCTCTCTCTCTCTCTCTCTCTCTCTCTCTCTCTCTCTCGTGTGCGCGTGTGCGTGCTCCCCTAATCTCTCTCCCCCCTCTCCCTACTATCATATACTAATTTATTTATAAATTAATATATTAAAATATCATATATTAATATATTAATAAACAATAGATTAATTATGTGCAAATTTAGTTAGTGAATTTACTTATTAAAATTGGATATCCGATTTTTGTTGTACAAATTTGAAAATTGAAATTTTGGCTCAGGAATGCTTTGGGATTTGGCTTGGAAGTGACAAGCCTGGAAAGTCAACTAAAAAAATGTGTTTTTCAGTATTCCTTGATTTTCCAGAATTTATACTAGTGGTTGACGACTTTTCTTATAGCCAAATTTGATAAAAGAAAAAAGGGTTTTTTAAGGACGTTCTTAGCTTTCCAACAATATAAGGCTTGTCTTATTTTGACTTTAATAAATAATAATTATTTATTTTCTAATTGAATTCTAACAATAGTCTTGATTGATAGATTGATTGAAAAACACTCAACTTTCAAATGGTATAACATTTTTTGAATCTGAAACATGCATCACATCCTATGATTCGTCTACTACAGGGAAAAAAAATAAAAAATTCATAAGGTTTTGACAAAGATAAGGTGGTCAAACATAGGAGTTTCTGAATTTCTGAAAATCTATAGTAAAAAAATCATAAATAATTATTTACTTTATAAAAAATTATTAAAAAATATGTGTCACATCCGGACATGAGTCTAATACTTATATTATAAATATTACAAAAAATATTATGATTTTTTTTGTGATTAAGGTGGTCATACATACGTCTACTTCTTATATTTTTCCTGAAATTTTAGTACCACTGCATTGAAATTTGAAATTTTCATCAAATAGGATTTAAAAAAAAAAAAAAACTAGTATTTTAGAAACTATATTCAATTTTGTATTGATTGTCTTCTTACATGTTTTAAATATAATGTTCACAACTTATTCAAATTTTCATGTCAAGTTGCATAACTCTCATTTTCTAAAATTTCATTACCACTTAAGGGCCTGTTTTGGCACACCATGATCCTGCACATACCCAGGTACCCATGTAGAAAAGGTTTCTCACAAATAGAGAATGAGAAAATTTATAGAAAATATCATTCTCCAAAAGTGAAAAAATAAGAAAATAAACACGTATGGGTGATAGAAGGA
The DNA here is from genome assembly GCF_030272615.1 of Cryptomeria japonica. Taxonomy (NCBI): domain Eukaryota; kingdom Viridiplantae; phylum Streptophyta; class Pinopsida; order Cupressales; family Cupressaceae; genus Cryptomeria; species Cryptomeria japonica. The sequence continues at coordinate 771,301,757 of NC_081411.1, read as the reverse complement.
GGTGTCAACATGACCCCCAAGGACAACATCCACCATGATTTTATAAAAATATCTCCTCATGAGAGAGAAAGAGTGACGCTGTCAGTCTCAACTATTAGGATTCCTAAATATACGGAAGGGGGGGGGGGGGTGAATCAGTATCTTGCTGGTTAATAGATTTTTTGACCTTATTAAATAAATTGCATTCCAAAATAGTGTGTTGATAAACAAGAATTAATGCAGTAAATATGAACAATAAGCACAACATAGAAAGCACACCATAACACAAGATTTTTAACGAGGAAACCCAGTGTGGGAAAAACCTCGGTGGGATTTGTGACCCACAATTTTCACTCACTGGCCAATGAATGGATATTACTTACAATATGGACCTGCACATGCAAGAAGGCCAACTGCCTAAAGCTCACTGCTTAATTACAAGAAGGAAGTATCACTAACTTACAAAATAGATTATGAAAATCCAATATAATGTACTACTTTAGTTCAACATCTGCTATGCTAGGTTTAATACTGGTTTAAGCTCATACAACAACCATAAACCTTACTCCAGAATCTCCTTAATATTCGCATATTATTTCTACAATAATCTAACCATGTCCGCATCTCCTATGATCTACAAGATCTCATACTTATATATGAGTCTTATTACAATACGCCTTGTCGGCTTGGAAAAAGATATTATAATTAAATACAAAATGCAATATTCAAAATCCTGTCGACTGGGGTGTTGGTAATCATCTTTTCCGTTGTCGGTAAACTATCTACCGATGTAGAGTCTGTCGGTGCTAGTGCCATAGGATTGCAAGGTTACCATCAATGAAAATGCCTTCAATCACCTACAATTTCTCATTGGAGTGTGCAATGCTAACAATCTCCCCCTTTGGTATTGATGGCAACACCCATGAGAAAAACTAAAAAATGTATCCAAAATTTGAAGTCCAAAAATCATACCAAAAACTATGTGCTCCCCCTGAGCAGATGATCTCTTCTGTCCACCATTTTTCTCATCTCTACTACTCCCCCTTTGGAATCAATGAAAAAGGTTGTCAAAATGTCAATTGAGTGTAGTTATGAGCTAGAACCCTGTAACCATTTGGTTGCAATTTGAAATATGTCTGCTAATACAAAATTTAGGCTCTTAGTGAATCTGTCACTGTCCTTCAATGTTGCCTCAATCCTTTGAATTGTACCAGTGAGGATGTGCATTTTATCTTCTGGTGTCTTCAGTCCTTGAACAAGTGCTTCTAATATCTCTTTCCTCAAAGAGATGAGGTTGTCAAGTTTAGGACCAAGTCTACATTTAAGCTCTTTTTCCTTGTATTGTATTCTTTCCTTTTTCTTTTCCAATTTTTCAAGTTTTTCCTCAAAACCTACTATCTCCAACTCTATAACTGATATGGGTTCTAATGAACCGATGAGATTGTCAGCTATATCATTTATTTATGTCTGTACTTTGCTGATCTCCTTGTCTATATCCACTGTCAAATATTGGTCTTACATGTGTCTTTGTACAACTCCTTAAATTCCATTAATATTTTGTTTAGTGCTAGTAGGAGGGTGTCAATGTGTTCCGTGCACTTCTTTATTGTCTCATCAAAGAATTTCTCTTTTTCTTTATTCAATTTCTCTCTAAATGTCTCCTCATTTATCTGTTCAACTATCAATATGGTACCAGTGATATATTTAGACAATGTGTCTAATTGACTTAAAGAATCTTTATTTTCCACAATGCACTTGGGTGCAATCAATTTTAGAATAGGTATGGTATCATCAATAGCCTTATAAGCTAGTACATTACACTCTGTGAGTTTCTTAATTGAATCCAATAATACCTCTGTTACATTAGTTGGTCTGAATTTTGTCATGGAAGAACCAAATGATTGTCCAACTACCTTAACAATCTACATTTTGCCAATGTGAGTAACCTCTTTGCTTATATTGACCTCTAATAGGTCAGTTTTTGTCTGCATTTCAACTAGTAAAGGCTTGGGTTTCTTAGCTGTTTCCGGTGGCATTGTCTCAGTATGAACCTGTACCTCAACCTTTTTCTCTTCATGTTTCTCAGTGTGTACCTCAGTTTGTTTCTCTATGCTCTCTTCTACTGGTTTCTCTGATGTTGTCTTGGTATTCATTGTCTGTTTCTCAGTATGTATTGAACTATCCACTGTTGGTATCTCAACTAGTTTCTCTGTGTTATCAGTTGGTTTCTCTAACTCAGTGGGTTTTTCAATGTATGCACCAGTGGTAGCAGTCACTATTCCAGAAGCCAGGGGATCAACTAATTGTTTAGTTTGTCTCAACCCCAATTTCAACATTTTCAACTATATGCTCTACATGTGTTTCCACTGCAATATTCTTAGTCGGTGGCTCAGTAGCCACATCCTTATTTTCACCAGTGGTTTCCTTATCAACCATAATATTTACCTCTTGTGTATCAATATTCATAGTATATAAAACTTCTGAATCAGGATTGGTGTCCTCATGTGTTGATTCCAACTCAACATTATTAGTAGTCGGTGGTGTATCAATAGTCTCAACTGGTGGAGTATCAGAAGGAGGTGGGGGCAAGTTGTCTGTCACTTTTATGTTGGGAGGTCCACCTACCTTGCCTTTACCTTTATCCTTTTCCTTTTGGTAAACTTTGAAAGTTTTGGGTCGTTTGAGCTCTTCTTGTTTCTCTTTCTCCACAAAGAAGATATCCCATTTATCTATTGTTTCTTTAGTTATTTCATTCTCTCTTCCAACCGTTAAACCCACATGTTGGTGACCACTTGAAAATACTGTCCTATTTGCCTCACTTATTAACTCATCAATTTCATCTACTGATTTAACTGGGTAAACCGCAAGCAATTTTTCTATCTTTATCTTCTTATCCAATTCCATAATAGCTAGTCTTTTTGCATCAAGTCTCCTATACAAGTCACTTGGTAAATCATCTACAACTTCTATCAAAAATTTCTTGTAATCTAAGTGTAGAATGATACTGTTTTCTATGCTTTCCTTTTCTTCATTAGTAAAAGTATCATACAATTTACTGACATTATACAAGTTTCCTTCATCTATTATTTCATTTAAAAGATTGTCTAAAGGAGGAATAACTTGTTTTTCCTTCTTCTTCCTTGGTGTCATTTTCTTTACTGGGGGCCTTACTGGCTGTTGTTTCCTTCTTGTTCTCTTTGGTGTAGGAGAGGGCGCTAGTGAGGGTTTTCTTTTCCTCTCTACTCTCATAAATTCAGCTGGGATTTCACTATTAGATGAAGTTCCAACTAGTGAGAGGTGAGCTTCTGGTTGTAACCCTTCCAAGTCTCTTTCCTTAATACCGGTGATATTCAATATGTTTTCCTTGATCTCTTTGGCCTGTTTTGTTGCTTTTCTGATAGTTTTCTCTCTTTTCTTCCTTCATTTTAGTGTTTGCACTTTTCTCTCAATGGTTTCAATACTACCAAATATTTCCTCTTCTGGTTCTCTAGGGGATTCAAGTAGGGCTTTAGCATATGTCTCAATTATGTTTATATCAGTCTCATAACCCATTTCTATTACCCAAACAGTTTTAGGAACCACTGCCTCCATCCATATTTCATCTTTCTTTATAACAAAACATATTTCCTTTTGATATTTGTCAACGATTCATTGAGATAACCTTTCCCTTGTTTTCATTCTATCCTTAAATTCTTGGAAGTGTTCAATTATGTTGTTTTCCTTGTCATCTCCCATGTCGCTAAAGATATCCAAAAGTTGTTTACCTACCGGTATGTCAAAACCAAATTCTTTCCTGCCTATATCGGGAACTTTGTTAGTAATGTATAGCATTAGGCACACAAGTAGATTACCAAATCTGAAAGTACCTTTCTTATCACCTTTAATTTTTTTCAGATTATCAATCAATTCATCCTTTAGCCATTCACATATGTCAATCTTAGTGTTACTGTTCACCATGTCATAAGCACTCTTGATACATAAACTAGAAACATAGTTCAATCTGTTAGCATGTGTAGTTTTGTATCCTAGTATCATTCTAATGAATCTAATATTTATATCTTTCACATCATTAACTCTCAAGGATCTGCTATCATGGGTTGCACTAGTTAGTGTCATCATAGTGTTGTTTGGAACTTTCTTAGATTTGTTAGGCCTGCTATCGGTGGAAGGTAAGCCAGTCACTGCCCTAATTGCTTCTTTTGTGATCTTGTGGATGGAGTCAAGCCAAAAGAATTCTCCATGAACTCTACTAAGTACAATCCTCACAACTTCCTTAAGAAAATATGGAATATCAAGTATTTCCACAAAACGTAGGGTTTCTATGATCTTATGTTCAGGTTTCACAATACCATTCTCATCACAAATTACAGTCTTATACATGTTCATAATTTCATCAGCACCTAGTTCCTCAATATGACAATGTATGTATATCCTAGGGTCTTCTGCATATGGAACTCCTTTAGGGATTTTAGAGAATGCACCTAGGGTATCATGCTGCTTCACTACTTCGAGTATGATTTAAATATGGGTCTAGGGCATTTAACCACTTCAACAATAGTAGGGTTTGCAATGAAGTCAGGTGCAGAGGAGGAAGCCATTGATAAATACCTTAATCTGCCTTTAGGTTCAGATGCTCGAAATATTTTTCTTCACTTCTCACTATGGATGCCTTCACTCGGGTTTTTCATGCTCTTAGGAAATTTGAATGCTCGATGAGTGAAAAAGAGTGAAAAACACTTGCTTTATAGTGCCATTTCCTTCAACTACCACAATAAATGCCTGTCAGTTAAGTGAAACTTAACTCATCTACCAGTAAAGAAGAATTCCATCTTCTTACCATCAACCGAGGGTAAACTAGCATGCTTTTCAATTAGTTGCCATACCCCAAAAAGGTTTCTTTTCAGTTAGATGAAGAATCTCCTACCGGTGGAGTGATACTCTATTCTACCAGTGAAGGAATAGTCTCATCAACATTCTGTTCTCTTTTTCTAATCCATTGTTTTGAAAATTATTTCTTTACCTCTTCAACCTTCTCTTTACCTTTCAAGCTGGGTCCTTTGTTATTTGCTAGTGATGCCTTACTTCTACAAAATTTTGCAATATGCCCAATCTTGTTACAAGCATAATAAGTCACATTATTTTTATGAATAGATTTTCCATATCCTATGCCGGTATGTGTTATGCATTGATTAGATAAGTGACCAAAGCCTCCAAAAACATAACATCTTACATTCATTCTGCAGTTTTTTGAATTATGACCAATTTTGTTGCATTTAGAACATTGGCCGGTGGGTGCATTAGTGTTCTAATAATTTCTAGATCTACACTAATTTTCTCTATGACCATACTTGTTACAGTTAAAGCATTTCCCATTAAATTTGTATGCATTAGGTTGTCTTACTGGTTTACTATGATCATGATTGTTTGTAGTACCGGAGCTTTCACCAACTTCAAAGCCAAGACCATTAGTGTCTCCATTAGGTTTCTGATTTTTCCGCATGTCATCAAGTTCTTCTAAACTTTTCTTGAATTTCTCTTTGTGTTGATTTGCAATAGCCAACTCATTTTCCAAGAAATCCTTCTACCTCATGAGTTCAGTTTTATCATGTTCCAAGTGAATTGGATCTGTCTTCAACATATCATTTTCATGACTCAGTCTTAGATTTTCTGTTCCAGCATCATTGATTCTCCTAGTCATGTCATCTTCATTCTTCTTTCTATCTTCAATGTCTTTACAAAATCTCATAGTCATATCTTGCATCTCATTCCTCAAGGTCATATTCTCTTGCTTCATCTTTCTTACAAGATCATTAAGAGTTTCCTTTTCATCATCATCATTTTGTATCTTCTCATGAATTTCTCTTCTTTTGTTTCTAGCAATAGTAAGATTTCCTTTAAGTCCTTGAATGATTTCCTGTGCAGCCTTTAGATCATCTTCAAGTTTGATATTCTTCAACTTTTCTGCATCATAATCTGCAAGAGCTGTTTCCAATTGCTTTCTCAAGTTTTCCATCTATACTAGTGTTAGAATCTCCTTCAAGCTGTTAGGGTTTTGAAAATAGAGAACCAGGATCTGATACCAATTGTTAGGATTCCCAAAGGTACTGAGAGGGGGGCGTGAATCAGTATCTTTCCGGTTAACATATTTTCTGACCTTATTAAATAAATTATATTCCAAAACAGTGTGACGATAAACAAGAATTATTGTAGTAAATATGAACAATAAGCACAACATAGAAATCACACTATAAAAAAAGATTTTTAACAAGGAAACCCGGTATGGGCAAAAACTCGGTGGGATTTGTGACCCACAATATTCACTCATTGGCCAATGAATGAATATTACTTACAATAGTGGCCTGCACATGCAAGAAGGCCAACTGCCTAAAGCTCATTGCTTAATTACAAGAAGGAAGTCTCATTGACTTACAAAATGGATTATGCAAATCCAGTATATTGTACTTCTTTAGCTCAACATCTTCTATGCCAGGTTCAGTATCGGTTTAAGCCCATACAACAACCATAAACCTTACTCCAGAATCTACCTTAATATTCTCATATTACATTTGCAATAATCTAACCATGTCCGCATCTCCTATGATCTACAAGATCTCATACTTATATATGAGTCTTATTACAATACGCCTTGTCGGCTTACAAAAAGATAGTACAATTAAATACAAAATGCAATATTCAAAATCATGTCAGCTGAGGTGCTGGTAATCATCTTTGCCACTACCGATAAACTATCTGCTAGTATAGAGTTTGCCAGTGCCATTGCCATAGGATTGAAAGGTTTCCATCAATGACAATACCTTCAATCACCTACAATTCTCATTGGAGTGTGCAATCTCAACACCAATCGATGCTGAGAGGGGAGGGGTGAATCAACACTTAATCAAATTCTCCCAATTTAACTTTTATCTTAAATCTTCATTCACCTAAAATCCAACAATAGCCTTAAATATTGAAGTAAAATATGCAAGCATAAAAAGTTGACAATGACACCAAGGAGTTTTCTCGTGGAAATCCACTAGGGAGAAAACCACAGTGTGAGTAGGAGCTCACAAAATTTGTACTCTTCTGGAGTATGCTCGGTTAAGAGCCATCCATGTTAGGAGATTACAACGACACTATTAGGTGCTACCCGGTTAAAAGATTTTGATCAAGGTCGGTTAGTGCCTTTACCCTATTAAAGGTAGCCTGGTTAGAGGACTTAAAACATCAGTTAAGATGTTACCCAGTTAAGGGAATTATACAATGGGACCTATTAAAGTCCACCCAGTTAAGGGATTTATGTTGCACTTGTTAGAAAGAAACAATTGGATGATATGTTAAATTTTCTACTGATAACTTGATCAAATCTCAATGTGCATGTCACTCAATACACATCGGTTGTGACTTCTTTGCACAACATCGGTTCCTTCTGCTATACACTTTGCCCATCACTTGTCCCTTTGCACTACACTCTACCAATCTTTTGTTCTTTGGCTCTACACTCTTCCTATTCATTATTCTTTGGCTCTGCTCTCAGCCGGTTGTCTGTCCTTTGACTATGCACTTAGACGGTTCTCTATCAGTTGACTCTGCACTCAGTTGATCTTCTTCACATACACACTCAACTATGCTAACACCACTTAGCACTTCCTCTCACTCTAATCTTCACCTTGGATCGCCTTCACCAAGATTTACTTGTTTCAAATTTTTTGATAAATTTTTTTCAGAAAGAGCTTCAAAACTCTCTATACATTTTCTGTCGACACCTACAGGCACATCCTCAATGAAATCAATCAAGGATTTTGGAAAAATTAAAATTCAAACTCTCCTACTCTTTCTTTGTGCACTTTCAACAATTGCGACAAGTGTTCAACCAGTTCTGCCACCACAACTCCCAAGGATATAAACCTCTGAGTCATGTTCAATAAAATAAATGCAAACTAGATAATTCACATGTAATCATGCTTGACTACAAGATAACTAAAAGTTAACTTTACTAACAAATGATTTGGCGTAGACACAATCTTACCAACTCATTCTTTGCCACCACAACTAAATGGTTGATCACTGCTCTGAGATTTGTGGTGATTGCTTATCTTCCTTCTATCATACTAGTATGTTACTGCACTTCTTACTTTACTTATTCATTCTTTGGCTGCCGGTTTGTTGTGCTAGCATCATGTCTCTCCCCTATTTTCCAGTGAGTTACCGATTGGTTTGAGCCAACAAGTTTTCTTGCTCGAGTCACCTTTTGTAACTTTACCATCACCAAGGTGACTGATCTTCCTGAATGATAGATTGGTTGACTTAATTTATTTTACCTTGAGTTGAAGTAACCTTTGATCATTCAATACCAATGATGTTGCCATTCACTATTGCTTACTGAAAAGCAATGCCACTTTACCTTATAGTACTTCACCAATTAGTGTCTTCATCGGTAAGTGTTGGACACCAATGACAAACCTTAGTACATAAACCAGTTTACTAGATTGACCAGTTTTGTCAATGCCAACAATCCAACAATCACCCCCTTTGGTATTCATGGCAAATACTTCAGACTCTGGCTAATAAGATGCAAGGTTCTTCATCTCTATAATAGTAACAATCCATTCATTCCACCCTATGTGATGAATATCTCCCCCTATCATTGAAATTTTCCAATGCTCGAATACTTTAAACATATCTCCACATTTGGTAACAATGCCAAAGAATCCTTGCTGGACACTTATAAGACTACTCCCCCTAATCGGAGTAGTCCACATTCATCAATCTAGTTGTTTCTAAAAAGAAAAACTTTGAAAATCATACCAAATTGATGTAGAACTTTGATTGCTTACTTTATTGAATGGAGGGGCATAACCCCCAACTTACCTCTAAGATAGTCAAAGGTGTCCTTCTGTAGTGGCTTGGTGAATATATCAGCCACCTTCTCTTATGTTGGTATGTACTCCAACATCACTTCCTTTTCTTGAACTTGTTCCCTAAGATAGCGATATTTGATGGCTATGTGCTTCATTTTGGAGTGCATCACCGGGTTCTTAGATATGTCAATGGCACTGGTGTTTTCACAATGAACTACTACTGGTCCAACCACTTTTTCTTAAATTCCTTCCAGCAGTTGAATGATCCAAACTATCTGTGTGCAGTTAACTACAACAACTACATACTCAGCCTCAACTATAGATTGAGATATGCAATTTTGTTTCTTGCTTGTCCAGGATACAATTCTTTCTCCAAGAAAGAATTCTCCTCCACTAGTGTTCTTCCTATCATCAATATTTCTAGTCCAATTTGAATCATTGAAGACACTTAGACCAAAATCTCATTTGTATGGATACCAGAGGCCATTCTCATCAATCCCTTTTAGAAATCTGAATATTCTTTTGACTACCATCATGTGAGTTTCTTTTGGATTTACTAAAAATATGGCAACCAACCCAACAACTTGTGCTATGTTTAGTCTACTATGTAAAAGATACTATAATTTACCGATCATGGACCGATAAAGTGTCTTATTCACTTCTGCAGCCTCATCATATTTAGATAGCTTGCAGCATGTAACCATTAGAGTTCCAACAGGTTTGCAATCCTCCGTTCCAAAATTCTTAATAATTTCTCTTATGTACTTGATCTGACTGATAAAGATGCCATTCTTTTCTTTAACTGAGAGACTTGCAGGCCAATCAAGAACTTAATCTCACCAATCATGGACATCTGAAACTCTTGCTGCATTTGTCCTGCAAAGCTCCTGCTCATCTCATCATCTCCCCCAAAGATGGTGTCATCCACAAAGATCTCAGCAATTAGGTGTTTTCCTTCAGTTCCACTCTTTAGATACAGGTTACTGTTATCACTAGTTCTTTTGAACCCAATGCTTAGAAGATATGAGTGTAACCTCTCACACCAGGCTCTCGGTGCTTGTTTCAACCCATACAGAGCTTTCTGCAACTTGCATACCATATTTCTCCAATCTTTAGATGCAAACCCTTCCGGTTTCTCTATGTATACCTCTTCCTCTAACACACCATTTAAGAATGCTGATTTGACATCCATTTGGTATACTTTAAATCTTTTATAAGCAGCGCAGACCAACAAGATTCTGACCCCTTCCAATCTAGCTACCGGTGCAAAGGTTTCTCCATAGTTCAAGCCTTCTTCTTGAGCATAGCCCTTGCAGACCAATCTTGCCTTGTTTCTTATTACCTTGCTAGTTTCATCCATCTTATTTTTGAACACCCACTTGGTGCCTATTACTTTTTTTATTTTTCGATCTAGGTACTAGAGTCCATTTATCATTTTTCTCTATTTGTTCCAGTTCTTCTTCCATTTCTATGACTAGACATCATCTTTCAAAGCCTGCTTTTTTTTTTTGGGCTAAAAAATGGAGAGAAGACACTCATTCTCTCTTGCTCTTCTTCTGGTTAGAACTCCTTCATCCTTGTCACCGATAATGTCTTTTGCAGAGTGATTTTTTTTGACATATTTCGCTAGTGCCGGTTCATTCCTTGGAGCTTCTACCAGTTGTGCATGTTCTATTCCATAGTCTTCTTCATTTGCCACTTTGACATGATCTTCTTCTATAGGATCCACCGGTACATTGTAGTCAAACCCTTTATAGTCTCCAGGTTCACTTTTACTATCCTGTTCATTTTTCTTAGAGTACACATCTACTCTGACATTTGTACTTTCCACAATCTTACCAGTTCTTTTGTTTAGACTCTGGTATGCCTTTCTCTTTGTTGAGTAACCTAGGAAGATTCCCTCATCACTCTTGGGATCAAATTTTCTAGTGTACTCGTCTCTTTTTATATAGCACTTGCTTCCAAATACTTTAAAGTAACAAACATTAGGTGAATAACAACTCCAAGACTCATAAGGAGTCTTGTTTGTCCCCTTCTTTAGTTTTATCTAGTTCAAAGTGTATACAATAGTGCTTATGGCTTCTCTCGAGAAGGTAAGTGGGATATCCTTTTGTATCATTAGAGTTCTGACACAATCAATAAGAGTGTTGTTTCTTCTTTCAACAACTCCATTCTACTGAGGTGTTCTAGGTGTAGACATTTGTCTCATGATTCCCTATTCCTCACAGTGGTTCATGAACTCTTGAGAAGTGAACTCTCCTCCTCTATCTGATCTTAAGTACTTCAGATTCTTACTGGTTCCTCTTTCTACTTGAGCCTTAAACACCTTAAACATGTGAAAGGCTTTTGATTTTTCTCTTAAGAATACAACCCACATCATCCTTGAGAAGTCATCCACAAATAACATAAAATAACAGTCTCCATAGAAACTCTTAGTTCTCATGGGACCACACAGGTCTATGTGAACTAAGTCCAACACACTTTCAGAAGAGAAAGTTTTATTGCTGAAACTAGACCTGGTCAACTTTCCTAGTTGACACTCTTTGCACATAGTATTTTCAGGTTTTACAATGTCAGACATACCTCTGATAGATTTTTTCTTACTGACTTTAGCTATGATATCAAAATTAACATGACACAATCTTTTGTGCCACAACCAACTATCTTCTACCTTAGCCACTAGACAATTACCTATGCTTGTGTCTAAATGGAACAAATTTCCTCTTGACTGTTTACCGGTGGCAATTAGACTTCCAAAATTTCCATTTATCTTACATATCCCTTCATTGAACTCTAACAGGTAACCTTTATTGTTAAGTTGTGCAACACTTAATAAGCTATACTTTAATCCTTCTACCCAAAAGACATCATCACAATTTGTCTTATCATTTAGGGCTATAGACCCCTTATCTCTTACTGCACAGAGGGCATCATTTCTGAACCTCATTGTTCCTCCATTCCAATTCTCCATGCTGAGGAACTTGTTTCTGTCACCAGTCATGTGATGAGTGCAACCACTATCTATCACCCATTCTCCACACTGGTTTGTGCTAGAGATAAATGCCATATCTCCTTCCTCTATGTTGTCCTCTTTGACTACCACAAAGGCAATGCCATCATCATCAAATCTCTCTGATTCTTCATCAGTGACTTCTTCTTCTGCAAGATAACATTCCTTCTTGCTCTTGTCCTTGTAATTTCTAAAATTGTCCTTTATGTCTCTGTCATTGTCAAGGCATCTTGAAGCAATATGACTTATCTTATTATAGGAGAAGAATATTAAGGGTAACTTACCTTTGTATTTACCTTTACCTCTTGGAAATCTTCTTGCTAGTAGAGCTTCAATCTTGTCTTGCTCATGTTCCTTAGAGAGCAGATTTCTATTCTCATGAGAATGATCGGTTCTAGTAGTAGAGCTACTGTCGATTTCTTTCCTTCTCCTTGTGGGTGTATGCACTGTGGATGATTTGAATGCAACATCAATATTTGGTACACTATTATCATAAATACTCAATTTCAAAAGCGGTCAACTTACTGATTAGTGAGTCAAGAGTTACACTGATTGTTCCCAAGGATCTGAGTTCTTGGATAGCAGAGACCCTTATGGCATATTGTGGTAGCAGAGTTCTCAGGATTTTGCTAACCACATCCTCCTCCTTGATTTTTCCTCCTGAATTCTTGATAGAATTTACTACATCCATTATCCTCTTGATATACTGCTCTATGTTTTCACTTTCTTGCATTCTCATCTCATCATACTTTCCTCTTAGGCTGTCAACTTTGGCCTTTTGAACATTACGATCTCCCCCATAGACTATCTTCAACTTATTCCATATCTAGAAAGATGTTTTCAAATCTTAAACCTCAACAAATTTATTATCTGAAAGAGTACTAACAATCAGATCCATAGCAACAGTATTATCTTGCCTTTCCTTTATGTGGTCAGGAGTAAGAATCCCTGAAGGTTCATTGTACTCTATGACCATATGGTTCCAGTAGTGTTCACCTAAGGATCTTAGATAAAGTTACATTCTCCCACACCATAAGATGTAGTTCTCCTTAGAGAACTTAGGGCCCTCCTTACGCATTATCTTGGATCTCTCCATAAGCTGGTTAAGCTTCTTCTAATTCTAGGGACCTCTGCTCTGATACCAATTGTCAGTCCCAACTAGTGCTGGGAGGGGAGGGGTGAATCAAAACTTAATTAAATTCTCCCAATTTAACTTTTATCTTAAATCTCCATTCATCTAAAATCCAACAATATACTTAAATACTGAAGTAAAATATGCAAGCATGAAAGTTGACATTGACACCAAGGAGTTATCTTGTGGAAACCCGATAGGGAGAAAACCATGGTATGAGTACGAGCTCACAAAATTTGTACTCTTCTAGAGCACACGTAGTTAAGAGCCATCCCTGTTAGGAGATTACAAGGACACTATTAGGTGCCACTCGGTTAAGGGATTTTGATCAAGGTTGGTTAGTGCCTTTACCTTGTTAAAGGTAGCCCGGTTAGAGGACTTAAAACATCAGTTAAGATGTTGTAGCATCATAAATTTTACGCACTTGCTAGGGTGGTACAATTTCACACCTAGTTTAGCACCTACCTTGGTGCATTTTACATTTTGCATTGCATTTCTCCTTTAGCACTTAATTAATCAAATTAATTAGGTCTAAGGTCCTATTTCACCATTCTCCACATCATAAAATTGGGCCCTTTCATTAAAGCGTGCCCTTTTCATTTTATTCCTCCAATACATAATTCGATCAAAAATCCTAATTAAGTCCTATTTTGAACTTGGGGGCTTGGTTTCGGGGGTCAAAACATCTCTAAATCACCTATAACTTCGGGATTCTCTCTAAAATCATCATATCCGACGTCCCTGAAAATTTGGTGAAAAGTTGTCGGGACCGTGGCACCCGGAGTGCACATGGTCCCGGACATTTTTCCCAAAATTTTAGGAGCACAATCCAATCATAAAATAAAGCTTAACCCCAAGAAATTGGCGGGGGATTCAATCTCTAGGTCGGCCAAAAGATGAAATTATGACCTAGGGTTTCATACATAAGAGCTCTCTTTCTTCATTTGAAAGGATCCAATTTTTTTGTTTTCTGGAGCCTCATATGCAGAAAAAGAGTAGATCTTTGAAGACTTCAACAACATTCAACATCCCTCTATCAAGCATTTATCAATTTCATTCATCCATTTAGGGCTTGGAAGACATTGAAGAACAATAGGAGATTACCGATTGAAGATTGGCTTGTACCTCTCCCTTGGGGGTTGGGTATGATTTCATGTTGTTTTCATGTCTTTGCATTAGCTTCAATATATCATCTATTCATGCTTTAGATCATTTTGCATCTTGATTTAGAGCATTTACATTGTCATTTACAAGCAATTAGGGTTTACTTTCTAGGTTGCTCTAGTTTGCTTACTTGCATTTTAGGATCTTGCACACACACAAGATCTGCACACACAATACATTTTACAATACAACTTGGCTATTTGTGGAGGTGGAAATCACTGAAGTGGGGGTTTGACTAAGGCAAAACCTATATAGCCACCCACCATACCCTTTTCAGATATAAGTGCAGGTTTTGGGACTCGGACGATGCCGCAGGTTACAGATCTGGGAAAAGCAGGTCGAGACAACACTCCACACCAAATTGCAGAGCAAAAGATTAGGACAGGGGCATGGGGCACCCTGGTCCTACCAGGACAGGGGCACTGGGTGCCCTGGTCCCTGGGACAGAGGCACTGGGCGCCCTGGTCCTCCTGATAGACAACATTTTTCGACAGTTTCCAGAGTGCAAGATAGCAGTTTCAGGTGCAGTTTCCGGTACAGTATCAGGACAGTGGCACCCGCGCCCCCGTCCTAAACATTTTCCCTCATATTTTGACTCCGAGTACACATCTGTATTCTTGTTTTGTCCTTGTGTTTACAACTGTTCATTGTTTAATCTCGATTTTGCAATCTTGTTATTAGTTCATACATGCATTTTGGGATTAGGACTTGAACTTGCATCATTTTATCTTTCAATTTCAACAAAGGAATAGAAATCCTAATAGGTAGCCCGTGGCTCTCTCTTTCACAAAAAAGAAGTAGCCAATTGTGTGATACCTCTAGGCTCTTTCGTATTCTGTAATGTGTGTCAAAGGGTAGGATTAGGGCATGTTAACCTAGTCTCACTTTTTCCCCTACACATTTTGGTGAACCCGACGTGAATCTATTATTGCTTCCTCTTGCATTGCATTTGTTAGATCTAGATCTAGATTTAGTGTGTTTTCATTTCATTTTCATTAAAAAGAAAAAAAAAAAAGAAGAGTGTGTTTCTGTGCATTGTGTTTTTAAATTTTATGCAATCTTTATTTCAAAATGTCAGATTTTTTATTTGCAAAATGTTCATGCTTATGATGATTATTATGAGTATAGCCAAGATGAATTAGATGAAGCTTTAGATGAGTTTTTGAACCCTAAAGATGCCAAACCTTCATTTTACCAAAAACTCATAAACCTTGTTACTATGCCATTTAGGTGTGATGAGAAAGATAAGTCGAATGGTTCCTCTCAAGGGTACATTCCTATCAACTCTTCCACTAAATCTAGTAACATGGTTGTTTTCAACAATTCCCTCCAAGAGATATCTCCTTTTGAACCAAAAGATAAACCTTTTGATAGCTATGATCATGCTTTGTTGGATGATGCTCCTGATGACTTTGTGGCTTTATCGAAATCTTTAAACAAGAACAAGACTTCTAAATTAGTTAACATGATAAACCTGAATGAGCATAATAAGCCTCTCTTTGAAGTCCAAGGTGCTTATCCTTCAGGTTAATGCTATTTCTACATCTCTATCAATGCAACACCCCAAGTATATTGATGGGGATCCTTCGTGTGCCTATGCCTTAGATGTCTTCCCTACCGATGATGCTTTAGCTGAGTTCTTGGGAGCCTATGACACTCTTCCTCATTATCATCACAATAGGGGACTCCTTTATTGTTTGAACACTGAAGCCTATTTTGGAAAAGAGATTGATAATGATGAGATTGTGAAAGAATTCCCTCAGTTAAAGGATACTCCTCAACAAAGTAATCTTCTTATAAGTGACACCACTGATGTTAAGATGGATACTTGCAATAAAGAAAAAGTTATTAAAATTGGAAAGTGCTTGGATGAAGAAGAACAAAAATAATATGAAGATTTATTGCATGAATTCCCCAAGATCTTTGCTTGGACATACTCTGACATGCCTGGTATAGATCCTAAGATAGTCACTCATAATATTGTCTTAGTTCCCGATGCTAAGCTCGTGAAACAAAAGATTCAAAAAATGAATCCTAAGGTGGCTCTTCTTGTTAAGGCTGAGATTGAAAAATTATTGGAGGCTGGATTTATTCACCCTATTGATTATTCCTCGTGGATTTCAAATATTGTCACTGTGGCTAAACCAGATAATAAAATAAGAATGTGTACCGATTTTCGAGATTTAAATAGAGCTTCTTTAAAAGATGATTTCCCTCTTCCAAACATTGACATGATAGTTGATTCTACAACAGGACATGCCTTGTTATCCTTCATGGATGGTTTTTCAGGATACAATCAAATTTTCATTAACCCTCAAGATCAATTCAAAACCGCTTTCACCACTCCTTGGGGTACGTTTTGTTGGATAATGATGCCTTTTGGACTTAAGAATGCTGGTGCAACTTATCAATGAGCGATGACCTTATCTTTCATGATTATATGCATAAGATTTCAGAGGATTATGTTGATGATATTTTGGCCAAGTCTATTCTTCGCATAGATCATATTAAAATCATTCGTCAAATCTTTGAAAGAGTTCGTAAATATCACATGCGCTTGAATCCCTGAAAATGTGTTTTTGGTGTGGACAGTGGAAAACTTTTAGGATTCATAGTTTCGAATCGTGGGATTGAGGTGGACACTAAGAAAATAGAGGCTATTGTCAACATGTCACCTCCTAGAAATGTGTCTCAACTTAAAAGCTTACAAGGAAAGATTCAAGCTATTCGTAGGTTCGTATCTCAACTTGCGGATCGTACCTTTCCTTTTACTCAACTTCTCAAAAAGAATATCACTTTCCAATGGAATGAAGATTGTTAGCAAGCATTTGAAGATTTAAAAGTGTATTTGGCTAGTCCTCCTATTCTTCAACCTGCCGAACCTTCTAAACCCTTCCTTCTGTATACAGATGCTTCTTCTCATGCTCTCGCAACATTGTTGGCACAACATGATAAAGATGGTAAGGAATGTCCGGTTTATTACATAAGTCGTACCTTACTCAATTATGAGACCTGATATTATGCGATAGAAAGACAATGCTTGGCCTTGGTGTTTGCGACTCAGAAATTAAGACATTATCTTTTAAATTTAGAAGTCCACGTCATGGTAAAGTTTGATCCTTTGAAGCATCTTTTCTCTAAAACTGATTTATCAGGACACGTAGCTAAGTGGGTTATGATGTTAACTGAATTTGACCTTAAATTTGTTTCACAAAGAGCAATTAAAGGGCAAGCATTGACTGATCACTTAGTTGAGGCCCCTTCACCTTTCTCCTTCCCTAATTCTGAGTCTTTCCCCAATGACTTCATTCTTTCTATAGAGAAAGATGAAACTTGGGAGCTATACTTTGATGGTTCTAAGTGTCGTACGGGATCGGGGGCAGGTGTTGTTCTGATTTCTCCTACAAGGAAATCCATTCCCTTATCCTATCGTCTAAATTTCTTGTGTACCAATAACATTGCTGAGTATGAGGCTCTTATAGCAGGAATAAAAGCAGCCTTAGCTCTGAATATAAGGCACATACATATTTATGGAGATTCTCAATTGATTATAAGACAAGTAACAGGACTGTATCAAGCAAAACAAGACAAATTATCACAATATAAAGATCTTTCTATCTCTTTATTACAAAAATTCGATTCTTATACCATGGAACCTGTTCCTCGAAAAGATAATCGACATGCAGATGCAATGGCATGTGTGGCTTCCCTTGTATCTTTAGAGGACCCTGTGGTTGATCTTAAATTTGTTATTCACAACCTTATTTCTCCAGCTATTGTAGATGATTCTAGCCTGGTAACATGTTGTGACTTTGTAGACTCAGATGAATGGTATTCGCATATCGTAAGATATCTGACTGATGGTACCTTTCCTGATTCCGCCAATAGGAACACTAGGGCTAGAATCCGCAAGCTGTCTGCTAGATATCATTCTTTCTAATGTCCTTTACCGAAGGGGTTATGACGGTCTTCTACTTCGCTGTCTTAACAATTTGAAAATCCCCGTTGCTCTTGA
Source organism: Cryptomeria japonica (assembly GCF_030272615.1). Taxonomy (NCBI): domain Eukaryota; kingdom Viridiplantae; phylum Streptophyta; class Pinopsida; order Cupressales; family Cupressaceae; genus Cryptomeria; species Cryptomeria japonica. Next base: position 771,283,599 of record NC_081411.1, on the reverse strand, counting down.
AGAGGCACATTCAGGTGCCTGTGGGGGGCATTTTGGAGGCGAATCCTTGGTTCAAAGATTGCTTCGTATGGGATACTATTGGCAAACTATGCAGAAGGATTCTTTTTCATTTGTTAAGAAACGTCATCAATGTCAACAACACAATAATCTGATTCATGCTCCTGCCCAAGAACTTCATTCTCAAGTAGCTTCTTGGCCTTTCTCCGCATGGGGTTTGGATCTCATTGGTAAAATCTCTCCTCCTTCATCTCAAGGACACACCTTCATTATAACTGCAACAGATTACTTTACGAAGTGGGTAGAAGCTATTCCCCTTCGCTCTACTACTGCTGAAGTGATTTGTCAATTTCTTCTAGAAAACATCATTTCTTGATTCGGGATACCTTCCACTATAATCTCAGATAATGGGACATCATTTAAGAACAAGGATGTGAAGAAATTCCTTGAGAAGTATCATATCAAACATCGATTTTCTACACCATACTATCCTCAATCAAATGGCAAGCTGAATCATCCAATAAGATAATTGAACAAATTCTTCGCAAAACCATGAATAAGCATGGTAAGGATTGGAGTAATCAGCTAATCTATGCTCTTTGGGCCTACCGAACGAGTGTACGAATTGCTACAGGAACTACCCCTTATAATCTTGTTTATGGTGTTGACACTATTATACCTTTAGAGTTAGAGATTCCATCACTTAGGGTTTCTCTCAAAGGTATAGTAGATGATGACTCTTATAGAGAACAATGACTTCAACAGCTTGAGATGCTTGATGACAGTGTATAAACGCTCTTGAGAATATTCAAGCGTATCACAAAACTCTACAACAAAGCTATAATGATAAGGTTATTCAACATTCCTTCTCAGTAGGTGACTTAGTCCTCTATGAGAATCAGTGCAATGTGAATGCCTTACCTGCAGAAAAGGGAAAATTTAGTCCTAATTGGCTTGGACCATATATCGTTATTGAAGATTATGGATGAGGTGCTTACAAAATAGCGGATGTAGACGGTACACCTCTTAAAGAACCTATCAATGCTATGCACTTGCGTAGATATTATGCTTAATTCTTCATTCCTTATTTATCTTCTTTTTAGTTCTTCAACATTGGGTAATATGTTAGTATATCTTAATTAGAGCAAAATAGAGTTAAATGATTTGGTGTTTAATCTATATTGCTTCGTTCTCGACAAGCGTGTTTCTTTACTTTATAGTTTGTCTTGAATTCATTTATGTAAATTGTAAAAGATTTACATTTCCATTATGCTAGCATATTATACAATGTCTTTATGTGTTAAGTAGAATCGTATCATTTTGTGTTTAAGTTCAAAATTAAACCACATTAGTTATATGATTCTTAGAATTAATGCATATTTCTTCCCTATCATCAATGTAGTACTTGATTAAATATTTTAATTAAGTCACACATGTATCAATTTAATCATGGAGCATTGAGAAATCAATCACATGGAAATTAAATCCTGAACATACATGTACACCTACCAAATGTATTAGATTTAATCAAAGAAAAATATACATTGTTTTAAGCATTAAAGATAACACATTTGAGACAAAGAGAAGCATGTATATATATATATGTGGATCGTATACAAATATAAGTCATTATACATCCAAAATATGACCTATCCTACATCATAAGATCATCTCCTATCCCTAGGGTTGGTGGCTAGAGAGTGACGACTAGATGCTCCCTCCTAATCTGGCTGTGCAGGTGGACCCATAGGTGTGTAGCGTGATATAGACCGCGAGTGACTCCGAGAGGAACTCCTACGATCCCTATCCATAAGGATCACATGATAGGAGGTAGCCTCGGCCTGAGCTACTGCTAGATCTCGCTATGTCTGCTGAAGGTCCTCTGATAGAACTCTCTCTCTCCCTCCATATGTCTACCTGTACTCAAAATGGGGAAAACAAGTCCTCATGCTGACCTGTGTTCCCCTAAGGCCTATAAGCAATCTGTGAGGAATGAGGGATCTGTGCCATCGTGGAAATGTCTGTCACTACCTGCTGAATTAGGGAACGCCACTCCTGCACATTAGCTATAGAAGTAGAACAGATTTTTGTATTAGTACCATTCTATATCATCAAAACATTAATCAATCAATATAAATCTACTATCTGGATCTCCCTCACACCAATAGGGATCATGATATGGTAGCATCTGTGACTGGGAACTACTAGGCTCCCCACGCTCAAATAATCTATGCACGATGGGTGTAGGCTGGCCCATACTAGAAACAGGTCTCTGTATCGCCTCATGTTCCCCCTTTTTGGGAATAAGAGGAGGATCTAGGGCTATGGTATCATCTCCTAAATGGTGGGGAGTGGCATCTGACTCCTCCTCATCATCTCTATCCTCATCATCTCTTTCCTCATCCTCATCTCTATCCTCATCCTCGTCCGCATCCTCACCTACATCCTCACTCTCCTCATCTCTATCTGTGTCATCCTCCTCCTCCTCCTCGGCACCAGGCTGATCTCCTATGGGTGGATCAGGATCTCCTGCCTCCTCATGACCCTCTCCCTCCTCTGGCTCCTCCGACCTGGATCCCTGATCCTCATCTCGGTCTCCATGTCTCCATGGGCCTGGATGGCCTGTCGGGTGATCTGGTGGAAAGATAGGCCATGGGTATGATCTCATAAACCATGAGACATACCTGCGCTGTGCTCCAGGCTCTGCAGAGTAGTCAGTGACTACATCCTGATCAGATCCCTCTATATCTGTAGTCTCTGTAGTCTCGATGTCATCTATCGTCGGTCTTGCTACTGCTCTAGGTCTGGGAAGGACTTGTGAGTGTCGAGTATAGATGGGTACATTGGCTGGAACACACTACTCTAGCCCAAACTGCCTCCATACTCAATCGAAGTAGAATGGGACTATGATATGTGAATATCATCCCCATAGTAGGTGGTTCCTCTGTAAGCATGCTAACTGTCTCTCCATCCCATCCCATCTATGCATCCACAGATAGGGTCTCCATATGGTCACCTCGGCTGTCAATCTATCAAAAATCACTCTCCAATATAGCAGATCTCCAAATCTCCACTCGCTGGTAAGTGGATAGGTAAACACCCTAGGTCGCTCGCTAGCCGTACTCATCGGAAAGCTGACAGGCTTGGTGCATGTGAAGTGCTCAAATATCCACACCTGCAGAAGTGTGCATGTCATCAAGCTGCAACCCTGTCCAAACACATACTCCTCAAGGTCATGATAGAGATGTGCAAGCATACTCTGACCCCAAGCATATACTCTCCTGTGTCTCTCCATAGCTCTGATGCACCATGTGAGACCCCTACGCATGTGCGTACCTCGCCCATTAGGGCAGACAGCTAGTGCTATGATGGCAATCATAAGATGTCTCACAAGGGGCACCTCTCCTGTAGGATGTAAGAGCTAGCTGACCATGATGCGACCTCTCATCTCGCTCGGCATGACTCTCCCTATCCAGTATACCTGCTCTCTCTGATGGTCTTCCGCTGACCGATCGGTCGCGTATGTCACAGTAGCTCCTTTGATAGGAAGACAAAGTATGCGGTACACATCCTCAACTGTAACTGTCAGCTCTCCCACTGGAAGATGGAATGTGCATGTGTCAGGATCCCATCGCTCCATCAGTGCCATCAACATCGCAGGATGGAACCGAATAGCTGGCATGAGGATCGCACACCATAAACCCACGATCGACAATGTGTCTCTCTCTGCCTGAGTCAGCTGGGGAATCCGATCTCGCAAACTATGAAGAATCTGTCCTGCCGTATGCTCTCTCATGTATGGGAGACCCTGCAACACAAAAACATAACTATAATCAGTACTCAATCATCAAAATCATTCATGCAAACTGTTGAACATCATATGCTAACCCTGACATCTCTCGCCAAGTCCTGATTGGGACCATGGCGCCCTGTCAGGGACCATGGCGCCCTGAGGGGACCATGGTGCCCTGGGTGGGACCCAGGGTCAGATTCTAGGGCCCGCAAATGATCAAAGAAAGTCAAATGCAGAAAATCAAAAGTCAATGTTCAGTCAACTCACCTCGTCCAGTGGCTCGTCATCGATCACGGCCTGTCGTAGGATCTCAATCCTCATGGGACGCTCTGGTCATCGTGAAGGCATGATGATGGCTATGTGGGCTCCACTGCAATGAATAGTATTCAGAAATCAACAAAGTGACAAATGCAAATGTCACTTTCAAGGTATATACTTTCATTCCTTTACCTTTACTTTCAAAACCCTAATTTTCCTCTATCACTCATTTCATCATAACTTGAGTTTGGGAGATGCGATTTTCAAACCGTTTGTTGTGTAGGAATCGTATTTTCATTCCCCTACTCTCAGGATGTTCCAAAAAGTGCTCTGATGAAGCCTTTTTAGTGAACATCCCTCATCAATACTCTCTTACACAATTTGTCATAAGTAAACATGCTACCCTGTTTCACCTCCCTAATAAGCAAGTCAAAACAGGGGGAGGTATATAGCTACTCACAAATTTCATCACTTTCCTTAGTAAGCATTAGGTGATTTTGTGATCTAACGTGTGTTTTGTAGGGTGCGGTTCCTAACTGTGTACTCCAGATACCGCTGGGGGCTTCGTCTGACAACTTATGGATATATCCTTTTTCAAATAATGTTTACTTTTCTATACTTTAGCTTGCATATGCACGTAGTACTCATATGACCACTAAAGTGGGGGCTAAATGTAGCATCGTAAATTGTACGCACTTGCTAGGGTGGTACAATTTCACACCTAGTTTAGCACCCGCCTTGGTGCATTTTACATTTTGCATTGCATTTCTCCTTTAGCACTTAATTAATCAAATTAATTAGGTCTAAGGTCCTATTTCACCATTCTCCACATCATAAAATTGGGCCCTTTCATTAAAGCGTGCCCTTTTCATTTTATTCCTCCAATACATCATTTGATCAAAAATCCTAATTAAGTCCTATTTTGAACTTGGGGGCTTGGTTTCGGGGGTCAAAACATCTCGAAATCACCTGTAACTTCGGGATTCTCTCTAAAATCATCATATCCGACAACCCTGAAAATTTGGTGAAAAGTTGTCGGGACCATGGCGCTCGGAGTGCACATGGTCCCGGACATTTTTCCCAAAATTTTAGGAGCACAATCCAATCATAAAATAAAGCTTAACCCCAAGAAATTGGTGGGGGATTCAATCTCTAGGTTGGCCAAAAGACGAAATTACGACCTAGGGTTTCATACATAAGAGCTCTCTTTCTTCATTTGAAAGGATCCAATTTTTTTGTTTTCTGGAACCTCATATGCAGCAAAAGAGAAGATCTTTGAAGACTTCAACAACATTCAACATCCCTCTATCAAGCATTTATCAATTTCATTCATCCATTTAGGGCTTGGAAGACATTGAAGAGCAATAGGAGATTACCGACTGAAGATTGTCTTGTACCTCTCCCTTAGGGGTTGGGTATGATTTCATGTTGTTTTCATGTCTTTGCATTAGCTTCAATATATCATCTATTCATGCTTTAGATCATTTTGCATCTTGATTTAGAGCATTTACATTGTCATTTACAAGCAATTAGGGTTTACTTTCTAGGTTGCTCTAGTTTGCTTACTTGCATTTTAGGATCTTGCACACACACAAGATCTACACACACAATACATTTTACAATACAACTTGGCTATTTGTGGAGGTGGAAATCACCGAAGTGGGGGTTTGACTAAGGCAAAACCTATATAGCCACCCACCATACCCTTTTCAGATATAAGTGCAGGTTTTAGGACTCGGATGACGCCGCAGGTTACAGATCCAGGAAAAGCAGGTCGAGACAACACTCCACACCAAATTGCAGAGAAAAAGATCAGGACAGGGACATGGGGCACCCTGGTCCTGCCAGGACAGGGGCATTGGGCACCCTGGTCCCTGGGACAGAGGCACTGGGTGCCCTGGTCCTCCTGATAGACAACATTTTCTGATAGTTTCCAGAGTGCAAGACAGCAGTTTCAGGTGCAGTTTCCAATACAATATCAGGAAAGTGGCGCCCGCGCCCCCATCCCGAACATTTTCACTTAGATTTTGACTCTGGGTACGCATCTGTATTCTTGTTTGGTCCTTGTGTTTACAGCTATTCATTGTTTAATCTCGATTTTGCAATCTTGTTATTAGGTCATACATGCATTTTGGGATTAGGACTTGAACTTGCATCATTTTATCTTTCAATTTCAACAAAGGAATAGAAATCCTAATAGGTAGCCCGTGGCTCTCTCTTTCACAAAAAAGAAGTAGCCAATTGTGTGATACCTCTAGGCTCTTTCATATTCCGTAATGTGTGTCAAAAGGTAGGATTAGGGCATGTTAACCTAGTCTTGCTTTTTCCCCTACACAGATGTTACCCAGTTAAGGGATATATACAATGGCACCTATTAAAGTCCACATAGTTAAGGGATTTATGTTGCAGTTGTTAGAAATAAATAGTTGGATGACTTGTTAAATTTTCTACGAATAGCTTGATCAAATCTCAATATGCATGTCACTCAATACACACCGGTTATGACTTCTCTGCATAGCACCGATTCCTTTGGCTATTCACTTTTCTAGTCACTTGTCCCTCTACACTGCACTTTACTGATCTTGTGTTCTTTGGCTCTACACTCTGCTTGTTCAGTGTTCTTCAACTTTACTCTCAACCGGTTGTCTATCCTTCGGCTTTGTACTTAGCCGGTTCTCTATTAGCCGACTTTGCACTTAGCCAATCTACTTCACTTACACACTCAACTATGCAAAAAACACTTAGCACTTCCTCTCACTCTATTCTTCACCTTGGATCTCCTTCAACAAGATTTACTTTCTTCAAATTTTGTGATAAAAAACTTTCAGAAATAGCTCTAGAAATTTGTATACATTTTCTGTCGACACCTACATGCATATCCTCAATCAGATCAATCAAGGATTTTGAAAGATTTAGAATTCAAACTCTCCTGCTCTTTCTCTACACGCTTTTCATAAATTGCACCAAGTGTTCAACCAGTTTTTCCACTACATCTCCCAAGGATAGAAACCTCCAAGTCATGTTTAGTCAAATAAATGCAAACCAGATAATCCGCATGTAATCATGCTTGGCTGCAAGATAACCAGAAGTCAACTTTCCCAACAAATGATTTTGCGTAGACACAAGCTTACCAACTCATTCTTTTCCACCACAACTAAATGGCAAATCACTACTCCGATATTTGTGGTGATCACCTATCTTCCTTCTAACATATTGGTGTACCAGTATGTAACTACACTTCTTACTTTACCGGTTCATTCTTTGGCTGTTGGTTTGTTGTGCTAGCATCATGTCTCTCCCATGTTTTCTAGTGAGTTACCGGTTGGTTTGAGAAAACAATTTTTCTTGCCCAAGTCACCTTTTGTAACTTTACCATCACCAAAGTGACTGATCTTCCTGAATGATAGATTGGTTGACTAAATTTATTTTAGCTTGAGCTGAAGTAACCTTTGATAATTCAATATCATTGTGGTTGCCATTCACTACTGCTTACTGAAAAGAAATGCCACTTTACCTTATACTACTTCACTGGTAAGTGTTGGACATTAATGAAAAATATTAGTACATAAACATTCCAACAATCCAACAAGACAACTTTAGGTGTCTCATGAGACAAGAAAAATTTAGGTGTCTACATTTTTCTGCTCTTTCAGACAATGCAGCTTGTTGTGTTGGCTCAAAGAAGATAAGATAAACTAATAAAAAGTTACCTCATGATGGGAATGATATGCCCCCTCAAGAGATTGGATGAAAATATTTGAAACGATCACAGACAATCTCTCGATTAAAAAGAAAGGCTAGAAAAGGACTAATAAGATAGGCTGACAAGGTCATGTAGGAAAATGACTGACTTAAGAGGAATAAATAGAATCATGTCTATGTCTTAAAAGGCCAAAATCGATAGTCTTGTGATGAAAATATGCTATAAATTAGATAAGCTAGTGAGAGGATTCACTCAAATAGGCACGCTAGGGAAGACAAACTAAAAACAAGGCTAGAATTGACAATTTTGTGATAAACATGCATTGTCAATTAGATAAGTTTCTAAGAGGATTCACTCAATAGGTGCCCTAAAATAGGTAGGTTTTCTAAGGTAAGTGTAGGATAAGCTATCGAATTGATTAAATCTAGTGAGTTCTCTAGAAAGATAGGATATAGTGCAATATGACAAACATATACAATAGGATGTGTTGAACACAAAAAACCACTAAGAGGGGGGTGAATAAGTGGTTTCTAAACCTTTTCCACTTTCAAAGAAATTTTAGAATACTGGTTATTGTATTAAGCACTAAACAATCAAATTGGTAAAGCAAAGGTAATTCAAAGAGATCAATCATACAAATGCAACCCACAACACTAGCTATACGAGGAAAACCCAATATGGGAAAAATATTAGGTGAGAAATGCTCCTAGAGGCTACTGCTCCATTCCACCCTCACACATAACACACTGGATTAAAAATATTTAGGGCACCAACCCAAGGAGTACCAACCCCTGCACCAAGCTCCAACTTGGTGATGTATATTGAAAATACAATTTTGATACAGTTATGGCTTCTTGTTGCAAATGAATTCTACAACCCTTGATCAAATAACTTACAATCAGTTGACAGTCTTTTCTTCTCTACAGGATCTCACACTATCAGTTGTGATATAAATCACTCTTTCTCACAGTCTCACAACTTGTTATGTCACACTTGGATGTTGTCTTTCTCTACCACACCTCACCAACTTTCTTAACCGCTGGACCTGCTACAGTTAAACTGGTACTCAAACACTGTAGATTAAACCCTCTCACCGGTTTACTTTCTCACTTTCTCTGCAACCTTCTTACAATAAATTCTAAGGCAGAGTGATCCTTCTTTATGTTTAAGCTCTCTCTTCTCTCTTTTTCTTCTCTGCTGCATCATCTTGCTCTGTTTTGAGCTAATCTATTTATCACCATGGTTTCCTACCAAGAATGCATTCAAACACTGAGTGGTTAGGGTTTCCTTTACCTGACACAATCTTCATGAGATCCGATCCAGTCTATCTTAGATCGATCACCTATACTCCAAGAATGCATTTGTACACATTTTTCATTATCCAATGCATACATGCTAAAGATAGTAATCTCGTACATGGTGCTCTACCTTGAAATCTGTCAACTCAAAAAGCGCTCAACTGTTTCCTTTTACAGGTCCTCTTGAAATCTAATTTCCTTTGCATTGATCCAGGTGCCAACTACTCCCCGGTCTTCCTCTGTTGATCTTTCTTCCTCAAGCCACATCAGTTAGTTACAATCTCATGATTTGTGGTTATTTCATTAATTTCGACTAGTTGTTTCAACAACCATGTTGATGTAGGCTTCACTGACTTCTGCATGTTTGCCACCTCAGCTCCACATGGCATCACAATGGTCAATCACATAGCTCACCGATACATAATCAAATCATACTTGAACATTCAGAAAACTCATACTGGTACATGCCTTTATTGGTGAGACCTTGTCCTTTTGCTAACCGATAGTACTCACTACACCAGTAATACATCTTCACCTCTAGTGGTTTGTGATGATTTTAGCATTCTACCTCTTCATAAAAAATAGGCAGCCAACCTCTAGACTGGTTTATTTCTCTACTAGTTGTCCAACATCATACTGTAACTAGGAAAATGGAATGCATCAAAGCAATATTAAACTAGCTCAACCACAAAAGCTAGATTGCAATGATAAGAAATCCTAAAAACATTCAATAAAGGCATGAAGATGAAATACCAAAATAAAATGCAAACTAAAGCATGTATATCCTTCATTGTTCCTCCATTGTCCTTCTTTCTCCTTCAAATTACTTTATTTGTGGATCTCACCTACAAGTGCAAAATGCAAGTATGAAAGCAAGAAAGATTAACAAGATGAAAATTGTAGCATAAGGATACTAGAAGTGTGGTTGATTCATTCATTGAATAAAATCATCTAATTTATAGACAAATTGGAGAGAGGACAAGATTAGCATGAAGAGATTTGAAAGGAAATTCAAATCAAGAATGACAAATTATGCACAAATTATGACAAGATTGACATGCAAGATTGATTGACAAAAATTATGACAAATTATGACAAGATTAAAATGCCATTCCCATGACAAAAGGGAAGAGAGAAAATAGCCTCCATGATTGCAATAAATGGAAGCATAAACATAGGAGAAAATGAGGGAATGAAATTAGGGGGAAAAATTAGAGAAATTGAAGAAAATAGGAGAAATAGAAATTAGGTGAATTAATTAATAGGTTTTCATCCATTAATTAATTCATGAAAGAGACCTAGGACTAAATAAATTAATTTATTTAATCCACCAAGAAGAAGAAAAGGATTAAATGAACAAATCATAAAACCCTAGAAATAAAAGGACAAGGAATCAGGTCAATACAACAAGAAATTAATGTAGGTTCGATCATGATTCTAATTGACAAAGGACCAATGTTGATAAATGATTGAGACTGGCTGACAAAAATCAATGACAAGTTGACCAAGATTGACAAGGAGATCAAATTGATAGGCACCAATTGACGAGGAACAATGACTAATTGATCCAAATTGACATGATTGAAAAGGACAAGGGTCGATGATGAATAGATTGCAAAATGATGAGATTGACAGGGACAAGGATTGATGATGAATCGATCACAAAATGATGAGATTGATAAGAACAAGGATCGATGACGAATCGATCACAAAATGACGAGATTGACAAGTTGATAAGGATCGATGACGAATCGATCGCAAAATGACAAGATTGAAAAGTTGATAATCACAAATGACTACTAAAAGATGATTAAAAGATTGACAAGAGGACAAAACCCTAATTCTATCATCGATTAGGATTGACGATGTCCAAAATGATGATAAATGAGCACACACCATGATGCGACAGGATAAGATCGACCAAAATCATGACTGAAGATTGCTCTTGACAAGACCTAATTTGAAAGCGATAAAAATGAGGAATGCAGAAGGAGGACTCGATGCTCACAAATGATAAAGACCAAGTGCGTAACATAGAATAAATGTTAATGCGATGCAAGAACCCTAAAATAAGGCAATGCGTAAATGTTAAAGTATGACTCTGCAAGCGTTGACCACTTTTAGACGTCTACATTTTGCCCCTCTTTGAGACAATGCAATTTTAAGCATTGTTTCAAAGAACAATAATGAAAATGCTCCAGATAATAACAATGACATATGCATGCCCCCTCGAGGAATTGGTCGGAAAAATCTAGAAAAGAGGCCAATTGATCGATAAGAATGATAGAAGATGATAGGTTCAAACGGATTAAAAATCAGAGGTCGGGTGGACAAATGACAAGCAGTGGAAGGTGCAAACAGATTAAAAATCAGAGGTCGGGTGGACAAATGACAAGCAGTGGAAGGTGCAAAAGATCACGACCATCATAAGATGGAGAGCATGCATGTCCATCTAGGTATTGACAAAGAGCTATATAGGAGATAAGGAGAAGGAAAAGAGTTCATTTGCACTGGCCAAAGTGGAGGAATTGTTGCTCTAGAAAAAGGACCTTTGTAGAGAGATGGTGAACATTCCAATGGCAGATCACCTTGGGGAATGTGTATGCACCTACAGATGATCGGATGACGTGGGAGTAGCGGTATGTAGCTCAAAAACCCCTATGTCAAATTTCATGAATTTTGCTTGCTTGTGAGACATTGCAAGGCCCACAGGGGTAGGAAAAATGGAGATCTGTGCCTCTGTAGATGCATTATGTGCCTATGTAAGGGTGTTCTGTGCTTGTGTAAGGTACACAGGCACAACTTGATGCTGCATAGGTGCAAGACATTGTACACAAGCTCAATTGTGCACTGATGACTCTAATTTGACCAAAAACAACACGTAGATGATCTTGAAAAGAGGGATAAGGGTAGGATAGGTCAAAAATAGATAAGAAAACCTTGATTGGTGCATGGAACAAGGAAATATAGCCCTTAGGAAACAACCTTAAAACTGACAAATTGTGCATATGTCAGCTTCATATAGCTACAACGGAGACAATGGGATTGGAGATCAGATGTTGTAGATGCTAGGATGACAGAGGAGTATGAGTGATGGTTTTCATGACGATGGCTAGTGCCATTGACGGATCTTGATATTCCAGTACCTAGGAGACAGGAGGACTTCCCACTTGCTGGAGAGGAGGAGTATGATGACGGGGGAGATGAGGAGGAGGGAGATGATGAGGATGAAGCTGATGAGGAGGGAGAGGATGAGGAGGGAGATGATGAGAATGAGGGGGATGAGGATGAGGGAGATGAGGATGAGGGGGATGAGGATGAGGGGGTTTAGGATGAGGGAGATGAGGATGAGGCATTGCAGGATATACCCATAGGGTAGGAGACAACGAGCATAGAGGAGATGCAAACATGTAGGGCCACCATAGCGAGTCAGCATGATTACATTACCACATTAGAGGGACAAAATGCTATCTTGAGGATAGAGCAGGATCAGTGGTCAACTGAGAGGAATAGGTACAAAGCAGAGATAGTTAGGCTGACAATGGCTCGAGATACAGTGATAGCCTAGGCATAGCAAGTAAAGTAGAGAGTGACCAAGTATGTTGGGTCGATTAGGGATGCTAGTGCGCATGAGATGGCACAGATGTTATTAGAAGCTAGAGATGAGATGTGCCATTTGAGAACTTTATATGAGAGTGCAGTTCCACCAAAGCAGTGAGCAACGTCATATCAATCATGATCAAGGACAAAGAGCATGCAATGCTCTTGGAGGTCACTGAGCAGCATGGGGGTGAGTGGACCTATGAGACCACCGCAACAAGGATAAGGGATAGGAGGGATGTCATCCTTGAGACATGGCAGGGATGAGGAGGATAGAGGGAGCACCCAATGACAGAGGCATGTGCTCCTTATGACGGGGACATTTGATATTATGTACTCAGCTTGCAGGTCTTACATGGGACAGACAATCCAATTTTGTACTCTGATACTATTTTCTTGATATATGATATGATATGCCGCTATATGATGCGATGCAATGTGTTATGGCTTATGTTTACTTTCCATGTATGGATGTCTTATGCACTGTCTCTATACTATATTTGGAACACGTATGAATGTTGTTTATGTTTTTGAGGCATGTAATGGATAAAATGCTTTGTACAGGCTTGATATAATGCAAATGTACTAACCCATGAATGCAGGATGCAACGTATTAATTTGGAGATCGAAGAACCAAATTGGACGGACTGCCAAGACTGACAGAAGAAAATTTAGATAGAGGACAGTTAGAGATGAAGGAAAACTTGCTTTCGCAAATGCACATAAGTAGGTGAGAACCTTTATTTATTGTAGCAAAGCGGATGCAGAGCATCATGGCATTGAAGGCCAGAGCTAGAATGCAACCCCTTTGGCAAAAGATAAACAGATCACACACAAGGAATGAGTGAAGCATCGTAGGGTGCATACATCAAGGGTCGAGGTATGTGCGGTGTTCACAAAGCAAATGTACTTATCACGGACACCAATGATATAGTTGCCCCAGTTTGTGACAAACATTCCATAAACAACAAACACCACAAAAAAAAGGAAAGGGACCATGAACCATCCTGGTCACTCTAAATCACTCAGTGACATCCTTGAGCAACATAGGAACATGATTGAAGAAAAAGATAAATCAGTAAAAAGATAAGACGCACAAATTCAACCAAGTCAAACAAACAATCTGATCGTCATTATCAAAAGTGGAAAACAAGAATGATCATGCTATCTGGTTTTAGGGAATGTGGTACCCTGTCTAAGACAGGATACAGTCTAGTTTCGAGTATACCACACCCTGTATAAGACCCATGATAATAGTGGCAAAGACAAATGATATTGATGTTGATTGATTGAGATGACAATTTTGATCAATTTGAATGTCTGGTTTGATTGAAAAGTTCATCTGTTAATGCGCAATTTCATTAAAGCACAATGTTTGATTGTCATTGGATGTATGCTCAACGATCTGTCTATGCACAAAGGGGACCATTTATTGACAAAATGCAAAATTCCAAAGGAATTGTTTTTTGATTTTGATGTTTTGAAATTTTTTTGTTTGTTTTTCAGGACTTTATTTGACTTTTTAGGGATTTTTTCAAGACATTATTTGATTTTTTATTTTGGATTATTTTAGGACATTATTTGATAAGAAAGATCCAATAATTGATCATGACAAGGAGCACACACTCGATGAAAATTAAAAAGTCATATATAGTGACCAGGACCAAAACATATGCACAAGGACTGGAAACCTGAGTATACAAGACAATGATGTTGACCAATCACAGGCCTAGAACAGAACATTGGGTCAGGGCAAGGATAAGCGTGATAAACCTGGGGGGGGGAAAGTATAGCTAGGGGTCATGATAGATAGCAGAGCAATAGTCTTTTACACATGGTGCCTATTTGTCAGGTTTTCACCATGGTACTTGCCCAAAGCGCCTGTTTGCTAGGTTTTCACTAGAGGGTGAATGATTTTTCTTTACTTTTTGTTTTTCAATTTTTCACTTTTTTAAATTTTTTTTAAATTTTTCACTTTTTTTTAATTTTTTTGTATTTTTCACTTTTTTGATTTTTTTGTATTTTTCCAAGATCATATTGAAGAACTGCTGATAGAAAAACTATGCCCAGTACCATCAAAGATGCATGCCATTTACAGGATCTGACAGAGGTTCACCATCTGGGGTTGCAAGCTAATATGCCCCTGAACCATAGGCTGCAGTAACTATGAAAGGCCCAACCCAATTAGGCTCAAATTTTCCTTTGAGGATGTCAGTAGATTGGGTATTCTTCGAGTTTGCCTTTAGGACCAAATCTCCCACTTCGAAGTGTCACCCTTTGACCTTCTTATTATAAGAGTGACGGAGACGGTTTTGATATGCTTGCAAATGTGTCAGGTCTGTCTAATGTTTCTCATCTAACATCTCAAGCTGATGCAGCCTAGAGACTCTGTGCATCTCATCATCAATCAAATGTTGTAGGGAAACATGCAAAGAGGGAATTTCGACTTCCAAAGGTAAAATGGCTTCCGCACCATACACCAAGAAATAAGGTGTTGCACTAGTAGGTGTGCGGATGGAAGTGCGATAAGCCCATAGTGTTGGGTTCAACTATACATGCTAATCGCGACTAGCATCATTGACAACCTTTTTCAAGATCTTAATGATGGTTTTATTTGATGCTTCGGCTTGACCATTACTTTGTGGATAAGAAACGGTGCTGGATGCGAAATTTGTCACAGAGTTCCTTGACATCTTTATTTTTGAATGGACGGCCATTATCTGTGACTATTGCAAGGGGAACCCCATATCTGCATATGATATAATTTAGTAGAAACTTTGAAATTTGAACACCAGTGATATAGGTCATAAGGATAGCCTCGATCCATTTTGTGAAGTATTTTGTGGCTATGATGATGAATTTGTGTCCATTTGCAGATGTCGGGTGAATCTTGCCAATAAGATCCAATCCCCATTAAGAAAAGGGCCACAGAGATATGACAGAGTGAAGTTCTTGGGCTAGTGCATGAATGTAATTTCGTGTGTTTGACATTTGTAGCATTTCTTGACAAAATCATGAGCATCCTTTTCCATAGTGGGCCAATAATATCCAGCATGAACCAACTTTTTAGCTAGACTCAAACCATTGAAATGGCCCCCAAATATACCATCATGAACCTTGCGTAAAGCCATTTGTGCCTCATCGAAATCCAAACACCTGAGGAGGATGTGGTCGAAGGAACAATGGTAAAGGGTGTCTGCGATGATGACATATTTGGTAGTTTGGCATATAAAGGCTTGGCGTTGGTTAGAGGAAAGGTTAGGTGGTAAGGTTTGGGATTTCAAATACCGATAGATGTTATTGTACCATGGGGAATTAGGACCAACAAGAACACACATCACATCTGCTGTCGATATTTCAAAAGAAGGCACCAGCAACTGTGCGACCAAAAATTCACATCTGTCCATATTGTGGGGCATATGTAACATGGAAGCAATAGTTGCCATAGCATCTACTGATTTGTTTTGAATTCTTGGAACTTGACTGAAATGGATATCTGTAAATTTTGTCTTGAGGAAATCCACCATATGCTTGTAGGTAAGAAGCTTTTCATCTTTTGTTTCATAGTCATCATTCACTTGACGGATGACTAACTGGGAATCTCCATAGACTTGCAAATGTGTAATGTTCCATTGGATTGCTATTCTGAGCCCTATGACCAGAGCTTCGTACTTTGCAATATTATTGGTGCAATGGAAAGTGATCCTATATGACTTTGGGATAGCATCTCCTTGAGGGGTGACAAGAAATATACCTACTCCTGAGCCATACTTTGTGTGAGATCCATCAAAGTATAATTGCCATTCCTTAGAAGAAGTAAGAGCAAATACTAAGTCATCAGGAAAATCTATCAACATTGGATGATCATTATGAATAGGTGCCTCTGCAAGTTGATCTGCTATGATTTATCCTTTTATTGCCTTTCTCTCAATGTACTCAATATCAAACTCACTTAGGATCATAACCCACTTTGCCAGGCAACCTGTCAAGGCTGCCCTGCTAAGCAAGTATTTTAAGGGATCAATTTTTGCAACTAGCAATGTTCAATGATTTAACATATGGTGTCGAAGCTTCTATGTGGCAAATACCACTGCTAAACATGCCCGTTCACTAGTTGAATAATTTAGTTCATAGCCCACTAGTGTCCGACTGATATAATAAATAGCCCGTTCTTTGCCTTTCTCATCTTGTTGGGCTAAGAGAGCTTCCAATGTTGTTTCAGTTGTAGAGATATACAATATGAATGGCTTCCCTACTATAGGAGGCATTAGAATAGGTGGTGACATCAGATAATCCTTGAGAGTTTGAAATGCTGATTGACATTGCTCAGTCCATTTGAAAGTGACACCTTTATGCAATAAATGTTGGAAGGGATGACATTTGTCTTCCAAGTGAGCTATAAACTGGCGGATTGACTGTAACTTCCCTTGCAAACTTCTTAGTTGACAGAGATTGGAAGGAGGAGGCATGTCCATTATTGCTTTAACTTTTTCTGGGTCTACTTCTATGCCTCTGTGAGAAATAATATACCCTAATAATTTGCCAGTTGTGACACCAAAGACACATTTCTTTGGGTTGAGTCTAAGCTTGTAGGTTTCCATTCGATCAAAGATTGGGCCAAGGATGGCTAGATGACTATCTCTTGTGATGGATTTGCATAATAGGTCATCAACATAGTCTTCCATCAAAGTATGCATAAAATCATGGAAAATTGTTGTCATAGCTCTTTGATATGTTGCTCCAGCATTTTTAAGGCCAAAGGGCATCACATTCCAATAGTAGGTACCCCAAGCACATGTGAATGCAGTCTTATGTTGATCTTTAGGAGCAATGCGAATTTGATTATATCTGAAAAAACCATCCATCAATGATAGCATCTCATATCCAGCAATCATGTCAACTATGATGTCTATATTCGGCAGTGGAAAGTCATCTTTAGGGCATGCTTTATTGAGATCCCTAAAATCCATACAGATTCTGATGCCCCCAGTTACTTTGCTAACTGGTACCAAATTTGAAATCCAATCTGCATAATCAATTGGTTTGATAAAGCCCACATCTAATAATTTTTTGAGTTCTACTTTGACTAAGAGAGCCACTTGGGGATGCATCTTTCTGAGTTTTTGTTTGACGGGATTGGCATCCGGTTTTAATGGCAAGTGATGAAGGACTAATTCAGGATCAAGGCCAGGCATATCTACATAAGACCATGCAAAATTGATCTATTTCTCAAGAAAGAAATTGACAAAATCTATCCTTTCTTGTTTTGATAGAGAAGCAATGAAATGAATGACCTTAGGGTTGTCAGGTGTACCCAAATTTATCTCTTCGGTCATTTCCACAAGCAATGTTGATTTATCCCGACTTGATGAGGGTATGTCCAATCTTCCACCTTTGGGCACCTCATAGAGGTTTTCACCCGCAGGTACGTCTTTTATTTTTACTTTTTCATGATTAGAGAGTGCCTTATGGTTTTCACTCAAAGACCCATTCTTTTGATTTTTTACGTTTTCTTTGTCATTTTTATGACTAGAAGATGGAGTTGACTCCCCAAAATGTGTTGTGGAATCTAAATCAATAGAAAACCCTACCTTATGATCGCCTTGTGGTATACCTTCCCGTAGTCCAAGGAATTCTACAATTGCTTCATCATTTTGAAAACAATCTAATTTGAGTGGTTCTTGTTGGTCCTGTTGGATAATCTGTGGATAGACAAGGGGCATGTCATCATTTGTTTTAGGGAGATTTAGGGCCAAGATGGTAAGGATAACGATGTCTATGGTATCACTGTCTAAACTGCTCGTATCTGATTCAGAGCTTGGGTCCCAAAATGACTCTATCCAAGCATTATGACATGTTTTGGGAGGGGGAGTTATTTCATGTTTGTCTTCCATGGGCAAATCATCAAGGTCAAGGAAAATATTTTCAAGGGCATAGGAGCTAGAAGAAAAGGAACTCCATTCCCATTCATTGGAATCAGTTTCAAGTTGGATATCCTCAAGTGTTGTTTCAACATCAGAGTCATGCCCCTTTCCACACGTGGTCACTTTGGTAGATGAGGTTCCAATTCACAATGGTACAAAACCTAACCCTAAAGCTGGATGTCGCATCTCAGGTATAATAGGTTCTAGTCTTCCTTTCTTGTCAGGGCCCAAACCACTACAGCCATCATATCCCTTTTTCTGCATTATAGTAAACCCTTTTCCATACCGCTCCACTGGCAATTTGATATGTGGTGTATCAGTTTGGTCCTTATAAAGCCAATCTGTTACATCATCATCTAAAGTTTCCTTGTTAAGTTCACCCCATTTTGTAAATGTAGTGGGGGGCTGATATTGAATGACTGTCTTAGGTTCCTTTTGCAACAAATGTGGTTTTCCATGTGATTTGGGAGATATTGGTAAATTCCCAATGAGGAATGTTTGAGCCATTGAATACTCTCCGCATCCTTGGTCCTGTATCTTCAATTTTCCTTTGATAGCATCTAACAACTTATTAGGATCCACATAATTATGTGAGTGGGCCTCTCTATTGACTGGGACTTGTTGCTGTGAGGAATCTTTTAGATTAGCACAAAATTGAAATGGATTACGATCTCCTGGAATTGTTATCTCAGTCCCATTGTAAGGATATTTTAAACACTGATGATAAGTAGATGGAATTGCTTTCATTGCATGAATCCACGGACCACCAAGAATCATATTGTAAGGGAGATCAAGTTCTAGGACCTATATGAAAGTATTTTCTGTCACTGGACCTACTCTGATAGGCAATGAAATTACCCCTTTAGATGGGGGCTCAACATCATCATATGCTTTGATTGTTATTCTTCTGGAAGAATCAATGTCATTTTCTGTATAACCAAGACCAATGACCACTCTCAAGGTACAAATGTTAAGACCTGCTCCGCCATCTATCAAGACTCGTCGGATCTTGCAATTATGGACAAAAACTTCAAGATGTAAAGGATCATTATGAAGGAGTTTATCAGTGGAAATATCGTTATCAGAAAAGGCAACATGTTGGGAAATAGCGAGATGTCCAATTCGGGCTTGAAACTGGTCAACATCAATGTCTGTCGGGATAGTGGACTCAGTTAAAGCTTTATCTAGGACTGCGTGATGCATAGGGGACATTTTCAACAACTCAAGAATTGATATTTGTGCAACTGTCTTTCCCAAATGATCTAGGAGATTATACTGACTCATAGGAGTTGATTTGGGAGGAATTGCAGGAACTCCTTTTAGGACTGTTTTGGATCGACGAGTGGTGACTGCGCAAGAAGGATCTTGTCTCTTTATTCTTATGGTGGAAACATACTCATTTGACACTTGAAAACAATTGATGACATTGTTATACCCAATATTTGCATAATTAAGATTCGTTGTTTGGGTAGAGTTTGAAGAAGATGCTTTACCCTTGTCATGATCAAGTAAAGGAGTTTTGAAAATTGTATGATCAGTGTTAGAGGTCACGTTGGGTGGGTCTACCTCAATTACTCCTTGATCTAACAAGTCTTGAATCATATGTTTCAATTGAAAAAATGATGTGGTTTTATGTCCTTTTGATCGATGGTATTCACAATATGTATTATCATTCCACCAATGCGGCTTTACCAATGGTTCTTCCTTGACATCAGGTAACTTGATAAAATTTTCTTGTATCAATTGTTTCATTACCGATTCAATAGGCTCTCCCAATGGCATAAACTGTCGAGGAGGCCCAGCCCTTGATCTAAAAGGTTTTCGTTGTTGGTTTTGTTGCTGACCTTGTTGTTGATTATACTGTTCGTATTGTGGCTATTGAATAACATTACTTGTTTGTGTCTGATTTTGTTGCATAGCCGGCATATTAGGAGCACTTAATTTCTTTATCATGAACTTGGGTTGATTTGCATTCACCGCTCTTGCATCGACAACTCCATCA
This sequence comes from Cryptomeria japonica, assembly GCF_030272615.1. Taxonomy (NCBI): domain Eukaryota; kingdom Viridiplantae; phylum Streptophyta; class Pinopsida; order Cupressales; family Cupressaceae; genus Cryptomeria; species Cryptomeria japonica. The sequence goes on along the minus strand of NC_081411.1, from coordinate 771,263,024 downwards.
TTAGTGACATTCTTATTTTTGTACCAAAATCTATTTTTGTCCCCTGAATTGTTTGTGTTGTCACTATCTTTGTTAAGCTTAATGAGTCCCTTAGCTACAAGAGAATTTTCAATGTTCATCCCTTTCTTAATGAGCTTCTCAATGGTACTAGGACTTTCTAGTTTGAGCTCATACATCATTTTTGGGACCAAATTTTGAATAAATAAGTTCATTTGTTGTTCTTCAGGTATATCTAGGGAAGAATGATTGTACAAGCTTTGCCATCTTTGTAAGAAAGTCACTAATGGTTCACCTTGCTTTTGCTTTGTGCTGCATAAATCTGACATGATCACTTCATTGTCAATGTTGAATACGAAGTGGGATATAAAATTTTGAGCCAATTTTGGCCATGTCTTTATGTTCCCTGGTAAATGTGAATACCAATCCATGGCTTGTCCTATGAGACTTCGTGTGAATAAGTGAATCAAATATGTTTCCTCATAGCTCACTTCAGTACATGCTGCGAACAATGCTCGAATATGGTCTTTTGGGTTGCCTGTCCCTTTATATTTCTCAAAATGAGGTGCCTCAAAATGCTTAGGAAAGGGAGGCATGTACAAGCTCCTATCAAATGGATTAGGACATAAATCTTTATTGGTGTATAATTTCTTTGTCTCTTTGGTTTGCAATGCTTCGATTTGTTGTTGCAACTTCTCAAGCTGTTGCGCAACTGTGTCAGATATCGAAGATTTTGGAAGTTCATCATTCATTCTTGGGTATACCCTTTGTTGATACATCGTGCTCTCCATTGGCTGTTGATGCTCTAAAATTGCTATCTTTGGTGTCTCTGGCATATAAAGTTATTGATACAACTCTTGTTGCTGTGGTTGTGCCATGCTTTGACATTGACCCTGTTGCGGTGTTTCTTGTGATGGGATCATCATTGGTATCCTTGGTTGATATTGCAATTGACGGTGTTGTTGATATTGCATGGACATCAGTTGTGGTTGTGATGTATGATAACTTGTTTGTCTTGGCACATATTGAGGCACATGTTGACTTTGTGCCAATTGTTGTTGTCCTAATGTAAATCCCATCATTTGCAAAAAACTTTGTTTGGGAGGTTTTTGTTGTTTCTCCTTTAGATGGGGTATGACACTTGCATTGACTTGTTGTGTTGTTTGTCCAATCCATTGTGGTGGTTGCAAGTTTGAATTGACTTGTAATGGTGCAGAAGACACTACAACTTGTTGTTGAGTGCGATATTGTTGTTGTTGTACATTGCGTGTTTGCGCATTCGATTGTGCTTTTTGTGTATTTCTCAATTGTTGCAACATTTGTTGTTGGTGCACACCACTATTTGTGGCTCTTTTTGTTACCACTATCGAAGGATTTGTCACAATATTTTGCATAACGGGTACTTGAGTATTTGCCAAATGTATTGAACTTGATGGGACATATGAACTTTGTTGCATTGTAGAATTGTTTTGAACATTCGTAAGATCAGGCATTCCAGTCGTAAAGCTTTCTTGCATCTTAGATTTGGATCCAATTTTAGGCATGCGAGGAATCACTTCTTGTTGAGGGACACCTGCCAATATTTGTGTGGCCATCATTTGATCTTGTGTTAAAGGTGTTGCATTAAACAATGGATTGTTTATTGTTTCAAATGTTGATTTTTGTGGAATAGTCACTATCAAAGTTTGTGAAACACACTTACTCAACAATGTGTGTTGAGGTTCTTGTTGTACATTTTCTTCATTTGGATGTGGAGAGAAACTTAACAAATCACCGTCTTGTTGTTTTTGTACATTAGTTTGCTCATTTGAGGATGTCACATTACTCATCATATCAAGATATTTTTGTGGAAACATCTTAAAGACCTTGTTTAAGAATTTATCCATCCTTTTTGTCACCTTCAGATCTTTAAGGAGCATATCAACATCATCAGAAGCATCGAAATCTGATGAAGAATTTGGTAAAACATTTGGATTTATTTCTTGTTGAATGCCTTGATCTGAACCAAATCCTTGTGAAAGAGTTTGTTCCTCATGTAATGTTTGAGTTTGAATTTCATGTTGCAGATTCAGTTGATTCTAGTCAAAAGGTGCATTTTCTCTTGGCATTGGTGGAACACTTCCATATCCCAGTTTCATGGGTACAAACACTGGCTCATATAGTGGAGGTGGTCCAAGTTGAACCATTCCATATTGTGGTAATGATGTGTTTGACGAACCTTCAATTTGTAATGTTTGGCTAGGTTGAAATTGTGAGTTTGATATGTTGTAATTGGGTTGATATATTGGTTCGCCCATCTTCTTAGATTTTGACCTCGTTTCAACAGGCATGTCACTATGCAAATGTAATATTTTTGGGATTTTTGATTTTAAAAGGTTGATGTATGATATGCAACTAAATGCAACCTAAATAGATGAAAATGCAATCTATGGCAAGAATACAACCTATGTTTTTGTTTTTTTTCAAGATTTGGACAAACTTTTTGGAATGCAAACCTAAAGACTCAACCTTGGGAAATTGAAATGAAGCCAAGACCTTAAAGGACAAAGGACCAAATGACAATAGGACAAATTGATAATGTCTCACCTATATGCTTGTATACTAAGCTAGGTTTGACAAAAATGATATTAATGAAAGGACAAATTTTTAGATCAGGTCAAGACTCCCTAACAACAACTTAGGGTATCGTCCAAAGTTTTGATTTTTGAAGTTTGACAAATCAAATTTTTGAGACTAAATGCAAGAAGGCAATGATTATGACAATGAATTAGGATATGACATGAAAAAGATCTAAGGATATTATATGACAAGATGAAGCCAAGACAAGATGACATTACAATGACAAGGATACGCGAAGACCAATGACTTAGAATATGCAAAATGCAACCTAGGCAAGACCTAATTTTAGCATGACAAGGATAATGCACTAATGTCACCTAAATGAAAATCTAGCTTGGATATGACAATGAAATGAAAACTTAGGGAAATGATTTTGAACCTAAGTGCAAAATGAGGACGCTTGCAATGAAAAGGACTAAAATAAAGGGACATGACAATATGCCTTAGGACCTAAGTTGGACTAAGCAAAACCTAGCCTAAAGTGACATGAATTTTGAAACAAAGATATTCAATGTTTTGACAAGCCATGTTCAAATGTTGGATGAATACTTGGACAAAATTGGACTTTTGTTTGGATTTTGTTTTGAATTGAAGTTTGTTGATTTTGAAAACCCAAGTTGATTATGAGCACTTTTGAAAGTTTGTTTTTGATTTAACCTTTGACAATCACGAAAGACAAAATGTTTGTTTGACTTTGACTCAAGATAATCAAGCACACTCACAACAAATCCTATGGCTGGCAAGGACAATATCTGTTGAATCCTCTAACCATAAAATACAACACTTAGCCGGATAGCTAGATGCTTGGTAGCACTGGCTCCCCCTTACAGTGCACTCACTTCTTGGGCATACCAAGCTTCGAGTTCAAGGGGAATCACTTCCCAAGAACTTGTTATCTCTAACTAAGGAGTACATGAGAGGTGTCTTCTGCATGCGCGTATCACAATGCCTAAGCCAACAGATAGAAGGATTTTGGAATCTAAAAACAAGAGATTCTAGTAAGGGCATCCGTTCAGGTGGGTATTGATCTGGTGAATAAATCATCACAATACCATTCCAGCACCCATTGTATACAACTTTCATTGCATCCACAATTATTTAGAGTGGTTTGGAAGAGCTTGGCTTTAGCCCGTCACCACTTAGGGTCATTCCCTCTCACCAATGCCTGTTCGAAGTGCTAGGCAAATCGGGAGTCAGGCCCAATTCTAAGGGTTAAAACATGCAATCAAATTAAAAACAAACAAAGCATGCATGGTGTTCATTAACCTTTAAGAAATGAAATGTGCAACTACTTTAAAAATTGCAAGCAAGATGTTTTAGTGAAATTCTTTGACCACGTCCTACATAAGATTTGTTAGAAGTTGTATTTTTAGTCTTTGTCACATGTAACACCAAGGTGCTGCATGGAGAATTAGTACCAAAGAAAACTAGAATGCAAGAAACAGAATGAAATAAACAAATTTGCAAGTAAGAACACTAATTTTACCTCTATTTCTGGCCTTACATAGGCGCAAAATGTCTCAACATTGGCACAAAATGTATCAACACAGGTGCAGAATGAATCAACATAGGCACAAATCTCATCAACACAGGTGCAAATCTAATCAACACAGGCACATAATGCCTTGACACAGGTGCAAAATGCCTCAACACAGGTGCAGAAGTGTCCAGAAAGCTCTAAGTCACCCTGTTTCTTGAGTTTTTCACTTGCAAATCAGCTCAAAAGCACTAAAAAACATGGTTAAGGGGTTAGTTCATGTCAGGCTCACCAAAAAATGTAACTAGGAAAATGAAATGCATCAAAGCAATATTAAACTAGCTCAACCACAAAAACTAGATTGCAATGATAAGAAATCCTAAAAACATTCAATAAAGGCATGAAGATGAAATACTAAAATAAAATGCAAACCAAAGCATGTATCTCCTTCATTGTTCCTCCATTGTCCTTCTTTCTCCTTCAAATTACTTTGTTTGTGGATCTCACCTACAAGTGCAAAATGCAAGTATGAAAGCAAGCAAGATTAACAAGATGAAAATTGTAGCATAAGGATACTAGAAGCGTGGTTGATTCATTCATTGATGAAAATAATCCAATTTATAGATAAATTGGAGAGAGGACAAGATTAGCATGAAGAGATTTGAAAGGAAATTCAAATCAAGAATGACAAATTATGCACAAATTATGACAAGATTGACATGCAAGATTGATTGACAAAAATTATGACAAATTATGACAAGATTAAAATGCCATTCTCATGACAAAAGGGAAGAGAGAAAATAGCCTCCATGATTGCAACAAATGGAAGCATAAACATAGGAGAAAATGAGGGAATGAAATTAGGGGGAAAAATTAGAGAAATTGAAAAAAATAGGAGAAATTGAAGAAAATAGGAGAAATAGAAATTAGGTGAATTAATTAATAGGTTTTCATCCATTAATTAATTCATGAAAGAGACCTAGGACTAAATAAATTAATTTATTTAACCCACCAAGAAGAAGAAAAGGATTAAATGAACAAATCATAAAACCCTAGAAATAAGAGGCAAGGAATTAGGTCAATACAACAAGAAATTAATGTAGGTTTGATCATGATTCTGATTGACAAAGGACCAATGTTGATAAATGATTGAGACTGGTTGACAAAAATCAATGACAAGTTGACCAAGATTGACAAGGAGATCAAATTGATAGGCGCCAATTGACGAGGAACAATGACTAATTGATCCAAATTGGCATGATTGAAAAGGACAAGGGTCGATGATGAATAGATCACAAAATGATGAGATTGACAAGGACAAGGATTGATGACGAATCGATCGCAAAATGATGAGATTGACAAGAACAAGGATCGATGACAAATCGATCGCAAAATGATGAGATTGACAAGTTGATAAGGATCAATGATGAATTGATCGCAAAATGACAAGATTGACAAGTTGATAATCACAAATGATTACTAAAAGATGATTGAAAGATTGACAAGAGGACAAAACCCCAATTCTATCATCGATTAGGATTGATGATGTCCAAAATGATGATAAATGAGCACACACCATGATGCGACAGGATAAGATCAACCAAAATCATGACTGAAGATTGCTATCGACAAGACCTAATTTGAAAGTGATAAAAATGAGGAATGCAGAAGAAGGACTCGGTGCTCGCAAATGATAAAGACCAAGTGCACAACATAGAAGAAATGTTAATGCGACGCAAGTACCCTAAAATAAGGCAATGCGCAAATGTTAAAGTATGACTCCGCAAGCATTGACCATTTTTAGGCATCTACACATACTATCATACAACCATCATCTTAGTTTATGCCTTACTGGTAAGCCTTTCTTATGTCTGCTCACTCTCATGTAAAGTGCCATCAGATCGGTCACCCCTGCTTACTTATCGGTGACCTTGCCAAACCGGTTGACATTGATGACAACTTAATGCCAAAATGCCAACAATCTCCCCCTTTGGCATTGATTGCAAATTATCACAAGATAATTCATACTTCATATTGGTACATTTCTCCCCCTTTGACACAATGACAAACGGTATGGTACACTCCCTCTTTGATCTATACTGAGCTCCCCTAGAGCCATACAAATCCTTCCTAGGTAGATGACACAACTCCCAACTTGTGTCAGAGGTACTCAAAAGTGCCTACCGGTAATGGTTTGGTGAAAATGTCTGCTACTTGTTCAGCAGTAGGGACATAGTCCATCCTTACCTCTTGTCCTTCAACCTTCTCTCTGAGAAAATGATAATTGATAGCAATGTGCTTTGTTCTAGAATGCATCACTGGATTATTTGCTATGTTGATTGCACTTGAATTGTCACATTAGATGTGAATGGGATCAATGATGTCCACCTATATGTCTTTGAGGGTTTGCTTCATCCAAAGCACCTGAGAGTAGCATGTAGCAGCAATAATGTATTCAGCTTCAACAGTAGATAGAGAGACTGAGTCATGCTTCTTGCTATGCCATGAGACCAACCGGTCACCTAGAAAGAATGCACCGCCACTCATGCTCTTGTGATCATCAATGCAACCTACCCAATCAGCATCAATGTATGTTTCAAAGATAAAATCTCTTGAATTAGGATACCATAATCCATAATTGAGTGTTCCTTGTAGGTACCTAAAGATTTTTCTTACATCATTCATATGTGACTGCTTAGGTGCAGCTTAGAATCTAACCACCATGCATACTACCTATACTATATCCAGTCTAGAAGTAGTTAGATATAATAGACTACCTATCATGGATCTATATAGAGTCTGATCCACCACCGATGATTCATCATTCTTGCTCAATTTATTGTTGGTCACCATGGGGGTACTTATTGGTTTACAATCCTCCAGTTTGAATTTCTTCAACATTTCCTTTGCATACTTAATTTGTAATATTTGAAAACCAAGGAAGTATATCAATTCACCAAGCATTGCCATCTCAATTTCTAAGTGCATCTGATCAGAAATTCTTTGGAGAGGATATCCTTGTTTCCTCCAAAGATAATGTCATCTACATGCACAATCTCAATGATCATGTGATTCCCATCTTTCTTTATGTACAGATCATCATCAACACTCCCCTTTTTGAATCCTTGCTCCTTCAGGTACTGATCTAATCTTGAGTACCATGCTCTAGGAGCTTTCTTTAGACCATATAGGGCCTTCTTCAACCAACACACAAATATTTCATCATCATGCAATAGAAACCCTTCCAGTTGCTCCATGTATTCTTCTTCTAAATTTCCATTTAGGAAGGAAAATTTTACATCCATTTGATATACTTTATAACCCTTGTGGGCAGAGAAGGCTAAAAACAATCTAATTGCTTCTAATATAGCTACCAATGCAAATGTTTCTTCAAAGTCAATCCCCTCTACTTGAGAGTATCCTTTGCACATTAGTCTAGCTTTATGCCTAACAATTTTACCTTCTTCATTCATCTTGTTCCTGTAGACCCATTTGGGGACAATAATGTTCTTGTCTTCTGATCTGGGAACTAATTCCCAAGTCTTATTCTTCTCAGTCTTTTGTAGTTCTTCTTCCATGGCATCCATCCACACTTGTCTTTTGCTAGCCTCATTGAATGTTTTAGGTTCTACTTCAGTCATGATGCTAAAGTTGACTTGTTCATTATTTTGGGTAAGTCTTCTTCTAGTATGCACACCATCAGTCTTATTATCTAGAATTTTCTCTTTCGGGTGATTCAACTGCACATACTGGTTGGGAGCCTTAGATGCTTCTTCTGGTTCATTGTCTGACTGAGCTTCATCACCTTCATCACCAGAATCATCATACTGGTTAACTTGTGCTTTACATTCTTTGTGCATATCCTCATCAACTTTCACATACACACTTTCAATTACTCTTCTTAGTCTCTTGTTGTATCATTTGTAGGCCTTGTTGTTAGATGAGTAAGCAAGCAAGATTACTTCATCACTCCTAGAGTCAAAAACTTCCTAGACCATCCATATCTTTCTTGATAAAGAACTTGCTTCCAAATACTTTGAAGCATTTGATTGGTGGCTTCTGGTCATACCACAACTCATAAGGTGTCATTTTGTTGTTTATTCTTAATTGAACCTGGTTCAAAGTATATGCAATAGTATGAATAGCTTCCTTCCAATATGTGTTTGGCAAACTGGCCTCATTTAACATGGGTTTGGCCATTTCCTTAACTATCTTGTTCTTCCTTTCTACCACACCATTTTGTTGTGGTGCCCTAGAAGCTGAGTATTGCCTTCAAATTCCATGTTTTTCACAATAATCTTCAAATTCATTTGATATAAACTCTCCACCCCAATCTGATCTAAGGCATTTTAACTAATGAGGGAACAACCCAAGAAACATAAAAACACAACAATTGAGAATCAAAAGAGAAATTTTATTATTATTTGCAACCAACATGCACTACATGCATTACAATATTCGAGGATCAAAACCTCACAGGCTACCACACCTACAGCTTATAGATTCTAGAAAAATACCCTTCTCACAATACAATCTCCCAACTCTAAGCTCTCAAAAACTCAACTCCAAAAAAACCTAACTATTTTCCTCAAAGGTGAATCTTAAATAGACTTCCTTTCCTTAGGAGCTAAGCTTACATTGCAAAAGAAACATGGCAGAACTTTCTAAAAAATAATTGGCCAACTTCCAACAGCTGCAACTTTTGATCTAACCATCGGATTTTCACTGATAGTACCTTTTCAGAAAGCTCTCGAAAAGATGACATCTCTCGAAAAGATGGTGTACTGCAAAGTAGTGCCTAAAGGCTACTACTTTGGATTTCCACAAATTTCTAGGCTCATCCAGAGCCTCTAAGGGCTTCAAATTTGACTATAAATAAATTACAAAACTAAGAAAGGAATTTCCAGAAACTGCAATAGAAAACTAAAATCTTTTTGGGTGATGCGGGATTGCCCTTACACCATCAGATGCTCCCGCATCATTAACCTGCACCCACTTTCTCTCTCCACCATCTTCCTAAAGATCCTAAATCTTTCAAATGCTTGTGACTTATCTTGTAGGAAGGTGACCCATGTCATTCTTCAGTAGTCATCAATAAAGAGCATAAAGCATCTTTCACCTACAAGTGCTCTTGTCCTAGTTGGGCGACACAAATTTGTATGCACAATTTCAAGTGGTCTTGAGGTGTTGTGCTCTTTTGTCTTGAAGCTCACCTTAGTTTGCTTGCCTTTCACACATTCATAACAAAATGTGCTTACCAGTTTGATGATGAGTGGAATATTCCTCACACACCCCTTTCTGCTTACTGCAATTAGGTTATGAAAGTTTATGTGGCCTAATCTTCGGTGCCACAACCAACTTTCAGCAACTTGTCCTAACATGCTTTGGGACTCATAGAATTCCTTCAGATTATAAACATTGCCATCTGTTCTCTTTCCTTCTACCACAACTTGACCGGTATTGTCTTTCTTTATCTGGCAATTAGTTGAGTCAAAGGTGAATTTATAACCTTTGTTACACATCTAACTCACACTTAGCAGATTGTGCTTTAGGCCTTCCACATAATATACATCATGTGCCTTCAATTTTCTATCAATACTTAGAGTGCCTTTTCCCTTTATTTTGATGGATGAGTTGTCTCCAAATCTTACTGAACCACCATTCTAGTCTTCAAGTTTGATGATTTTTTTTTTGTCACCAGTCATGTGGTTGGAGCAACCACTATCTATAACCCATAGATTTTTCCTTTCAGCATGTAAAGCATTATGTACTATGAGACTTGATTCTTCCTTTTCCTTTTCTTTCTCAACCCATACCAGTTTGGTTTCCTTCTTCTTGTCAGCTGCTATATTATGCTCAGGTTCAGTTATCAAATCTTAATTAGGATTTGTCTTCTTCTTCTTGATCTTCCCTTTTTTACACAACCTTTCTATTTTTCCAAACTCTTGACAGTTATAGCATTTTAGATTTTCATTTAAAGAAAAATCCTTAAAATTATTGTAGGGTATCGGTTTATTCCTCCTACACTCAAAACTTTTATGACCATATCCATTGCATTGATAACAAACAACATTCATGTCCTAGAGTGCATTAAATGGGTTTCTACTTTCATAACTCTTAGAGGGCTTATTGATTAATCTGCAATCAACTATTCTATGCCCAAATTTTTTACACTGGTAACAGTAACCATGAAAGTTTGAAACATACTGGTTAGGTTGCCTTGGTCTTACAAAGGACTGCCCCATTGGGGGTCTTCCCTTCATATTGTTGATTCTAGTGAAATCTTCATGGTCAACTTTGAATTTCTCCTTGGATCTGAATGTCGGTACAATGAGTGTGGCATTTGGTTCATTGCTTGTGTATACCAGTTTGTGTGATGATTTCCAACAGCATCTGCATATGTCCTTTTGCTGGTATCCTTTCTTACAATGAATGTCTTCTTTTCTTCAACTTCATTTAAAGAGGTGAACTTAATTTCTTTGCTGGATGTATCTTTTTTGGTTGAACTTTGTCCTTCTTCAAAGCCTAAGCCACCAGTGTCTTTGGATTGCTTTTGTTTGCTCAACATCTTGTTTAAGGCCTTGGTGTTGCCTTCATTTTTGCTCCTTAATTTTATTTCTTCCTTACTTTCTTCAAGCTCCTTTCTGAGCTTCACGAATTCTACTTCCAAATCTTGATGCTCCTTTTCCTTCTTTGTTAGATCAGAGGATGTAGATTCACATATCTTCTTAGTTTCTTCCAACTACAATTTCATGTTAGATATAATTTGACTGGACTCATCTAGAGATTGCTTCAAGAACCCTTGTTCATCAACTGCAAAAAGCTTAACCTTTTTGAGTTCTCTTCTTGTTTTACTCAATTACTCAAGAGCACTAATAAGATCACCTTCCAAATCTACTTCAACTTCAATATCCTCCTCTTCCTCATCTTCATCAACTGGTTCACCAAGTGCCATGAAGAGATTGACTTTTTTGTCATTCTCATGGTAATCATCTTTTGATGATTTTTTTTATTTGTTTTATCATCGTCAATAGTATATAGGATGTTTTGATTCTGATAGCCTCTCCTTCCTTGCCGGTAGATATTTCTTTCTCTATCTTTGCCTACAGATTTGTTGAGCTCTCTTGACTCATCTCCACCAGTTTCTTTGTGGGGACATTTTGCAGCAAAGTGTCCAACCTTACCACAGTTGAAACATTTGAGTGGTAGCTTTTCTTTATATTGGTTGGATATTCTTTCGATCTTCCTAATAAGTTTTGCTACTTTTGCATCAAAGTCTTCACTGGATTCTTTATGAGTAGCTACTTCTTTGCCCTTTTTGGCGGTGTTGAATGCTACTTCTTTCCTTAAGGAAGTATTACCGGTTGTTCTCATTTCATAGGCTGTCAGTGAGCCAAATAGCTCATCCATTGTAAAAGTCTTCAAATCCTTGGCTTCTTCTATGGAAGACACCTTAGTATCATACTTGGGTGTGAGAGATATACGTACCTTCTTGACAAGAATCTCATCTACAATTTCTTCTCCAAGTCCTCTGATGGTGTTCATAGTTTCATCAAATCTATGAAGGTAGTTTGCAATCTTTTCATCATTTTTCATCTTGATGCCTTCAAGTTGGCCTCTTAGTGCTTGCACCTTTGCCTCTTTGAATTTTGCATCTCCTTCAAATAACCTCTACAATTTATCCTAAGTCTCCTTGGATGATACATAGTGCACGACTTTGACAAACTCATTATCAGACAACCAACTCAAGATAGCATGTTTATCCATTTCATTGTTCTCATACTCCCTTTTAGCATCAAGATCAGTGGGAGGAAGACTAGGAACAACATACCCATTCTTAACAGTCATCCACACATCAAAACCAAGAGAGGAAATATAGGTCTCCATTCTTCTTCTCTAGAAGGTATAGTTGGATCCATCAAACATGGGGGCTTTTGAGGGAGCAGAATCATTTCTTTTCATTGTGTTCTAAGTCCAAAATCTACCCAAGGTTTAAAAATAATTGGGAACGTAGGACTTGATACCAATTGTTGAACACAAAATACCACTGAGAGGGGGGTGAATCAGTGGTTTCTAAACCTTTTTCACTTTCAAAACAATATCAAAATACTGGTTATTGTCTTAAGCACTAAACAATCAAACTGGTAAAGAAAAGGTAAACCAAAGAGATCAATAACACAAATGCAACCCACAACACCAGATATACAAGGAAAAACCCAATATGGGAAAAACATCAGTAAGAAATGTTGTTAGAGACTACTACTCCATTCTAGCCTCACAAGTAACACACTAGATTACAAAGATTTGGGACACCAACCCAAGGAGCACCAACCCTTGCACCAAGCTCCAACTTGCTGATGTATATTAAAAATACAATTCTAATACATTTATGGCTTCTTGTTGCAAATGAATTCTGCAACCCTTGATCAAATAACTTACTGCCGATTGACAATCTTTTCTTCTCCACAGGATCTCACACTACCGGTTGTGATATCATTCTCTCTTTCTCACAGTCTCACAACTTGTTATGTCACACTTGGATGTTGTCTTTCTCTACCCCACCTCACTGGTTTGCTTAACTATTGGACCTACTACAGTTAAATTGGTACTCAAACACTTCTGGTTAAACCCTCTCATAGGTTTACTTGTTCACTTGCTCTACAACCTTCTTAGAATAAATTGTAAGGTAGAGTGATCTCTCTCTGTGCTTAAGCTCTCTCTTCTCTCTTTTTCTTCTCTACAGTGTCATCTTTCTCTATTTCGAGCTAATCTATTTATCACCATGGTTTCTTGCCAAGAATGAATTCAAACACTGAGCGGTTAGGGTTTCCTTTACCTGACACAATTTTCAGGAGATCCAACCAAGTCTATCTTGGATCAATCACCTATACTACAAGAATTCATGTGTACATATTTTTCATTATCCAATGCATACTTCCTAAAGATAGCAATCTCGTACATGATTCTCTACCTTGAAATCTGTCAACTCAAAAAGCGCTCAAGTGTTTCCTTTTTGAGATCTTCTAGCAATGTGATTTCCTTTGCATTGATCCAAGCACCAACTACTCCCTAGTCTTCCTCTATTGTTCTTTCTTCCTCAAGCCACATCAGTTAGTTATAATCCCATGATTTGTGACTGTTTTATTAATGTCAACTAGTTGTTTCAACAACCATGCCGATGGAGGCTTCACCAACTTCTACATGTTTTCCACCTTAGCTCCACATGGCATAACAATGACCAATCACTAAGCTTACCAACACATAGTTGGTTAATACTTGAACATTCAGAAAAATCATATTGGTACATGCCTTTACTGGTGAGACCTTCTCCTTTATCTAACCGACAATGCTTGCTACACTGGTAATACATCTTCACCTCCAGTGGTTTTTGATAATTTTAGCATTCTTCCTCTTCGTCCAAAATAGGCATCCAACCTCTAGATTGGTTTATTTCTCTACCAGTTGTCCAACATCATGCTATCATACAACCATCATCTTGGTTTATGCCTTATCGGTAAGCCTTCCTTATGTCTTCTCACTCCCATGTAAAGGGCCATTAGATCAGTCAGCCCTTCTTACTTACCAGTTACCTTTCCAACCCGGTTGACATCAATGACAACTTAATGCCAAAATGCCAACAGGATGTAGTGCTATGTGATAGACATAAGCACTAGGATAAAGCCTGATGAGTAGAACCATGTGATGGACATAGGTACCACTAGGATAGGATAGGATAAGATAAGAAACACTATGTCATGAACATGAGTACCACTAGGATTGACACGATTTATTTGATTGGATTCAAGATTACTTACCCTAGATTGAGCCTAGAGAGTAATTCCTTGTGCCATAGAGATTACAAATAGATTTGACTGCCAAGGACCACACCATGATCAAGGTGATGGGATTAAGACACAATATGTATATTCTTGAGATTCGGGTAAACACAAGATTGTTAACTACTTTGGTGAAAATATGGTTCTGCAAGGTTTGCAAGAGGGGAGAAATGAGATTATTCATGAGCTTGTTCTTTCAAGAGATTAGATTTCGTCAAGGCCAGTTGGCTCCGAGGGAGGGTCTTCATCATAGCTCTCTTGGATCCATTTTTTTATCAATTTTTGTATTATGATGTATACACCTTTGGGTAATTTTGTCGACATATGTGATATTGACATCATTGTATCATGACACTATGATTTATATATATATATGAGTGTTAGGTCCCGGAGACAACTAAGAGGGAGGGGGGGGGGGGGGTGAATCAGTTGTCTAATAAATTCAAATCAAAAACTTACTAACCAACTTAATACTTAATACCGGTAAACCAGTTTAGTATGCTGGTAGATAGTGTTAATAGTAAATTGCTATACTGGTAAAAATTAATGCATGAAACATAAACACAAAGCCATCTGCAACATATGACACCAATATTTGTATGTGGAAACCCTGTAAGGGGAAAAACCACAGTGGGAAACCTTACCCACAATCAGATGATACTACTGCAGATACTAAGTGTACAAAAAGGTGTCTACACATGCAGAAAGGCCAACAACCTAGAGCTCACTGCTCAATCACAAATGGGAGTCACACTGACTACAGTTGGATGGTTAAATCCAATAAGAATGTACTGCACAAAATAGCATCTTCATATGTTGGATTCAGTATTGGTGTAATGCTACTATGCTTCTACAAAAACCTAACTTCATCTTCAAATGATGTCTTTGTGTATGCCTCTGCTTTATCTTGCATATTCCTTTACTTAAATCATTTTCCACATTCCACACTTTGATCTTACAAATAAGATCTTACATTTATACCATACCCTAAGACCAATTTTAGTAGGTCGGCTCTACAAGATATTACAATAAAAACATTTTACAACTAATATAATATCTGATGCAATAACTGATTAATTATGTCGGCTTAATGCATTTACAACAATAATAAATCATCTCCATAGCGTGCCATGCTGATCTAGAAAAGATAAGCCTGCCAGTGTAACCCTAGATAACCTGGACCTTTTCGTCGGTAAAAGAAAATATGAAAATATGAATATACCAATGATTATTACTTCAGAATAAAGTGTCCACATGATGTCTTTGACATTACCAAGTGTCTTCCATGTCATTCTAGGTATCGGTGAGCATTATATCCTACCAGTTGACCATATACTAGTAACTGTTGCACAAATTACTGCTTGCTAGTGAATGTTGCTAGATCTCCAAAGTAGGTGTATTTAGTAGGTGTTGATATCAATGACAAAACCATACCAAAATACCAACAATCTCCCCCTTTGGCATTGATGGCAACACAAGATGGAAAAACCATCACAATGCCAAAACAGAAATGCCAAATACAAAAACTAACAATCTCCATTTCTCCCCCTGGGAGTAACAATCTTCCACACTAATTTCTTCTTAAATGTGTTTTTCAAAATCTCTCCCCTAGAATCTTTTTTCCTTACCAGAAATATAATGTGTTTTTCCATAGATATCTCTCCCCCTTTGACATCAAATGCCAAAGTCACAAAAGGTCAAGTTCATACAAAATACCAACCAATTCAATATACCAACTACTCCCCCTTTGAAGTAGTTTCCTCATCAACTACCGAAATAAAGATTTGTCCATTTAATTCTACCGGTCGACGAAAATCATCAACTGTCTAAGTCTCTACCATTGGTGGTATGACTCCAAGCTGATCTCTGAGATACTCAAAAGTTTCCTTAGGCAAAGGTTTTGTGAAAATATCTGCAAGCTGTTCTTTAGTATTCACATAAACCAGTTTTATCTCTTTTTCTTCAACTTTTTCCCTTAGAAAATTCAGTTTGATAGAAACATGTTTTGTTTTAGAATGTAATACCAGATTTTTAGATATATCAATTACTGCAGTGTTATCATAGTATATAGTAATAGGTTCCTTGCATTTTACCTTTATGTCTTTCAACATTTGCTTAAGCCATAATACCTGTGTATAGTTTGTTGCTGCTGCAATATATTCTGATTCTGCTGTTGATAAAGATGTACAACTCTATTTCTTACTTAACCAAGAAACTAATCTCTTTCCAAGAAAGAATGCTCCTCCAGTGGTGCTCTTTCTATCATCTATATCTCCTACCCAATTTGCATCTGTGTAAGCACATAGATCAAAATTTTCATCTTTAGGATACCATAATCCAAGATTTGCTATGCCTTGTAAGTACCGAAAAATCCTTTTCACTGTTGATTCATAATTTTCCCTAGGATTACTCTAAAATCTAGAAACTATACATACTGCATTCATAATATTAGGTCTGGTTTGTGTCAAATATAGTAAACCTCTTATCATAGATTTGTATCTAGTTGGATTAAGAGGTGTAGATTCATCCCTTTGAGATAATTTATCATTTGTAGTCATAGGTGTGCTTACCGGTTTAGAGTTATCCATCCCAAATTTCTTTAATAGTTCTTTCAAGTACTTGGATTGACTCAAAAATATACCTTTATCAATCTGTAAAATCTGCAATCTTAAAAAGAATTTTATTTCTCCAATCATAGACACTTCAAATTCTTGCTGCATTTCAAGAGAAAATTCTTTGCATAACCCATCTTTTCCTCCAAAGATTATATCATCAACAAATACTTCAATAATCAAGATGTCATCATTAGTTACTTTGTAATATAAATTTCTATCTACATTTCCTTTAGCAAAACCAATCTTTAAAAGATACTTATCCAATCTTGCATACCAAGCTCTTGGGGCTTGTTTCAATCCATACAAAACTTTTCTTAATCTGCAAACCATATCATTGTCATCTGTCAAAGAAAATCCATCAGGTTGTTCAATATAAACTTCCTCTTCAAGATCTCCATTCAAAAATGCACATTTAATATCCATTTGATAAACTTTGTAATCCTTGTGGGCTGCAAAAGCCAAGAATAATCTAATTGCCTCAATTTTGGCTACCAGTGCAAAGGTTTCATTGTAATCAACTCCTTCTTTCTGAGAATATCCCTTGCACACTAGTCTTGCTTTATTTTTGACAACCTTACCATTTTCATTAATTTTGTTTCTAAATACCCATTTGGTTCCAATTACTTTTTTATCTTTAGGCCGAGGAACTAATGTCCAAGTATTATTTTTCTCAATTTGTCCTAATTCTTCTTCCATAGCTTTAATCCAAAATTTATCTTCACATACCTCATTGATAGATAATGGTTCAATTTGAGAAATAAGACATACCTTTTCATTTGCCAATCTTCCTCTTGTCATAACTTCTTTAAATTTGCTTCCAATTATCTGATCTTCAGAATGATTTAGTCTTACATACTGGGGTGCCTTAGTCTGTTGTTGTTCTTCGATTACTGTGGAGTCCTCTGATGATACTGGAGTAACTAGATCATCATTCTGTACCGGTGGATTCATTGTAGGTTCATTTGTCATAATTTCTGTTTCTGGTTCAGAGTCTATATATCTTGAAGTTCCTCTGACTTGTTCATCAATCTTTACATTTGTACTCTCAACAATTTTCTGTAATCTTTTATTGAAACATCTATATGCCTTGCTTTTAGATGAATAACCAATAAATATTCCTTCATCACTTCTAGGATCAAATTTGCCAATATATTCATCTCTTCTAATATAACATTTACTTCCAAAAATTCTGAAATACTTAAGAGTAGGAATATTACCAAACCATAGTTCATGAGGGGTCTTACCGGTTTTACCTTTGATGTGAACTTTGTTGAATGTATAGACAGTAGTGCTTATTGCCTCTCTCCAGTACACATGGTAGATTTGCTTCTGATAACATGCTTCTTGCTGCATCTAAGGTAGTTCTATTTTTCCTTTCAACAACTCCATTCTGCTATGGTGTCTGAGGTGCTGATAACTGTCTTTTGATTCCATTCACTTCACAAAATGTATTAAAATCTTTAGATGTGAATTCTCCTCCTTGATCTGATCTTAAATATTTGATTTTCTTACCGGTCTCATTTTCAACCATTGCTTTAAATAGTTTGAACTTCCCAAGTGCTTTTGATTTTTCTCTGAGAAAAGTAACCCAACACATTTTAAAATAATCATCAATAATTAGCATGAAGTATCTATCACCTTGTAAGCTTTTAGTTCTAGTTGGACCACATAAATCAGTGTGAATTAAATCAAGAGCATTATTGGATTTTTCTGGAATACTTTTGAAACTAGCTCTAACTTGTTTTCCAAATTGACATTCCTTGCAAATTGTATTCTAAGGTTTCAAAATTTTAGGTAGATCTCTAACTACCTTAGAAGTACTGATTTTTACCATGCAATCAAAATTTACATGACATAGTCTTTTATGCCATAACCAACTTTCATCTATATGTGCAATTAAGCATGCCTTTTCACTGTTATTCAAATGAAAGATATTACCTGTAGTCTGATTACCGGTTGCAATTTCCAAACTAGTTTTATTCATGATTTTACATTTTCTATTTTTAAATTGTAATTGAAAACCTTTCTCAACTAATTGACCAACACTTAAAAGATTATGCTTTAATCCTTCAACATAGTAGACATTGTTAGTGTTATGTTTACCATCAAGAGATATTGAACCCTTACCTTTGATTGAACAGGCTTTGCCATCTCCAAATCTTACTAAACCTCCATTGTATTCTTGAAAGTTCAAGAATTTACCTTTGTCTCCAGTCATGTGATGTGAGCATCCTGAGTCAATAATCCATTCATCCTTTGATTCAACTTTAGCTGCTAGGGCTTGTTCTACCAGTTGAGTAGTAGGTGCCGGTTGATCTTTTGTTATAGCAACAAAAACCCATCCATTGTCTGTTGGATCCTCATCAGAACCATCAGTCGCACCTTCATCAACAATGTAACAGGATTTATCTTTGTTCTTAAATCTGTATCTCTGATATTCAGGATTAGGCTTGTATGTTCTTCTTGCTTCTTCTCTTAGTCTAGCATGTCTATCAGGTCATCTTGAAGCCATATGACCAATCTTATTACAGTTAAAACATTTAAAGGGTGCTTTACCTTCATACTTACTTCCAATTGGACCTTTTGGCATTTTCCTTGCAAATAGTGCTTCAATTTCTTCAAGCTCTTCATTCTCCTTCCTGGTTTCTTCAAGTTCTCTTGCATAAAAGGCTCTCTAGTCTGATTTGTCAAAAGATGGAGTAGATGATGTTGATTCTTTAAAGGCCAAATCAATCTTTATAGTAGCAACAGGACCAAATTCCTCAAGTTCAAAAGCTGAAAGTTTTCCAATCAATGTATCCCTAGTTACTAATGTATTAGGCATTGTTCTCAACTCATTTATAGCAGTAACCTTCATTTTATATGTTGGTGGAAAACCTCTTAAATTTTTTGAAACAATCTCATCCTCACTCAAGGTTCCTCCACAACATTTGATACCCAAAACAATTTCATTTACTCTTTTCATAAAAGTAGAAATTCTTTCATCTTCTTCCATTTTCAGATGTTTATACCTAACTTAGAAGCTTTCAAGCTTTGCAATTTTGACTATGGAATCTCCTTCATTCAGTGTTTCCAAATGTTCCCAAATAGCTTTAGCAGTAGACCTATCTGATAATCCCATGATTTGTTGATCTGATAATGCGCTCAAGAGTGCTTCTCTTGCTTTGCAATCATTTTCTTCATCTTTGGCTAAGGTAGTTGGAGCAGTCTGACTAGCTACAATAGCAGTATAACCATTCTTGGTAACTTCTCAGATCTGCAATTCAGATGTCTCCATTTTGATCTTCCATATCCCATAGTTGGTTCCATCAAGTTTAGGACTGTCCTTCCTGAAATAATTAGTAGACATTAGATCTCCTCAAGTTGTTAAACTTTTGCAAAAGGAGGACTAAGCTCTGATACCAATTGTTAGGTCCCAGAGACAACTGAGAGGGGGGGCGTGAATCAGTTGTCTAATAAATTCAAATCAAAAACTTATTAACCAACTTAATACTTAATACCAGTAAACCAGTTTAGTATGCCGGTAGACAGTGTTAACAATAAATTGCTATACCGGTAAAAATTAATGCATGAAACATAAACACAAAGTTATCCACAACACATGACACCAATATTTGTACATGGAAACCCTGTAAGGGGAAAAACCATGGTGGGAAACCTTACCCACAATCAGATGATACTACTACAGATAGTAAGTGTACAAAAAGGGGTCTGCACATGCAGAAAAGCCAATAGCCTAGAGCTCACTACTCAATCACAAATGGGAGTCACACTGACTATAGTTGGATGGTTAAATCCAATAAGAATGTACTGCAAAAAATAACATCTTCATATGTTGGATTCAATACCGGTGTAATGCTGATATGCTTCTACAAAAGCCTAACTTCATCTTCAAATGATGTCTTCATGTATGCCTCTGCTTTATCTCACATATTCCTTTACTTAAATCATTTTCTGCATTCCACACTTTGATCTTACAAATAAGATCTTACATTTATACCATACCCTAAGACCAATTTTAGTAGGTCTGCTCTACAAGATATTACAATAAAAACATTTTACAACTAATATAATATCCGATGTAATAAGTGATTAATTATGTCATCTTAATGCATTTACAACAATAATAAATCATCTCCATAGCATGCCATGCTGATCTGGAAAAGATAAGCCTACCGGTGTAACCCTAGATAACCTGGACTTTTTTGTCAGTAAAAGCAAATATGCAGATATGAATATACCAATGATTTTTACTTCAGAATAAAGTGTCCACATGATGTCTTCAACATTACCAAGTGTCTTCCATTTCATTCTAGGTACCGGTGAACATTATATCCTACCGATTGACCATATACCAGTAATTGTTGCACAGATTACTACTTGCTGATGAATGTTGTTGGATCTCCAAAGTAGGTGTATTTAGTAGGTGTTGACATCAATGACAAAACCATACCAAAATACCAACAATGAGATGACTCATTTGTTGTGGCAGCTATATGCATGTATTCCTACATGATGTTTCTATATGTTTTTATGATTATGTGATGCAATTGCATGATTCTATATGATAATGCATGTTACATGTTTTATTATGATGTTATGATGCATAATGTGATGCATATGTACATGACAGAATGTACTATATATGGACATATGATAACTGACATGCTATGATTATTTGAGTTTTGGATGTGCTAATTTGAGTTTTGGATGTGCTAATTTGAGTTTTGGATGCGCTAATTTGAGTGTTCCACGCGCTAAGATGTTGCTCTTATGCGCTAGACTGCCCTGATTTTTCTGTTTTGGTGATTTTTGTGAGAAATTTGAATTTTGAGAAAATTTTCAAGTGTGATGGATGATTTTCTGAAATAACAAATGTAAGCACAGCACACAAAGTATAATCATTTTGCCTAATCTAACAGAAAGTGTATGTTCTGCGAGGATGTGTTCAAATCCCCAATGTTTTAACAGGTTTGGATACAAATAAGACACTTCAGAAAGACTCTTTCTTCAAGGGTCATAAGTAACATCATAGCCCACTAGTCTCGATACTCCGTCAGCTCAAACAGCCGTGTCACCCCTAGAGGGCGCCCATTTTTTTGCCTTTTGCCAGAAGTTAACTCAAAGTGAATTGCTTCACAATTGAGTAGTTATCTTGGGAGATATATGGTGAGTAATCTTGGGGGCGGATTCTTCCCCACCCTTGCACTATGATATTACAAATGTTTGGTTACTGACTCGGCTCAAAGTTTCTAATTCTATGGTTCGTAATCAGGCTTTCCGTTTGGTCGTCAGTGATAAACTCCCTCAGGAGGCTTCCCAACCTTTAGAACAAAAGCTTTACGTATCTCGAGGATACTGGGGGAAGGCTAATCACTGCGCGCAACCGTTGAAAAGGACTTTCGTCACTTTCCACATTTGATTATAGTGGGTTGGAATTCTTGACGTCAAAGCCGTTCCCCACTTAGGTCATTCCCTTCACACCGGCCATAAACGACTTTAAGAGTTGATTGCAACTCCTTGGGAAGGCAGGCCTGCTAAAGGATTTAAATACTTGAAGTACAGAAAGCTTAAGAGTGGTTTGGCTTTTTGGTCACCTAGTTAAAGGGAGAGCATATACTTTCCACTTTTGAGACAAAGTAAACAAAGATTCTTTTTAAACCTCCAATTCAGTGATTTTCTAACCTATGTAGAGATGTTGCTCCACAAAAACATGATGTTCTTTTTAATCTTTAAAAGAAAGATTTTCTGATCTAGAAAAATGGAAATGGTCAACAAAGCAAATTTTTCGTTTTTGGAGGTCAACAAAAGAAATCGTTTTTCTGTAAAAATAAATTTCCTCGCTCTACCTGCAAAAAACCATTAGAATCCTGCAAAAAAGATAAAATGTCAGTTGATTCGGGGGACTTCTACAAGTCTTAAATTTCAATCTGGTTACAATAATTTTTTTTTTTTGTTTTGTTTTTGATGTGCTACAAAACAAACTGTACGCGCTACAATAAGATTCAGATGCGCTATAATTATGTTTCTCTGCGCTATTCTGTTACCGGGATGTGCTGCTCTGGATGTTGGAAGCGCTACTCTGTGTTTTTCTTTTCCCGCGGTCAGTTTTGCAGGAAAATTTTTAAAACTGATGCGCTAATGTTTGGGTTTTAAGCGCTGGATGATGTAGTAGAGGCGCTAAACTGAGGGTCTGATGCGCTAATCTGTTAAGTCAATGCGTTACTCTATGTTTTGCCATGTTGATACCTACAGGAAAAATTGTTAATACAAATTATGTGCTAAAACAAGATCTTTATGCGCTAAAACAAAGAGCCCACGCGCTAAACAGTAGGCTAGAAGCGCTAGACTGTTAGGCGGATGTGCTAATGTATGTGTTCGACGCGCCGATTCCTGTTTCCCGCGGACCTGCAAAAATGATTAATTTCAAAAACATATTTTTTATTTAGGGTCGGGCCCCACGGTGGGTGCCAGAAATGTATGCGAGAAAAGTGGGCGAATAAAACTTAAAATGTAAAAATAATGAGAAATACTAGTCCACACACACACACAGGACTTCTTGATGCAAGCTATGGAGTAACGATGTGTTACTCAGCTTCCCAAGGAGGGTCCCATGGTTCTCTATCTCACAATGTCCCTCAAACCAACGTTTTTGCTCTCAGATTACTGAGCAAAATAGTTTAGGGATGGCAAATATGAGAACGAGAGATGCTTTTATAGATTTTAGTATGAAATAGATGTGAAGCTATGTATGATGCTAAAAATGCAATAAACTAGATGATAAGATGACGAGATTAGTATGGATACTATCCTAGCATGATATATTTAATATATGATTGAGCTAAGATGATAAAGAAAATAATCTAAGCATGCATATTAGTCTAATTTATGATCTAAAAGAGGCTAAATGATGAGCATAAAGATGATATGAAAGCTTGAAAGAATTTGAGCATAAGTGTGATGCTTCAAATTTGAAAGATGATTGTTAAAAATGGAGGAATGAGAGCTCTATTTATAGCACAAACAGGGCAATGGATGGTTAAGATTGAATGGTTTAATCAAGGGCCAAGTTTGAAAGTTGGGGATCCATGTGCACAATTGGCACCAATAAAATAGTGACAAGTGTCAACATAGGATTGGGTTGAAAGAAGAGGTTGGAGGCATTAAAGGCCTGAGAAGACCTCATGGTTATCTAAAGGCTAAGGGTCAAGTCTAAATTAGGTTTACCCAATGGATTAAGATTTAATCCAAGAATAAACCTTTGTGCAAATGATTAAGAGATAATCATGGTCAAAGCATTAATGGCCTGATGAGACCTTTTGGGTTGGGTAGAGGTTGAGTCAAAACAAATGTTTTAACCATGTGGGAGAGTTTGAATTAACCATTAATGGTTATTGGAGACTTTGGGGATTAAGTGGTTGAAAGTTGGAAGCCTTCAATGGTTTTCAAAGACTTTAAGGGTTTTGGTGTTTGAAGGTTGAAAACCTTTAATGGTTATCCAAGACTTTGGGCCATTTGAGAAGTGACCTCCCTTTGTTTAGGGATGTGACAAAGTTTAGAGGGGGGTTAGGTTGATTAGAAGCGATTAGAAGATTCTAGAAGGGATTAGGAAGGTGTTTGAGATTTTGCAAGTGGATGGGGGATAATAGGATTTAATTGAATTAATTGATTTTCATTCAATTTGGTTGTAATTAAATAAATTTGATTTATTCAATTTAGGATAACTATTTAATTAAATTTGAATTTAATTAAAAGTGGCTAGGGGGATTTAATTGAATAAAATGATTTATTCATTAAATGGTATGGTGAATTTTATTTAAATAAATTGAATAATTTATTTAATAAAATAGAAGAATGTGAATAATTTAATTAAATTGGAATTAATTAAATAGAGAAATGAACATAAAATATTCATTTAAGAATATGGTCATTTTTATACGTCTACATTTTGCCCCTCTTTGAAGTGACATGTGTGCACATGTTATTTCAAAGAAAATGATGTCCTATCATGATTTATGATTAAATGCAATTTTTGTGTCGCTCTTTTGATTTGCCAGTCATGCACCAGATTTGATGTGATGCCCTAGATTCGAGATTTGATGGTGATGCCCCCTCGGGAGATGAATCAATTTTTTTGAATTTTTTTTTGATTTAAATTGATGAAGTTTGTATGATGTTTATGATTTCGTGCATGTAAAAAGTGCACAGATTGATTCATCTCCCGATAAGTTACAACTGTTTTGGTATAGGGGAAACCGTGACCATATTGCAGGTCTAGTTGGCTAACCCTAATTTCATTTTCCTCTTATAAAAGGGGAAAAGGAGTCAAATTAGGTTCATTTGTGCTTTGTTGACTTTGAAGAAGGAGAATTTGCTCTAGAGAGAAAATGCCTATTCCTTATCACAGACACCGTTTCGAGCGCGTCCGGAGATATCGGAGACCTGCAGCGCATGGACCACTAGTAAGTCAATGTTTTTGACCCCTTTTGGATTTTTTATTTTGTCGTTTTTAGGTGTTTTTTGAATTTTAAAGTTTGGGCTTTTCGGTTTATCACGTCTAAGGCTTAATTTAGCACATACAAAGTTTAGAGTAGCGCATCTAGTTTAATTTAGAGGTCGCATCCGAAAAATGTTTGTTAGCGCATAGGATTTTTAGGTTAGCGCGTGCAGGTAAAATAGCGCATGAAAAGGTTTGGGTAGCGCTTCGCATCAACAGGGTAGCGCATAGGAATGAGAGCTCTATTTATAGCACAAACAGGGCAATGGATGGTCAAGATTGAATGGTTTAATCAAGGGCCAAGTTTGAAAGTTGGGGATCCATGTGCACAATTGGCACCAATAAAATAGTGACACGTGTCAACATAGGATTGGGTTGAAAGAAGAGGTTGGAGGCATTAAAGGCCTGAGAAGACCTCATGGTTATCTAAAGGCTAAGGGTCAAGTCTAAATTAGGTTTACCCAAAGGATTAAGATTTAATCCAAGAATAAACCTTTGTGCAAATGATTAAGAGATAATCATGGTCAAAGCATTAATGGCCTGATGAGACCTTTTGGGTTGGGTAGAGGTTGAGTCAAAACAAATGTTTTAACCATGTGGGAGAGTTTGAATTAACCATTAATGGTTATTGGAGACTTTGGGGATTATGTGGTTGAAGGTTGGAAGCCTTCAATGGTTTTCAAAGACTTTAAGTGTTTTGGTTTTTGAAGGTTGAAAACCTTTAATGGTTATCCAAGACTTTGGGCCATTTGAGAAGTGACCTCCCTTTGTTTAGGGATGTGACAAAGTTTAGAGGGGGGTTAGGTTAATTAGAAGTGATTAGAAGATTCTAGAAGAGATTAGGAAGGGGTCTGGGATTTTGCAAGTGGATGGGGGTGTAGCATCGTAAATTGTATGCACTTGCTAGGGTGGTACAATTTCACACCTATTTTAGCACCCGCCTTGGCGCATTTTGCATTTTGCATTGCATTTCCCCTTTAGCACTTAATTAATCAAATTAATTAGGTCTAAGGTTCTATTTCATCATCTTCCACATCATAAAGTTGGGCCCTTTCGTTAAAGTGTGCCCTTTTCATTTTATTCCTCCAATACATCATTTAATCAAAAAACCCTAATTAGGTCCTATTTCAAACTTGGGGGCTTGATTTCAGGGGTCAAAACATCTCAAAATCACCTGTAACTTCAGGATTCTCTCTAAAATCATCATATCCGATGGCCCTGAAAATTTGGTGAAAAGTTGTTGGGACCATGGCGCCCGGAGAGGACCATGGCGCCCGGAGTGCACATGGTCCCGAACATTTTTCCCGAAATTTTAGGAGCGCGATCCAATCATAAAATAAATCTTAACCCCAATAAATTGGTGGGATATTCAATCTCTAGGTCGGCCAAAAGTCAAAATTATGACCTAGGGTTTCATATATAAGAGCTCTCTTTCTTCATTTGAAAGGATCCAGAATTTTGGCTTTCAAGGAACCTCATATGCAGCGAAAGAGCAGATCTTTGAAGACTTCAACAACATTCAACATCCTTCTATCAAGCATTTATCAATTTCATTCATCCATTTAGGGCTTGGAAGACATTGAAGAACAATAGGGGATTACCGACTGAAGATTGGCTTGTACCCCTCCCTTGGGGTTGGGTATGATTTCATGTTGTTTTCATGTCTTTGCATAAGCCTCATTATATCATTTGTATTCATGCTTTAGATCACTTTGCATCTTGATTTAGAGCATTTACATTATCATTTACAAGCAATTAGGGTTTACTTTCTAGGTTGCTCTAGTTTGCTTACTTGCATTTTAGGATCTTGCACACACAATACATTTAACAATACAACTTGGCTATTCGTGGAGGTGGAAATCACTGAAGCGGGGGTTTTACTAAGGCAAAACCCTATATAGCCGCCCACACCCTTTTCAGATATAAGTGCAGGTTTCGGGACTCGGACGACGTCGCAGGTTACAGATCTGGGAAAAACAGGTCGAGATAGCACTCCACACCAAATTGCAGAGCAAAAGACCAGGACAGGGGCATGGGGAGCCCTGGTCCTGCCAGGACAGGGACGCTGGGCACCCTGGTCCCTGGGACAGGGGCGCTGGGCGCCCTGGTCCTCCTTACAGACAGCATTTTCAACATTTTTGATAGCTTTTCAGAGTGCAAAATAGTAGTTTCCGAAGCAGTTTCAGGGGCAGAATCAGGACAGTGGCACCCGCACCCTCATCCTGAACATTTTCAGTTAGATTTTAACTCCGAGTACACATTTTCATTCTTGTCTTGTCCTTGTGTTTACAACTTTCCATTGTTCAAGTTCAATTATGCAATCTTGTTATTAGTTCATACTTGCACTTTGGGGTTAGGGATTGAACTTGCATCATTTTATCTTCCAATTTTAACAAAGGAATAGAAATCCTAATAGGTAGCCCGTGGCTCTCTCTTTCACAAGAAGAAGTAGCCAATTGTGTGATATCTCTAGGCTCTTTCGTATTTCGTAATGTGTGTCAAAAGGTAGGATTAGGGCATGTTAACCTAGTCTCGCTTTTTCCCCTACACATTTTGGTGAACCCGACGTGAATCTATCATTGTTTCCTCTTGCATTGCATTTGTTAGATCTAGATCTAGATTTAGTGTGTTTTCATTTCATTTTCAAGAAAAAAGAAAAAAAAAACAAAGTGTGTTTCTTTGCATTGTGTGTATAAATTTAATGTGATTTCAAAATGTCAGATTTTTATTTGCAAGATGTTCATATTTGTGATGATTATGAGTTAGATGAAGCTTTAGATGAGTTTTTGAAACCTAAATATACCAAACCTTCATTTTACCAAAAACTCATAAACATTGTTACTATGCCATTTCGTTGTGATGAGAATGATAAGTCGAATGATTCCTCTCAAGGGTACATTCCTATCAACTCTTCCACTAAATCTAGTAACATGGTTGTTTTCAATGATCCCCTCTATGAAGAGATATCTCCTTTTGAATCAAAAGATAAACCTTTTAATAGATATGATCATGCTTTGTTATATGATGCCCTTGATGACTTTGTGGCTCCTAAAAAATGCTCCCTTCATGAGGATCCTTTTGTGCAAGAAGATGACATCATCCCTACATTTCCTCGTGATGGCATTTCCTTTTCCAACAAAATTCCCACTAGAGATGATGAATTAATGATAAATGCTTACCCTTCTCCTAAAGTTTGTCTTACCCATAAACATCCCTTAGAGAAAGAAGATGAAATAAAAAGCAATTTCCTTAATTCTCTCTCCCCTAAAGATCATATTGAAAATATTTTGAGGAAAGAGGATGAGTTTAACACATCTATTGATGCTCTCCCTCCTAAGGATGAGGAATTAATAAACAATGTTATCTCCTCTCTCGAAATTGACAATACTTCAAACATTCCTTTCAACAACTTCATTATTTGGGATGAACCATTAGAAGAAGGTGTAGATTATTCTCTACCCCATGAGAGAACCCTAGCCAAAGGGGATGAAATCAAGATTGAAAACTCCCTTGATAGTTTCTCACCTTCCTCGAATCTCAATTATTCTCCCTCTAAAAATAAAGCATCTCCCTCTCCTCAACTTGGTTCTACTCATAAGGAAACCCTAGTTCAAAGCAAGATGATTAACATCTCTTTCAAAGATCTCCCTCTCAAAAGTGAGACTTTAGAGAGTAATGTTGATCCTTCTCCTAGAGAGTTTATTCCCCATGTAGATCATTTGATGATAGAGGATGATATGACCTTTCCTCTTCCTACTAGAACATCAATGCCTACCCCTTGTCTCTCTCCTAAAATTGATTTAATTCATGATGAGATTTTAGTGCAAGAGAAGACTATCAATAATTCTTCCAACACTTTTGTTCATTCCTTTAAACCATCCTCAATCAATTTGATACATGTGAATGAAACACCTAACAAACCTCTCTTCACTATCCAAGGTGCTTGTCCCTCTCAAAATTTTCAACCTTTAAATAAGCCTATCTTAGTGGTTCAAGGTGGTTATGCTAATGATTCTTTTTGCACTCCTAACAAACCTATTATTACTGTGCAAGGAGGTTATTCTACTAAGATCCCTTATGAGTATGCTAAGCAACTAACTAGAGAGAGTTATCATGCAGTTGCCCATACTTATAACACAAGAAACAATAGGCAACCTAATCCTCCTCTAGTTATCCCAACTTCACTTCCTCCTTCCCAACCTATTCTTCCTCAAGCTCCACGTATTTCACAAGTTCTTGGTAAGGAATATGATCTCATAGAACAACTTAAAGCTACCCCTGCTAAGATATCCCTCTGGGATTTGATTCAAACTTCTTCCACTCATCATGGAATGTTACAAGATGCCTGGAAAGATTTGAATGTTCCTCCACCGAATACATCTAGTAATATAGCATCTTTAGTTAACTCTGTGATGAATCCTAAAGCTCAAATTGTGTTTACCCAAGATGAGTTGCCTACTAGTGAAATTCAACAACAATATGATCCCTTGATGATTGTGGTTATCATAAATGACACTGCTATAAGACGAACACTGGTAGATAATGGCTCTAGCCTTAATGTGTGTAGCATTAATCTATTGCATAAAATGAATGTGGATACATCTCTCATTGAGCCTGACTCTCGTCCCATTCGAGGCTTTGACAATGTGGCTAAGACTTCATTAGGTATTATCACCTTACCCATCACAGTGGGACCTATTACTTTGCCTACTCCTATCCATGTTATGTCGGGAAATCTAACATACAACTTGTTATTAGGGAGACCTTGGATTCACAGTATGCAAGTTGTCCCCTCTACATTGCATAGGCAAGTTAAATTTATTTATAACAATAAGACATATACCTTGATAGGTGATACTAATCTTCAGGCTTGTTTGCAAACATCTACTTCCAAAGGGAGTTCTTCTAAGCCTTCCTCTTCTAGTGATGACTCTTTAAACAAGATACCTAGGGAGGAATCCTCACTCTCTGATGATCAAAATTCTTTGGATGAGTCTAAAGCTCCTGAAGAAGATCCTTCTCGACTTGAGTCTACACATGAAAAGGCTTTTGATCCTAAGAAGGTTCTTGCAGAAGATGATTGGGGATCTCTTGACTTTAATCCCACCTTTGTAGGTGAGTATAGGGTTCCTCCTAGAGAGCTTAAAGTTAAAAAGAAGGAAGAAACTAGAGATTAATCAGTCTTACCTGAACCTATGAGCAATAATTTTGTGGCCGCTTCTCAAACTTCTTCTCCTCACACCTCTAATTCTGAAGAATTTGATTCTTTGTCTTATGAAAAGTCACCTTCTCTTTCTGAAATGGCTAATTGTTATGGTCGTGGTTTTCATATTTTGGCTAAGAGTGGCTATAGTGGAAATGGTTGTGGCGCAAATGAACAAGGAATTAAAGTTCCTTTAAAACATAACATGCATGAATATTCATTTGGACTTGGATATAATCTTTCTAAGCCCACCAAAGCATCTAAAAGACCATCTCTCAATGTGAATGCTATATTTAGTAGTGATGATGATCTCACTTCAACTAAATCATCTTCTACTTCTATCAACTCTCATTCCCCTCATAAGGAAATCTTGGCGATGAACAAATCTCTTTATGACTCCCCTCAAATTTCTAAATCCACTTATGAATCTTTATCTCCTATTCATCATAAAGTCCTTTCCTCCAGGGATAAGGCTCTAATAAATTACACTCATCCCTCTTCTAAGATTTTTTGTGACTTTTCTTCTTCAATTTTTATCATTTTATACATGTTTTTGATCTCACTTATAGTTGAGCATTTAGCATGTCATATTCAAATACCTCATTCAATCTGTCATGTCTTTAAATAACATTAATGGCTATTATGTTGCTCATCATTATGTGACATTGGTAGCTCATTTATTGGGGGCTCATTGTCATTCATGATGGTACAATTTCAAGTGCAATCATATTTTTTGAAGCAACATAATAGCCTAATCTTCTATGTTATCTCTTGTTCCTATGGGGACAAGAGTGATTTCATACATCTCTTCTTTTGCTTATGTCCAAATCTCTCCCTAGAAGATTGTGTAAGTCCTTCTCATTGTCATTATCCTTGGGAGGCAATGATCTTTCCTTATTTTTATCTAAGGATCCACTTTTTTCCTATTTCATGGATGCTGTGAACTTTATTACTTGATGTTATTCCTTGTATGCATTTGTTGTTGTTTGTTCAAGGATTCTCTCTTACAAGAGGTGTAAGTCCTTGACTACAACCTCTTTTGCACTTGGTAAAATACATCTATAATGAATTCACTCTCCCAATTGGGTTAAAAAGAGCGTCATCCTTCATTAAGAATCACTTTCACCTCGCAGAAGAAGAAAGTATTGCATTCTTATTCTCTTCTTTGTCTTATTCTAGAAGATGTTATATTTGTCTAAAACAATTCCTCTCGGGGATAGGTGTCTTTTTTACAAATACCTCTTCTCCTCTAAGGATCTCCTCTACACATACTACAAGATATCCCTTTTCAAACAATCTTATCCTTGCTTAAAGAGTGCAAAACTCTCTTGCTTGGATCTATGACATTGTTGCATTTTTGGGGTATCTTCTTTTGTGATGAAGGTAGGTATCCTTGTTCTACTTTCCTTATGACATAAACATTACACTTTTTGAGCAATGGGTCATTCTCAGAACCAGAGCACAGACTCTTAGAGTGAGATGTCTCCATTTTTATTTTATGCAAGGTGATTATTCTCAGAACCAGAGCATAGACTCTTAGAGCGAGATGTCATGCTTTTGTACTATACATATACAGGTTGTAGCATACTCGGGCATAGACTCCTATGAGGTGCTTCTAACCTCCCTTACACACACATGCACGAGGTTGAGTGGAACTAGCGGCATAAGGCTAGACTTTCTCACTCTCCTCCCTTACATGGATCACCTAGACAGACTCTAGGGGCTAGTTTTCCATGTCCTTTTCCCATGGATCACCTAGACAAGATCTAGGGGTGAGAAGTCCATGTTTTCTCTCTCACTATTCTTCTCATGGATCACCAATGTGTGTATTCATGCTTTTTTCCTTTCTTTTCTTCTCTTTGCATTTTGTTTCCATTTACATCCTTCATCTTGTGTTAGAGAACTCTCAAATCCTCACACTCTTTGTTGTGTTGGAATTGAGATTTAGTCCTCTTTCTTACCAAATGATTCTCCATTAGGTTTTGATCTCATATCAAATCTTCTTGTGAGCATTTGTCACAATATTCTTTAACAATTCGAAGTGGTAAACATGATACCCTGTTTCAACTCACTAAAATTAGCAAGCCGAAACAGGGGGGGGCATATAGCTACCCTCGAATTTTCATCACCTTCCTTAGTAAGCATTAGGTGATTTTATGATCTAACGTGTGTTTTGTAGGGTGCGGTTCCTAACTGTGTACTGCAGATATCGCTGGGGGCTTCGTTCGACAGACTTATGGATATATCATTTTTCAAATAATGTTTACTTTTCTGTACTTTAGCTTGCATATGCATGTAGTGTTCATATGACCGCTAAAGTGGGGGCTAAATGTAGCATCGTAAATTGTACGCACTTGCTAGGGTGGTACAATTTCACACCTATTTTAGCACCCGCCTTGGCACATTTTGCATTTTGCATTGCATTTCCCCTTTAGCACTTAATTAATCAAATTAATTAGGTCTAAGGTTCTATTTCATCATCTTCCACATCATAAAGTTGGGCCCTTTCGTTAAAGTGTGCCCTTTTCGTTTTATTCCTCCAATACATCATTTAATCAAAAAACCCTAATTAGGTCCTATTTCGAACTTGGGGGCTTGATTTCAGGGGTCAAAACATCTCAAAATCACCTGTAACTTTGGGATTCTCTCTAAAATCATCATATCCGATGGCCCTGAAAATTTGGTGAAAAGTTGTTGGGACCATGGCGCCCGGAGAGGACCATGGCGCTCGGAGTGCACATGGTCCCAGACATTTTTCCCGAAATTTTAGGAGCGCGATCCAATCATAAAATAAATCTTAACCCCAAGAAATTGGTGGGATATTCAATCTCTAGGTTGGCCAAAAGTCAAAATTATGACCTAGGGTTTCATATATAAGAGCTCTCTTTCTTCATTTGAAAGGATCCAGAATTTTGGCTTTCAAGGAACCTCATATGCAGCGAAAGAGCAGATCTTTGAAGACTTCAACAACATTCAACATCCTTCTATCAAGCATTTATCAATTTCATTCATCCATTTAGGGCTTGGAAGACATTGAAGAACAATAGGGGATTACCGACTGAAGATTGGCTTGTACCCCTCCCTTGGGGTTGGGTATGATTTCATGTTGTTTTCATGTCTTTGCATAAGCCTCATTATATCATTTGTATTCATGCTTTAGATCACTTTGCATCTTGATTTAGAGCATTTACATTATCATTTACAAGCAATTAGGGTTTACTTTCTAGGTTGCTCTAGTTTGCTTACTTGCATTTTAGGATCTTGCACACACAAGGTCTGCACACACAATAAATTTACAATACAACTTGGCTATTCGTGGAGGTGGAAATCACTGAAGTGGGGGTTTGACTAAGGCAAAACCCTATATAGCCGCCCACACCCTTTTCAGATGTAAGTGCAGGTTTCGGGACTCAGACGACGCCGTAGGTTACAGATCCGGGAAAAGCAGGTCGAGATAGCACTCCACACCAAATTGCAGAGCAAAAGACCAGGACAGGGGCATGGGGTGCCCTGGTCTTGCCAGGACAGGGGCGCTGGGCACCCTAGTCCCTAGGACAGGGGCGCTGGGCACCCTGGTCCTCCTGACAGACAGCATTTTCAACATTTTTGACAGCTTTTCAGAGTGCAAAATAGTAGTTTCCAGAGCAGTTTCAGGGGCAGAATCAGGACAGTGGCGCCCGCACCCCCGTCCTGAACATTTTTAGTTAGATTTTAACTCCGGGTACGCATTTACATTCTTGTCTTGTCCTTGTGTTTACAACTTTCCATTGTTCAAGTTCAATTCTACAATCTTGTTATTAGTTCATACTTGCACTTTGGGGTTAGGGATTGAACTTGCATCATTTTATCTTCCAATTTCAACAAAGGAATAGAAATCCTAATAGGTAGCCCGTGGCTCTCTCTTTCACAAGAAGAAGTAGCCAATTGTGTGATAGCTCTAGGCTCTTTCGTATTCCGTAATGTGTGTCAAAAGGTAGGATTAGGGCATGTTAACCTAGTCTCGCTTTTTCCCCTACACAGGGGGATAATAGGATTTAATTGAATTAATTGATTTTTATTCAATTTGGTTGTAATTAAATAAATTTGATTTATTCAATTTAGGATAACTATTTAATTAAATTTGAATTTAATTAAAAGTGGCTAGGGGGATTTAATTGAATAAAATGATTTATTCATTAAATGGTATGGTGAATTTTATTTAAATAAATTGAATAATTTATTTAATAAAATAGAAGAATGTGAATAATTTAATTAAATTGGAATTAATTAAATAGAGAAATGAACATAAAATATTCATCTAGGAATATGGTCATTTTTATACGTCTACAAGTTTGACCTAGAAAGTCATTGTATCTATTTACATGGAGATCAGATAGTTGCAAACAAGGAATGCCCCTGTTCATATTAGACCCACAATGTCATCATATCCTTGGACAAGTCATAGAATTACTAAGAGACAATCCATAGACAACAAAACAATAGTAGGTGAATCATATCTCATCCTCGCCTTTCTAGTCAAAGACATCTTGGAGATATAATCTCTAGTCAGAGACATCCTAGAAAATCTAAAAGAGATGTCACCAAAAGATAAAATCAAAATAAAACAAAAATTGACACAACAATACATTGAAATATTCAAGTTATTTGTGTTTCTTACCACATATGTTAACATGTTTGAGTTGGTCACAATGTTGTCATCTCAATAAAGGATTGATCATGCTGAAAACCATGTTGCTGCCAAAGTCTGCTGAAAGATTTGATTTGTTGAAAGCCCATTGTTGATTGTGTCTCATCTAAAAATTGATCAATCCATGAAACTGATGCTTTATTGAAAACAAGAACATAACTTTATCATAGATTGGTGATGAAAGTGATCTCTTATTGTGAATTGTGTGTGAAAAGGAGGAATTAAAAGATGATGCTCCTCAAAACATGTTATGCGTAGGGTACCATTTCCATCACTAGATTTAGGATTTTTCCCCAGTTATAGATTGGACTTGATTTATTATAGATGGAAAGG
Organism: Cryptomeria japonica; assembly: GCF_030272615.1. NCBI lineage: Eukaryota > Viridiplantae > Streptophyta > Pinopsida > Cupressales > Cupressaceae > Cryptomeria > Cryptomeria japonica. The sequence continues at coordinate 771,227,760 of NC_081411.1, read as the reverse complement.
GGTGAAAAGGGAGGATTTATTATGAATGGATAACTAGTTTTAGGTAGATCAATAACAAGCCATGATGGGAATGGGTAAGTTTATTATGGATGGATAGGTTGTGAATGTGTGCAAAGTCAAAGTATGAGATTGAATCTTGAAGGAGGGAGGAGAAATGTCTCTACACATGGCATTGGTAACCCGGTTTTCACCATGGTACTTTTCTAGGGCACCACTGAAGTGATTTTCACTATTGGACAAATTTATTTGTCTTTATTTTTTTCTAATTTTTCAATTTTTATTTTTTTTGTCACAAGGCGCATGTTTGCTAGCTTTTCACCAAGTAACGATTTTTTTAATTTTTAAGGATTGTTTTGTATTTTTTATATTAGGATATTCTAAAAAGCTATGTGTAAAACTTGTGAAGGTGCATGCTATTGATAGGATCCTCCAAAGGTTACCTATCTGGTGTTGAGAGTTGACATGTACTTGATCCATAGATAGTTGTGATGACATAAGGACCAAGCCAATTTGATTTAAATTTTCCTTTCTTTTTTTCAATCTTGCTGATTTCTAGGATTTTCTATAAGAACTAAGTCACCCACCTCAAATGTGAAAGGCTTTACCTTATGATTGTAGTTGCATTATTCCTTGAATGACTGATATGTTGCTCCCTTGATTGCCTTCCTTGATGAAGGAACTAAGGTAGAATTACTAATGTGCGAACAATGTAGGCCCATATGCATGTCACCTAAAGAATTTTGGGCATCCTTGACAACAAACTCCTTTGAGGAATTTCCATTAAAGGTCCACTAATGTGATATATCACCAAAAAAGGATGGATGTGTGGAACAATTGGATGAGTATGAAGGCTTATGATTGTAAAAAGAAGTGAAAGTAGGATGGCATGATGTAGACTTAGGATCAAAAAGTATTATTTTTGACTAAAAATTGTAGAGCTTTTGCCCCCAGTTATTTTGATAGTAGGGAAGATCATCTCTTTTTATTTTTTCTTCATATGATTTTTATCCTTGAATTTGATTTTTGTAGAGTCCAATAGCTTTTGATATGATTTGGACTGAAGGACTTTTCTTTATTTTTGACACTTAGATTTTTCTTTTCATAGCTTGATTTTTTATCCCTAGTGAGTAAGGTCTTTTGTAATCCTTGTTAATCCAAGTCTAGAAGAGGAGTGGAAATGGAATGAGTGGATGAAATGGTAAGGTTTTATGAGTTTCAAGAGGGTTGGCAATAGGCTCAATATATTTTTTGCTAGAACCACTCTTAGGACTATTGATATCAAGAGTTTCTTAAACCACTAGATGATATTTGCATTCAAACTTAGTACCCACAACATTAGGTGGTTCACACCCAATTCCTTGGCATTGAAACTTATTTGTAGGTTGTTCCTATCAACTAAATGTCTTAGGAGATAGTGGGAGTTGATAAACATGAAATATATACTCACCACATCCCCATGTCTTTAACCTTAAATTTTTCTTTGAGCTCTTCTTGTTTTGATGTAGAAGGTTTCAAGGATTCTGGATCCACATAGGCTAATGATGGAGTTTCTTCTCTATTGTCTAGGATTGTTATTTCTTATCTTTCTCATAGGTTATTGTAATATATGAATGGATTCAGATCACCATTAATGGTTACTTCAATTCCATTATGTGGGAATTTTATACATCAATGATATGTTGAGGGAGAAACTCTCATTTCATTAATCCATGGATGTCAGAAGAGTATATTGTATGTGAGATCTAAATCAAAGACCTAACATACCACCTCCTTTGTAACTGGCCCAACTCTGAGGGGTAAGGTTATTGTGCCCTTGGATGAATTCTCTTCATCATCATATGCTTTAATGGTAATTGCATGTGTAGAATTTAAAGCCTTTTTAGAATAACCCAATTATTTAATAGTGTTCAAAGTACAAATGTTATGACCTGCTCCTCCATCTATCAAGACTCATTTGATGTGGTTTTAATAGATTAAGGACTCAATATATAGAGGTGTATTATGAGGCTGGGTTATAGATGCATCACTGGCTTCTATGAATGTAACTCTATGTGGAACAAAAAGGTATCCCACCATGGCTTGAAACTAGTCCATGTTCAAATTAGTGGGTACAAAGGTCTCTCTCAAAGTTTTATCAAGGATGGCCTTATGTGCAGGAGATGTGCCTAAAATCTCAAGGATGGAAATGAGGGTGGGTGTTTTCCCTATTTGATCTACAAGGTCATACTCATTCTTGGTAGATGATGAGGTCATGGTCTTGGATGGAATTCCTTGCAAGATGACTTTATGTCAATGGGTTGTAACATTACATTTAGAGGTTTCATTTTTGGAGGATGAGGAATATGGTCCAATTCCTTTTAAAATAACTTTACTCCTTTGGGTAGGAATTTTAGAAGTTTTATCCTTTATAATGATAGTATAGACATTATTGTCCATTGAAATGTGATTAATAGTGGAATCATAATCATAGGTCATTTTAGTATAATTAGCTTGATTATTAGTAGTTTTTTCTTTTCCCTTGTCATGTTTAGGAAATGGATCCTTAAAAATCACATTCTCTTCATTGGAGGTGTGACCATCAACATCTATGTTGCCTCTATCAATGAGATCTTGTATGATATTCTTCAATCTATGACAATTGCTAGTTAAATTCCCTTTACTCTTGTGATATTCACAATATTCATCATCATTCCACTAATTTGGTTTTACTTTTGGCTCATATGGTGCATTATCTAGTAGTGTTATGATCTTGTTTCCCACTAAATTCTTGAATGCTATTTCAATTGGCTCTCCTAATGGGGTGTATTTGTTAGATAGTTCAGATAACCAGAATACATTTGAGAGGGGGTGAATCAGTTGTCACGGATTATAGGAAATTTCAACAATTTAAACTTAATACCAAAACCCAAAACAACAATATCAGAATAGAAGTTAATCAATTAACCATAAACAATAATCACAGAATAAAAGCTATCCACACAACACCAAGATTTATACATGGAAAACCCGGTAAAGGGAAAAATCGTGGTGGGAAGCCTACCACTAGTCAGATAATACTTCTATATTATATATGTGAATTAGAATGAAGGGGCCTGCACTTGTAGGAAGGCCAACATCCTAGAGAACATTGCTCATCACAAAAGGAGTCTCACTGACTACATATAAATCTAGACTACAATCCAGAGAAGTGTTGAACTGTAAAAGATAACATCTCCTATGCCTGAGTACATTTCCAGTTAAGCTCAATACTGGAGGACTAAATCCTCTTACATAAACCTAATTCAATCTCTAATGATTGACCAACTCCTTTTCCTGAATGATATTACATTATTCACACATTAGATTCCTTGACCATGACCTCTTACATTATCCTTGATGATCTACAATGAGAACTTAAATATATTTATACAAACCCTCGATCATAAAGAATCAGGTCATCCACTAGACACTAAACCAATTACATAATTACAAACCATGTTGGGCTTAGACCAAACAAGTAATAAAAACACATAAGACATCCTGGAAATACATCAATAGGTCCTATCCACAGGTTACATTAAAGTCAATCCATAACCAAGATCAATCGAGACTAATTATAGGTTGACACACTTCATCAATGATCTCTAACTGCAAGGTCTCAAACATGAATACCGACAACATCCTATAACTCCATTAGAAGCTACACAAACACCCCTTATGCAATTTATCAAAGATCTCCATCAAAAGCTCCAATCCCCAATCGCCAAGTATAGGTCCACACACTTCAAAAATGATCTCCAATCGCTGTCTCAAACATGATTACCAACGACATCCTAAAACTCCATCAGAAGCTGCACTAACACCACTTATGCAATTCATCAAAGATCTCCATCAAAATCTCTATCGGTGAAACCCTCGTCAAAATCAAAAACCAATCTCCTAAGCAAGAAGGATAGCATCCAATCTCCAAACCAAAACCAACTGACCAAATAGGAGTATAAGTATCATGAATAAGGCAAGTCCATCACCAGCTTATACTAGAGCCTACCAAATCATGTCAGATCCAAGTTAACTAGAAACCACTTAACCTACCAGGACCACAAGGGTTCCAGTAAAGCATCCAAACAACTAGTCTTGATATCAAGGCAATGCATAATAAATTCCACCAAATGGCCAACAATCTCCCCCTTTGGCATTGATGGAAACACTAGATGTGAAAAACATCTAAGTACCAAGAAATGCCAAACAAGTCTCCCCCCGTGGAATACAACCAACAATCACCTGCTTATAGCTCTAAATATCTCTTCCTTTTACTTTTCTTATCTCTCCCCCTTTGACAACAATGCCAAAAATCTGACAAAAATATCAAAGCAAAGACATAAACCTCTGAATCTCAAAGCTGAATACTCCCCCTGAGTAGTAGTATCCCACATCTATGCCAAAATGAATAGTATCTCATATAATGCATGTCAAACTGATGCCAAACTACATCAATCAAGTCTCTATCAAAGGGACAAAAACTCCCAGTCTATCTCTCAGGTAATCAAATGATTACTTGGATAAAGGTTTAGTGAAAATATTTGCAATCTACTCTTTAGTGTTCACATAAACCAGTCTAACCTCATTTGCTTCCACCTTCTCCTTCAAAAAGTTATACTTGATAGATATGTGCTTTATTTTATAATGAAATACTAGATTCTTTAATATATCAATAGCAGCAGAGTTATCACGGTGAGTAACTATTGGTGCATCACAATCCACCTTTACATCCTTCAACATTTTCTTCATCCATAAAACTTGTGTACAGTTAGTAGTAGCAACAACATATTTATCTTCAATAGTAGATAGAAAAGTAAATGATTATTTCTTGAGGATCCATGAAATCAACTTGCTTCTAAGAAAGAAAGCTCCATCGGAAGTACTTTTTTGATCATCAACATCTCCAACCCAATCAACATCTATATATCACATAAAGTAAAGTTATCATCCCTAGGGTACCACAAGACATATTTTGGTGTACCTTGCAAGTATCTAAAAATAATTTTCAACGTCATCTCATTATTTTATCTAGGATCACTCTGAAATCTTGAAACAATACAAACAACATTCATAATGCTAGACTTAGTCTGAGTCAAATAAAGCAGACCTCCAATCATAGATTTGTATCTTGTAGGATTTGTCGGTGTAGTAGCATATTTTCTTGTCAATTTCTCACTTGTAACCATCGGTGTACTTACCAATTTAGAATCTCCCATACCAAATTTCTTCAATAATTCCTTAGCATATTTAGTTTGACAGATAAAAATGCCTTTGTTAGTCTGAGTAATCTGCAAACCTAAGAATTTTTTTGTCTCACCAATCATAAAAATCTCAAATTATTTTTCCATTTTCTTAGAAAATTCTATGCACAATTTATCTTCGCTTCCAAAAATAATGTCATCAAAAAATACTTCAACAATTAGTATATCATCATCTATGATTTTATAGTATAAATTACTGTCAGCACTGCCCTTACTAAAGCCAAGCTTCAAAAGGTATTTATCCAACCTTGCATACCAAGCTCTAAGTGCTTGTTTCAATCCAAATAAAGCTATTCTTAACTTGAAAACCATATCTGTATCATCTGATATTGAAAAACCATCAAGTTACTCAATATAAACTTCCACATCAAGATCCCCATTCAAAAATGCACATTTAACATCCATCTGATAAAACTTGTAGTTTTTATAAGCATCATAGGCAAGAAATAATCTTACAACTTCAATCCTAGCTACAGGTGAAAAATTATCTCCATAATCAATTCCTTCCTTCTAAGAATATCCTTTACAAACCAATCTAGCCTTATTCCTTATAACTTGACCATCCTCATTCAATTTATTCCTAAAAACCCATTTATTTCCAATAACATTTTTATTTTTAGGCAGGGGAACCAAATTCCATGTGTTATTTTTCTCAATTTGATCTAATTCTTCTTCCATAACCTTTAACCAATGTTCATCTTTGCATGCCTAAATTACTGATACCGGTTCAACTTGTGAAATTAAACATACCTCATTAGTTGCTAGTCTTCTTCTTGTCATCACTCTATTTCTCTTATCCCCAATGATTTGATCTTTAGAATGATTCAATCTTATATACCTAGGAGTCTTCTGACTCTTTGTTTTGGAAAGGTGCTACTAGTTCAGATATAATCATTTCCATTTCCGGTTCTTTCTCATAAACTCTGATTTGACTTTTCTTCAGCTCATCTACTTTGACATTAGCACTCTCCACAATTCTCTGCTAATCTCTTGTTATAACATTTATATGCTTTTATTTCATTAGAATAACCAAGAAATATGCCTTCATCACTTCTAGGATCAAATTTTCCAATAGTATCATCTCTCCTATTATAACATTTACTACCAAAAATTCTGAAATACTTAACTATAGGTGAATTGCCAAACCATAGTTCATAAGGTGTCTTACTGATTTCTCCTTTGATATGTAATTTGTTGAATGTATGAACCGTTGTACTCACTTCTTATTTCCAGTAGATATGAGTTAGATTATCTTCCATCATTATTGTTCTAGCAACATCCAAGATAGTTTTGTTCTTCCTTTCCAACTCCATTCTGCTGAGGTTTCTGGGGAGCAAAAAATTGTCTTCTTATACCTTGCTCATCACAAAAGTTATTAAACTCAATAGATGTGAATTCTCCACCATGATCTGATCTCAAACATTTAATCTTCAATCCTATCTCAGTTTCCACTTGACCCTTAAAGATTTTGAACTTTTCAAATGCTTCAGATTTTTCTCTCAAAAAAGTAACCCACATCATTCTAGAATAATCATCAATGATTAGCATGAAATATCTATCACCATGAATTTTTTTATCTCTAGCAGGGCCACACAAATCACTATGAATAAGAACAACAAAATCATTTTATTTATCTTGTACACTCCTAAAAGAGGTTCTAACCTGTTTACCCATTTGACATTCTTTACATATCGGATTATAGGGCTTTACAATATTAGGTATATCCCTAACTGCCTTAGTTGAACTGATCTTCACAATGCAATCAAAATTCACATGTCACAACCTTTTATGCCATAGCCAACTCTCATCAATCTATGTAATCAAACATGTCTTCTCACCAGAGTTCAAATGAAATTTATTACCTTTTGTATGTGTACTAGTTGCAATCTCCAAACCGGATCTATTAATGATTTTGCATTTTCCATCGAACTATAATTGAAATCCCGTATCTACCAATTGTCCTACACTCGAAAGATAATGCTTCAAACTTTCAAAATAATAAATATTGTCAGTATTATTCTTACCATCCAATGATATGGTTCCTTTTCCTTTTATCATACATGCCTTGTCATCTCCAATTCTAACTACTCCACCATCAAATTCTTGAAAAGATAGAAACTTCCCTTTATATCCAGTCATATGATGTGAACAACTATTGTCAATTACCCATTCATCCTTGTCCTCAATTTTAGCAGCCAATGCCTTCTCCTCAGGTACATTCTCTTCTAGTGTCAGATCATCTTCCTTGATAGCTAGGAACACCCATTCCTTTCCATTGCCAGATCCACTAGCAGAGTCTTCTATCGATCCATCATCTAAATCAGTAAAGCCTTCTGCATCCGCTATGTAGCATGAATTATCTCTATTTTTCTTGTACTTATATTTGTTTTGATATTCAGGGTTAGGCTTAAATTATCTTCTAACTCTTTCTTCAAATCTTGAATTCCTTTTAGGACATCTAGATGCAAAATGACCAATCTTATTACATACAAAACATTTAAAAGGTGATTTTCCTTCATACTTACTTCCTACTGATCCTTAGGTACTCTTCTAGAAAATAGTGCTTTAAGTTTCTCAAACTCATCATTTTCTCTCTTCATATCTTCTAATTCGTTTGCATATAAAGTTTTCCAGTCTTTCTTAATGGTTGCAGATGTAGATGCATGAAAAGAAGGTTTAGTCTTCATAGCTCCAGAAGGCCCACATTCTTCAAGCTCAAAAGTAGATAGTTTTCTAACCAAAGTATCTATGTTGACAGATGTATTAGCCATTGTTCTTAATTCATTAATAGCAATAGCATTCATTTTGTAAGCCAGTGGTAGGGCTCTCAGGACTTTAGAAACAATTTCATCTTCTCTTAGAGCTCCACCACAACATTGAACTCCCATAGCAATCTCATTTACTATTTCCATGAATGCGGTAATCCTTTCATCTTCTTCCATTTTTTAGGTTTTCATATCTCACTCGGTAACCATCAAGTTTAACAATCTTCACTATAGGGTCACCTTCATTAAGAATCTCCAACTTGTCCCATATAGCCTTTCATGATGATTTGTTGCTTAATCCTATTTTTTTATTATCAGATAGTGCACACAAGAGGGATTCTCTTTCTCTATAATCATTCTCAAGCTCCTTGTCTAGGTTAGCCAGAGGAGGATTGCTGGATCTCGGATTAAAGGGTGTGACACCATTCTATGTGATCTTCCAAAACTCCTTGCTAAGACATCTCAGATGAGTCTCCATCTAAATCTTCCATACTATGTAATTTGTTCCATCAAGCCTCTGAATATCCCTTCGAAAGATAGCTTGAGAAGAATTGGATGAACTTGAATTGTTATTCACCATAGGATCTTCCTCAAGTGGTTAAGCTTTTTTTAGAGAGGACTAATGTTCTGATACCAATTGTTAGATAGTTTAGATAACCAAAAGACAACTGAGAGGGGGGGGGGGTGAATCAGTTATCATAGATTACGAGAACATTTAGCAATTTAAACCTTAATAACAGAATCCAAAACAACAATACTGGGATAATAGTTAATCAATTAAGCATAAACAACAATCACAGAATAAAAGCCATCCACACAACACCAATATTTTTACATGGAAAACCTAGTAAATGAAAAAACCATGGTGGGAAACCTACCCATAGTTATATAATACTTCTACAACAAGTATGTGAATTACAATGAAGGGGCATACACTTGCAGGAAGGCCAACAACCTAGAGCACATTTCTCATCACAAAAGGAGTCTCACTGACTACATATAAATCTAGACTACAATTCAGAGAAGTGCTGAACTGTAAAAGATAACATCTCCTATTCTTAGGTATAGTTCTGGTTAAGCTCAATACTAGAGGAATAAATCCTCTTACATAAACCCAATTCGATCTCCAATGATCAACCAACTACCCTACCTGAATGATATTACATTATTTGCACATTACATTCATTGACCATGACCTCTTACATTAACCATGATGTTCTACAATGAGATCTTACATCTATTTATACAAACCCTCGACCATAAACAATCAGGTCAGCCACCAGACAATAAACCAATTACATAATTACAAACCATATCGGCCTTAGACCAAACAAGTAATAACAAAACACAAGACATCCCGTAAATACATCAATAGGTCCTATCCATAGGTTACATTAAATTCGGTCCATAACCCAGATCAATCGGGACTAATTATAGGTTGACACACTTCATCAATGATCTCCAACCACCAGGTCTCAAACATGAATACCAACAACATCCTAAAACTCCATCAGAAGCTACACAAACACCCCTTATGCAATTTATCAAAGATCTCCATCAAAATCTCTATCGATGAAATATTTGACAAAACTAGAAGCCAATCTCCTAAGCAAGTAGGATATCATCCAATCTCCAAACCAAAACCAAATGACCAAATATGATTATAAGTATCATGAATAAGCCAATTCCATCACCAGATTATACTAGAGCCTACTGGATCTTGTTAGATCCAAGTTTTCATAAACCACTTAACCTACTGGGACCAGAAGGGTGTCAGTAAAGCATCCAAATAGCTAGTGTTGACATCAATGACAAAACATCAATGCAACACATATAATCAATTCGACCAAATGGCCAACAATATTTTCTTTGAGTTTTTGAGTTCCTTTGATTTGTCCCTTGATTGTTTGAGTTACAATAACTTGCACCAAGCAAAGTTATATTAGGTTTCACAATATTTGCATCTACTATGCTATCATTGACTATGTTCTTATTCTTGTTCCAAAAGTGGGGTTTTTCTTTCCCATTTGATTCCTCTTTTTTCTCTTTGAATATCTTGATGATACCTCTTTCAATAAGGACTTTTTCTATCACCATTCCTTTCTCAATGACCTCTTTGAAGGTAGACAAACATTCTTTTCTTATCTCATATGCAATATCCTTGTTGACGTTTTATGTGAACATTTTTATCATTTTCTTTTGTGGTACATCACAAGAGAATTGACTAGAAAGACCTCTCCATCATTGTAAAAATGAAGAAAAAATTTTCTCACTTTTTTCCTTAGTGCTACGTAAGGTAGCCACAAACACATTTGTCTCAATGTTGGATTAGAAGTGTTATATGAAATCCTCTGCTAGATCACCCCATGAATTAATTCTAGGTGGAGGTTGGGAGAACCATTGCATTTCTTGTTCACCTAATATTTGTGGAAACAATCTCATCAAGTACGTTTCTTCTGGTTCTACCTCAATACAAGATGTGAAAAATTGTCTTATGTATGCCTTAGGATCACCTTTACCTTTGTATTTATCAAACTTTGGTTTCATAAAGTATGGATGGAAGGGAGGCATTGGAATGATTCTATTAAATGGGTAAGACATATGTCATTCATTTTTTATTGTTGCTTTGGTGTATTCATGTCCACCATTTTCTTTTGTAAATCCTTGATCTATTGTTGCAAGTCATTCTTGGGTGGTGTCTTTTCTCTTTGAGCTAGTCCCATGCCTAAGCCACCCAAAAAAGGAGGGATATAATGCATATATGGATGGTATTGATCATAGATGTGTTCATATGGAGGAGAAACATAGTTATAGCTTGCATATGGACCACATGGTGCAATATTATAGTGAGGAGCACTAGGTCTAGGTCGATACATATCATGACCATGAGGATATGTGTCATAAGAATAATCTTGGATATTGCCCCAAATCTGACACGATGTCTCCTCATGTCATGATTTTGAATGTTCGATTGAGTGTAATTGTATGAATTGGTATTTGTAGACACCTAAAAATGGTCAAACGCTTGCGAGGTCATACTTTAACATATGCGCATTGCCTCATTTTAGGTTTTTGCATCGCATTAACATTTCTCCTATGATTCGCACTTGATCTTTATCATTTGCGAGCATCGAGTCATTCTTCTGCATTCTTCAATCATCTCGTCCTCAAATTTGGTCTTGTCGACAACACTATCTAGTCATGATTTTGATCGATTTTATCCTCTTGCATCAATGTGCGTGCTAATTTGTCATCATTTTGGACATCATCAATCCTAATTAGGGTTTTGTCCTCCTGTCAATCTTGCGATCAATTTGTCATCAATCTTATCATCAATCTTATCATTTTGGACATCGTCAATCCTAATTAGGGTTTTGTCCTCTTTTCAATCTTATCATCTGGCGATCGGTTTATCAATCTTGTCGTTTTACGATCGATTTGTCATCGATCATTGTCATGTTCGATCTTGTCATTTGCGATTGATTTATCATCGATTGTGGTCATTTTCAATCTTGTTGTTTTGCGATCTATTTGTCATCGATTCTTGTCTTTTTTGTCAATCTTGTCATTTTGCGATCGATTTGTCATCGATCGTTGTCTGTCTCAATTATGTCAATTTGGATCAATTTGTCATTGTTCCTCATCAATTGGCGCATTTCTCAATCAAATTGTTTATTGCATTGGTCATTTATCAATTCAAAATTATGATCGACCTTAATTATCTTCAATCAGGACCTAATTGTCATCCTCGCATTGCTAATTCACCTTCTAGGGTTTCATGATTTAATCATTTAACCTTGTGCGTCATTTCTTCCTTTAGGATTAATAAATTACTTATTTATCCTAAGTTTTCTCATTACAATTAAATATTCATTTAATTGGCTAATTATTCCTCTTTGTGAGTGAATTAATTAATAAATGAAAAATTATTGATTAATTCACTAATTTCTAATTTCCTAATTTCTTAATTCTTAAATTCAATTTCCTCCTATTTCTCTCCTAAATTTATGGAAATGACATAGAAATTTTTCATAGAATTTGTCATAAATTTTCATAAATTCTTGACATAGAAATTTGTCATAGAATTTGTCATAAATTGTCATAAATTCTTGACATAGAAATTTGTCATAGAATTGTCATAAGCCTTTGCATAGCAATTTGTCATAGACATGTCATAATTTTGCTATTATTGATTTGAATTTCTATTCGAATCACTATCATGCTAATTTGTTCATTTATCCAATTCTTCTATAAATTGGATGATTTTCAATCAAAGCTAATCCCGAATCCCTAATCAAACTATCAAACTTATGCTTCTAGTACTCTTGACCAATAACCAACATCCATCTTGCTTTCAATTGTATGTGTGCACTTGTAGGTGAGATCCACAAATCCATTTGAAGAGGAAAGAAGAACAATGGAGCCGCATGGGAGGAGCATTCAAATCGTCATCCAGTTTACATAATCTTTGCTTTTGAATGTTTCATTTAATGTCTCTATTGAATGTGTTTTAGGATAGGTTCATTGCAATGAGTGCTCTTATGATTAAGTTATCATGTCTAGTGTTTTGATCTACTTGTTTGTGATGATTTCCTATTTCCTAACGTACATTAATTGGTGAACCTGATGTGAATACTAACCTTCTAACCCCTTTACTATGTTTTGGAGTGCTTTCAAGTTGATTTTGCAGGTCAAAAACCCAAAAATAGGGCCGTGCAGGGTATTCTGGACACTTCTGTGCCTGTGTCCTGCATCTTGCGCCTGTGTCCTGCATCTTGCACTTGTTTAGGTGACATTTTGCACTTGTGTCAGACATCTTGCGCCTGTGTAATGAGTTCTGCGCTTGTGTAAAGTCCAGAACAGAGGTGAAAAATGCAGTGTTTACTTGAAATTTTTGGTGTTTTTGCATTCTGTTTTCTGTGCTTTGGATTTTGGTACTAATTATTTGTGTATAATCTTGGCATACGCATGACAAAGACTACAAATCAAACTACTAACATGTGTTATGCAGAATTGATGGTCAAAGACAACAAATCAAACCCCTAACGTGGGTTTTGCAGGTTGCCTTGGAGAAACAACCAAACTGTGTGTTTGTGATTTTTAATTAGGCACTTAGTGATTTCTAAATAGGTTGGAATAAACGTGTTTGTGCTTTGATTGTTAAGTGTGACATTGGAGTAGGAGAGTATGCTCTCATCCTTCATAGGGTGATCGGAAATCCAGATCTTCGATACCATGCTTGTGTTGTTGATTGTTTGTCACCCTTAGAGGGCCTGCCTTCCCGACCACTTTGCTTTTGCAAGCAAGTGATAATCGTGAGAAGGGAACAACCCAAAGTGAGTATGGCTAGAATTCCTTGGCATTCTAACTCACTATAAAAAAATACCCGATGAGCGAAAGCTTTGAAGGAAGTGTTACGTGGGAATTGCAGTTACTTGGGAAGTGATGACCCTTGAACTCTTTCTCATATCAACATCTAAGTAGGGCCTCTTGGTCTAAATCGTGCTTGCGTGACTACATTTGTTTGGTATCTTGATGGGCTTAATGTCTCAATCATGCTTGCGTGACATCAAGGAGTAATGCTTAACAGAAATCCTTACTACATACCTTGTTTTTAGAGGCCAAAAACCCTTCTAGTTGCTTGAGAAGGACAAATTCGGATACTTGGAAGAGATACTAAGTTCACCATGGGGAGATTTCCATGGGGACTGATGCTTGGCTACCCTGAGAAGTGAGTGCCGTGGAGGGGAGCCCGTGGGGTCAAGCATCTATGTATTCTCCTTGAATCTCATAATGAGTCTACCTCTCAAGTACCTAATGTCCTTGCCTACCATAAGAAATGTGTGAATGAGAATGATTGTCTTGAGTCTAAGTTTAAATATCTTGTCTTCTTTGTTTGTCAAAAGTTGAATTGCATCCACATTTCAAAAAGCAAGACAAATTGATTCCAAACAAGGTTAAACACAAGAACATTTCATCCAACAAAGTTCAAAAATCTTCAAACATGGTTGTCAAACATTGTTCAAAATATTGTCTCAACATTCATGTCACTTACATTTAGGTTCATCCTAGTTTGCATTTTGCAAATTCATTGTCAAGTACCAAGGTTAAGTTTCATCTAAGTCATACTCCTTTGCATATCAATAAGGGTCATCCATTTGCATATGTCCTCTTGCATTAGAGTAATATCATTGTCATACATTCATATTTGCATACCCTAGGTATCTTCATCAAGCTTAGGTCATTATCATATCCTATTAGGGTCACTTGCATACTAATTGCCCCTTTGCATATAGTGTCAAAACTAGGTCTTGTCATACTTGAGTAATCCAAATCTTTGATAAACCCTAAGTCATTGTTAAGAAGTCTAGACCTTATCAAACCTTTTGTCCTTTTGTCATCAATGTCATTTCGTCAAACCTAGCTTAGTATCCAAGCATATAGGGGAGACATTGTCATCTTGTCCTTTGTCACTTAAGTCCTTTTGTCCTTTGAGGTCTAGACATCATAGTCAATTTCCTAAAGGTCTTTTTTTAGATTTGCATTTCAAAAGTTTGTCAAAATCTTCAAAAACAACCAAAAACATAGATTGCATTTTCATTTATTTAGTTTGCATTTAGTTGCATATCATATATTATCCTTGAAAAATTCCAAAAATATTGTATTGCATAGTGACATGTCTATTGAAACAAGGTTCCAAGCACCAATGATGCAACAAAGTTTGACGTATCAACCGACAATGCAATCACAATTATATCCAACCCAACAACAAGGCAATATCGATCAAACTCTTTATGATGAAACAAGTCTCCAAATAAAAAAACTAGAGGAGAAACTAGCTCAAGAACAAGAGATTTTGGAACAAAGAGTGAAAAACATTGAGAAGAATAGATCACAAATGTCCAAAGTGTTTCGAAAATTTCCAAGTCAAAATCTAAAGATTGAGCCAATTGATGTAAGATCTCTTCTTGAGCGATCAGACATACTAGCTCTCCTCTCACAAATAGAGATGATGAAACAATTTCAACATTATGTGCCTCTACAGCAAGAACAAGAAGGTGTTTACTATCAATCAGACTTTCAACCAACTCAACCAATGGTCCAATTTCAACAATATGTCCAACCAACAATACAATGTCAACAAATTGTTCAACCAATGGTGGAATATCAACAAGTTCAAGTTCAACCAACATATCAATGTCAACAACCGCCATCAAACATTCAAAAACAAAGGTTGCAGCCCACACCGAGCCAAGTTTCAAACATGTCAGAACAATTAAACCAAGTCCAATATCAAAACATGACATTAGATCAGAACCAACTCCTTGCCAACCAAGTTCAAATTCCAGATGCAACTATGTCAAAACCTCGAAAGAAAGGTGGCTTTATTGCAAGGCTCTTAAGGAACTTACCAAGTGAGTTTATTGAGGAAGATAAAGATAATACACTTATGTCTAGCAACGCCTCATCCCCCCATAAACAAATTGACTCTCTAGTGGCATCTATCCCTACACCTTTAGAAGTTTCACAAGAACCTTCCATATTGTCCTCATCAAACAATACACCTAAGGATGCAATTACCCAAGAGATATCCATAATTTATTGCTAAGATAATCCAATTCATGATGCACATCCTTGTCATGTTTTAGAAATACAAGACCCAATGCCACCATGCACTTTATTGCCATTATCTGTTTTAGAGGACCCCCTTCAAAGTCCGTCTTCCTCATGTTCAAGCATTGATTCCTTGCCAGAATCCATCACAAATGTTCAAAGTGCATTTCCTTCATGCCAAAGCATTGATTCCTTGTCAGAATCCCCCATGCATATCCAAAGTCCAACCTCATGTCAAGAGGATAACTTAGAGTGCGAAGAAATGAGTCCTAAAGAAAGTCAAGATCAAGATCCTGAAACCTTATCATCCCATCCAATTGTTGACTAGGACCCCATGTTCCCAGACACTCATGATGATTCCCCTATCCTTGTCCATCCTATCCAAAGTCCTATTGACACTCCATTCCCCAAGCAAGATCAAGATATCCCAGTTCATCCAATCCCAAATGATCCCCTTCCATTTCATGAAAAAAATGTCTTTTCAGATCCCATTGACATTCCAGATATCCCTTCCATCCTTTCTGATGATCCCATTAAAAGTCAAGAGCAAAGAACCTTTAAAGAGGATTCCAATGATCTTCCTCCTTGTCAAGATCAAATTATTCCTTTAAATCCTCCACAAGATCCACTTGTTCCTCCATCTCCTTGTCTTAATGCTCCATATACACTCCAAGATCACATTTCTTTTGATGATCCCATTATTTTTCCCATTCCATCTCTTGAAGAGCCTGTCATTGAACCATGTCCACTACATGATCCTAATCCCCCTCATGATCCTGATACCCCTCATGATTCTAATGTGTCAGTGCAAGATGTTCAAGAACCCTTGACATGCATAATGGGTTCTTCCACTTTGGTGCAATCTGATCCGCTTCAAGATCTCATTATTTCGCTCATATCATATCCACCTCATAATGGACTCATATCTTATTCCCAAAGAGAAGAGTATCCTATTAGTCAAAATATTGATAAAGGCAAAGGGGTAGACCTTCACAAGCAAGAACCCTTCCATATCAAAGAATATACTAATGGTCATGGCTATAGAGCTCACACTCAAGGCGTTGGTATCCCTTCAAAGTCAAAATCCAAATGTCCACCTTCCCCATCATCGCTTCCATCCATTCTAGGTCCCTATATCCCTCCATCTCCTATGCAACATCAGCAAAGGCACACATCTTGGAGAACATTCCATCCATCGAAAAGAAGTCCATTTCATTCCCATCCACACCGACATTCATTCCCTCCTCCAAGCAATTTGGATGCCAAGTATAAGCATCATAAGTCTAGAAATCCACATGTATTCAAGGATCAACATGTCCAATATAATCGACATGTCAAAACAAAGAACAATATGATCTATAAAGAAAAAGAAATATCCAAAAGGCCACAAAGGCCCACTGAGCAAAATAAAGCAAAGTCAAAATATATGTGGGTTCCTAAATCCCTTCTGCAAGCAATGCACTCCAAGGAACCACAAAAGCATGAAAAATCAAAAACCATGTGGATCCCTAAGAAGCTCCTTGAAGTACAAAAGGAAACATCCAACTTGGCATCCAAAATTGCTATTCCTCCATCCAAACCTTCCAAGTCTATTTCTCCACCACCTTCTTCATCCGTTTTGGGCCCTTATGTCCCAAAATCCATAGCCTTTCCTTCATCAAAATCTCAATATCCAAAATACGTTTTTCCTCCATCAGTCCATCACCCCTCAAGGTGTGTGCCAATGTCAATCTTGACTTCATCTCCATCCACTGAAGCACAATTCTTCCAATACCCTATCCATTATCCAATGCATATTTTCCATCCTTCGATCCCTTTGGTCCAATCCTTTGCATAAATCCTTGCCTTAGTTTCATCTCATTTTCCATGTCTTTATCCTACCAACGTCTTTGAGCATACTTTTAAAGGTCATGGTCCATTTTTTTTTTTCAAGGCTACTATCCAAACAAAAAAGATGCTTGAGTTCTTTTTCCATCCCCTATCATGTGTCCATCTTCTCTTGAAAAAGTCAAAATACAAAAAAAGAAAAAAAGTGAAAAAAAAGAAAGACAAAAGAAAAAAAAAAGTAAAGCAGAAAAATAATTCATCCACTGGTGAAAACCTGGCAAATAGACGCTTTGGGCAAGTACCGTGATGAAAACCTGGCAAATAGGCATCATGCATAATCTATGAACTTCTTGCACACCACACTTGGGGGCAGGTTTCCTCCTTCATATCCTATTGCCCTTCATTATCCTATCATACCATGTCATTACCCTTCATATCCTATTGTCCCTCATGTCCATTTTCCCTTTCCACCTTTGATCTTGACAAGGCTGAGGATCTTCATGAGCATCATGTATTTTGTTTGCAGCTTTTAGTCTATCATAGCTTTTGGTCATTTATCCATTTGCTTATTATAACCTTTCATCCATATTCCCTGTCTTATTGCAACTTTCTGCCACTATCCCGTATCCTATCCCGACCTTCAGTCCATTTCCCTTATCCATTCTTGGTATTGCTTATCCTATCCATATCTTATCACTATCCATACATTCTTTTTCATTCCTTGATCTTGATCTGACATAAGGACGCAAAATTTAAACATGGTTTCAAAAACCTCTTGACATGTCCCTCATGCCATCTCACTGCTTTACATTGTCATATCCAGTCTATCGTCCCATCACGCAATAGCCCTTGAAAATTGCATCCATATTGTCTCCATAATAAAAGGCCTTTGTCTTCCCTCTATCCACCATCATTTCAGAAAGCCTATTTATTCACCTATCATATTCCTTGCCTTGCTAGACACTGGGGGCAAAATCATAAAAAAATCAAATAAATGTCCTGAAAAAATTCATAAAAATTGAAAACTATCCTAAAAAAATTCATAAAAATTGAAAAATGTCCTGAAAAAATTCATAAAAATCCATAAATGTCCTGAAAAAATTCCAAAAAAATTGAAAAATGTCCTGAAAAAAGTCATAAAAATTGAAAAATGTCCTGAAAAAAGTCATAAAAAATTGAAAAATGTCCTGACAAAATCATAAAAAAAATTGAATAATGTCCTGAAAAAATCTCTAAAAATCAAATAAAGTCCTGAAAAAAACGAACAAAAAAATTGTAAAAACTCAGAAAACAAAACACGCATTTTGCAATAAAGTATTCCCTTTATGCATCGACAGATCACTGAGCATTCCTCCAACGACTCACAATCAAACATTGTGCTTTAACTGAAATCATGCATTACCAGATGAACTTTTCCAATCAAACCAGACATTCAAACTGATCCAAATTGTCATATCAATTGAATATCAGTATCAAAATCATTTGTCCTTATTCCTACTGTCATGGGTCTTATACAGGGTGTGGTATACTCGAAACCAAACTGTGTCCTGTCTTAGACGGGGTATCACATTTCCTGAAACCAGACAGCATGATCGTCCTATCAGCACTTTCAATTTTTGACAATGAAGATCAAGATGTTTGTCTGATTTGCTTGAATTTGTGAGTCTTATCTTTTTATTGATTTATCTTTGGCTTCGATCATGTTCCTATGTTGCTCGATGATGTCACTGAGTGATTTAGAGTGACCGGGATGGTTCATGGTCCCTTTCTTTTTTGATTGCGATTATCATTTGTCTGTGGTATGTCTGTCTTTTGCAAAAAGGGTTGCATTTCAGCTCTGGCCTTCCATGCCATGATGCTACGCATCCATTTTGCTACATAAAAATAAAGGTTCTCACCTACAAAGTGCATTACCGAAAGCAAGTTTTTTTGTCATCTCTAACTGTCCTCTCTCTCATTTCTTACTAACATTTCTTCCGTCAGTCCGGATAGTCAGTTCGGTCTAGTGCTCCGATATCCAAACACATATGTTGCGTCCTGCATTCATTGGTTAGTACATTTGCATTCCATCACATATTACATCAAGCATGTTATCCATTTCATTTCATAAATGCATCAAAAATACATAAAAATACATCCATACATATTCATAAATGAGTACATAAGTCATCCATACATAGAAAAATAACTACAAATCATAACACATTGCATCCCATCATATCGATGCATCTCATATCACATATCATAATAATATCAGAGTACAAAATCAGACTGTCTGTCCTAAGTATGGCCCGCAGGCTGACTACAACATGTCAAACTACATAAGGTCCACTATCTGTCATAAGGAGCACGTGCCTCTGTCACCGGGTGCTCCCTCTGTCCTCCTCATCCCTGCCATGTCTCGCAGATGATGTCCCTCCTAGTCCTGGCTGTGGTGGTCTCATCGGTCCACTCACCCCCATGCTGCTCAATGACCTCCGAGAGCGTGACCTGCTCTCTGTCCTCGATCATGCCCGATACGAAGGTGCTCTCCACTCTGGTGGAACTGCACTCTCATATAGTGTCCTCCAATACAGTCTCTCCTCTCCAGTCTCTACCAGCATCTGTGCCATCTCCCGTGCACTGGCATCCCTAATCGACCCAATGAACTCAGTGACTCTCTGTCCCTCTCGCTGTGCCTGAGCTATTGCGGTATCTCATTCTGTCCTCAAGCTGGCATTCTGTCTCTCCAATGTTGCAATATAGTCCTGCTGACTCGCTATGGTAGCCCTGCACATCTCCATCTCCTCTATCCTAGCTGTCTCCGGTTCTATAGGAATATCCTACAATGTCTCCTGATCAGCTGAGTCTAGCTCATCATCTTCATCCTCCCCACTATCATCTCTGTCATTGTCCTCCCCACCATCATCCCCATCTCCCTCATCCCTATCTTTGTCATCATCATCACCCTCGTCATCCTCGTCATCCTCATCATCTCCCTCCTCTCCTGTGAGTGGGAAGTCCTCCTATCTCCTCGGTACTGGAATGTCAAGATCAGTCAAAGGCACTAGCCGTCGTGGTGCAAACCATATCTCATACTCCTTTGTCATCCTAACATCTACCACATCTGACCACCAATCCCACTATCTCTGCTGTAGCTGTGCAAAGTTGGCATATGCTATGTGTGGCTAAATCATACTCCCCCACTGACTCGTCTCTCTGTGAGATCGGGCAAAGCATGCCATCCTCCTAGGTACATCCCGTGTCTCTCCAAACTGTCGTCTGACCCTCTCTGGCAGGTACATCTCAATCACTCTCTGGTGATTCACTGGTCGCCCAATCATGTACCTCTCCTATCTGCAATATGGTAGTTCCTCATGATCATCTGACCATTCGGGGCAATCTTGATATGGCCTCCATATGAACTTTCTCAGTCTGTCTAGCTCATGTCACCAATATAGTATGTATCCAAATGGACCCTGTCTCAGTGCTCCACCATAGCTATACACATATGGTCGGTGTGGTACAATCTATCTCTCTGTAATCAGTCGACATATGGCTATGTGCTCAAATGCCCATACCTGAAGCAATGTGACTCCACAGCTCAGAGTCTGCACTCCCTGATATGCTATCTGATGCAGTTGAAAATAGAGCATTGCCAGTACACATGGTCCCCACGCATACACTGTCCCCTCTATCACCATCCGCTCTAGCACTCTTCCCCATCCAATTGGGAATCCATGTCCTCGTCTATCACCTGCTAGTAAACATGCTATCACAACTGCTATCACCACATATCATCAGTCATACTCGGAAGCCATGCTCTCCCAACCGATCTCCCTCTTGACAATGTCCAGATCATCTATGTCGCGCTCAAATAGCCTACATAACACATCTCTCCCTATCACTGGGTCATACTCTACCATCTCCCCATGTATCGGAATGCGGAGGATGCGCCATACATCCTCTAGAGTCACCATCGCCTCTCCAGTCACCAAATGGAATGAGGAGGTCTCTGAATGCCATCGCTCTACCAATGCAGTAAGCAATCCTATGTTTGCCCTAATCTCGGGCATGTATGTGATGTAATATATCCCCAGTCCTGCTAATGTGTCTCTCTCTGTGCTCCTGAGTCTATGCCGTAACATGAAGCAGTCTGGTCGATTCTCCCGCGTGATCAACGGATACTGTCGACTCTGCATCACAATCGGGGCATCTTTTTGTCAATTTTAGGGTTTGTTCCTACGGGTTGCATTTCCTCATTTTCATGTCCAATCAGGGTGTTTTTCCTCTACATTGACCTATCCTACCCTTATCCCCCCTTTTCCGATCATTTGCATGTCATTTTGAATCAAAACTAAGGTTTTCAGTGCACACTTGCGCTTGTGTTAGGTAACCTGCGCCTGTGTCGGGGAACCTGCACTTGTGTCTTCCTACACAAGCACAAAAGACCCTACACAAGCACAAAACACCTGACACAAGCGTAGAATTAGACCACACAAGTGCAGAAGTCATCTTTTGCATCCCCTGTAGGCCTCGCAATGTCCCGCAAACGCGTCAAATTCCTCAAATTGAAAACATGGGTTTTCGAGATACATACCGCTGCTCCTGCATCCTTTGGTCGTCTGGATGTGCATACATTTTCCCCAAGGTGATCCGCCATTGGAATGTTCGCCATCTCTCTGCACGTGTCCTTGTCCAGAACAACAAATCCTCCTCTTTAGCTAGTGCAAATGAGCAATTTTCACTCTCTTGGTCTCATTTATAGCTCTTTGTCATTGCATAGATGGATGTGTGTCCTCTCCATCTTATGTTGGTTGCGGTCTTGTGCACCTTAAATTGCTTGTCCTTCATGCATCCGATCTCCGATTGTCAGTCCGTTCGATCCTATCATTTTTATCGATCAATTGGCCTCTTTTCTGCATGTTTCCGGCCAATTCCTCGAGGGGGCATGCATATGTCATTATTATTGTTTGGGTCATTTTCATTATTGTTCTTTGAAACAATGCTCAGAATTGCATTGTCTCAAAGAGGGGCAAAATGTAGACACCTAAAAATGGTCAAACACTTGCGAGGTCATACTTTAACATTTGCACATTGCCTCATTTTAGGTTTTTGCATCGCATTAACATTTCTCCTATGATTCGCACTTGATCTTTATCATTTGTGAGCATCGAGTCATTCTTCTGCATTCTTCAATCATCTCATCCTCAAATTTTGTCTTGTCAACAACACTATCTAGTCATGATTTTGATCGATTTTATCCTCTTGCATCAATGTGCGTGCTAATTTGTCATCATTTTGGACATCGCCAATCCTAATTAGGGTTTTGTCCTCCTGTCAATCTTGTGATCAATTTGTCATCAATCTTATCATCAATCTTATCATTTTGGACATCATCAATCCTAATTAGGGTTTTGTCCTCTTTTCAATCTTATCATCTGGCGATCAGTTTATCAATCTTGTCGTTTTACGATCGATTTGTCATCGATCATTGTCATGTTCGATCTTGTCATTTGCGATTGATTTATCATCGATTGTGGTCATTTTCAATCTTGTTGTTTTGCGATCTATTTGTCATCGATTCTTGTCTTTTTTGTCAATCTTGTCATTTTGCGATCGATTTGTCATCGATCGTTGTCTGTCTCAATTATGTCAATTTGGATCAATTTGTCATTGTTCCTCATCAATTGGCGCATTTCTCAATCAAATTGTTTATTGCATTGGTCATTTATCAATTCAAAATTATGATCGACCTTAATTATCTTCAATCAGGACCTAATTGTCATCCTCGCATTGCTAATTCACCTTCTAGGGTTTCATGATTTAATCATTTAACCTTGTGCGTCATTTCTTCCTTTAGGATTAATAAATTACTTATTTATCCTAAGTTTTCTCATTACAATTAAATATTCATTTAATTGGCTAATTATTCCTCTTTGTGAGTGAATTAATTAATAAATGAAAAATTATTGATTAATTCACTAATTTCTAATTTCCTAATTTCTTAATTCTTAAATTCAATTTCCTCCTATTTCTCTCCTAAATTTATGGAAATGACATAGAAATTTGTCATAGAATTTGTCATAAATTGTCATAAATTCTTGACATAGAAATTTGTCATAGAGTTATCATAAGCCTTTGCATAGCAATTTGTCATAGACATGTCATAATTTTGCTATTATTGATTTGAATTTCTATTCGAATCACTATCATGCTAATTTGTTCATTTATCCAATTCTTCTATAAATTGGATGATTTTCAATCAAAGCTAATCCCGAATCCCTAATCAAACTATCGAACTTATGCTTCTAGTACTCTTGACCAATAACCAACATCCATCTTGCTTTCAATTGTATGTGTGCACTTGTAGGTGAGATCCACAAAAATCCATTTGAAGAGGAAAGAAGAACAATGGAGCCGCATGGGAGGAGCATTCAAATCATCATCCAGTTTGCATAATCTTTGATTTTGAATGTTTCATTTAATGTCTCTATTGAATGTGTTTTAGGATAGGTTCATTGCAATGAGTGCTCTTATGATTAAGTTATCATGTCTAGTGTTTTGATCTACTTGTTTGTGATGATTTCCTATTTCCTAATGTACAGTATTATCTTGGGTATCATCATGGTCATGCATGGTGGTAGTTCTTCTCCATGGGAAAGGACTACTCTGGGGTTGTTCATGAGAGGTTCTATCATAACTAGCATGAGAATGCTTGTGTATGTGTTTGGAATCTCAAGTTTTTGAAATACAGATTAAGGTGACTCAAGCATGGGACACTCTTCTTACCACCACTATTGGGCCTCCTTTGTATTATATTTACTTGATTTATTTTGTTTGGATCATCCTCCAAAATTTGTGACATATCAAAATCATGAGGTAGTCTTCTCCCACTTTGTGCCATGATTTGTAGGAAATATTGTCTATCTCTCTTCATGATTTCTTGAACCAATATATTAAAATGGGGATCTATGATAGTTTCCTCAACTTCTATAGAATGCATAGATTCATTGTCATTGTCATTATCAATTCCATTGGTATTGTCATCATTGTCATTGTCTGGTATATTACTATGATTTTGAAATGGATTGTAGAATTCATCTCCATCAAACTTATAGGTACTCATGTTTAAAGACCTTAAATCTTCCTTGACTTCCCTTCTAGACCTTTGTGAATGGGTTTGAACCATGGACTAAAGTCTTGACCAAAATGAAAGGTAGTATGAAAATACAAAGACTATGGAAGACCAAGAGGTGTATGAAGTGTAGATGAATCTAGGGTAAACCTGCAATGTCCAAGAGTATAATACCAAAATATGTATATTTTTAGAGCAAGGTGTGGCTTCCAAAGAGATGATGGATCTATTGATGAGGTAACTTGACCTTGAATCAAGAAGACAAAATGAAAACCTAAGATGATGGATCTTAATATGGGACTCACCTAGTGTTGTGTTGTAGTATGTTTGTAAAATGTGATGAGGACAAGCAAGGTAACCTTTTGACTCAAATTTGGAAAATAAGTATGTGGGCAATGCAAGTGAAGGAAAATGATTGACTTTTTATGACCAATAAAGGTTGACTAAAAAATAAAGCCCTATAGGAAGCAACCTTAGAAGCTCTTTGAATCTAGAAAATTTAAGTCCTTTTTCTCTTGACAAGTCTTTTGCAATTTCTTAGTTCTAAACACAAACGTAGTTTAAATAAACTCAAATGTGATTTTGAAAATGTTTTGTAGTTCTGTCCAATTGTGAAGTTGTTGAATGTGACAAAATCTCAATGATTTGAATCTTTTTGTGGCAAGAGAACACAACAACAATGAAGACTCCAATGTGTGAAGGTGTTTTTGTCCAAAGGATAAAAACTATTTCCAAATGTGAAATATTATGTGAAATGTTTTTTCATACACTTGAAAACATGGAAGACACAATGTTTCTTTATTTTGTTTGAAAATGTTTCAGTGTTTTGATCATGCAAGCATAAATCCTAGATCTGACTAAGACAATAGTTGTTGAATCTCATGTGGGGGGTTACCCCAAGCTACACAATTTAGAGTGGATATTTAGGTGCTTGACCCCACTAGCTCCTCTCCACAACGCTCACTTCTCCAAGGTTTCCAAGCACTAGTTTCCATGAAAAATCCATGTGGAAAACTTTGTATTTCTACTAAGAAATATAAGAATGTGAGCCTCTTTAGAGGTTTGACCTTTTGTGCCAATAACTAGAAGGTTTTTGGCTTGTAACACAAAATGTGTCTAGTCAAGGTAATCATTCGAGTGGCCATACATGCGGTGGTGTATGCTCCATTAAGGAAGGATCTTAGCCTATAGAGGTTTCACTCTATAGGGTTTATGGGGATATTCTATCAGTATGTGATAGACTTATAAAGCACTAAGAGGTGGGGGAGAGGTGAATCAATTACAACAAAAGCAATATCACTTTAAACACTAACCGGTTGAGATACTTAACAAGTTTACTAAACACTATGCATGCAATCCAAAATGATATTAAAGAATCCACAATAAGTAAAACATCCACCATAAGATAAGTTTTTATATGTGGAAAACCCAAATGAGAAAAACCACAGTGAGATGGGACTCACAAGTTAACTATTGGTAGTAATAGGTAACTGACCGGTTAAGGTCTAAAAAAGTGCTCTGTTAGGAGTGAATCTTGTTAAAGATCCTAAAGCTCTGTTAGGAGCTATACCCTATTAAAAGTAGTATCTTGTTAGGAGTAACCTCGGTAGAGGATTTTAGAATCCAAACTAATGGATCACCTTGTTAAAGGATTTGTATAATGGAGCTTGTTAGAGCTTACCCGTTTAGGGGACTTGACTATTGTAGTGATTAGAAAACAACAAGTGGTATGATCTAGAAGTAGCACAAGTTGCTTGAATAGATCCTCTTCTGCTCACTTAAAACTGCATCACCAACATATTTTGCAATTCCTTCAACAACTTAATACTTCTATCTCGCATCGTATCATATCTTTACAATAGTTCATCATAATGTCATTATATAGACATTAGATTTCATGTCAGCTTAGAAATCATATCACAATTTCCTAAGTGTAGTGTATCTAGACAATCTAACATAACTCATCACAAATGACTGCCAAATTTTGTCGATTAAAAGTAAGTCATCAAACTGATGATCTCATCACACAATTAATGGATACCAGTTGGAACAT
Organism: Cryptomeria japonica; assembly: GCF_030272615.1. NCBI lineage: Eukaryota > Viridiplantae > Streptophyta > Pinopsida > Cupressales > Cupressaceae > Cryptomeria > Cryptomeria japonica. The sequence continues at coordinate 771,201,105 of NC_081411.1, read as the reverse complement.
TGGTACTATTTAAGAGTTAACCACTTTCAACATGTAAAACAATTGTCCTCTGTTTGCTTCTTTGATGGTCTCCATTGAATCTCCAAGTTGGTGTCAAGTCATTCCTGCATATACTAGTTGTCTGCATGTACCAGTTTGACACTTTCTAAACCAACATAAACTAAACATCAAATACTGGTTGCAATACAAGTAACTTTTAGAAGTATTATCGGTTTGTCTAAGATTACAATGACAATGTGATCAATGTGTGTGTGTACATGTTCCATCAGTGACAACATATGAAGTCATTCATTACAATCATCATCATACCAACAATCTCCCCTTTTTGCATTGATGGCAACACTTAGAAAATTTTATAACTATACAACTAAGTGTGTTTACAACTCCCCCTTAATAATACATACAAAATTTTCACAACACAAATACATATTTCTACTCCTGCTTTGACAATAATGCCAAATTCAAAAGTAAAATATATATATAGAAAATTTGCATCAAAAGTTTATATACACAAAACTTAAAAGTTTGTATTAAGGAGTGCGCACTTCAATTTTCAAGAAAATATTATTGAAAGTGAGCTTCATTTGAGAAAAATCATTTTCTTATGTTTCCAGTAAGGTTTCCATAATATCTATGGTTGTCATGCCCTGTGGAGAAAGTTATTCCATTGCATCAATTGTACCCATCTCTAGAGTAGCCAAAACCACTTCTGCATTCTTATAAGCTCGTTGCAGGATGTCCACTTTGGGTCTTAATAAGTTCTTTAACTCCTTTAGGGATAAAATCTCTTTGCATGTTCAAAATAATACATATCTAACCGATTTTACAAATCATCAATTAATTTGCCAAAAGCTAAGACTGAATCCTGTAAAGGTATGTAGGCATTACATATCTTTCCTAGTTCCAGTTCTATCTCTTGTCGCCTCTTAACTAAATCAATATAGAAAAATGAAACATTAGATGTATAGGCTAGAATTCCACCTCCTTTCTCAATAGCTTTTCTCAAAAGATCTTTATTCAGGGATAAAGCAATCTTCCCTATATCAATATCTTTCATTATATGCTCACCTCTTTTCTTCCTGTAGTTTTTCTCAGCCATAGTCTAAGAAAATTCATCAAGGGACTTCAGTTGGTCAGAGGCATCAGCGACCGACTAGCCAAGCATGCCAATAGGAGTTGGCAAATTCCCTATAGCAGTCTCCGATAGAATACTGGACAAAATCTCAACAACAGTTTGGATGGTCTCTGCTTCCTTCCTCTATTCCTTAAGTCTCTTCTTCTGAAACTTGGATTGCATAATAGTTGTAATCTCCATTAGTTCTGATGCATTAATATTTTCTACATCTATAGGCCCTGTGATGCCCAATGAGACATCATCATCATCATTATGTTGCTTGACTAATGCCTTTTCTGGTCCAGGAGATTTCTTCTTCTCATTTTTCTTTTGATCTTTCTCCTTTTCTTGTTTAGAGGACTTCTCGTCAACTTTTTATGTAGGTATCTCCTGAGTATCCTGTGAAACTAATGGTTGTTGTATTTTCATTTGTTGATCTTTTACCAGTGGGGGTGAAATATCCACATTTGGTTGAGTTGCCAGTATATCCACTGCTTTAACTTGTGAAATAGTAATAACTGGTGGCTTCTTATTTGGTTCAATAATATTCCCAGATAGATCAATAGTATCTTGTATTTCATCAACAAAGATCACCAGTTGGGAAGTAGTGTCATCCTTTTTCTTGATAGGATAGACAATATTAGCTTTCACTATTTCTTCCTCATCCATATTTGGTTATACTTTAGGCTATGTTTTCTCATCATTATAAGAATTTTAATGCTTATGAATCCATTGAATGTTTTGAGCTATTTGATGAGTTTTAACTTCAATAGATTTAGCTTTCCCATTTAATAACTTCATTCTTCTTGCCTTATAAATAAATATTCCTTTGTAGTTATAAAGTAAGGCAACTAATTCATCTCTAGATAATTCAGGAAAATATTGAATAATCACATTATCAATAATTTATTGATCTTTGTCAATAGAAATTTACCACTTATTTGCAAGAATAGAGTATAAAGAATTAGAAATATCATCTTTAAGGTCCTGAGGTGATTGATTGTATTGACATAAATAGTTGATTACATGTTGAACAATTAATTCCTTCTGGTCTTCATCAAATGAATTGAAACATTTTTTGATATTATCAAATCTATTCCTCTCTAATGTTTTCAATGTCTTCTCAAAATCAGTCATAGGCTTGTAAGATAAGAAATTAATAGGAACACTTTCCTTTGGCACTTCTTCTACTGGTTTAGCTATCTTACCACTTGCTTTCATTTTCTTGGGTTCATCCTCAGTGTCATTATCATTAGATTATGCTTGAAGAATCAAGTGTTCACCTCTCTTCTTTGTTGCAATCTACTCCGTAGCGTTCACCTTGTGTACCTGTTCCTTTTTTACTTGGACACTTTATGTCACTCTTGTATTAGCAGGTATAGAATATGTTGAAGGTGCTTTTTCAACCTTCTTCTTCTTTCCTTTAACAATACTGGGTTGAGCACTACTAGTTTCAATCGGTGTAGTTTTCTCTTCAAATGTTTCCAGTCTTTTCTTTTTCTTGTCCACTGGAGATGCCAACAAGTTACTAGCACAACCAATCAATGTCATTATTGACTTCCTAGATAATTTCTTCCATTTCATCCTCTCTTGGTTTGATAGCTTCCATGAGACAAAAATCAGTGGTGACTATGAAAATGATGTCCTTAGCAAAGTTTTTCACCACATCTTCAGGTAGCCTATCCCTCATACTAATATTCTTTTGAAATTCATTAAAGTACTTGTTTATTTCACTAGAGAAAGTTTTCTTGATATCCTTAATGTTGTTCTTGATCTAGGTAGTTACCAATAGGTCTTTTGACCATTCAATGACACCAATTCTTGGTAGGAAATTTTTTAAGTAAAAGAATAAACCAATCAATAACTGACCAAATTTGAATTTTTGACTGTTGTCCTTCTTAATTGATTGTAGATTTAATATCAATTGACTCCTTATGGCCTCACGTAGGTTATAATTTGCATTCTCAACAATCATTTTATAGGTTGTATGCACTGTTGTAGATGACACAAGATTCACTCTATTGGAATAGAATATCCTGTAGCCTATAACCATAGTATCCAGTTTAACCCTTGGGTCCTTAATGTCATTAACATAAAATGCACACCCATCAGAGGTAGACGAGGTTAAAGTGGTTACAGTCTCTTTATAAATTCACCTTAGCTTGAGAACTTCACCGGTTGACCAAAATCTAGTCACAACATGGATAGATTCCTTGGTTATAGTATGTGACCTTTCTAGATACATATTATCACCATGACCACGACTAAGAATGATTCTAACAAGTTCCTCTTCAAAATATTTAAGAAAATAAACTACATTGTGAAAACCCTTCTCATAAACCCTAATATACTTGGGTTGGATCTTTCTTCTCTTATCACAAAGGGATTTCAATTGAGAGTATATTGACAACAATCAATATAGCTAGACAAATCACCTTTTTTGATAACACTATCAGGAACTTGAGATAAAGCATTATATGACACTATTTATTCAGATTCCATAGCCTCCATAGGTTTAGATGTGATCATAAGTCTCTCTACTTTCTTAGATGATGAAGCCATTCTAATAAAATCGATTTGAAAAGGGATTTAGAAAGAAATACCTTAATTCTCCTGTGTTGCCTTGGTTTCCAGTTGGATACTCAAATGCACACTAGTTCCACCTTCAGTAATCTTTGAATCAACTTCAATTACATAATTCTCAGCATAAATTCATCCACAACCAGCTAGCAAATTTCTTTTTGCTTTGCAAGTGCTCAAGAATTCTCTTTCAAATGCATTTAGGGTAAAAATAACATAGTAACACTTGATTTTATCATCTTTACCTACTGCATTAATTGATCGACCTCTAGGGTTAGAAACCCTAATACACCGCTTAACGGTATATCCAATATAAACAGGTGTAAAACTAGTTGACAAACTTTCAAAAAATCAATGAACAAAGATATCAAGATTTCTCACATAATAACTCAAAAATGAAAACTTCTTACCACTCATCTTTCAAGGGGTCTGGAAGTAGATTTACCGCTTTGCTCCCCTAAGCCCTATGAAAGGCTCAATTCACCAGTGTAGGATTCTCCACACTAGGTGAAGGATTAGGTTCTTCTATAGATATATAATCACTCTTGTTTTTCTATATTTTCTTCATCTCTTCTCTGGTTTCCTCAACATTTACCTTCTTCTTACATTTCTGATCTACAGAAAGATCAACTGGTTTGTTCTTTCTGGTTCTACAGAACTTTGCCATGTGTCCCAATTTATGACAATGATAGTGGGCCATTCCAGATGATCTCCACGGTCCTGCATTGCCTCTTCCAGTTCTCCTTCTGCAATTCATAGCCACATGACCATAATTGTTACAAATGGTGCAATTGACATTAGTTATCTTTTCCATCTCAAATAGACTAAACCGGTTGACATAGGGTTTCTGCCAGCTCATGTTACCCTAGTTGTCATAGCTTCTCCTCCAGTTACCATTAGGTCTGTGAATCATGTGAGGTACTAGATTATTTTCTCCATATCTGAATTCAACTGATCTATGTCCATACATGTTGCATGTAAAACAATGACCTTCAAATCTCTTCGATACATACCTAGGATTTGCATTGTAGCTTGTGTTCTCATTGGGTCTATTTCTACACACATTTACACTATGTCCAGGTTTATGATAGACAAAGCAAGCAGGTTTAAAAACTCTCTTACCGGTAGGCTTGTTATCCTTAGGAGCAATTTTGTCCTTATGAATGTTGCTCTTTGTTCCAAAAGACTCTCCTTTCTCAGATGTGTTGAAGCCTAGTCTAGATGTATCACCTTTCATCCTTTCTGACTGGATATGCTCACACAACATAGAAGAACTCTTATTGAACTTTTCCATCTTTCTATTAACCTCATGGAGTTCTCTTGTTAGATCTTCATTATATTTTGTAAGAGTATTTCTTAGGGATGATGGCATTTCAAGATCTAGTTGTAAAGCCTCTTTTTGTTGTTTTTCTACATGCCAATGCTCATGTAAGGTTGCATTATCTTGTTTGATCTTAGCAATCTCATGATCTTTTTCTTTGACAAGGTCTTCAACTACCCTCCTAGCTTCCAACTCTTGACTCATGCAGATAGTTAGGGCTTCTAACTCTCTTCTTAGATTTAGCTTTTGACTGTTCAATGTTTCAACTTCTTTAGCTAATGCATCAATGTTAGCTTCATCTAAAGACCTATTATAAAATCTCTAATATTTGTTCATTCAACTCTCTCCTTTTGACTTGTGAAGCTTTAAATTTGACCCTTAGGGTTTCAAACTCTTCCTTGGTAGCTTCAAGCACTCTAGCCATCTCAAAGTAGCACATATCCCCATGGTGGCTTTAGGGTTTCCTTCCAAGTGATTAAGCCTTAAAGAAGTTAGGCTTTGATACCAGTTGATAGAGTTATAAAGCACTAAGAGGGGGGTGAAACAGTGACAATAAAAATAATATCACTTTAAACACTGACCAGTTGAGATACTTGACAAGATTACTAAACACCATGTATGCAATAAAAAATGATATTAAAGCATCCACAATAAGTAAAACATCCACCATAACACAATTGTTTATGTGTGGAAAACCCAGATGGGAAAAACCACGGTGAGATGGGACTCACAAGTTAACTAACTATCTATAGTAATAGGTAACTAGCCGGTTACAGTCTACAAAAGTGCTTTGCTAGGAGCGAATCCTGTTAAAGATCCCAAAGCTCTGTTAGGAGCTATAACTTGTTAAAGGTAGTACCCTGTTAGGAGTAACCTCAGTAGAGGATTTTTGAATCCAAACTAATGGATCACCTTGTTAAAGGATTTGTACAATGAAGCTTGTTAGAGCTTACCCGATTAGAGGATTTGACTATTGTAGTGATTAGAAAACAACAAATGGTGTGATCTAGAAGTAGCACAACCTACTTGAATAGATCCTCTTCTGCTCACTTAAAACAACATCACCAACATATTCTGCAATGCCTTCAACAACTTAATACTTCTATCTCACATCATATCATATCTTCACAATAGTTCATCATAATGTCATTATATAGACATTAGATTTTATGTCGGCTTAGATATCATATCACAGATTCCTAGGTGTAGTGTATCTTGACAATCCAACATAACTCATCACAAATGATCGCAAAAATTTTCCGATTAGGAGTAAATCATCATGACCGGCGATAACTCATCACACAATGAATGAATACCAGCTGGAACATTGATAACAGTTAAGAGTTAACTACTATCAACATGTAAAGTGATTGTCCTCCATTTTCTTCTTTGATGGTCTCTATTGAATCTCCAAGTCGATGTCAAGTCATTCCTTCATATACTGGTTGTCTACATGTACCGGTTTGACACTCTCTAAACCATAATAAACTAAACATCAAATACTAGCTACAATACAAGTAAATTTTAGAAGTAATACCAATTTGTCTAAGATTACAATGACAGTGTGAGCAATGTGTGTTTGTACATGTTCCATCAATGACATATGAAGTCATTCATTACAATCATCATGAAGCCAACTGTATGGACTAATCAACACCCATTGCTTGCAACTTTCATCACAAACACATTTATTTATAGTGGCTCGAAAGAGATTAGATTTATCTTGTTACCACTTGGGTCGTTCCCTCTTACTTGGCATTATGTGCTACTCGAAAGGCATACCCTCTAAAAGGAAACTCAAAAGGACCTTATTGCTCAAGACACAAAAGACACTTGCTAATTTTAGAGCACCAATGGAAATGTTTTTGAAACTAAAGAAGATAAAGCAAGAAATTTTAAAATCAAATCATTGGTAAAGGTCCTGTACCAAACTTGTTAGTAGTTTTGAAATAATACCCCTCCTCCAAGAACACAAGTTAGGTAAATTTTTAGAAATCCCAATGACTTTGTGAAATAGGGGCCTTTGACAATACATTTTTTGAAAAATTCCAAGATCTGATTTTCCATGAGTTCTTTTGCATCAAAATTAAAAACATAAATAATATACCACCTATAGAATTTCAAGAAATTTCTAGCAATGTAAGAAAATCCAAAAAATTGCTAATTTTCTCTTAAATTTTTTATTTATTAAAAATCATAAACAATTCATAAAAAAATCAACATTGGTCCTCAAAATTTGAATTGTTTATTAGAAATTCCTGAAACCATTGCTAGCCTACAAAAAACAATTCCTACAAAAATTCCTAGTAGTTTGTGAGATATGATTAAAACATTGCAAAACCCTAATTTTTAAAGATATGTTTTTTAACAAATTATTTTGCATCAAAATTAAAATAAAAAAGAATAGATCCCTTGTATAATTATGAGAAATTTCTAAAAATGTAAGAAATCTGAAAAAATTGCTAATTGGCTCCCAAAATTAATTTTTTTTATGAAAAATAATTAAAAAATTCATAAAAAATTCAAATTTGCTCAAAAAAATCTGAATTTTGGACTGAGAACTTTTGATACTATTCTCAACTTGTAAAAAAAATTAATATAAAAATACTAAGACATTTGTCGGATCTGATCAAATCTCTCCAAAATCACAATCTTGTGTCCAAAACCCTAGCCGCACAATGTTATTTTCCAAATTATTTTACAAAACAACAATATAGGGTTAGAAAAATGTGCAAAAAAAAAAGATCTAACAAAAATCCATGTCCCACTAGGTGTGCCAAAATGTGTATGGTAAAAAGTGATGATAAACTATTGTAAAACCATAAAGATCCAACCATAAACAATCTAGGTCCTACAATGAAACATTCATCAGTACTAATAGAGATACCTAAGATCATGCAAATCAAAAAAATAAAACAATATTACCATTCACATGTCAAGTAGGGTTTCAATATTCATTGTCTTCCTATCTCTATTGATATTACTCGATATATTTTCTCTCAGATTTTATGTGTACACAAGAGCTCAACAAATAATGGAAATGTGGTTGCATAAGATTAGACAATTAGATGTTTAGGAAATGAAGGGATAAGATTAAGAGGTGTAAAGATAAATGATCGACTAAGATTAAAGGATACGCAGATGAAATAATTTAATAATAAATGGGGTAGGCAAGAGAAGAATTAAGAGATGAATGACATGTGTCACATGTAGAAAAGGCTAATGAATTAATTAAATAAATAAAGATTTATTTAAGTAATAGAGTAAATTGGATCAATTAAATAAATGAAATGTTTATTTAATTTAGGAAAGGGACAATGTAAATAAATAAAAGTATTTATTTAAATGAGGAAAGGCTTAGAAGAGGATTAATGAATTAATTAAATAAATAAATAAATATTTAATTAAGAGAAGACTTAGGATAAAATAATGAAATAAATAAAAATATTTATTTAATTAGACAGGACAATTTTAGGTGTCTACACCACCAAACAATATTTCTCCCCTTGGGAATAAACAATTCCAATAGTGTATGTGAAATAAACTCCAACTCTAAGAAGAGAGATGAGAAAATAAGTATCATGATACATTCCTCTGATAACATCTCAAGTATCTGCATGATGTAATCAAAGGATGCCACATTGTAGTGAGGTGAAACCAATCCAAAAACTTATTGATGCTCGTTAAGAACAATTTATAAATAAAATGATGATGTGATACAATGTATGGTACTACTATCATCAAATAGGTTATAAATATCTAGAAGTGTTTCATCCAAATGTACAAGACGAGACTCATAACATAAATTTACAAAATCTATGAAAAAGTCATTCCAAAAAGTTAAATTTGAAAAACTAGAATGATCCTACTAAACTAAAGTATTGGAATCCATGAAAATGGTATTTATTAGGAGGCAAATGAGATGGAATGAAAAGATATCAAGAACACTAAGGTTCAAGTGACCAAACTTCTCCTTAGAAATTGAATTTTCACTAGATGCATGACAACATGAGTATGAGAATCAATCAAAGGAATTCGAATATCATTAGGGGGGGAATGTGAAAAGGTATACAAGTGAAATACACATTCAACCATTCTAATAAAAATGATCTCACTACTTTCTAAGTCTCTAATAATCATAGAATCAAGTATGAACTAAATATTCTTCCTTACTCAACTATGTCCAACTAAATAGATCAACATGAGATTAATTGAAATTAATGGAAGACTAAGTATACAATTAATCAAGCATCTTTTCCCATTCTAATAGATCCTTGTTGGTTGAAAATTTCGTAAACTCGGGAAGTTCATAAAATTGTGGTTTCAGCAACTGTATGTGAGACTAAATATCTTGTAATTATAAGGGAAGGCTCCCCCTTTTTCTTACTACTCTCTTTTATTTAAAATAAATTACAAAATGTGATTCCTAATCTAAACTTGGGTAGTACATCATCCCATTCTCTCTTTAGAATAAATGTTATTCTCTCCTCTTTTTTCAAAAAAAAATTTACAATTTCGACCAATAATGATTAATACAACCTCAAAGTTACCATGAAATAACTCAGAGCATGTGAATGAAAAATACAAATAAAAGAAGAAAAGTTTTCGTGAAAGCACAAAGTCCTCCGCTGCTTCTCCTGGTATATGGAATTTGATGTTTGAAATGGAGTTGTAGGAATGGATTTGAATAATTCTCAAAGTTAGATAAAAAAAGACCAAAAATTTCCAATCGGGGTTTAAGAAGTGCATTTCAGACTACTAAGTCCTATTTGCACTTGAGAGACTCAAAAATATAAAAATGGTGTAAATTGGGCTTATAAGTTCGACTTGCACCTTGGAAAGATCAAACAATATTAAATGGTGGCAATCGGGCTTATAAGCTTGATTTACACCTTGCTCAAAGCAATGGAAAATTACATTTTTTTTGTATGTTGGGGTTATACCCCTACCATGCATCATGGGAAGTTACCATGGTGTATGGAAGGGTTATACCTCTGATACTCACCATGTGAAAAAACTTGGGAAAATCACAAAAGAAAATGGTGTGGATTGGGGTTATAACCTCGACATACACCATGAACATGAGACTTGGTGTAGGTCGGGGTTGTAACCCTGATATACACCATTTTTCTTGTGTATTAATGTTGGTGTACGATAGGGTTACGACCTTGACTTACACCCAAAGGGAAGGATTTGGTGTATGTCAAGGTCGTAACCCTGCCTTACACTAGAAATAGGTGTGACTTATATTCTAAGGCCCTAGGTGTAGTTTGAGTTTATAAACCTAACCTACACTTGAAATGAAAGACTTGGCAATAAAGTGGTATAAATTGGGGTTATAAACTTGATTTGCACCCAACTATAAAATTTTGAAGGGAAGTATAGTTCGAGTTTGTAACCTCGATTTACACTTGAACACAAAAAACTAACTTTAAAGACCCAAAAAAGGACTAGAATGTTTGAATCAAGAATTGAGGGTCCTAAATAGCACATGAGGGGGAATAAATACTACCTCAAAAATAATGCTTAGAGTACATGGACTAAAAATTGGAAACAATTTGTAGGGGTTGTCCTATTTTTGTGACATGGCCAAAATTGAGGATAATTGTTGGCAATCACTGGGGAACTTCCTTCAACTATTGGAATAATTTAAGAGAGAAGAATGCAAACTCTAAGTGATGGTATCATCCATTTGGCTATAGAGTCAAGCAATAAAATACATGAAAGACAAAAAGGATGATAGGAATTAACTAAAACAACCTATTGAAACAAGACTCAACTTTGTGCAATTGCACTTATTGGAAGGATAACTAACCTAACCTAGAGACTAACCAACAACAAGAACTTCTTCAAGTAAAACCATTAACTTGTACTCTAATGTAGCTTCCTTTCTTCAACAAGGTGTCATGTTTGACATGATCATGGACTACCACATGTAGATGAAGCACGAACAATAGTACAGTGAGATGATGCATCACTTCTTGAAAGAAATGAACAAATTCACTTGCCACCACTAATGGATTATATGTACTGCTTCTCCAAAGTGAATCAATGAATTTGGGTTGCCTCTTCTCATTTAAAAATGCATGCATGAATCCATGTTTGTATGTGTCCTCATTCTAAGGTTCAAGTGTGACTTTTGACATCTTGTTAGCTTCTAACCAAGCTAGATGTCTTATAGGATATCCCCTTGATAGGATAAACTCTAAGATCTTCTTGTGTACTGTGCCTTTATCAATTGATTCCTCAACCACAACCTTATGCTAAGTGGAATGGGTTTCCTCATGGAATCTAAGTGAAAACATGGCTACATAGCTTTCTTCTATTGAAAATGTATTGCCATTGATGTCAACTGGTATAGGATGCCAACCGGTATGCGAGATGTATGTGCATCACTATCAATAATGCATATAGGATGTAACATCTTTGATGTCACCTATCATAGTAGGTCACTCGTAAGGAAGAGAAGGTCATCTAGCTTAATGGCTATTGGAGTCACTTGTACACAGGTTAGTGTTGACTTGTGTTGAAGACATAAGGACTGCAGACCAGTAAGTGACATGTTGGCAGTACATAGTAGCCAACTGAAAAGAGATCAAGATGTTGGGCATTTGATTGTGATGAAGAGGGGGAATGTTACCAAGGTGACATCAACACCAAAGGTGAAGTATGTGTAGGAGATTGATATACGGTTGGATGGAGATCTGCAAGACTCCCACAAGATTAAGAGAAGACTGATTGTGAGTGTGCCCAACTAGATCATATGTGCTTGATTGAAGATGTATATGATCAATGTTGGCTAAGGAATGTTAGTACAATGCCAGAAGCAAATGAGATGACAAGTATCCACTCCCACTAGTAAGTATAACTTATCTCCTACTATGCACAAAATGCATCATAGTTCTCCAAGATAAGACAAAAGAGTTAAAGGAAGGTGTTTGAGGGCTCACACTAGATGAGCTAGTGAAACACTAGGTTGCCTTAGGTGAATAAGATCAGAGATATGCACAAGATAAGTTAGGTAGACATGATGTTTTGCCGATGTAGAAAAGGAAGAATGGGTTTATCATCTTAATAAACCAGTTGAGATGGTTTCTGGTGTGATGAAAAAGAAGGCAAATTTGAGCAACCACGGTTAAAGAGTGCAACTAAAATGCAGATGTCTGCAATGGAAATGATGGAAGATTGATGACATGGTGTCATCAAGGTGCTTACCAATAATGTTTGTAGATGTAGAAGGTTCTCATTTGATGAAGAGGTGAATGAGGTAGGTTTGCATGTGTGTTGACCATTTTTGGTGCTCCACCAGAAGAGAAGAAAAGTTCAAGGTTGAAGATAGACCAGTTGGGGTTTAACCGGGAGGGTTTATGAACTAGTAGATGAACTCAGTTGTGTGTTTGGTCAGTGATCTATTCTATACCAACACAGAAGACTTAACTAAGGTGGATAGCGATAGTGATGTCACATGGAGTTGAAGTGGCAAACTTTCATAGGTCGATGATGTGTCATGTCAGAGAAGTAGCTGGTGGTTGGTCAATATTGAATTTTGATTGCAACAATCATAGAAAGAGTTATAGAGGGTTTGTGGCTCAATGAATAATGTAGATATGCATGATGCTACAACCACAGAAGGATATTCGGTTGTAGATCTGACTTGGAGAAGGAAATCAAGAGATCACTTAATGTGATTGATCTAAGTAGGTTGAGGAATAAGGTCATGTTTGAAAATGTGTATTGGAAGCTGCAAGATTGGCGATGATGAGTGATTTCATACAAGGTATTATCTCAAAGAGAAGATCTGATAAGATTTGATTGGATTTGGTATGTCTTGTGATCAGTGGAAGAAACCCTAAGGCACCAAATTTATATTCATATTTTGGTGAGAAAAAATTGCTATAAATATGGAGATTGAAGAGTAAAATCATGATGATGTTGTAGGCTAGATATTGAAGAATAGAGTGTGAGAGTGTGCAGCAAGGAGCCAACCAGTTAGAGAAGTTCATCAAAGATCAAGGTGACTGAGTGCTTGAGAGAGAACTGGTAAGAAGAGCTAAACTGGTAAGAGTTAGGAAACTAGTAGATTGTCATTGAGATTGATAATTTGGTGAACCAATAGTGTTCCAACTGGTAAGAAGGTTGCAGAGAAAGAATCAATGAAGTGTGAATGGTTGATGAGATTTGAAAATCTAGATCGCAGTGTGAGAGAAAATCGACAAGTTGAGAACTAGTAGTGATTAAAATAAGTAAGCAAAGAGAAAAGCATCGGTAGAGAAGAAGAAAAGACTAAAACAGTTAGGTTGTAGTAGGTGAGAAGGCAAGCAAAGTGTGAATCAACAGAAAGGAGGCTGAGTGGAAGATAGAAGATATTACCAGTAAAGCTAAGGAGAAGGGAAACCGAAAGAGAGTTTGTTCATGAGTGGTTACAAAACTCATTTGTAACTAGGCTATTACTTTAGTATTTGAAAATATATTTTGTAGACCATTGCGTTGTTGCTTAGTGCAGGGGTTGTAGCTCCTTGGGTTGGTGCCCTAAACTAGTAGGGGTTGGTTCTCCTTGCATTGGTGCCCTAAATCATTGTAACTTGTTGTTTCATTGTGAGGCTGGATTGGAGTAGTAGACTCCAACAGCATTTCTCACCAAGGTTTTTCCCATATTGGGTTTTCCTAGTATATTTTGATGTTATATGATGTCTCCCTTGTGTGATTGCATTGTGCTGTATTGATTTATCTTACTAGTAGGCACACTAAATACTAGACTATTAACTAGTACACACACCTAGGGATAAAAGGTTAGAAATTGAAAAAACATTGATTCACCCCCCTCTTAGTGGCATCTTGTGTCCAACAATTGGTATCAAACTAGGTTCCTAGTTGACAAGCTTTATCCAACTTGAGTAGATTATGGATTAAGGACACTATGGTTTGTTTAGTATCAACACCTACTCTAGTTTTTTATGGTTCAAATTATTCTATTTGGAGTTGTAGGATGGAATTCTACCTATCTTATTTAGGGTTTGATGTATGGATGTCAGTAGTAAATGGATACTCTAGTAGAGTTAGTCCTCCTGTCGATTCAGATGTAGAAAGAAGAAATCGGTGCAATGATATAGAAATGAAGGCTATACTCTATGCACTCTCATATGATGTCTTATCACAAGTGGATAGATGCAAATCGACAAAGAGATTATGGGACAAATTAAAGAAGCTCTATGGAAATGAGCCTACCACTGCAGAACCGGTTTGTGAGAGTAAAAAGATAAGTGTGTCACATGTGTCTACAGATGAAGGTAGGTCTATTAGCAACAACAACAATGATGAAGAAGGAGCCCACCTCTTCATGGCTCAAGAGTCAGATAATGAGAGGCACATGTCTGAATGTGAGCATGCATATCAATGCTACTAGCAAGATGTGTTTGGAAGTGACAGTGAAGATGAAGAATAAAATTAAGCCAAGGTAAATCTAGAAGGAGAACTTGTAACTGCATTTGAGGATCTTAGTAGAGTGAGAAATGAATATAAGCTATTCAAGAATGCTTCTATTGTGGAACAAAATTGGTTAATCAAATTCCTTGAAGATTCTAAGAAATTTATCTTAGAGTTGAAGACTCAATATGAAGACACCAAGGAATGCGGGTGTAAAGATGTAGCATCTGAGCTAGAGGCAAAAGATAAAGAGTATCAATAGCTAGAAGGAGAAATGGACAAGCTCAACAAAGACCTTGAGAAATGTCAAGAAGAGAAATGTCAAGAAGAGCTCAAGGTAAGAATCTAGTATGATGAAAGCACTAATGCTTTGGATAGAATGTTGAGAAAGAAAAAAAAATTCCAAGGATACTAGAGGACTAGGATTTGACATAGGTGAATGCTCCACAAGAAAGGAGACCTCCCACAAAGATATTCAATTTATCTCCTCAAATAGAAATGGTAAGGGTCAAACCTTCATGGTTAGAAATCCTCCAAGAAAGAAGGTTTATCTAATTACAATTGGTGAGGACATGAAGATGAAGAGGAACAATGCAGATCCCAAAGGAAAAAAGAAGATGGGAGAAGGTAGCTTCATTGGAAACAATAACATGAGAAGACAACAAAGAAGACCTCCTACCGGTAGAAGATAAGGAAATGCTATTGCCCACAAGAAAAAGTAAGTGTGAAAAAAGAAGAGAATGAATGAAAGAGTTGTAGAGCATGGACAACCTAGGATCCATCCCCAAAGAAGTAGAAATGGAGATGCCAAAACAGTAAGGTAACCTCATGTTTGGCAAAACAAATTTATAAGTAACAAGCCCTTTTTATTTGGTTATTGCTTCCCATGTAATGGTTATGGTCATAGAGTAGAAGTATGTAGAAAGGGATCTAGGAGAAACAGTTTAGGATCCAATAGACACCATGCATATGCACACAAAGTTTCAAAGAGTAGAACTTTCATATCCTCTCTCCCGTTTATGCAAATGTTATATGCTATCAATGCAATAGATTTGGCCATAGAAGTTATGGATATGGGAAGAAGAAATCACAACCCTATGGCAACCAGTGGGACAAACATGATCAATATGGAAACTATAATAGGGGATATGAGGGACAAAGACTTGCATGGAACAAAAGGAGAAGTGTTCCTATAAAATCAAGGAATTCATGGAGACTAGTAGCTAGCCAAAATGGCAAGATCAGAGAAGGAAGAGAAAACCGGTATGTTAGAGGGTTCCCCAATAATGAGATTGTCATGGATGTTGTGTGCTACTATAGCACTACTTTTGGTTATGAGGCAGAATCCGGTAGAGCAAGGAAAACTGAGTAAAAGAAGGTGAACACTACTCCAAGGACTGAAAATAGGAACAAGAGTGAGACCAAGAGAGTTTGGGGGAATAAGGAAGAGAGTAGGACCATGAACTAACACTGTGCATTCAATGCATAGGTGATATCTCCAAAGGCCTAAAGGAGATGCAAGATTTAGGGGAAGTTATTGATTGACCATATTATTCACCCCCTTAGTGGAAAAGGACAAATGGAAGGACAAGATACTATTGGTATAAATGAAGAAAATGAAATGGTAAGTGTGTGTAGTGGCTACCTTGGCTACATGCCTTCAAATGAGAAACAGATCACCACTGCATGTGTCAATGGATGAAAAATTTGTAAATTGGGATCAAAAGAATTGACACAAAAAGGCAAGAATTAGAGACAAATTTTATGGTAGAGATGATGGGCCAGAATAGGAAATCAATATTTACAAGTTATGTAAGTGAATGAGGTACACGATTATTGCACTAACTCTGGTAGTATGGATTAAGGCATTTTTCTCTCAGGTGGTACTTGAAATGATCTGAATGAAATGAGTTGGTCCAGTAGTTGACCTTATGTGCATTCACTATTATGGGCTAACTGGTTCGATACTTTGGCATGATAGTGATATTATATGGCATTGTGTACACCTAGGGTCATGTCATATGTTGTGGTGGAAACTATGGAGTTGATAGATCATCAGATTGATCTCCTATGCACAACTCAACCAGTATATGGTGCATATTGGAGCTATGGTTTTGAACCTGATAGGCAATGAGGATGTGAGAAGTATGAATCAAGGGGAGTTGATAGCCATATCTTCTGATTGTTATGAAACATACTATGCATAGGGGGATATCAAGTGTGATGCAGAACCAACATGCTTAATCATATGGGTGTACTGACAATATCAACTGCAAAAGATGTGATTGTTGTAGGAATACCCAGGATAATTTCATGATTACAAGAATCTACTTTTCTAATTGGTATCACTCATAATACAATTGCATTTGATTCTTAAGAATAATTGGGATCAGATGGGTGTGCTACAATCTACCCAGTAGTCAGTGTGTGATTCCTTCATTTTATATTGTATTGTAAATTGAGATAATGCAATGTATGATGGCCAAAGGAGGAGAGATAACTTTGTCAGTGCCCGATAAATCTACCTGCGGAGATGAGAAAAGTGCCCACTTAGCCAGTTATGAATAGAAAAAGGGAGAGTTACCTGCACAAGGGGAGAAAATATCAGGTTGGTTCCTGATTGTCATCATTAAATTGGTAGTAGATCCTACCATATGTCAAGGTCCTTTTCCATTGTTGTCAAAGGGGTAGAAAGAGACTGTGTTATACCGAATACCACGTGGGTTGACATTAATGCCAAAGGGGGAGATTGTTGCCATTGTGTTGTCATTGATGTCAACCAGTATAGGATGGCAACCCTTATGGGAGATGTATGTGCAACACTATCAATAATGCATATAGGATTTAATGTCTTTGATGTCACCTAGCATAGTAGGTCACCGATAAGGAAGATAATGTCATCTAGCTTAATGGCCATTGGAGTCACCGATACACAAGTTAATTTTGAGTTGTATTGAAGAAATAAGGACTATAGACTGGTAAGTGACATGTTGCCAGTACATAGTAGCCAACTAACAAGAGAGCAGGATGTTGGGCGGTTGATTGTGATGAAGAGGGGGAATATTACCAAGGTCATATCAACAATAGAGGTGAAGTATGTGTAGGCCACCCATATATAGTTGGATGTCATTTTGTAGGACTCCCACCAAATTAAGAGAAGACTGATAGTGAGTGTGCCCAACCAGATCATATGTGCCTAATTGAAGATGTATATGATCAATGTCAGCTAAGGCATGTTAGTACAATTTCAGAAACAAATGACATGACAAGGATCCACTCCCACTGGTAAGTATAAATTATCTCCTACTATGCATAGAATGCATCATAATTCTCTGAGATAAGACATAAGAGTTAAAGGAAGGTGTTTGAAGGCTCACACTGGATCAATCAGTGAAACACTAGGTTCCCTTAGGTGCATGAGATCATAGATATGCACCGGATCAACTAGGTAGACATGATGTGTTCCCAGTGTATAAATGGAAGAATGTATTTTTCATCTTGACAAATTGGTTGAGATGATGTTTGGTCTAATGAAGAAGAAGGAAAAGTTGAGTAGCTGCAGTTAGAGAGTGAAACTAGAATGCAGATGCCTTCAATGGAAACAATTGAAGATTTATGACATGGTGTCATTAAGGTGCTTACTGGTAATGTTGATAAAGTATAGATGTAAAAGGTTCTTATCTAATGAGGAGGTGAATGAGGTAGGTTGGCATGTATGCTGACCATTTTTTATGCTCAACCATAAGAGAAGAAAAGTGAAAGGTTGAAGATAGACATATTAGGGTTTAACCAATAGGGTTTGTGAACCAATAGATGAACTTGATTATGTGGTTGGTCAGTGATCTATTTTGAACTGACATGAAATACTTAACTGAGGTAGATACCGAAAATGATGCCATATGGAATTGAAGTGGAAAACATGCACATGTCGATAATGTGTCATGTTAGGGAAGTAGCTGGTGATTGGTCGATATTGAATGTTGACTGTAATAATCACATAAAGAGTTGTAGAGGGTTTTCAACTAGATGAAGAACATATATCTATATGATTCTATGACCAAGGAAGGATATACGGTTATAGATCTGACCTGGAGAGGGAAATAAAGAGATTACTTAATGTGATTGATCGAAGTAGGTCAAGGAATAGGGATGTGTTTGAAAACATGTATTGGAAGTTGCAAGATTGGTGGTGATGAGTGATTTGTTGTAGGCTATCATCTCAAAGAGAAGATTAATAAGATTTGATTGGATCTGGTATGTCTCGTGATCAGTGAAAGAAACCCTAATGTGCCAAATTCAACTTTATATTTTGGTGGGAAAAATTGGCTATAAATATGGAGACTGAAGAGTGGAATCATGATGATGTTGTAGGTTGGATATTGAAGAATAGAGTGTTAGAGTGTGCAACAAAGAGCCAACCAGTCAGAGAAGCTCATCGAAGATCAACGCGATTGAGTGCTTGAGAGAGAACTGGTAAGAAGAGCTAAATCGACAAGGGTTAGGAAACCGATAGACTATCAATTAGCCTAAGAGTGGAGTGAACCAATAGTGTTCCAAGTGGTAAGAAGGTTGTAGAGAAAGAAGCAGTAAAGTGTGAATGGTTGAGGACATCATAAAAGATAGAGAGCAGTGCAGGAGAAAACCGTGAAGCTGATAATTGGTAATGATTAAAAGAAGTAAGAAAAGAATAGAGTACCTGTAGAGAAGAAGTAAAGACTGAATCAGTTAGGCTACAACAGGTGGGAAGGAAAGTAGAGTGTGAATCGATAGAAAGGAGGTTGAGTCAGAGACAAGATATTATCGATAAAGCTAAGGAAAAGGGAAATCGGTAGAGATTTTGTTCATGAGTGGTTACAGAACTCATTTGTAACCATGCTATTACTTTAGTATCTGAAAATATGTTTTGTAGACCACTGATTTTGTGCTCAATCCAGGGGTTGTAGCTCCTTGGGTTGGCTCCCTAAACTAGTAGGGGTTGGTTCTCCTTGGGTTGTTGCTCTAAATCATTGTAACTTGTTGTTTCATTGTGAGGCTAGATTGGAGCAGTAGAATCCAACAACATTTCTCACCGAGGTTTTTCCCATCTTGGTTTTTCCTTGTATATGTCGGTGTTATGTGATGTCTCCCTTGTGTGATTTCATTGTGATGTCTTGATTTATCTTACCAGTAGGTACACTAAATACTAGACTTTTAACCGATACACACACTTAGGGATAAAAGGTTAGAAATTAAAAAAAAATTATTGACCCCCCTTCTTAGTGGCATCTTGTGTCCAATAGCTTCATCATCCCATTCATCAACTTTAGGTTTGAGAGATATTGAGTTGTCATCAAGACTTGAGAAAAACTCTATTTTTCTTGTGAAAAGGTCTCCATCAATTTCCTTACTATCTTCTACATGTACAATATGTCTTAGTTAATGACCTTGAAATATAGATGTATTCTTCTCATTTTTTTCAACTTGAATGGTACCTTCATGCATGTTAATCTTTTCACATCTTAAGACATGATTATGCTCCTTTGCAAATAATTTTCCAAAGTAGCTTTCAACCTCTTGTTGTTTATTCCCCATAATATCTTGCTTAACAACTCCTTGATAATGCATTGATCAGATATGAGAGTCACAAGGTATGTCCTCTTCCTCCTCTTGGAAGAGATTAAAAAGATCACTTTGATCAGGTTCAAAGCTCCCCATTGCTATATTTGTTGTTGGTGCTTCTAGTGCAAGCCCTTTTAGTGGTGAAGGAAGCTTGTTCTGATTCTTAGCTACATAATTGGAAGTGTTATCTGGATAAGTCCTTTGGATATCTCTATAAGAGATAAAAGTACCTTGTGATAATTCCTTCTTAAGGGCCAACACTTCATTAGATAGCCTCCATGCCATGTGATCTATTCTCTTGGTAGACAATGCTTCCAAAGGATAATTTTTATTTGGACCCATTTGGCTCTATCTTTATCTTACATGTAAGGATAAGATCATCTTCAAATTCAATTGCTAGGGCTTGTGCAATTACAAGGTCTCTTGGAACTACCCTTCTAAACAAGAAACTCACCTTAGGAAATTGAGCTTTGATGAAGAAGCAGTTCAAATTTTCAATAGTGGATTGAGAAACCATTGGAATTTTGTTAGACAACTTTCTAAATCTAGCCACAAACTCCTGCATGGATTTTTGCAACTATTTTTTCATTTGAGTCAACCGTTCTAATAATACATGAGAATATTTTGTAGGCTTGAACCTCTCTTAAAAATTTGTTTTGAGTGTTTGCCAATTGTTGATGGTTTGTGGTGTAAGATGGTAGAAATAGTTAGCAACAACACCTTGTAATGTCTCAACAAAAAACTACATTGAGACATATTCATGGTCAACTCCAAGAACAATGCATGCAATATAAAAAGCAAAAATATGTTTATTTGGATGTTGTTTTCCATCCTCGTAGAACTTGGAAATATTCTGTTAATCGTATGAAGATTCAGATAATACTGAGAGGGGGGGTGAATCAGTATTAGCACTAACTGAAACTTTGAACTCAAATCAAACTTAAATGAGATCTAAAACCTCTTAACAAATATCTCAACTTATAAAATCAGATCTAACAACCTTTTAATCAGATTTTCTTAAACCATTAATCACAATTATCAACACTTTTACCTCTTAAGCAGTCATACCAATTTTATCATTTATCAACTAATCAACCTTATCAATCCAAGAAAATTCTTTCTCTAACCATTTCTTATCAGTACCAATAATCTTTGATAAACTTTAAATAACATAACATAATCGGTCTCTCAAAAATAAAGCATGAAAACAAAAACACTATGAAAAGGCATTCCACACATGAACACCAAGATTTTTTGACTTGGAAACCCAAATGAGAAAAACTATAGTAGGAATTGGTACCCACAATAATTTGTACTCTTTTGAAGTATGCCCTGCTAGGAGCTTAGCCCGGTTAGGAGCTTACAATATACTCGGTTAAGAGCAAACCCTATTAGGAGTCACCCAGTTAAGGGATTTGCCTATCACTCTAGCTAGGAGCTTAATGATTTGTTAGGATCAACCTTGTTAGCTGATTTAACACCCTTTTGAGAGATGCCCTATTAGGGGACTTAGAGGATAAAGGCCTATTAGGTCCTACCCAGTTAAGGGATTTATATTATTGTAACTATTAGGGAACAACAATGAAAATTGATCTGTTACTTTGCACTTTTAGCTGACTAAATCAGATCTAATTATGCTTCACAGTATGCAACACTTAGGGAGATCTCTATCTTCTCTGGGACATCTTAACTCATTCTCCTAATGCCACCAACACATAAAATATTAGTTGTGTCATCTTATATAGCCATAACAACTAAGTCGGCCACAAAACCTAATTACATCTTGATTTTACAATACAGATCATATCAGATCAATATCCAAATCATTACAAAAATTTATAATGCAATATCAACCATTGATTATTCATAACTCATCACAAAAATCTGATCTTTATAGAAGTCAAATGCTTAGAACATTCCACTAAGCACTTTGTAGATTCCCAAGAAATTCCACCATCTTCCATGCCAAAACACAATTCAAATTATCCACATGGGTTGTGCCATACTATCTCCTTCATGTAGATTCACCACTAATCAACATGGGATGTAGTTCTAGTCACGTACACAAATCCATTGTAAATGCTTATGTCTCAAACCACAAGTCTCCAACCATCACCGATTTACCCTTTCCATCAAAATCTCTTCTTTTACTAGTTAAAGTCCTAATTCTCAGTCCAGTCGGTAATCCCTGTCATACTTACAAACTCTAACTTCGGTAGACCAAATAACTTATCCAACAAGTCAGACATCAATTGAAATAGGTTGCAATAAATTACAACACAAATAACTGATCATGTCATCTTTCCTCTACCGCTATAGTCATCAACTCATCTGCATCAGGTATGCCATGCATGCCAACATATTCACCTATGAGCCATTAGGAAGAGAATGTAGAGTGGAGTCAGATTCAATGGACCAAAATCATTCCCCCAAGGACCTTGGACAACCATTTTATGTGTCCTTGATGAAATCTTGACAAATTGGGTATGTGCATGATCATGAGGAGCCGAAAAGTGGCAATATCCTAAGTAAAGTCCTGATTGATAGGCTGATTGAAATATATCTATAACTTTCAAATGATATCACATTTTTTAAATCTAAAACATGCATCACATTCTATGTTTTGTATACTATAGGATTAAAAAAAAATGAGTTTCATAAAGTTTTGACTAAGTTATGGTGGTCAAACACACGAGTTTTTTTATATTTTTTTCAAAGTTGTAAAAAAATCATAATTAATTATTTATTTCAAAAAAAAAATGCGTCGCATCCAAAAATGAGTCTTCAACTTATATCTAAAATATTATAAAAAAATATTATAATGTGATTGTGGTTAGGGTGGTCAGACAAACACTCGCTTCTTATATTTTTCTTGAAATTTTAGTAATACTACATTGGAGTTTCAAATTTTTGTCAAATAGATCTTTTTTCTAGAAAATAACTAGTAGCTTAGAAACTACATTCAATTTTCTAGAGATTCTATTCTTACATATTTTTGAAATAATGTTGGTAACTTATTCAAATTTTTACATCAAGTTTTCTAACTCTATTTTTCTAATTTTCATTGCCTATTAAGGCCCTGTTTGGCCTACCATGATCCTGTACATACCCAATTACAATGAATAGGATATTGGTATACTTCGACTAAAAGAATTCAAGGGCTTTGGATGCATATCGTATACCCAATAGAGTTACCAAATTTGTAAACTAGGGAAGTTCACAAAATTATGGTTTCAGCTACAGTATGTGAGATTAAATCTCTCCTAATTATAAGGGAAGACTCTTCATTTCACTTACTACTCACTTTTATTTAGAATAAAATACAAACTATGATTCCTAATCTAAACTTGGATGATAAATCATCCTATTCTCTCTTCAAAATAAATGTTATTCTCTCCTCTTTTTTCAAAAACTAATTTACGATTTGCAGTAGTATTGATTAATACAAATTTGAGCAAATTTACTATGAAATAACTGAGGGCATGTGAATGAAAAATACAAATAAAAGTAGAAAAGTTTCCATGAAGGTGCAAACTCCTTTGTTGGTCTCCGGGATGGGAAAACTATGTTCAAGCACAAAGTCTTGTTGTAACTATAATCCTATCAACCTTTTTACAAATAACTTCTATAACCCACAGTGTGTACTAAGATAACAAGGGAAGCACAAAGTCTTTATCTTGATAAGATATTACAACTTTAAATAATTATTTTGTAATAACCCACTTATCTTGCCCCAAAATTTCAATTGATTTTGTTATATATAATTATTGATCTATCCTTTCTTATTCTTAATTGTTCTTGATTCAATCACATAATCAGGTACATATATCCAAATAGGATAGGCATCCATCCAACTAGGATGGGAATCTAACCATATAGGTTAGGTATCTATCCATATTGGACTAGGCATCTAACCATATAGGTTAGGCATCTAACCATATGGGTTAGGAATTTGTCCATATGGGATAGGAGGTTTCATCTATCCAATCCGGGATACACATCTACCCAAACGGGGTTGGCATCTAGTCATAAGAATAGGATATTCTCTGGCCAGAGACTTTAGACTCATCAGGACCATCTAAGTCCTAAGCCACTCTCTAAAGACTACACTCCCCTACTAGGAGTGCACCGAGGTTTCTGTCCTTAGGAGTATAAAAATAATTACATAAACAAGCTTGAGTTTCACCTTAGTATTTGGCCTAAGGCCTCAAAAAGTCAAGTGAATCCATACGAAATTCCTTCTGAGTATGCATTGAATTAATTTTAACCTTTTAATTAGTATTTGCACCATTTGATTAAAATACCAAGGATCTTCAAGAACCAACTACTCATCCAAAACCAAATCCCAATCCCCATCCCCGAACGCCTAAGTGCAGGGAACAACTCTATCCCTAAACTACCTACATACCGATTTTGATATGGGATCAGGGCATAAAGTATGTAGTTTTGGTTTCTAACTATGGTTTAATGTAAACTATTTTCTGAGTACGCAACCCTTTCTAGGGTCAATGTCCTAGACAATTTCTTTGTGGTTTCTACCCAAGATGGTAACTCAATAGAAAAAAGGCTCAATATGGCATTTTTCTTGTGGCCTAAAACAACTAAGTCATATTTCCTATTAAATACATCACCCTTAATCCGTTATCACATGCTGAAATCAGCAAGATAATTTTTTTTCCAAAAATCATAACATATAATCAAACCCTAATGGGGTTTTCTAAGGTTTAACTGAGCAGATGTAAATTCATTTAAGATTTATCTTATAAGATTGTCGATCCAAGGGGGATTACCCACCCCTTGGATTTTAACTTCCAAATGACCCTTATTTCTCCCTAGCGATTTAGAGGGACAATGCCACGCATGTTGTTGTTGCATCTTTATTAGGCATTAAGTGCAGTAGTTCAACACAATGAGATTACCCATAATTGTGACCCAGAGGCACCATAGATATCGAATGATGCTAAGGTTTTTATTTTCAAGTCCTCTTCTTTAGTTTTCTAACTAAGAGAAATGAAACTTACTCTATTATAAGAAAAAGAATCTATTCACTTCAATACTTTTAAACTTGAAGTATTGAACTTTCTTAAAAAAATTTAAAAAATAAAAACTATAACAATAATCAATCACTTTAAAAGTAATCTTGAATGAAAATGAAGACTATTGTAATAAATCAAATTTACACTTGAAGTACTATTTATGTGATAATTGAAACTATAATAATAATTCAAACTACTATGATAATACACCAACTACTTGAGGATAATAATACTTTCTTAAGCAATAAAACTAGCATAATAAATCAATTTACTTGGAAGATAATATTTGTTTTAAAAGTATATATTTTTAATAATTAAACTTTAAAACTTG
Organism: Cryptomeria japonica; assembly: GCF_030272615.1. Classification (NCBI taxonomy): domain Eukaryota; kingdom Viridiplantae; phylum Streptophyta; class Pinopsida; order Cupressales; family Cupressaceae; genus Cryptomeria; species Cryptomeria japonica. Next base: position 771,175,702 of record NC_081411.1, on the reverse strand, counting down.
AATAAATAAACAAAAATGCAATTTTTTTTTTCAAGACAAAATTTATGAAGCTTGGAAATGAATCTGATACAAAATAATAATAACTTATAAATTGATTCTAATTTCTCATAAGATACTAATTTCTTGGAAGAGAAAAAAACAATGTAATAATAAAAATAATTAGTATCACAGTCTTAACTACTTTGCAACAAATTCAAATACTTGAAAATAATGAAACTATGCAATTAATTGTTTTAAAATGAATTATCTACTTGTTAGGTATTATAGTTTATAGTTTCGAAATGAAACTAATTACTCGATGAGTACTATTTTCTTAGTACGAAAACTATGAAAATATTAACTAATTACTTGAAAGGTACTTTTTTTTCTTCTATCTTTTGAAAAGAATCCTATTGAATTGAAAATGATCTAATTACTTCTTTTGTTTTCAACTAATACTAAAAAGAAACTTATTATTTGAAAAAATAAAAGTCTATAAATCATATTTCTCTAAAGGCATCTAAAAACTAATTAAAATGAACTAATACATATATCTATATATACATATATGCATGGTAAATATTTAAATTAGCATGGATTAACAACTTGCAAATAAAACTCATCTAGATTCTAGATTTTTGTCTTTAAATCCTTCATACTCTTGGAACTAAATACTATATATTTCTTCAAAATATTATTTATAAGACAAGTAATCTAGCTTTATTGCCCATAGAAGATAACCTTATCACATTCAAATTACTGGAAGAGAAAACTTATTAATGGGTATTATTTATCTTTCTAAGAGATCATTTGGGTTAGGTTTCTTTATAAGGTTCACTTTGATTAATAATATATGGACCCAATATTCTAAGACAACTAGGTTCCATCATCTAAATATTTGATCAAACTAATTCAATTATAATTTTTTTGGCATATATAAGTTTAACTAAAATTGATACCTTAAATGTGACACAATATTTAATTCTTATTTATTTATAGAGAGGTAATTCTAAATGAATAAAATGGTTTATATCTTTTATTTTAATTACATAATACTTATATCAATTACAAATTTAACTATTTATTTTAATTTTCTTAGTAATGAAGGTTTCTCTAACTGTGAAAGTGGTTATTAAAAATATCTTGAATAAATTAATATGTGTGTTCAAAGATAATGTAATTGCTTTCATGCAAAAAAATAAAGCCAGATTTTAGGAAATGATTTAAAAAAAACCAAAATATAAAGATTCTAAATAGTTCTTAAAGGTCCCATTTCTAATTATATTGCTTTCTTATGTCTTTTATAAGCAAAATTTTAGAGTTGCAGAAAATGAGTAAAACCACTTTCAAATTGATTTTGATCTTATAGCTTTTCTCTTACAATCAGATTTACCTTCTATTTCAGATCAATAATTTCTTTTAATTTATCAGTAAATATTTTTTAAATAAAACTCCTCAAACCAATAATTCGTTATTAATTACCCCTTTTCCTAAATTCATAACTAATTAAATCATAAAATTAGTGAAAGTATTTCCTTAAAAAGTCAGTTCAATTATATTGATTATTTTGCATGTTCAATTTTAAATAATATATTTCCTGTAAATAATGTCCATTGCAATAAATTAAATTTACTATTCCAAGGTTCAAAATAGGAAAACCTAACATTATTTTATGAGGTAGGGTTTATTTATTTATTTTTAATTTAAATTTAATAACATATTTATGATTTTAATATTCTTAGGTAGAATACATCCTAACAAAGTCTAGAAATTCAATCTTATTACAAATATTAAAATATATATTATTTGATTTTATTGTTTAATATTTAATAAGCATATGCGATATGTCTAATTTAAGAATATATATATTAATTATTATATAACATATTAAAAATCTAAAATATATATGTAACGAAATAAGATATAATATTATTACTTGAATTTTACCAATCACCAATCTTTCAAAAAAAATATTAAAACTTAAAACATTATTTTTTATTTTTATTTAATTAAATTAATAAAATGTATATTAAAATTTAAATTTGAAACTTAAAAATTAAAATTATTTTTTTCTCTTTTAAAAAACAAAACATACATAAGCATAAAATAAATAGGGAATGTGAGAAAAGGATTTCCTTATCAAGATTAGATCCAAATTATTTGAGAATAGAAAGTAATTGATTAAAACAAGATAAGTATTTTACATGAAGATTTTATATAATGAAATCATGTATGTATGTATACATTTGAAAAGAAATTTATTATTTAACTAATCTAAAATGAAGGTAAGATATACAAACTTATTGATTATATATTTTTTATTTTTATCAAAATTGAGAACAAAGAGAGATAAAAAGCAATTATATTTCTTTTATCCAAATTTTGAATAAAGGAGATTTATTAAAGAAAATGAGAATGCAAACTATATTATTTAACCCACCCTTTTCTAATTTTTTTTTTTAAATATCAAAAATAAAAAGTACAAAGCATAGAAACTATCAAATGCATGCAAACAAAAATCCTCCCTTCTTTACTCATTTTTGGAAGAAAAATATTAAGCATGCAAGTAATAATAACAGAGAAAAACATATGAGAAAGAATAATGGAAGAAGGGAACCTAGATGTTGATTGATACCCTTGTTGAAGCAAATCTTGATTTTCCCAGCTATCCTCTTTCAAACCTCATCTTTAGCTTGGTGAAGATCTTCTCCAAAACCCTTGAAAAATCCTATCTCCTACAATACAATATGTCTACTGCCCAATTCCTCCTACAATTAACATGATTGCAAGAATTGAAAAACTACTTTATCACAAAGAAAAAAATAATGAACTTCCCCTTTTTCAAAAAATCTAGAACTCAATATATAGAAAAGAGAGTAATTTTCCCACTACAAAAGAAATTAATTGATTTTCATATTCTTTTCCCAAAATAATTTCATGCAAAATGATTAATTGTCATAGTGGCCGTTACAAGCAAACATTTAAATTGAGATTCTCTTCTATAACCCTCTCATTTCCTCCTAAAACATGTGCTAAATTAACATATTGAGAAAATAAGAAAGTTCAAAATGAATTTAATGCAAAATGATTTTTGTCATAGTAGGGGTTACACTTGACCATGCATTTGAAATTTGAATTTGAGATTCCTTCCCAAAAAATGTTTTCATGCAAGACATATTCCTTACAACTTTTCATAGCAGCAGTTACATTTGACCATGCATTTAAAATCTGATTTGAATTCATTTCTAGAATCTTCTTATTTATTCTACACCATGTGCTCAATTAGAATATTGAGAAAATAAATAATTTTGAATAAATTATGACCTCATGTACAAGTTAGCACTATTTAATACTTCTTTTTTTAAACTAATTCAATTCTTACACCAAAGAAGAAACAAACACTAGTTACCCCTACATTGGATGATCTACTGAATGAAATAACACAAGAAGGAAATCTAGTAAATGTAAATAAATTGTATCATTCTTTTAAAGATTCTGACAGAGAAACTATTGAAGAAAACATTATTTTACATTTAGATATTTATAAGAAAGTTTTGATAGAAGTTAGAGATGATTTACCTAATGATCTCTATATGAGATTGGAAGTAAAAAGGCTATCAGTAATGGAACTTGACAAGAAACTAAAAGTTGAAGCACTTTTGGCGGTACATTTGGTAAACTCTAAGGAAGAGATAGATGAGCTTATTTCGAAAGCTAACCATTCAGTGGGCACCGACAAGTAAGCCTGATGGCTAGAAGGGTTAAGGAAATAGCTGATGAGACTATAGACAGTTGAGACATATTTTTTGTTGAGAAGGAAAAGCAAGAGGAAAGAAATAGACTGAAAGTGGATAAAACATACAAGGTATATCAGAAAGATAAGGGAAAAGGTAAAGTTGGTGTTGTTCCTTCTATAAATATTACAGATAATCTTCCACTGCCACCTCTGGATACCTCACCGGTACACACAGAAAATCCACCGAATATGGCAACTGAAGATATAACTCATGATGATACTAACCTAAAGTCTGAAATACTTTTCACCATGAATGTGGATACATAGGATATAAACATTGTTGTAGATAAGGAACTGACAGCTGATAGTGAAAATATAAAAATCTCTAAGATACCAACACAAGCTGAGAAACCAACAGAGGATAAGATAACTAACAGAGAGCAACCTGAATCAGAGAAACCGAGATTTGAAGAGGTACTTGTACAGACTAAGAAACCATCAAAAGTAGAAGTACATACACAAATAGAGAAACTAGAAGAAAATGTAAATAAAGGAACAATTTTTGGGGAATAAGGAAGAAGTAATAAAGGTAGTTGGACAACCATTTGTTGATAGGAAATCCATAGCAGAAGCAAGCACATCAATAGGAGAATTCAGACCGACTAACATCACAGATGTTCTATTGGATTCTATCAAGAGGATAATAGATTTTAATGCCTTAGCATTTAAGGCTATTGATGACACTCTACTGCTTTTGAAATTGATTGCCCCCACCTATAAGATAGATCACATAAATGATTCTATAGGTAAATTGGACACATTGTCCAAATTTATTGCTGAAAATGTTCTAACTTTGGAAAAGGCGAATGAGGATACCATTAAGGAGAGAGATGACAAAGAGAAAAATACATTCTTTGAGAACACTATAAATAATTGTACCGATCACTTAGACTCATTATTACCGATACTCAATTCTAAAATTTGGAGTATAAGGAGTTGTATAGAGAAGCATGTAAACCTCACTGTTTGACAAAGGAAATTGTTATGAGGAGATCAAAATGACATAAAAAGAAATTTATGACATAGCAGACAACATGATAGGTTAATCTATACTTACATCAGTTTTTGAGAAACAAATGGCAGTGTATGAGGAGAAATTGGAAAACTTGGAAAAAGAAAAAGCAAGAATAAGGTCTAAGGTCTGGGAACTAAAGAATAAACTTGGTCCAACGTTGGATAGTCTGATTAAATAGAGAGTTGAACTAACCAAGGCAACAATTCCTGGAGAATGGTCACCGAAGAAACAAATGCACTATCTCACTAGTATGATCAAGTAGACTGAGGCAACTCTATCTGACTGATAGGGAGTGGTTGATAGGAAAGTGCTCAAAAGGCCAATTTTCTCAAGAGGTTCAATTTGTTACCCAAAAAATTGTTTGAGTCTGCTATATGTATTTATGAAATCCTTCTTGTGGTTATAGTTCCAAGCATCTCATGTGTTACTTCCCTAACACACTCCCCTTTTGGTGAAGGCTCACTCCCATGCTCAAATCTACTCACATTACTCACTCCATCCATCTACACATCCTCTATCTCTGATCTTTGGCATTCAACCCATTGTTTTAGAATGCATTAGGAGTCTTCTACATAGACATGTAGGGGCAGAAAAATTTTCTTCAAGGTTTGATGCTTACAATTTGGTTTTAGGCTCATAGCCCTTAGCTACTCAAACTCCAACCAAAGGGTCAAAAAACTCCAAAAGGGACTACACACTATCCCAAGGCCTATTTGGCATTTGTCTCACTGTTTAGGATTGATCTCCTAAGGTTTCACAAGCCCCCAAATCATCTTTACAATCAGGTTTGGGCATTTTGACCAAAACTATCATTTGTGTGTTATGCAACCAAAAAGGTTAGTAGCCCGTGGAGGGGTAATTTGGCACTTTTGTGCTTGTCCTACTCTATGATGGGTATTTCCTCCCTCAAAATTAATTTTTATGTTGTCTTAGGGGTATATTCTCATAGATTTTTGTGTTTTAAACCACTCTTAAGGCAGATTGAGGACTGTCCACTTTTTGTGGCACTTTTGTAGGGTTTGGTAGGGTTTAGATCCAAACACATTGGGAAATCATTGCATATCCACCAAAAAAACACCTCCAAGCTAGCTTAGAACCTCTGCCCCATCAACATGAAGCCTTCCATTTCTGCTGCCCTACAAACAAAATGCCAAACACTTGGCACACAACTGAAAATGTCACTTTCATTGTTAAAACTGCCCTTTTACCAGTCATCTCTGCTGCTACACTTTTTGACCTACATAATGAAGAGTTTGAATTGGAAATACACCTCAATGAGGTCTGTAAAACAATAAATATTCTTCCTATTATATTTCCTTCTCAGTTACAAGGCTTGGATTATTCTTTGAAGCATTCCAATGAGCATTTTGGTGACACAATTCATGAAAACAGTGAACTCACTATTTTGCTTACAAAAAGAGAATGTTTGATAAGAACAAGCTATTCCAATAGACTAATATGATTCTAAACACACTTGGCCACATTTACAGACCTCTGCATCATGCATTTGTTCACTCCAACTTCCTCTTGGGTGCAAATCTTGAGTTTTGATCATGTTACCAGCCAAATAATCAATATTTACCTAGTATTCACCCAAGTTCTTCTTCCAACCACACTTTTGGCTTAAAAAAAAGAATATGTACAATATATACATGAGTGACAACTTGAATGAATCCACATTGTGGGGTCCCAAGCATGGATTAGTCAAGTGGAGTCATTTTGGAACTTCAAACCCTTGATAGGGCAACAAGCACACAGTTTGCAAATATTTTTGTACAAACCAATTTACAAAGGAAACCAATACAAAAAATCAACTGGACAATATTATAAAATTACTATGCACACTTTCCCAAAGGTACAATATAGATTAAGAAGCTACAATATAGATCATTGCACTAAAAGATACAAAAACTAGTCATAAAGCCATTATCTCATGATTTTATTGAAGAAACTCTTGTTTAAACAATCACCAACCCTCTTCAAATCAAAGAGAGGTGTTTTTATAGTCTAAAAATGTAGTTATCAAGCTTAGTATGGACAAGAGGCTTCCATAACCATGTTTTGCAATAAAAACACAAAAATTGACAATTTTGACAACTTTTTGAGCCAAATGACAACATTTTTTTGCTCAAAAAGGCATTTTTGACAATCTAACCTTGTCAACTTGTCTAAAAAACTTATAAAAGCCTAAAAACACCTATCAAATATGTTTCAATTCTTTTGAAAGAATTAGAAGACCTTTTTAGCAATTTTGCACTTTTTTGCCAAAAGTTGTCAACTCAAAGCTTGAAATGCAAGATTTGATCTCCTAAGCCCAAAATGAGATCAAAACCACTAAACATGAATCATAACAACCTAAAAAAACATAATCAACCTATCACAAGACATTACAAACAAAAGAACTAAAAAATTGAAGTTTTACTCAACTAGGTGCTCCTGCACCATACTCCCCCCCAAAAAAAGAAGTCATGTGACTCCTTGAGGCAGCAAAGAAGAAAGGTTGCCAAACTTCTAAAATTTAGTTTTAGGTATCCATGTGGCCTCTGAGAGAGGCTTATCCTTCCATTTGATGAGATGCTCCATATAGGTGTGATTCTTTGTCTTCTTGAGAATCTTGGAGTCTAGAACCTGTTCTGCTTGGGGAATAGAAAGAGAAGGGAGAGATAGATCAGAAAGGGATTTGGAAACATCTGAAACTCTTTGAATCTCCTCAAGTGGCTGCCTTTTTAAAGCAATCAAATCTACAACATTAAAAATGGGAGAAAAAGAAACATTAGTAGGCAAATCAACTTTGTAAGCATTAGACCCATACTTAGCCAAGATCTTGCAAGGGCCTATCTTCCTCATCTGAAGTTTGCTTGGAACTCCCTTTTGTAGCCTTGCCTTATTCAAATGGGCCATAACATAATAACCTATGGAAAACTAAACATCTCTCTTTGTAGCATCCACTCTTGCCTTGACTTTTTGAGAGGTATCTTGGAGAGCTTGTCTCAATTGCTGATGAACTTCCTTCATGGATTGAGCCATGTCATCTGCTATTCCACTCTTATGCTACAAGTTAATGATATCCCTCAACTCCATTATAGCCCTTGGATGTATACCATAAACAACTTCAAATGGACTTTTACCTATAGACCAGTTAACACTATCATTGTAGGAATATTCTGCTTGATGAATGATCTGATCCCAACTTTGCCCATATTCATTTGTCAAGAACCTAAGCATGTTTCCAAGAGACATGTTCACAACTTTGGTTTGGCTATCAGTTTGTGGATGATAATTTGAACCAAAAGAGAGATTAGTACCCAATCTCTTCCACAATGTTTTCCAGAAATGTCCAAGAAACTTAACATCCCTATCGGAAACAATGCTAGTAGGGAATCCATGTATTCTAACAACTTCCTTGAAAAATAAATAAGCAATATGACTTGCATCATGCGTTGTTTTACAAGGAATAAAATGAGCCATTTTACTAAATCTATCAACCACTACAAAAATGCTATCAAATCCTGCTTGAGTCCTAGGTAATCCTACCACAAAATCCATACTAATGCAATCCCAAGTTCTATGTGGGATAGGAAGAGGCTGATACAAACCAGCATTAGAAGAATTACCTTTGGCTTTCTGATGTACAAAGCATTTCTCAACATACCTCTTGACATCTCTTTGCATCTTAGGCCAATAATAGAACCTTTGAACTAGCTCTAAGGTCTTATTGAGACCAAAATGTCCAGTTAAGCACCCATTGTGCTTCTCTTGAATGAGGTTCTCTCTCATATAACCCTTGGGAACACACAACTGTCCACCTCGGAATAACAAACCATCCTACAAAGTGAAATTAGCATATGCACCATGGAAATTATTCTCAAAATCTTTACAAACCTTATAAGCTTCAGCAAAATCATCACCAATAGGATACAAGTCTTTGAAACTATCAATACCAATGCTCTGAACTTGAATCTCATTAATAGTTAACAATCTTTTACTCAAAGCATCTACTACTTTATTCAACTGACCCTTCTTATGCTTAAGAGTAAAAGTGTAAGCTTGTAAATATTCTACCCATTTAACATGCCTATGATTCAGTTTATCTTGTGAGTTAAAGAAACTGAGTGCCTGATTATCTGTGTATACAACAAACTCTTTAGGAAGAAGATAGTGTCTCCATTTCCTAATTGCTTGTACTAATGCATAGAGTTCTAAATCATAGGAAGAGTACTTTTTCTTTGCATCATTTAACTTCTCACTAAAGAATGCAACTAGTCTATTTTCTTGACTTAAAATAGCTCCTACTGCAATATTGCTAGCATCACATTCAATAGTAAAAAGCTTATCAAAATGAGGTAAAATGAGCACTGGTTGAGTAGCTACTTTAGTTTTCAATAACTCAAACCCCTTATTGGCTGCACTTGTCCATTGAAACTTTACCTTTACACCCCCTTTGATGGTGTCCAACATTGGACCACAAATCTCACTGAATCCCCTGATGAATTTCCTATAAAACTGTGCCAAACCATGGAAGCTTCTGACATCACTGGTTGTCTTAGGAGTTGGCCAACTGGTTATTGCTGCCACTTTTGAGTGATCCATTTTCAGATTGCCTCCTGATACAACAAAACCAAGATAGACCAATTCTTGCTTCATAAAATCACATTTTTCAAGATTAATGGTTAGTTGTTCATCAGATAACTTTCTCAAAACAATAGCTAAATGTTTTAGATGCTCTGCTTTGGTCTTATTAAAAATGAGTATATCATCTAAATACACAACAACAAATTTACCTATGAAATCATGTAAAAATTCATTCATGAGTCTCATGAATGTGCTAGGAGCATTAGAGAGTCTAAAAGGCATGACAAGCCATTCAAAGAGACCCTCATTTGTTTTGAAAGTTGTCTTCCACTCATCACCCTCCTTGATTCTTATTTGATGGTAACCACTCTTCAAATCAATCTTACTAAAATACTATGCACCCCCCAAACAATCTATCAAATCCTCTATCCTAGGTATGGGAAATCTGTACCTGATGGTGATCTTGTTTATGGCTTTGGAATCTGTGCCAAGTCTCCATGTAGCACCCTTCTTAGGTGCCAACACTGTAGGTACTGCACAAGGACTAATGCTTTTCCTAATCAGACCTTGGTCTAAGAGTTCTCATATTTGTCTTGCTACCTCTTTTTTTTGTTCAAGGGTCATCTTGTAGGCTACCTTATTGGGCAAAGAGGCTCCAGGTATGAAGTCAATCTGATGGCTAATGGCTCTAGGAGATGGTAAGGCTATAGGTGTACCATCAATGACTATTTGCTTGAAGTTATCAAGGATTTTCTGCACCTCATATGGTACCTCAACTTTCTTTTCTACCTTTTCTTCCTTGGGTTTCACTATGAGTGCAAATCCTACTCCTTCACCCTCTTCTAGTGTTTTTATGAACTCTTTATCATTCACTAACAAGATGTTAGGTACTTTGTTGCTGCTCTCTCCTTCTTCAATGAGGGATTGAATTTGATTGGTTACTCCATCTTTCTGAAATGAATAGGAGTTTCTTTCCCCATCATGTTGTGCTTTTCGATCAAACTGAGTGGATATCTACCCAGGCTTTCTCATATACTAGCACATGTTGTCCCTTATTCAACCATGTGAATTTGTATGACTCCTTGTGTTGTATCCTAGGTAGTTTCAATTTTCTTACTGCTTCTTCTGATATGATGTTATCCGTGGATCCTGAATCTATGATCACCTTACACACTTTTCCCATGATTTTACACTTAATCATGAACAATTCTCTTCTCTGTGAGGCCTCTGTACTATTTGGCTTCTTCATCAACACTCTCTTGATCATCAAGCTCTCATGATCTTCTGAAGCTAGGTTGTTCAATGCTAAAGTTCTGGTATTACCTCCATCTTCTTGAACATAGTTTACCCTTTTTTCACCTCCATAAGATGAACTACACTTCTCTAGGCATCTATAAGCAGGGTGGCCCAACTTTTGGCAGTTATAGCACTTTATGGTTAAGAAGTAGGACCCTCTCCCTAGTCCATTAGATCTACCCCTACTCAAGTTGCTTGATCCCCTACCCCTATAGTTTGGTTTTCTCTGAGAATCCCCTCTTTACTCTATAAGTTTAGACTCTCCCTGGGATTGTTGATCTATTTTTCTTCCCCCAAAATTGCCTCTATGGACTCTACCATCTCTTCCCCTATCTCTTCCTCTATTGTTTTGTTCTTGCTTTCTCCTACCTTTTTCTTCCACCTTAAGTGCCAATTGATAGCACTTGTGTATTGTTTGTGGGCATAACAATCTCATCTCTTCCTGGATGTTCCATCTTAACCCATTCAAGTATCTTGCCACTTTTATGCTCTCATCCCCCACTACTTTGGATCTTATGCACAGTTTTTGAAAATCTTCAGTGTAGCTACTTGATAAAACAATGATGAGTGAATAGTACCAAACCAGTATTGAGAGGGGGGGGTGTGAATCAATACAGGCAAAAATACAGTCCAAAACTGGTTTGACAGTAAACACTTCAAAAGACTGGCAGACAATGATACTAGATTGAAACAGAGTGCAACTGATAAAGCTAAGAATGTCTAAGCCAAGCATTAACTGCTTACTAACTTAGCTTTTCACTCAACTCAAGACTACACTACCATTTCACCCTTATGCATAAACATGTAATCTATCATTAGACCATAATAACAGCTAGTTCAACATGTTTTATTGACAAGCATAAAACACAGAACCATCATATGCTTGACAGACAATAGCAAAGCATCACAAGATAAAAGCATCACACATGACACACATATTTTTCGCATGGAAACCCAACTGGGAAAAACCACGCTGGGGATGAATACCCACAAGTTGTTTTTGAACTCTTTAGAAGTCCACTCTATTAGAAGCCTTGTCTGGTTAGAGACATTACAATGGGTTCTGCTAGGAACCAATCCTATTAAGAATCACCCGGTTAAGGGATGGCTACAATACCTGGTTAAGGGTTAAACCTTGTTAAAGGTTACCTTGTTAGAGGATTTCAAGAACTCAATAGCTAAAGGATTCCAAACTTAGTAGCTTTGAATTACCTTGTTAAAGGATTTTCAGCAAGCTGGTTAAGGCTACCCTGTTAAGGGATTTTCCAGCTATTGAGGTGGTTAGAGATCACCAGGTATTACAATGATCTAGTAACAGCACTCAATGCCAATGCAGATGCGCTTAAGCTCCTCTTCACCTTCTGCACTTACACTCTGCAGGTATCACTTCTCTCCTTCTGGTCTGGCAAGAATCAAGTATCCCTTCTCTTGGATACACACACACAACTTTTGCCAACAACCTCAGAAAGAGACACAACATCAACCTTATAGGAAAATAGATAGGTCGGTAGCATAAACCCTAAACCCTAAACCTGTTAGGTTAAGGAATTCAAATGGTTCAATCCTGACCATTGAGCACACTGCATTAAATGCAACAAATCTTGATCCAAATTCAAGACATTCTCCATCATCCATTTCCACCGATTTTATGGCGGCTGATAAACCATCACATGTTATCACCGTTTTACAGACTTCACACATTCCTGAGGTAGATAGGAACAATCTCCCCAATGCAAGATCCTTCATGCACACAGGCTTACATGGCAACATGATTTGTTCTTCTTTACAATGCTAACTCATCACACAATATCATTGGTTGAGACACACAGGCTTGAAGCACATCAACCGGAAACCCTAAAGTTGAGACTACCAACCAGTATTCATACAATACTTCCATATGCTGGTTCCCATAACTATACGTCAGTTCATCATGAACAAGCACACCACTTCACTTTTGCACAAATGTCGGTTCATAGTGTTATACTGATTCTCACATATGCCAATTCACACCTCTTCAACATATTGACATCAATGACAACATACAATGTCATTATGTCCTCATACCGGTTCACATAATGCCAACAATCTCCCCCTTTGGCATTGATGGCAATATACAAAGATATCTCTCCACTTCACATCTTCTCCCCCAATTTCTGCAGATATCTTCTCCGCTTCACAACTTCTCCCCCTTTGACAATAATGCCAAAGTGGAGGCACAAGCTTCCCTATTCCATTATGCTACTCCCCCTGAGGAGTAGCATCCTTCAACACATCAATCCAAAATAAATTTGACTATGCAATACTTGATTGATGTGGAGCATATGCTTTTAGTTCACCTCTTAAGTATGTAAATGTAGTCTTTTGGAGAGGCTTGGTGAATATGTCTACTAACTAGTCCTTACTAGAAACATGCTCCACTGCAATCTCTTTGTTTTGAACCTTTTCCCTCAAGAAATGATACTTAAGCTCAAAGTGCTTGGTTCTAGAATGTAAAACCGGATTCTCAGAGCTATTAATTGCACTAGTTTTGTCACAAAATATACTTACTGATTTAGATATAGGAAATTTGAAGCCATTCAATACATGCTTCATCTAAATTGTCTGAGTGCAGTTCATAAAAGCTACAACATACTCCGCTTCCACTGTAGACTGAGAGATACAACTCTACTTTTTACTCATCCATGAGACTAGTCTACCACCAAGGAAGAATGCACCATCGGTTGTGCTCTTCCGGTCATCTACATTACTAGCCCATTCAGTATCTATGAACACTTTTAGGTTAAAATAATTATTGTATGGATACTATAACCCATAGTCAATAGTTCCTTTCATATACCTAAGAGTCCAGTTGACTGCAACCAAGTGGGATTCTCTTGGACTTTTCTAGAATCTTGCAGTAATGCCAACTACATGTGCAATATCCGGTCTGCTATGCACTACATAATGCAACTTACTAATCATTGATCGGTATTCCTTCTCATCAACCAATGTAAAGTCATCCTCTTTGGATAGTTTACAACCGGTCACCATTGCTGTACCAACCGGTTTTCTATCTTCCATGCCAAAGGTCTTCAACACCTCTTTGACATACTTGGATTGAGTGATAAAGATTCCATCCTCCATCAGCTAGATCTGCAGTCCAATGAAGAACTTAATCTCCCCTATGAGTGACTTCTCAAACTCTTTCTTCATCTCATCTACAAATTCATGACTCATCTGTGTTGGCATTTGGCATTATAACAGACAATGGGATATTGTTGGGATTTTAATAAGGATACTGAGAAGGTTGTTGATGATTATGGATATAACTAATTAAGGATGTTTACTGTCTTGATATTATTATTTTGTCATTGATGTCAAGAAATTGATTTTCTAATTTAGTATGATGTTGCCATATCTTGAGAAGTATGATTTGAAGAGTATAAAGATGTCGGTAAAAGACACAGAAAGAATATGATGAATAAGGGGATGAATAAGGTATTCAATGGGCAACTATTACCAAGTCAGACAATGATGAGATCATGATATTTAGATTGTTTTAACATCATACATATGTTGTAAATTGTAAGATTAATACTATACTATGTTATCGAGTAAAGAACCTAGTTGGTAAACCCTAAGGTTATCGCTATCGGTTAATGAAGGCAGAATGTCTACCGAGTGAAGTTTAGTATTTACTGAGTTGTTACTGAGTTGTAACCGAGCTATAATAGAATACATTAAATGGTTACATACATTATTTAATGAAGGAAGCTGATGAGCTGGAACTGATTAAATGATTGGTTTGTAGTGCATGAAGTTTGTTAATGAATCTATGGTAAAGGAAAATTGACATGAAGATCTACAACTTAGATTGAACTGCAATACCCTAGCACAAGTTCCAAGAAATGTATGCAAGTTCCAAGGTAGGGTAAAACATTTTCAGATCGAAGGATACATTGAACCTGGTTAAAGTTTGAAGATCTGATGGCTATGATTGATCATGGGAAATGTGATCAAGGAGATTAAGCGGTTAGCTAATTGTTTATAAATAGGGAACTATTGATAAACAATGTATGCACAGGGATGCTACATAGTGATTACCGAGCATAGAAGCTTGAAGACCTGTTTGAATAATAGAGTATAGAAGCCCAGCAGATGGACAAGATTAGTTCTATGTCTAGATTGTATTGCGAAAATAAGAATCTGCTTGAGCATTTTAGATGTGAAGTTGCAGATAGATTTTTATTACTATTATTTTGTGAAAGTGACAAAAAATCTCTTGACCGAGTGGATTTAACAGTCTTATCTATAAAACCCTCTAGCAAGGTGACATTCTGATTGAGTGTTTGAAATCCTTTAACAAGGTCACTTCTAACAAGGTGAAGATCCTAACAGATCTGAGGGAAATCCCTTAACCGGGTCACATCTAGCAATGTGTTTGTAATCTTTAACAGGATTTGCTTTTAACCGAGAATACTCTAGAAGAGTATATTTCTTAGTGGGTCCGAAATCCCATAGTGGTTTTTCCCTATTTGGGTTTCCATGCTAAATCAAGTGTTATGAGGCTTATGATGTTTATATGCTTTTGAGTTTGCATGTTTAGTAGTTTTGGTTATATTACTGAAGTATATGTTACCAAGGTTGAATCTGATGTTTTTATGGAAGATTAAGTTTGTATGATTCACCCCCCCCCCCTCTCATCTTGTTGGCTATTAGATCTATACTTGCATTAAGTATCAGAACTATCAATTGGCATTAGATCTTTGGACTCCAAAAGAGAAGTTTAAAGGTACTTGAGGCAAAGATCCAAAGATGTATAAGAGGGATGCACCAAAGCTGAACAAGTCAAGTTTCTCTACATGGTAGAAAAGGATGAAGCTACACCTATCAGGAGTTGAAGAATATGTTGTATATTATCTAAAGAATGATTTCATCACATCGAGCACCTATCCATTGACAATGGAAGAGATAAAGGCAAAGAAAGAACATATCCAAGCAATGATTGAAATAACATCTGCATTGACCGACTCAGAGTTTAAGGATCTAGAAGGCTGCAATGATGCAAAGGCTATGTGGGATAAGCTCATATTAGTATATGGAGGAGATGAACATGTTCAAAGAGAAAAAGTAGATAGTCTATGAGGACAACTTGAATCTATGAGGATGAATGAAGGTCAGAACATAACTCAGTACAGTACAAGACTAAAGGAGATTGTCAATAAAATCAAAGGAGCAAGTGGAACTATTGAAGAAAAGGATATAACAAGTAAGTTGTTAAGAACCCTTCTACCATCTTATGCAATCAGAGTCTCTACAATCAATGAATTGAGGTCTGAACCTAATATGCCAGTTTCTTTAGATGCTACTATTGGTAAGCTACATGCATTTGAGTTAAGTAACTTTGATAACAGTGGATCTTCGGTAAATAAAGTTGAATCTACATTTAGTTCTTTTCATCTTGATGAATCTAATGATTACAATGAAAGAAAGTATAAGTACTCTGAAGGAGATCACAGTAGAGAAAGTGAAAGATTTAGTAAGAACATGGAAGAAGTACACAAACTATATGAGGAAATCAGAAAGCAGGAAGAGTTTGAAGCACTATTAGCCAGAAGGTTATCGAGAGGCAAAGGTAAGTATAAAGGAAAACTACCTTTGAAATGTTTCAATTGTGAAAAAATAGGACATATGGCTTCTAACTATCTTGACAAAGAATCTACTGAAAAGAGAGTTTACCAAGATGACAGACAGAAAGATAATCATTATAGAGGACATCGAGACTTCAGAAGAAGAGATAGAAAGACTTTCTTAATAGCCGATGAGGAATCCAATGATGATAAATCAGATGAAACTAATACAGAGGAAGTAGGTTATGTGGCTATCAAAGATGGATCAGATAAAGAAAGGTATGAAGAAAAAGCCCTAATATCTCACATAAATACTAATGATTCTTGGATCATAGATAGTGGATGCTCACATCATATGACAGGAGATAAACACAAGTTTGTTATGTTAGAAGATTATGATGGAGGCTATGTAAGATTTGATAATGATGCACCATGTCCGGTGAAAGGTAAAGGATCTATAACACTTCTTGACAATGCAAGATGCAATGATGTTTATTGGGTTGAAGGTTTGAAATACAATTTGTTGAGTGTAGCACAGCTAAATAATATAGGTTACTGAATAGAATTTCAGAGGGAATTGTCAAAGTTCATGACAAGAATGGAAAGTTAGCTGCTACTGGGACACAAACAAAAGCTAACACATTTCACCTTAACTCAACTCAAAACAAGTGTTTGTATGCAAAGATAGATGATACCTGGTTATGGCATAAAAGGTTTTGTAATGTAAATTTTGATAATCTGATCAAAATAAGTAAGAAGCACCGAGTAAGAGGTCTATTGAGTCTTGAAAAGCATGAGAATGCTATGTGTCGAGGATGCTAGAGGGGTAAGATGACAAGATCAAGCTTTACAAGTAAGTCTTACACTTCTAAGGAAATTTTAGATCTTGTGCACATTGATCTTTGTGGTCCTATGAAAGTGCAAAGTTATTATGGTGATAAATATTTCATATTATTTATGGATGATTATTCAAGGATGATGTCAGTAATGTTTTTAAAAGAAAAATTAGAAGATTTTCAAATGTTTAAATGGTACAAGGCAAGAGTTGAAAATGAAACAGGAAGACAACTGAAATGTCTTAGATTAGATAGAGGAGGAGAGTTTGCATCTGATGAGTTCAACTTATTCTGCAATGATCATGGTATTAAAAGACAAGTCTCTACACTGAGAACTCCATAGAAGAATCGAATAGCTAAGAGAAGAAATAGATCTATTGTGGATTGTGCTAGAACACTGATGATTGAAAAGAAAGTGCCACAAACATTTTGGAGAGAAGCAATAAGCACAACAGTTTACACCCTAAACCGAGTACAACTGAAGAAAGGTATTTTAAAGACACCATATGAATTCTGGTATGACAAGAAACCTAATGTAAGTTATTTTAAAGTCTTTGGAAGTAGATGCTATGTACACAAAGATGATAGAAATAGCAAGTTTGATCAGAAAAGTGAAGAAGGAACATTTCTAGGTTATTCTTCTAGAAGCAAAGCATTTAAATGTCTAATCAAATCATCTAACAAAATAGTAGAAAGTGCAAATGTGAAAATTGATGAATTTGCAAAAAGAAACGATGAAGGAAATTCCAAAGAACTAGAAGATTATGATGAATTTGTCTATGTTCAACCGACAAGTCCTACCGAGAAAACTATTGAAGAAAATGAAGAGAATATCTAGTTACTGAGTGATGAAGAAGATCATATAGAGCCTACCAAGCCTGTATTAGCCAGGTATGTCAGAAGAAAACATGCACAAAGTCAGATTATCGGAGATAAGGATGATCCAATGATGACAAGGAACAAACTGAGACAAAACACATGTCTGATATCTGAATTTGAATCGAGAATAGTAAAAGAGGCATTTAACAGTGAATATTGGATACATGCTATAACAAAAGAAATTGATCAAATCAAGAAGAATGACACATGGACACTAATCCCAAGACCAAAGGACAAAAATGTAATTGGTACAAAGTGGATTTTTAGAAACAAGCTAAATGAAAAAGGAGAGGTCATTCGAAATAAAGCAAGACTAGTTTGCAAAGGTTATGCTCAAGAAGAAGGAATTGATTATGGTGAAACTTTTGCACTTGTGGCTAGACTTGAAGGAGTAAGAACATTGTTGGCATATGCTACTTTCAAAAACTTCAAGGTATATCAAATGGATATCAAATCTGCATTTTTGAATGGAATATTAGAAGAAGAAGTTTTTATTGAACAACCTGAAGGATTTGTTGAAGACAATAATAAAGATCAGGTATGTAAATTGAACAAAACATTATATGGTCTGAAATAAGCACCTAGAGCATGGTATGAAAGATTGCAATCTTATTTGATTAAGATTGGTTTTATAAGGACAAGTGAGAATAGCAATATGTACATGAAGAATGATGAAAATGGAATACTGATCTCAGTCATATTTGTTGATGATATTATATTTTGTGGAAATGACTCTTTATGCAAGAAGTTTGGAAATGAAATGAGCAAAGAATTTGAGATGTCATTAATCAGTGAGATAAAGTATTTTATAGGTTTATAGATACTACAAATGAAAAATGAGATTTTCATTACTCAATCCAAGTACATAAAGGAAATCTTGAAGAAATTTGGAATGGAGGATTCAAAACCACTAAGTACTCCTATGACTACCAACTATAAACTATCAAAGAATGATGAATCTACATCTATTGATGACACACTTTACTAATCCATGATTGGAAAGCTACAATATGTTGTTCACAATAGACCAGACATAGCACATGTAGTAGGTATAGTTGCAAGATTCTTTGCAGATCCTAAGGAAACACACATGACAGCAATCAAAAGAATTTTTAGATACTTGAAAGGCATAGAGGATTATGGCTTAGTATATCAGAAAGGAAATGATTTTGATTTAAAAGTTTATACTTATGTTGATTGGGTAGGCAACATTGATGATAGAAAAAGAACAAGTGGAGGAGATTTCTTTTTAGGAGAAAGACTAGTGAGTTGGCTTAGCAAGAAACACGGATGTGTTTCATAGTCAACAATAGAAGCTAAATACGTTGCTGCAACATTGAATTGTACAAGCATTGCATGGATCAAACAACTGTTGGAAGGAATAAATGAGAAAGTTATCGAGCCAGTAACTATATTCTGTGACAATACTAGTGCCATTAACATCTCAAAGAATCCCGTTATGCACTCTAAGACAAAGCACACCTCTATCAAATATCATTATCTTAGAGAAGAAGTTCAAGAGAAGAAAGTGGTGTTGAAATATGTTAGCACAAAGGAAAAAATAGCAGATATCTTCAGCAAGCCACTACCAAGAGACACTTTTGAATATCTCAGAAGTAAGTTAGGGGTCCTACCCCTATCTTCTACTCACTGACCGAGTTCGGTGAAAGCATCAATTCAATGACTCTATCGAATATCTTTTTAGAGTTGATGCTGATTTACACACTTTAGGATGTTTTCTAAAGATGTGCAAGAAATAATATAGGAAATAATGTAGGATACAATACAGGGAATAGGAATTGAAGACAAAATTCTCTAACTAAGACTAAGTTGACACATTACAGTAGAAATTCACTTCATACAGGGAGAAATTATATTTTAGTTCTTTAGTTTTTGGCATTGTTGTCAAAGGGGGAGAAGACTAATTGAAAAGACTAAAACTGAAGATTGATAAAAAAAAGGGGGAGAAGATTGGAGAAAAAAGGAGAAGTCTAATGTATGGGGGAGAATTCTGATGACAGGAAGAGAGCATTTTAGCATTTTAGAATCCTAGCAATCTGAATCTTTTTAAGGTCAAATCAATTGGTTTTGCCATCAATGCCAAAGGGAGAGATTGTTGGCATTTGGCATTATAACAAACAATGGGAGATTGTTGGCATTTTAATAAGGATATTGAGAAGGTTGTTGATGATTATGGATATAACCGATTAAGGATGTTTACTGTCTTGATATTATTATTTTGTCATTGATGTCAAGAAATTGATTTTCTAATTCAGTATGATGTTTCCATATCTTGAGAAATATAATTTGAAGAGTATAAAGATGTCGATAAAAGACACCGAAAGAATATGATGAATAAGGGGATGAATAAGGTATTCAATGGGAAACTATTACCAAGTCAGACAATGATCAGATCATGATATTTAGATTGTTTTAACATCATACATATGTTGTAAGTTGTAAGATTAATACTATACTATGTTACCAAGCGAAGAACCTAGTCAGTAAACCCTAAGGAATCTAGTCGGTAAACCCTAAGGTTATCGCTATTGGTTAATGAAGGCAAAATGTCTACCGAGTGAAGTTTAGTATTTACTAAGTTGTTACCGAGTTGTAACCAAGCTATAATAGAATACATTAAATGGTTACATGGGTTATTTAATGAAGGAAGCTGATGAGCTAGAACTAATTAAATAATTGGTATGTCGTGCATGAAGTTTGTTACTGAATCTATGTGAAAGGAAAATCAGCATGAAGATCTATAGCTTAGATTGAACAGCAATACCCTAGCACAAGTTCCAAGAAATGTATGCAAGTTCCAAGGCAGGGTAAAACATTTTCAGATCGAAGGATGCATTGAACCTAGTCGAAGTTTGAAGATCTGATGGCTATGATTGATCATGGGAAATGTGATCAAGGAGATTAAGCAGTTAGCTAATTGTTTATAAATAGGGAACTATTAATAAACAATGTATGTGGGCAAATGTATGCACAGGGATGTTACATAGTGATTACTGAGCACAGAAGCTTGAAGACCTATTTGAATAATGGAGTATAGAAGCCCAACATATGGACAAGATTATTTCTATGTCTAGATTGTATTGAGCAAATAAGAATCTACTTTAGCATTTTAGATGTGAAGTTGTAGATAGATTTTTATTACTGTTATTTTGTGAAAGTGACAAAAAATCTCTTAATTGAGTGGACTTAACAATCTTATTTGTAAAACCCTCTAGCAAGGTGACATTTTGATTGAGTGTTTGAAATCCTTTAACAAGGTGAAGATCCTAACAGGTCTGAGGGAAATCCCTTAACCGGGTCACATCTAGCAATGTGTTTGTAATCTTTAATAGGATTTTCTTTTAACCGAGCATACTCTAGAAGAGTATATTTCTTAGTGGGTCTAAAATCCCACAGTGGTTTTTCCCTATTTGGGTTTCCATGTTAAATCTAGTGTTATGAGGTTTATGATGTTTATATGCTTTTGAGTTTGAATATTTAGCAGTTTTAGTTATATTACTAAAGTATATGTTACCGAGGTTGAATTTGATGTTTTCATGGAAGATTAAGTTTGTATGATTCACCCCCCCCTCCTCTCATCTTGTTAGCTATTGGATCTATACTTACATTAAGTATCAGAACTATCAATCTTGTCATCTCCCCCAAAGATAATGTCATCAACAAATACCTCACAGATCAGGATCTGATCTCCTTCAGACTTCAAGTAGATATTGCTATCTTCACTTGTTCTCTCAAATCCAATCTTCATAAGATGGGAATGTAGGCGTTCATACCATGCTCTAGGTGCCTGCTTTAGCCCATATAAGGCTTTATGTAGTCTACATACCATGTCACTATCTTTAGATGGGGCAAACCCATTTGGTTGCTCTATATACACCTCCTCTTCAAGTACACCATTTAGGAATGCAAATTTTACATCCATTTGATATACTTTGATGCCTTTAAAAGCTGCATATGCAAGAAGCATACGAACTCCTTCCAATCTGGCTACAGGAGCAAAGGTTTCTCCATAGTCTTCTCCTCCTTCTTGGGCATATCCTTTGCATAGCAGTCTGGCTTTGTTCCTAATCACTGTGCCATCCACATTTTGCTTATTTCTAAAGACCCATTTAGTAACAATGACATTTTTGTGCTCCGGTCTGGGTACCAAGGACCATGTACCATTTTTCTCTATCTGGTCAAGTTCCTCTTCCATTGCCTTGATCTAGTCTTCATCCTTATGTGCCTCTTTGAATGTTTTAGGCTCAAATTCAGAGATCATACATGAGTTTTCTCTAACTTTTCTTCTTGTAAGGATTCCTACAGCCTTATCTACTATGATCTACTTAGGATAATGATTCAGCTTGACATACCAAGGAATGGTCTTGATGGATTCCTCTTTTTTTTCTTCTTCATCCTCATCTCCATCATTATTAGCATCTACATCTACCGGTGTAGGAACATTGTTACTGGTACTTGGTAGATTGACAACCGGTTCCATTACCACTTGCTCACTATCAGTTTCCTTAGTTTTCTCAGAGGTTTCATCAACTCTTACATTGATGCTTTCCATAATTCTCTGAGTCCTATTGTTGAAGCACTTGAGAGCTTTGCTCTTGGTGGAATATCCTAGGAATATTCCCTCATCACATTTCACTTCAAATTTTCTCTGGTGTTCACTCCTCTTGATGTAACATTTGCTACCAAAGATTCTAAATTAGCTAACCATAGGTGTCTTACCGGTCTAATGCTCATAAGGATTTTCATCGTTACCTTTCTTGATGAGTACCCGGTTCATTGTGTAGACTGCAGTGCTCACCGCTTCTCTCCAAAAGGTGTGAGCTACCTTTCCTTGAACCAACATGGTTCTAGCTGCTTCAACCACAGTCCAGTTATTCCTCTCTGCTAGGCCATCCTGCTGTGGAGTCTGAGGGGAAAACAATTGCCTCTTGATGCCATGTTCTTCATAGTACTTGTTGAATTCACCAGAAGTGAATTCCCCTACTTGATCAGTTCTCAGACACTTGATCCTTTTACCACTTTCCTTCTCCAATAATGCTCTGGAAGCTTTAAACTTTACAAAGGCTTTAGACTTGTCTTTCAAGAATGTGATCCACATCATTCTTGAGCAATCATCAGTGAGAATCATGAAGTACCTATCACCCTGCACACTCCTAGTTTTCATAGGACCACACAAATCAGTATGCACAAGATCAAGCAAGTTGTCAGCAGTGAAAGATTTATCTTTAAAGGTTGAGGAAGACATTTTCCCCAATTGACACTCACTGCACAAGGTATTATCCAGTTTGCTTAGCAACAACAACCCTCTAACTGCCTTGATCTTACTAGCCTTTACAATGTTATCAAAGTTTACATGGCAGAGTATCCTAAGCCATATCCAGCTATCATCAAATTTATCCATAAGACATGTACTTATATTTGCATTCAGATGAAATAGGTTACCTTTGGTCTGCATACCGGTGGCCACCAATTCACCATTCTTTCCTTTGATTCTACAAACTCCATTCTTGAAATCCAGAGGGAGGCCACTATCATTTAGCTGGGCAACACACAAAAGGTTGTGTCTAAGACCATCAACCCAATACACATTGTCAACACTACTCTTTCCATTTAGAGAGATGGACCCTCTACCTTTGACCATGCATGGTGCATCATTGCCAAAGTGAACCACACCACCATCATACTCCTCCAAGGATAGAAACTTGCTCCGGTCACCAGTCATATGGTGAGAACAACCACTATCAATGATCCACTCAATGGAATTATCAAACCAGGAGACAAGAGCCTTCTTGTCTAACACATCTTCCTTGATAGCAACAAACACAATATATTCATTTTCTTCATCCTCTGATTCTTCATCTGTGACACCTTCATCAACTGCCACAAAATAGTTTCTATGGTTTCCTCCTTTGAATTTCTTGAACCTTTCTAGTTTGTCCTTGTTGTTGCCATTAGGATAGTTTACAGCAATATGTCCTATCCGGTTGCAAGAAAAGCATTTCAAAGGTAGCTTACCTTTGTATTTGCCGATTACTTTAGGAAGTTTCCTGGCAAGGAGAGCTTCAAATGCCATCAAAATCTCCTCATCATCCATTTTTCTACTCTGTCTTGGTTTCTCCACTAGTGCTAGCTTCTTTTCCTTTTCTGGATGGTATAGCAGAAGCTTTAAAAGCTGATTCAATCTTTTGAATGCTACCATCAAAACTATTTAGCTCATAGGCTATCAACTTTGCTATGATGGAGTCCAAGGATACCTTAGTCTTGTCTATGGAGTCGAACTACTAATTAGGGCTTCCATGACTTGCCCATTTTCCTGTATCTCTCTCTTTTGGTCATCAGCGAGAGTACCGGTAGGGGCAACATAGACATTCTCAACATAGCTCCAATGTTGAGCACCCATGCTTCTGATGTATATCTTCATCCTATCTTTCCATATACTGAAATTTTCCTTGTTAAACTTTGGACCTTCCATCTTCATCATTTGATTGGGATCTTTACCTCAAGTGGTTATGCTTATAACACAGAGGACCTGGAGGATGCTTTGATACCAATTGATAACTCAATGATGAGTGAATAGTACCAAACTAGTACTGAGAGGGGAGGGGTGAATCAATATAGGCAAAAATACAGTCCAAAACCTGTTTGACAACAAACACTTCAAAAGATTGGCAGACAATGATACTGGTTTGAAACAGAGTGCAACTGGTAAAGATAAGAATGTCCGAGTCAAGCATTAACCAGTTACTCACTTAGCTTTTCACTCAACTTGAGACTGCACTACCATTTCACCCTTATGCATAAACATGTAATCTATCATCAGACCACAATAACAGCTAGTTCAACATGTTTTATTAACAGGCATAAAACACAGAACCATCATATGCTTGACAGACAATAGAAAAGAATCACAAGATAAAAGCATCACACATGACACAGATATTTTTCACGTGGAAACCCAACTAGGAAAAACCACGGTGGGGATGAATACCCACAAGTTGTTTTTGAACTCTTTAGAAGTACGCTCTGTTAGAGGCCTTGTTTGGTTAGAGACATTACAATGGGTTCTGCTAGGAACTGATCCTATTAGGGATCACCCGATTAAGGGATGGCTACAATACCTGGTTAAGGGTTAAACCCTGTTAAAGGTTACCTTGTTAGAGGATTTGAATAACTCAATAGCTAAAGGATTCCAAACTCAGTAGCTTTGAATTACTCTGTTAAAGGATTTTCAGCAAGCAGGTTAAGGCTACCCTGTGAAGGGATTTTCTAGCTATTGAGGTGGTTAGAGATCAACAAGTATTACAATGATCTAGTAACAACACTCAATGCCAATGTAGATCTGCTTAAGCTCCTCTTCACCTTCTGCACTTACACTCTGTAGGTATCACTTCTCTCCTTTTGGTCTGGCAAGAATCATGTATCCCTTCTCTTGGATACACACACACAACTTTTACTAACAACCTCAGAAAGAGACACAACATTGACCTTATAGGAAAACAGATAGGTCGGTAGCATAAACCCTAAACCCTAAACTTGTTAGGTTAAGGAATTCAAACGGTTCAATCTTGACCATTGAGCACACTGCATTAAATGTAGTAGATCTTGATCCAAACTCAAGACATTCTCCATCATCCATTTCCACCGATTTTATGGGAGCTGATAAACAATCACATGTTATCACCATTTTACAGACTTCGCACATTCCCAAGGTAGATAGGAACAGTCTCCCTCATGAAAGATCCTTCACACACACAGGCTTATGTGGCAACATGATCTGTTCTTCTTTACAATGCTAACACATCACACAATATCATCGGTTGAGCCACACAAGCTTGAAGCACATCAACCAGAAACCCTAAAGTTGAGACTACCAAATGGTAGTCATACAATACTTCCATATGTTGATTCCCATAACTATGTGTTGGTTTATCATGAACAAGCACACTGCTTCACTTTGGCACAAATGCCGGCTCACAGTGTTATACCAGTTCTCACATATGCCAGTTCACACCTCTTCAACATATTGACATCAATGACAACATACAATGTTATTATGTCCTAATACCAGTTCATATAATGCCAACAATCTCCCCCTTTGGCATTGATGGCAATATACAAAGATATCTCTCTGCTTCACATCTTCTATCCCAATTTCTAGAGATATCTTCTCCACTTCACATCTTCTCCTTGTTTGACAATAATGCCAAAGTGGAGGCACAAGCTTTCCTGTTCCATTATGCTACTCCCCCTGAGGAGTAGCATCCTTCAACACATCAATCCAAAATAAATTTGACTATGCAATACCTAATTGATGTGGAGCATATGCTTTTAGTTCACCTCCTAAAAGGGTAGTGCCCCTAATTCACCTCTTAAGTATGTAAATGTAGTCTTTGGGAGAGGCTTGGTGAATATGTCTGCTAACTACTCCTTATTGG
This sequence comes from Cryptomeria japonica, assembly GCF_030272615.1. Lineage (NCBI taxonomy): Eukaryota > Viridiplantae > Streptophyta > Pinopsida > Cupressales > Cupressaceae > Cryptomeria > Cryptomeria japonica. Next base: position 771,149,264 of record NC_081411.1, on the reverse strand, counting down.
AAACATGCTCCAATGCAATCTCTTTGTTCTAAACCTTTTCCCTCAAGAAATGATACTTAAGCTCAAAGTGCTTGGTTCTAGAATGTAAAACTAGATTCTTGGAGATATTAGTTGCACTAGTGTTGTCACAAAATATACTTACCAGTTTAGATACAGGAACTTTGAAGCCATTCAATACATGCTTCATCCAAATTGTCTAAGTACAGTTCATAAAAGCTGCAACATACTCTGCTTCCACTATAGACTAAGAGATACAACTCTGCTTTTTACTCATCCATGAGACCAGTCTACCACCAAGGAAAAATGCACCATTAGTTGTGCTCTTCCGATCATCTACATTACCAGCCCAATCAACATCTATGAACACTTTCAGGTTCAAATCATTATTGTATGGATACCATAACCCATAGTCAATAGTTCCTTTCAGATACCTAAGAATCTGCTTGACTACAACCAAGTGGGATTCTCTTGGACTTTTTTGGAATCTTGCAGTAGTGCCAACTGCATGTGCAATATCCGGTCTGCTATGCACTACATAATGCAACTTACCAATCATTGATCGGTATTCCTTCTCATCAACCAATGCAGAGTCATCCTCTTTGGATAGTTTACAACTAGTCACCATCGGTGTACCAACCAGTTTGCTAGCTTCCATGCCAAAGGTCTTCAACACCTCTTTGACATACTTGGACTAAGTGATAAAGATTCCATCCTTCATCTACTAGATCTGCAGTCCAATGAAGAACTTAATCTCCGCTATGAGTGACATCTCAAACTCTTTCTTCATCTCATCTGCAAATTCATGACTCATCTTGTCATCAATAAATACCTCACAGATTAGGATCTGATCTCCTTTACACTTCAAGTAGATATTGCTATCTTCACTTGTTCTCTCAAATCCAATCTTCACAAGATGGGAATGCGGGCATTCATACCATGCTCTAGGTGCCTGCTTTAGCCCATGTAAGGCATTATTTAGTCTACATACCATGTCACTATCTTTAGATAGGGCAAACCCATCTGGTTGCTCTATATACACCTCCTCTTCAAGTACACCATTTAGGAATGCAGATTTTACATCCATTTGATATACTTTTAAGCCTTTAAAAGCTTCATATGCAAGAAGCATACGAACTCCTTCCAATCTAGCTACAGGAGCAAAGGTTTCTCCATAGTCTTCTCCTGCTTCTTGGGCATATCCTTTGCACAGCAGTCTGGCTTTATTCCTAATCACTGTCCCATCCTCATTCAGTTTATTTATGAAGACCCATTTGGTACCAATGACATTTTTGTGCTCTGGTCTGGGTACCAAGGACCATGTACCATTTTTCTCTATCTAGTCAAGTTCCTCTTCCATTCCCTTGATCTAGTCTTCATCCTTATGTGCCTCTTTGAATGTTTTAGGCTCGAATTCAGAGATCATACATGAGTTTTCTCTGACTTTTCTTCTTGTAAGGATTCTTGCATCCTTATCTCCTATGATCTACTTAGGATCATGATTCAGCTTGACATACCGAGGAATGGTCTTGATGGATTCCTCTTGCTTTTCTTCTTCATCCTCATCTCCATCAGTATCAGCATCTGCATCTGCCAGTGTAGTAACACTGTTACTGGTACTCAGTTGACTGACAACTGGTTCCCAGAAGGTTGCAACTGGTTTGTTTACCGCTTGCTCACTACCAACTTCCTTAGTTTTCTCAAAGGTTTCATCAACTCTTACATTGATGCTTTCCATAATTATCTAAGTCCTATTGTTGAAGCACTTGAGAGCTTTGCTCTTGGTGAAATATCTTAGGAATATTCTCTCATTAGATTTCGCATCAAATTTGCTCTGGTGTTCACTCCTCTTGATGTAACATTTACTACCAAAGACTCTAAAGTAACTAACCACAGGTGTCTTACCGGTCCAATACTCATAAGGATTTTTATCCTTACCTTTCTTGATGAGTACCCAGTTCATTGTGTAGACTGTAGTGCTCATCGCTTCTCTCCAGAAGGTGTGAGCTACCTTTCCTTGAATCAACATGGTTCTAGCTGCTTCAACCATAGTCTAGTTATTCTTCTCTACTAGGCCATCCTATTGTGGACTCTGGGGGGCAGACAATTTCCTCTTGATGCCATGTTCTTCACAATACTTGTTGAATTCACCGGAAGTGAATTCCTCTCCTTGATTAGTTCTCAGGCACTTGATCCTTTCACCGCTTTCTTTCTACACTAATGCTCTAAAAGTTTTAAACTTTACAAAGGCTTCAGACTTGTCTTTCAAGAATGTGACCCATGTCATTCTTGAGTAGTCATCAGTGAGAATCATGAAGTACCTATCACCTTGCACACTCCTAGTTTTCATAGGACCACACAAATCAGTATGCACAAGATCAAGCAAGTTGTCAGCAGTGAAAGATTTACCTTTAAAGGTTGAGGAAGACATTTTCCCCAATTGACACTCTCTACACAAGGTATTATCCAGTTTGCTTAGCACCGACAACCCTCTAACTGCCTTGATCATACTGGCCTTTACAATGTTATCAAAGTTTACATGGGAGAGTCTCCTATGCCATATCTAGCTATCATCAAATTTAGCCATAAGACATGTACTTATATTTGCATTCAGATGAAATAGGTTACCTTTCATCTGCATGCCAGTGGCCACCAATTCACCATTCTTTCCTTTGATTCTTTAAACTCCATTCTTGAATTCCAGAGTGAGGCCACTATCATTCAGCTGGGCAACACTTAGAAGGTTGTGTCTAAGACCATCAACCCAATAAACATTGTCAGCTCTACTCTTTCCATTCAGAGAGATGGACCCTCTGCCTTTGACCATGCATGGTGCATCATTTCCAAAGAAAATCACACCACCATCATACTCCTCCAAGGATAGAAACTTTCTCCAGTCACCAATCATATGGTGAGAATAGCTACTGTCAATTATCCACTCATTGGAATTATCAAACCGGGAGATAAGAGCCTTCTTGTCTGACACATATTCCTTGATAGCAACAAACACAATATCTTCATTTTCTTCATCCTCTGATTCTTCATCTATGAAACCTTCATCAACTGCCACAAAATAGTTTCTCCGGTTTCCTCCTTTGAATTTCTTGAACCTTTCCAATTTGTCCTTGTTGTCACTATTAGGATAGTTTACAACAATATGTCCTATCTAGTTGCAAGAAAAGCATTTCAAAGGTAGCTTACCTTTGTATTTTCTGGTTCCTTTAGGAAGTTTCCTGGAAAGGAGAGCTTCAAATGCCATCAAAATCTCCTCATCATCCATTTCTCTACTCTATCTTGGTTCACCACTAGTGCTAGCTTCATTTCCTTTTCTGGATGGTATAGCAGAAGCTTTAAAAGCTGATTCAATCTTTTGAACACTGCCATCAAAACTATTTAGCTCATAGGCTATCAACTTTGCTATGATGGAGTTCAAGGATACCTTAGTCTTGTCTATTGATCTTAGCTCCTGAATAGTAGCAACCCTTATTGCATAGACTGGCAATAGGGATCTCAGGACTTTACTTACCATAGTGGAGTCTTCTATTTTACCACCTGCACTCTTGATATTTCCAACAATGGTTTTGATTCTTATTCCATACTGTTGAATGGTCTCATCTTCAACCATCCAAATATCTTCAAACTTCCCTCTGAGGCTTTCTTCCTTAGCCTATTTTACATGCTCATCACCACCATAGATATTTTCAAGAGTATCCCATACCTCTTTGGGATTTACCTTGTCCTGGACATCAATAAACTCAATGTCAGATAAACTACTAATTAGGGCTTCCATGACTTGCCCATTTTCCTGTATCTCTATCTTTTGGTCATCAGTGAGAGTACCAGTAGGGGCAACATAGACATTCTCAACATAGCTCCAGTGTTGAGCACCCATGCTTTTGATGTATATCTTCATCCCATCTTTCCATATACCAAAATTTTCCCTATTAAACTTTGGACCTTCCCTCTTCATCATTTGACTGGGATCTTTACCTCAAGCGGTTAAGATTATAACACAGAGGACCTGGAGGACGCTCTGATACCAATTGATAACTCAATGATGAGTGAATAGTACCAAACCAGTACTAAGAGGGGGGGGTGAATCAGTATAGGCAAAAATATAGTCCAAAACCAGTTTGACAACAAACACTTCAAAAGACTGGCAGACAGTGATATCGGTTTGAAATAGAGTGCAACCGGTAAAGCTAAGAATGTTTGAGTGAAGCATTAACCAATTACTCACTTATCTTTTCACTCAACTTGAGACTACACTACCATTTCACCCTTATGCATAAATAGGTAATCTATCATCAGACCACAATAATAGCTAGTTCAACATGTTTTATTGACAAGCATAAAACATAGAACCATCATATGTTTCACAGATAATAGCAATGCAAAACAAGATAAAAGCATCACACATGACACACATATTTTCATGTGGAAACCCAACTAGGAAAAACCATGATGGGGATGAATACCCACAAGATATTTTTGAACTCTTTAGAAGTCTGCTCTGTTAGAAGCCTTGTCGAGTTAGAGACATTACAATGGGTTCTGCTAGGAACCGATCCTATTAGGGATCACCCGGTTAAGGGATAGTTACAATACCTAGTTAAGGGTTAAACCTTGTTAAAGGTTACCTTGTTAGAGGATTTGAAGAACTCAATAGCTAAAGGATTCCGAACTCAGTAGCTTTGAATTACTTTGTTAAAGGATTTTTAGCAAGCCGGTTAAGGCTACCCTGATAAGGGATTTTCTAGCTATTGAGGTGGTTTGAGATCAACAGTTATTATAATGATCTGGTAACATCACTCAATGCCAATGCAGATCCGCTTAAGCTCCTCTTCACCTTTTGCACTTAAACTCTACAGGTATCACTTCTCTCCTTTTGGTCTGGCAAGAATCATGTATCCCTTCTCTTGGATACACACACACAACTTTTCCCAACAACCTCAGAAAGAGACACAAAATCAACCTTATAGGAAAATAGATAGGTTGGTAGCATAAACCCTAAACCCTAAACCTGTTAGGTTAAGGAATTCAAATGGTTTGATCCTAACCATTGAGCACACTGCATTAAATGCAGCAGATCTTGATCCAAACTCAAGACATTCTCCATCGCCCATTTCCACCAATTTTATGGCGGTTGATAACCCATCACATGTTATCATCATTTTACAGACTTTGGACATTCCTGAGGTAGATAGGAACAATCTCCCTCATGCAAGATCCATCACGCACACAAGCTTACATGGCAACATGATCTGTTCTTCTTTGCAATGCTAACTCATCACACAATATCATCGGTTGAGCCACACAGGCTTGAAGCACACCAACCAAAAACCCTAAAGTTGAGACTACCAACTGGTATTCATACAATACTTTCATATGCTGGTTCCCATAACTATATGCCGGTTCATCATGAACAAGCACACTGCTTCACTTTGGCACAAATGCTTGTTCATAGTGTTATACCTATTCTCACATATGTCGGTTCACATCTCTTCAACATATTGACATCAATGACAACATATAATGTCATTATGTCCTCATACCGGTTCACATAATGCCAACACTACTGACATCTAGGTCTTTTTGTCTCAAATTTTGTCTTTTCTTGTGAAGTTGTATCTCATAGTCTTCAGGAAGGTAGGTGTCTTCGATTTTGGCTACCATTGTTTTCCATGTGGCTAGTGGTTGCTTACCTTCTTTCACCCTTTTCTCTTGGATGAACTTCCACCAAATTAAGGCTGCCCCTCTCAGCCTTGACTTTGCTACCTTAACCTTTTGTGCTTCAGTCACTCCATCACATTCAAAATGGTTTTCTAACCCTTCAATCCACTCTATTAGAGCATCTGGATCCATCTTCCCACTGAAAAGAGCCACTCCTTCTAAGGTCTTAACACTCATAGCTCTCAAGGCTTTCAAGAATGGTTCTTGCTCAAATGACAAGGTCGAGCATGGGGACTTCATCCTCTATTGCCATCATTTTACCCTAATCTCCAACCTTATCATGGACATCTTCAGTTTTGACTTCTACTTTAGCTAGTTTCATTGCTAGTTGATCTAATCTCTCTTTGAGTGCCCTATTTTCCTCTTCTTGGTCTTCAACCTTCTTATCTAATTCTACATTAGTCACCATGTTTTCCTAGTGTTCCTTTTCCTCTCGAATCTTTTGTTGGATCTGATACCACCGTGATAGGGAGTGGTTGATAGGAAAGTGCTCAAAAGGCCAATTTGCTCAAGAGGTTAAATTTGTTACCCAAAAACTTGTTTGAGTCTACTGTATGTATTTATGAAATCCTTCTTGTGGTTATAGTGCCAAGCATCTCATGTGTTACTTCCCTAACATACTCCCCTTTTGGTGAAGGCTCACTCCCATGCTCAAATCTACTCACATTACTCACTCCACCGATCTACACATCCTCTATCTCTGATCTTTGGCATTCAACCCATTGTTTCAGAATGCATTAGGAGTCTTCTACATAGACATGTAGGGGCAGCAAACTTTTCTTCAAGGTTTGATGCTCACAATTTTGTTTTAGGCTCATAGCCCTTAGCTACTCAAACTCCAACCAAAGGGTCAAAAACCTCCAAAAGGGACCACACACTATCCCAAGGCCTATTTGGAATTTGTCTCACTATTTAGGATTGATCTCCTAAAGTTTCACAAGCCCCCAACTCCTCCTTACAATTGGGTTTGGGTATTTTGACCAAAACTGTCATTTGTGTGTTATGCAATCAAAAAGGTTAGTAGCCTGTGGAGGGGTAATTTGGCACTTTTGTGCTTTTCCTTCTCTACAATGGGTATTTCCTCTCTCAAAATTAATTTGGATGGTTTCTTAGGGGTATATTCTCATATATTTTTGTGTTTTAAACCACTGTTAAGGTAGATTGAGGATTGTCCACTTTTTGTGGCACTTTTGTAGGGTTTGGTAGGGTTTAGATCCAAACACATTGGGCAATCATTGCATCTCCACCAAAAAATCCTCCAAGTTGGCTTAGAACCTTTGGCTCATCAACATGAAGCCTTCCACTACTGCTGCCCTGCAAACAAAATGCCAAACACTTGGCACACAACCGAAAATGTCACTTTCACTGTTAAAACTGTTGTTTTACCAGTCATCTCTACTACTACACTTTTTGACCTACATAATGAAGAGTTTGAATTGGAAATACACCTCAATGAGGTCTGGAAAACACTAAATATTCTTTTTGTTACATTGCCTTCTTAGTTACAAGGCTTGGATTATGCTTTGAAGCATTCCAATGAGCATTTTGGTGACACAATTCATGAAAATAGTGAACTCACTGTTTTGCTTACAAAATGAGAATGTTTGATAAGAAAAAGCTATTCTAATAGACTAAGATGATGCTCAACATACTTGGCCACATTTCTAGACCTCTAAATCATGCATTTGTTCACTCCAACTTCCTCTTGGGTGCAAATCTTGAGTTTTGATCATGTTACCAGCCAAATAATCAATATTTACCTAGTATTCAACCAAGTTCTTCTTCCAACCACACTTTTGGCTTAAAAAAAAGCATATGTAAAATATATACATGAGTGCCAACTTGACTGAATCCATATTGTGGGATCCCAAGCATGGATTAGTCAAGTGGAGTCATTTTGGAACTTGAAACCCTTGACAGGGCAGCGAGCACACAGTTTGCAAATATTTTTGTACAAACCAATTTACAAAGGAAACCAATACAACAAATCAATTGGAGAACATTATAAAAGTACTATTCACACTTTCCCAAAGGTACAATATGGATTAAGAAGCAACAGTATGGATCATTGCACTAAAAGATACAAAAACTAGTCATAAAGCCATTATCTCATGATTTTATTGAAGAAACTCTTGTTTAAACAATCACCAACCTTCTTCAAAGAAAAGAGAGGTGTTTTTATAGTCTAAAAATGTGGTTATCAAGCTTAGTATGGATAGGAGGCTTCCATAACCACATTTTGCAAGAAAAACACAAAAATTGATAATTTTGACAACTTTTTGAGCCAAATGACAACATTTTTTTGCTCAAAAAGACATTTTTGACAATCTAACCTTGTCAACTTATCTAATAAACTTATACATGCCTAAAAACACCTATCAAACATGTTTCAATTCTTTTGAAAGAATTAGAAGACCTTTTTAGCAATTTTGCACTTTTTTGCCAAAAGTTGTCAACTCAAAGCCTGAAATGCAAGATTTGATCTCTTAAGACCAAAATGAGATCAAAACCACTACACTTGACTCATAACAACCTAAAAAAACATAATCAACCTATCACAAGACATTAGAAACAAAAAAACTCAAAAATGGGAGTTTTACTCAACTAGGTGCTCCTACACCACTGACAATAACAAGTTTATGTAGAGTTTGAACCTAGTTTTGGTGGACATTTTTCAAATTGTAACCAACCAGTTACAGACCTTGAGGTAGAAATTTTGTATTTCTTTTTGGCATTCTTTTTCATTGATGTCAAAGGTGGAGTAGTGGAGAGAAAAATGCATGTACAGAGGGAGATCACTTGCTCAAGGGGAGCACATCTTTTTGGATGTCAATTTTGGATAATAATTTTGGATTATTATCATGAGTGTTGCCATCAATGCCAAAGGGGGAGATTATTGGCATTCTACACTCATATGAGAATGGTTGATGTTGTCATTGATGGCAACCAATGAGTATTGGGTTCCAAAGGATCACCGACAATATGTTATACACCAGCACCGACACTGACACGGACACTGACATGCGCTTACACTGGCATTCAGATTTCACTGGCAATGAAGCATACCGGTATTTAGACTGACATGGGATAAATTTTTTATTATTGTATTGTAATGTAATTATTTTCTGTAAGCCAACATGCTATATTGTAAAGACTCATATATGTATGAGATCTCATAAGTCATTTTTGTAAGACAATAATATATGAGTAAAGGAATAAATGTAGAAGAGATGAATATGTAATGTATGAGAGATAGCAAATATTGTAAGAAGATTATTGTATAGTGGACAATGAAGGTTTTTGGTTAAGGTATCTATCTGAGCTTAAACCAGTACTAAACCAGACATTGTAGATGCTATTTTGAGCAGTACATTGTATTGGATTTTAATTATCCATTTTGTAGTCAGTGAGACTCTTTTGAGCAGTGAGCTCTAGGCTATTGGCCTTCTTGCATGTGCAGGCCCCTATTGTAAGTAGTATTTATTCATTGGGTAGTGAGTAAATATTATGGGTCACAAATCCTACCAAGGTTTCTCCCACACCGGGTTTCCTCATTAAAATATCTTGTGTAATGGTGTGCTTTTATGTTGTCTCTGTTATTTCTCTTCGCTACACTATTTCTTGTTTACTGGTACATTGTTTTGGGTTATAAATCTATTAATAAATTTAAATATTCAACAAACCAGTTAGACACTAATTCACCCCCCCCCCCCCCCCTCTCAGTGTCTTTGGGACTATCATTGAATCTAACATATTCAATTTTCATCTCCGACTATCATTTCTCATAAAATTAATAATAATATTAATAATAGTAGTAGTAATGATAATAATAATAATCAAAAGTCATATCAATGTCCAAAAAGAGGGTTATGACACTTTTCTTCAAAATAACAATATGAGGCTCAAAGTCTTCAACTCACTACTTCCTTACCAAAATGATAAAGCAAAGCACAAATTTTTTTAAATGATATCTTATTATAATTCAACTAACTTTTCCTCAAAATAACAAGATGAAACTCAAAGTCTTCAAAATTCTATTTTTCACCTATTACTAATTCTATTTAACAAGAGCTAAAATATGACACAAAGTTCACAAATCAAAACTTGCTCTACCTTTTAACAATATCTTTCCACAACACCTTTACCTAATCAAAAAAAGATTTAAGTAAGAATAATCTCACCATAAACACAATGAATCCAACACAAATTTTTAATCCCAAAGATATCTTCTTATTTGGCTAAGTTTGCAAAATAACAATAGGAACACAAAGTTTCACTTTTTCTCTTCAATTTGACATAGTTTTGTTGCATAAAATTAAAGATGATAGATATATACATTTACAATTTGCACCCTCATATATATAGGTGAGCTACAATGAGATAATCTAGGAAAACTATGACTAAATCAAAGAAGAGGCTTATTTGACTTAGAATTCGTGCATGTTCTAGATGCAAAAACTTGAATATAAAATGACACTCGAGGTATCGCAATCTAACTGCAAAAATACACTATTGGAAATGCATAAAACTGACTAAGTGTCTGAAGTCTCATCTTGTTTCCAACATTCTTCACCAATAGAGTCTTCATATTCTTTCTTGGTAGCTTGAACTTTAAAATTCTTAGGTTTTGGTATATGGAATTTGATGTCTGAAGTGAAGTGCCAGGATTGGATTTGAAGAATTCCCAAAGTTAGACAAAAATTAACAAAAATTGTCAATCGAGGTTTAAGAAGTGCATTTTAGACTCATAAGATCGATTTGCATGAGAGACTGAAAATATAAAATGGTGTAAATTGGGCTTATAAGTCTGATTTGCACCTTGAGAAGATCAAATACTATTAAATGGTGGAAATTAGGCTTATAAGCTATGTTGAGGTTATACCCCCAACATGCAACATGGGAAGGAACTTTGGTGTGTGGCAGGGTTATACCCTTGACATGCACCATGTGAAATAACTTGGGAAAATCACAAAATAAAATGGTGTGGGTCGAGGTTATAACCTCGACATACATTGTGAAGGAGAGACTCAGTGTAGTTCACTATTGTAAAGTTGATATACACCATTTTTCTTGTGCATCGATGTAGGTGTAAGATGGGGTTATGACCCTGACTCACACCCAAAGGGAAGGACATGGTGTATGTTAGGTTCATAGCCCCACCTTACACCAAAAATGGGTGTGACATAGATTTTAGTCCCTAGGTGTATTTCGGGTTTATAAACCCGCCCTACACCTGACATAAAATACTTGGCAATGAAATGGTGTAAATCAGGGCTATAAATCTGAATTGCACCCGACTTTTAAAATTTGAAGGTAAGTGTAATTTGGGTTTGTAACCTTGATTTACACTTGAACACTAAAACTAACTTAAAAGACCCAAAAAAGTACTAGAACCTTTGAATCAAGAATCCAGGGTCCTAAATAACACATGAGGGGGAATAATGACTACCTCAAAAAGCGTTCTTAGAACACATAGAAATTGGACAAAATTTGTAGGGGTTATCCCATTTTTGTGAATAGGCAAAAATGAGGACAACAATCCCTTCCCACAAATATATGTGTGTTGTTCCCTATCAAGATGTGTGGTAGAGTACAACTATCAAATGAAGAGAACATACCCTATGATGAATCTATATGATGTTAAGCTCTGGAATCAAGAAGCTATCTCTTGAACTTAGAACTTGTAGATGTAAAAATTCCCCTTCTCTTCATATTTTCTATCTAATTTTCCACTCTAGCTATCATTGATTGTATATATGTTGATGACATGGATGTGAAAATTCCCCTTCCTCTGATGTAATTTTCCAGTCTAGCAATCATAGATTTTGTACATGTTGATGATGTGGAAGAAGAAGATGAACTAGATGACAATATTGAAGAAAAAATTATATTATTCTTGTAAATAAGATACTTCAACTCATTAATCTATGTTTTATAGAAATTGTGTTCATCATGTCCAATTATATTGCAATATAAGAATGTGTATTTTTCTCCTTCTTATATGTATCATATTTAAATGAGGTGGGAGGCTCATTAGAGTCTATCTTAGAATTTGGTTTCTTCTTGCATAAGCCTTTGGGTGATTTAGATATCTATGCTTAACTCTTAGGAATTACATCTAACTGGATAAGTGTAAATTTCTCTCTATTCAAGCAATCACAAAATGTCTCAAAAGTAGGCATAATAAATAGACCACCTAGGACACCCACAATGGGATAAAAGGTAGAATAAAGGATAACATTAATTATATATATCCCTTGTTAGCTTTATCATTTCCAGGACTAGCCAATTTAGATCTCAAAGATTTGAACTTAATCAAATACTCTTCAATTAAAGGAAATTTATGAAGAGAGACAATTCAATTCAATCTCTATTTACAAAACACAAAATTCACTAATTGTACCAATGATATTTGAATGTATCACATACTTATGTATTTTTTAATTCTTAATATGAAACAATAACTTCTATTAGATATGTGTAAATAAATCAACCCATAGCATCATCAAGTTTCCTATTGTAATAAAATATATAATTTACTACCCAATAAAATCATGTTTTCACCAAAGGTAGACTACAAACTCTTAGATAGGAGTAATCATTGCACAATTATTTTTTTGTGTTATAATTATGAGTGATGAGCTCAAATGAATCAAAATCTACCATTAGATCCATAATCACTCATAGATAAAAATAAATGATATATATGTTGCAAGGTTTGTGCCCTTGGTCTCCTTGTATTGTGCAACAAAGCGCTTGAGTTTGTGACATGGATTAACTACCTCCTGTGGAGTCTATAAGTCCAATGGTTGTATCTCAGGCATTAACATGTTGGTCTTTTGGTCCAGCGACAACCACACTTGTAACAAGTGGTATCAGATCTTGGTCATAGGTTCAAACCCCTCGCTTGTGCTTTGGGGATTGTTGCAAGGTGTGCGCCCTTGGTCTCCTTGTGACATGCAGTGTAGTTCTTAGGTTTGTGACATGGTTTAATCACCTCATTGGATTCTATAAGTCTAGTGGTTGTATTGGGTATTAATAGGTTGATCTTTTGGTGCAACAACAACTACACTTGTAACAATATAGTAATAATCTACCTTGGAACATCCCAAATAAGAAGGGATACTAAAAATGAAGTCCCTTCGAACAATATCAATCACCAATTCCAATAATTCTTCCTAAAAATGACCTAAAGAATGAAAAATATGATATACAATAAAGATATACAACAATAAGAATAAATAGATACACAAATTTAGAAATACCTTTCTAATGCTTATAAGAACTCTAAAATTGGATTTGATGGAAATAAGGTATGACTTGTCAAAAAGTATAAGAAAAATTGGAGTTCAAATGCAAAATATTTTCACCTCACAAACTATCATATCTATGATGATAAGCCCTGATATCATTTGACAATGACAATATTATATAATATATTGAGCTTAGCTAGAGAAAGTAGAGAACTGTTTAGTGTCGATTTTTATGGAGAAGGGAATATTCCTAATTGTTCAAATAATTGGCCTTTTGAATTCAAAATATTTCCCTTTTGTGCTTATTTGGTTCGAAATATATCGCCCTAATACTGCAGATTTCCATATTTAAAATACCAAACAACTATTGATAACTAAGCATCTTTGAATTTATTGTAAAACCAGGATTCCCACATAGATCGACCTTTCTTTCTTTGGATAACAAACACCCAAAAGCCATATAAAGTTTAATTTTACTATAATGGAAGAATTCTCAATTAGATCAGTCTTTGAATTTATATATATGCTAAAGTATCTAGGACTGTAGAGATACAAATAATATTTGGTTCTATTGGCATACCAAAACATAAAGATTTTCCCAATTTATTTGTATTTATAGTAAAACAGGTGCAATGTGCATAGACAAATTTATCAAAAGAGAAAATGGCAGAAATTTGGAAGTCGATTGATCTCCAAATTGTTTTTCCTCCAATAATAGTTATTTTCTCTGTGCTGTTAAATTTTAGAATGAAAGGAAAGAGAAATGATGGTGCATAAATGGTGGTGCCAAGACACACAATATTTCCCATAGTTGGGCAAACTCTTTCATTTTTCTCATCACTTGAAAGCCCAATAGGAATCTATAGCTTCATAGAGAAAATAGCCAAATTATATGACATTTTTAATATTTGTAGGGTGACCCTATTTTTTCTTTTTTATTGATTCAATATAGTTTGTATATGATCATATATGGAATTTCCAAGATTTAAATTTCTAACTATGTTTTGGACATCATATGTAGGTATGGAAAAACCTTTATGACCAACATTATTTGGAATAATAATATGTTCACATAAAAAAGAGAGGCAGTGAAATTTATATGGTCATCAGAGCACAATTTGTTCAGATTTGTTGGTGCCAAAGCAACTGAAGATATGTTTGGGAAGAACAATTTGTTTTATGTAGGACTAGATGTTCATAAGAAAATGAGGAGCTTATTTGGATAGCCACTATGAAAAGATATTTTGAAGAAGAATTTTGAGCAGATGGAAGCCATCTGCCTTGATGTTCTTGATGGGTAGTTAGAAAAAACTCTCTACCATGGATGGAACTTTAAGTGTAAGCACTTAGTGATTTGGCTTATAGATTATAATAATTTGGTGTTCCTAAAGATGAATTCTTATAAATTTCATATCTTACTATTTTATTTCCTTAACTACTATTTTTGATGTTAGAAGTAGCCAAAAAACAAGGGGACTAACCCATAGGAACAATAAGGAGAACACTGGCAGGACCACTATCCACATATAATCAACAAAGTTACAACCTTTTACCTCTATCAAAAAAAATTATCATTCTACGAGAGTTTAGCAAAAATAAAGTAGTAATAAGAAAAAATTTAGACATATGCCATGTAGGGAAATAAACATATAAATTCAAACAAAAACATAAGCTAACAATATCCCCCTACAGGCTACTAAACATAAACAAAAAACCACCTTTCTGCCGCATTCAGAGAATTACTTCTTTTTCCCATGGCTCCTCTTAGGGAGGAGCTTTCTTTCCCATTCCTTGGTGAGGAATTTAAATAGGACCTTCTAGTCCTCATCATCCTTTCCTTTACCCTTGGACGCACTTTCCTACATGAGGCATAGAGTGGTAGCCAAGCAGCGCATTACATTCAGCGTGAATTTAGAAACATCATGCATTTTGGATTCCACTGCCTCCAGTTTGCTGGTGATATCCTGCACATTATCAGAAAGGGCCACCATCCTTTTCTCTAGTTTTGCCAAGTTGTTTTCCTCCTCCTCTTTTATGCTACTTGCCTCCTCCACAACCATCATTTTATCCAATCTAAAAGTTGGGGAGGGAGAATTTGCAGGCTCTAGACTCTTTGAAGAAGTGGGGCTTTCAGAAGCCTAGGTGGAACTGATGGTGAGGGGTCGGGTTATGGAGGAGAAAAATCACATTATCAGTCGGGATGGAATTTCTAGTGTCATGCGAAGAGGAGGGGTTTCTCAGAGATTTTTCTGAGGGTTTAGAGGCAAGCCTGCTAGAGCGATGGGGGGTATTGGCCTCACCAGTGATATCCATGTCAGAATCAATCTCCTAGATTTTGACTTTCTTTAGAGTTCTGACCTATTCACAGGAGTGTTTTTTATTTTTCTTGTTGCAAGAGACAATTTCTGGGAGCTAAGGGGGGCTAGCATCATTTTTAGGAGAAGGGTGGGTCAAAGGACTGGTGTTAGTCACATTCTGGATGGAGATAGAATAGGCCGAGCAAAGAGTGAGGTGGAAGTTGTAGAGGAAAAGAATGAGGCCTTGGTGAAGGATAGGGAAATATTTCCCCTTTTTCTTAGCTTCAGCAATGTTCTTAACATTAGCATCCAGAGAATGCAGCAAGAAAAATAGAATGGAAATATAGTCCTTATTTCTCAAATGGTTAAGGAAAGGGAGATGGTAATAATAGAAGATACCATACCTTCCCTCCAGCGTGAAATAATTCATCACAATGTAACAAACCTCATCCCATGGGGAAGGGAGCTCCTCTCGATTGAATCCACTAGCCCTCTTAATAGGGTTTTCGCCCTCATGGAAGAACTGGTTCAGGCTGGTGGTATCTGCAATATGACTCTGCTTTTTCCATTTCCTCCCCTCCATAGAAAGACCTGTCACCTAGGTTATGACCTCTTCATTGATTTTGAATGAGATACCCCCATGGCAACTCTTTTGTCTTCCTAGGAAGTCACAAATTGCTTGGAGAGTCTTTCATCATTTCCCTTCATATTTTCCATGAACTTATCAATGTCGCCCTCCGAGTAGACAAACCACACCGTCGGTTTAGCTCTAAACTCATCAACTTTATCGGGTTCCAGTTTGAGCCTGTCCCCCCCCATTCTTGATTCCTCCAGCTTAACAGAGTAAATGTGAGACCTTTTAGCAAAAATGCAAAGACGGGGTAGAATTAAGATAGATTTGATATAAAATTTGTGCCAAACTTGAGATAAGAGGACGTAATAATTGGGGTGATTATTATCTCTTATGTCCGAGTAGATATCAAAATTAGGAAATCTACTAGGAATGTGCAGACCTTCAATCGAGCCAGTGTGATTTGACCTTTCCCTTCCTTTGCCTTTATCACCACTAGTTGGCTCTGTCCGAATAATAATTAGGGAATAATCATTCCCGATATCTATACTGTCATCATAAATCCATGCCTTGTGAGGGTGGTGACTAAACCTGTCATGGCTATGTGGAAACTTGGGTTCATAATGGGCAGGATTCCTATCCCAACTTAAAATTTGAAAGTTGGTTTTCTTCATGTTAGGATAGATAAACAGATTCCATCTTGAACATAGGTTTTTTCCCTCTCCATGATCACCTTGGTGGTAACCAGTAGTAGACTAGGGTCCCTCCAACATCGTAAGCCATTTTTCAACTTTCCCACAGCCACCATGGAGTTGGAAACTTTGTTTCCTTCTCTAAAGACATGTCAGATGGTGAAGGCATCCAAGTTGGCTAGTAGGATCCTAGCATCCCTTAAAATGGACTCCACTCTCCAACCAACTATAGATCCCCCTTTCACCATTTCCACAATAATCTGTGAGTCTCCTTCAATTTCCAGTTGTTTAATTCCTATGGATTTGGTAAATTTTAGACCCCATAGGAGGGCCATTCTTTCCACTTGAGTGACAGTATTGTTCTTTAGGTTGCCCGCATAGGCTGCCACAGTGTTCCCCAAATGGCTGCAGATGATTCCACCCCCTGCTTGACAGGCATTTTGGGCAGAACCACCAAAGTTTAGTTTATACCAGTGTAATTTTGGGGTTGACCATTTGGTCAATCTCCTTTTGTTTTTGGCACTCTTGTTGAAGATTTCAAACTCTGGAGGGAGCTTCCAACTTTCAGCAATTTTTTTCTCTATCCAATTAGGGGGATTAGGGGGGTTTTCCACTTTGTCACCGCTATGTTTTTAGAGATCGTCTTAAAGAAAATGTAAGAAACACAATCAGGAGGGGTTTCAGTATCTCTAAAGATTCTATTGTTTCTCTCTCTTCATAAAGTCCAACTGATTTGCGGCAGTATTTGTCTCCATAATTGGATGATGAGGGGGTGATGTGAGGGGGGGTTTCATCCGAAAACAAACTGTTTAATGTCATTCTAGAAGACCCAATAGAGACCACATTTCTGGAGGGTGTTAATCCACATATATTCAGCAAAGGGGCAGAGGACAAACAAGTGGTCAATAGTTTCCTCATTAGCTTTACATAGGCTGCATCTGATTGGGAGATGGAAACCCCTCTTTTTCAGGTTGTCCAAAGTGAGGGTTTTACCATGTAGTAGGGACCACTAGAAGAAATTGATTTTAGAGATTAGTTGAGGGTTCCATATCTTCTTCCAACACTCAACATTAGTAGGGGGTCTGAGGAACTGTCTATAAGCAGATTTGACCAAGAAGGTGCCCGATTGGGTCTCTTTCCAGATAAAGCTATTTTCATGAGGTGCCAGAGGGATTCTAGTTTCCTGCATAATGTTTTGAAGGTCTTGAGCTATGGGAACTAGTTTAGGCCTATTGTTGAAGAACTGGACAATGTTCCTCCATCCTCTCCTTCTTGGCTCCATATAATATGTGACATAATCCCCCAGGAGTTCCTTTAGATGGTGTATAATTTGGTGGAAGAGAGTGTTAGCCAAGGGCCTACCCTCCACCCAAACATCTTCCTAGAATCTAACCTTTCTTCCATTTCCAAGATGCCATTTCAATCCTTCTCTTATTATCAATCTTCTTTTTAGCATGTTATTCCATAGCTTAGAGCCTTGGGGAAGGTCGATCGTACTTAAATTGTAATAGAATTGCTCCCAGTCTAGGTACTTTTCTCTGATAATGTTACACCAATCTACCTCACCTTTAGCCAGGGTCCATCCAATTTTTTTCATTAGTGCCTTATTCAGGGCATTTATCTTTCTTATACCTAGGCCTTCCATTGACTTAGGTAAGCACACACTATCCCAATTGACCAAAGAAAGGCACTTTTTCTCCTCCAGGCCCATCCATAAGAAGGTTCTTTGGATTTTCTCAAGTTTTTCCCCCATGGCACCAGATATTTTGAACATGGAGAGGAAGTACATAGGAATTCCCTGTAGGGAAGCCACGAGGAGTTGGAGCTTCCCCGCACTACTAAGAAACTTTCCTTTCCATCCAGCAAGCTTTTTTTGCATCTGCTCAAGGATAGTGTTCCATTAAGTGGGTGTGACTTCCTTGACCATGAGGGGGAGAGCAAGGTAAGTCCCCGATAGAGAAACAGTCTTGCAACTAAGGATAGAGATAATTTTGAGTTGGAGGTCATTAGGAGTGTTGAAAAAGAAGAGATTACTCTTCTCATAATTGATACATTGCCTCGAGGCCTTGGCATAATCGACCAGTAATTTCTCCACTATTTGGCCTCCATGACAGAAGACTTACCAAAAAGAAAGGTGCCATCTATGAATTGTTGAATATTAGAGGGGGCGAGCATGGAAGCAGCTTTGAATCCTTGAAGTCTTCAATTGGTAACCAGGTCAACCACATTTCTACTCAAGGCTTCAGCAATCATGATAGAAAGGTAAGGAGACAGAGGGTCACCTTGCCAGATACCTTTTTTAGCTTTGAAGCAACCCCTAGGAGTCCCATTAATCAAAACTGAGAATGAGACCATGGTAACACATTCCCAAATCATATCCACCACCATTTGGTTGAAGCCAAGCTTTAAGATATTTTTCAGAAGAAAACACCAATTAACTTTGTCATATGCTTTTGAGATATCTAGTATGAAAGCCATACCTAGTATTCTGCTCCTATCCATGAAGTGGATTATTTCATGAGTGGCAATGGCAGCATCCAAAATTTGGTGACTAGGGACAAAACCTTTCTGGGACAGGCTGATAAATTTCACCAAGAGGGGTTTAATTCTATTCACAAGGACCTTGGAGATTATCTTGTATATGGTATTGCATAGACTTATGGGTGGAACTACTTCATGCAATTGGGATTTGCAGTCTTAGGGACAAGAATACTGTAAGTGTTGTTGATATTTTTCAGTAACTTCTGAGACTTAAAGAAATCCTTCACAGCTTTGGTAACATCATAGTTAACAATGTCCCAGTAATCCTAAAAGAACGTCGGGGGGAAACCATCTGGGCTCGGGGTCTTATAAGCCCCCATCACAAAGACAGCCAAATAGACTTCTTCTATGGAGATAGGGGAATTTAGTTGATAGTTATCATCCTCCTCAATGATAGTTGGAAGCTTACTCACAAGGTTATCTTGAAGAGAAACATCCTTCCCTCCAGACTCCGTGTATAACCTTATGAAAAATTAGTTGCACTTTGTTCGATTAGGAAATTTCCAGTGATCTCTTGGTCAGATTCATCCTTGAGACTTTTGATGTAGTTCCTTCTCCTATGAATGCAGGTTGATCTATGGAAGAAGGCTGAATTTCTATCTGCTTCCTTCAGCCACTGAATTTTGGATCTTTGCTTCTAGTAAACTTCCTTTTTAGAGAGGATATCCCTCCAACTCTTGTGGTAGTCCTCTTCCTCCATCAAAATAGGGTCTAGGGGGTTACCAATAGCCATAATATTCTGAAGTTGTTCTAGTCTGGAGCCCAGATCCTTCTTTTTTTGAAGATATCCCCAAAGGTAGTCTTATTCTAGCCTTTGACTTCCCTGCTAATGAGTTTTAGTTTCTCCACAATTCTGAACATAGTTGTTCCTTGAAATGGGGTAGCCCACCAATTCCTAACCAAATCTCCAAAATTAGGGTGAGAGGCCCACATAATCTCATAGCAAAAAGGGGGGGGGTGGACTTTGGTAGGGTCTATCCTTCCAATGGAAAAGAAGGGGGTTATGATCAAAAGCAGTACTTGGGAGAATTTTTGGGAAGGAGCTATGGCTAATGTCCTAGTTGGTGGAGACCAGGAATCTATCTAGTTTGACTTGAATTAGATGTTTGCCTTTCCTATTGTTTGACCATGTGAAGGGAGCACCCTGGAGGTCAATATCCACAAGGCTAGAAACATTGATGAAGTTGGCAAGATCTCCCATACTATCAGTAAAATTAGCAAGACCTCCACACTTCTCACAGGGGTAGAGAGGAGAATTAAAATCTCCTACCAGCATATACTGGGCCTTCTGGTTAGCCAAGATGAGATCAGAAATTTCCTCCCACACATGCCATCTTCCCATCTTGGAGTTGGGGGCATATATGTTGAACATCTACCAATAGTGTTCACCTTGTTAAAAAGTAACTGCTAGGAAGTTCTGGGAGCTAGCAAAAAACTTGCCTTTAATATTAATGGGGTCCTAGAGGGTGGCAATACCCCCAGACACCCCCAAAGCATCAACATATAGGAAAGCCACCCCCAACCAGAGTTTACCAGCAATAGTAGCAAAGGTTTGGTAGGACATTTTGACTTCCTGAAGAAGGCAAATATCAATTTTCATTTCCAAGATGGGTTGTTTTATAGTGAACTACTTCTGGGGGCTATTCAGACCCCTTATGTTCTAGGAGAGGAACTTCATTTCTTATTTCTATTGATTCCATCAAGGATTAGCTACCTTCCCTTTGCAATGTCCCTAGCCATAACTTTATGTCTCAGGACCCTTTCCGAGGGTCTACCAACTTTATTTTTAGTACCCCCCACATCGACTTTATTGGCCTTGGCTTTCTTCTTCTGGGTTATCCATTCTTCATTACCTATCCGAGGAGATCCTAGAGGTGAAAGCTTCAAAGGAGGGGGCATTGTCAGGGAGTTCCCTATTAGAGTAGGCCTTTCCACCTTACCAGGGGAGAAAGGGGGGGTTGAGGTTAGAAGCTTAACCTTAGCCACAGGAGACATAATTTATCTGAAATGGAAGCTTGATGGGATGAGGGAGTGGGAGTAGCAGAGGGAATGATGGGGATGCCTTCCGACAATAAACCAGGGGGTGGATGGGGTTTAGGGGAAAGGCTAAGATTCATCACTAATGGGATTTCACCTTCTTCTAATGGAATAGATGGATTAACAATCTTAACAGGGTCTAATGGGGATTTTAAGATTTCAAGGATCCTTTCCATGTGGGGGTAGTCCTCAGGAATTTCATTCACACTAGTTAGCTCTAGGGGAGCAGATGATGAGGGATCACTTGGATTGATGGGATCGGCCTAGATAGCCTTTTCTTTGAGCTTGGGTTCAGCAGCCGCTGGGACCTTACACTCAGAGTAGGTATGGCCTTATTTATTACACTTCTGGCAAAATAGGGTAGCATTTTCATACACAATGGTCTAGGACCATTTTCCCAACTTTGATTTTATGGAAACAAAATTTGGGAGAGCCTTGTTAATCATAACATTGACACAAAAGTGAGCATAAACAAACCTAGATTTCTTGAGAGTGACTGAGTATGCTGCAACATAGCTACCAAATGAGTTCCCTATCTAGCAGAAGATTTGTTCATCCTAGAACTCCAGCAGAAGGCCAAGAAGTCTAACCCAAATAGGAGCCATGTGGTTGAGTTTAGCTAAGGGGTCAAATCCAGGCTTCCATTTAGCCAGAGTTAGAAAATACTTGCCA
The DNA here is from genome assembly GCF_030272615.1 of Cryptomeria japonica. Taxonomy (NCBI): domain Eukaryota; kingdom Viridiplantae; phylum Streptophyta; class Pinopsida; order Cupressales; family Cupressaceae; genus Cryptomeria; species Cryptomeria japonica. The sequence continues at coordinate 771,127,471 of NC_081411.1, read as the reverse complement.
TAAGCCCATGAACCCGATAGGACATAGATCAAATCTTCCTCAGCATTGAACTTAAATAGGAAGAGTCCCCCTAGCATTGTTGAGATGTCAACACTACCTTTGAGCTTCCACCGAGATTTCACCCATCACCTGATCATGTCGATAGATGGTCAGAAGGAGAAGAACCAACCATTGATTGCTAGGTGAAGGGAAGAGATGATTTTTCCCATGAGATTATCTGGGAGCTTGATCTTCATTCCTTCCTTCATTTGGGTAAATTTGGACAAAGCTACTTCTAAGGTCGAATTTGTGGACCCAAGGAGGGCGTTCTTCCAGGTAGACTTGGGATCCTTCTTTTCATTCTTCACATCCCCCTATCTAGCAGAAGTTTATGATCTGGGATGTGGTATATTCTTCCCTTCAATGCCCAGGCTAGAGTCAGTCAGAACTGGCATGGTGGAAGGGGTGTCAAACTTGGCATTTTTTTCCATATGACCCATAGACCGTGAGGTCCCCGCAGCTAGAACAACAACATGTGAACCGACTATGGTATTAGGTATGGGGTCTAGTTGCAGGGAGGGAGGGACCTCCCTAGAGGGGGTAGTCATTTAGGGGGAACAGATTCAAACAAAAGGAAGGCGGGAGAGTTACAGAGCACAAGGCGGGAATTGTTTCCTTAACTACTATTATATCATTCAATAGATTGGAATTGTGCAGTTTGCATTTTAAATCATAAGCTACATAACAACAAGCATATTATAAGGGCCAAAATTATCTCTGTTATATAAGAGATTTACAAATATCATAACTGCAACTAGTAAATTTTTCATTATTATACTAGGAACAACTTATTACAAAGAACATAAGGTTTTCATCTCTTACCTTCAAAATAATATTTTCCATTAATAAGTATCTCACAAGCTAAAAAAAATTTTAGGTAGAATCTTGTTTACATGTAGCTCAAGTGACAACAAATTTAAAATTAAATTAATAAGTAAATATTAATATCATTGAAAACCTTTACTGGTTGTAACATGATTATTAGTTTTCACCAATATATTTAGTGCGATTATGGTATTGTGATTTGTAGGGTATAAAACATTTGATCTGACCTCACTAGACACCATAATTGATAAGAGAAGAAAGGGAGATTGAGTGACATGGAGATCAAAGATAATTATCTTGTTCTTATTTTAGCAGGGCATGTTACAACAAGGGCAACTCTTAAATGAGCAATGAAACATTTGGAAGACAATCCTACATCAAAAGAGGCACTTTTGTAGTCAGGTTTTATCTTTTTTTTGAATAGTTGTTATCAATTTTGATAAATAAATGACCATAAATTATACATCTAAATCTAAAATGGCACCACATTATTATCTCTGGAGGATAAAACTAATGTTTTAATCTTTACTAATGAGCATAAGTCTTTTATCTTCTTTTTTAATACCCCTAAAGCTATTCAAAGGAGGATTCATCTTGTTTTGCAGTTTCAGATTGGATCTCCTCCCTTTATATATCTGGGTATCCCTCTTACTATTGGTAGACAACTCAAGGCTTCTTGGAAAAACTTGCTTAATAGGATGCATTGTAAGGTTACTCGTTGGACTCATCGCTAATTATCCACAATTTCTAGAGTGACTCTTGTTCAATTTGTCACTCAGTCTCTTCCTATTTATAGATGTTTAATTATGACATCTCTTATGTATTTCGTTAAGGATTTTGGATTCTCTCTCCTGATAGTTTCTTTGGAGTGGAAATTTGTAGACTGCTAAGTGGATTTTAGTGAAATGGGATTCCATGTGTTGGCAAAGGAAGGAAGGGGGCCTTGGATTCCACTCTACCATTTTGAATGGGCAAGCTTTAGCTGCCAAGTTATATTGGCACTGGTGTACTAATCAACATCAAATTTGGGCTCGTATTCTTAGTCAAAAGTATCTTAAAGGTGTGGTTTTTAAGGATATTCCTTGCTATCCTTTGGAGGGAAGGGTCTCTATGATCTAGAATACATTAAAAAGGGGGGATCAGCTAGTTGATAATGGTACTTTTTGGATCTATAATTTAGGCTCAGAGGCCCTTTTTTGGTTGGATTCTAGTGATGGTAATCCTCCTATCCTTATGATGTATCTGCACATCCAATCTCCTTGTGATATTTTTCATGAGGCTGGTTGGGATAAGGTTGCACATTATAAGGTGGCTTGTAATTTAGGACAAGCTACTAGATTAGATCGAAGCACTTTGGTGAATGACCGCTAGTAGGATTGGAGGAGGATAAGAAAGAGTTATGCTTAGATTATTTCTTCCCATGAATGTAATGACTTGGTTGGGCATAACATTTTATCTTGGTGTGGTGATTCTTTTGGTAAGTTCTCTATTTCTTTGGGGTATGTGGAGCTTGATAGATAAATGTTTAAAGGCATGGAGGTACCTTGGTGAAAACAGGCATGGAAAAAATTATCCTATCTGAAATGTAACTTTTTCTTGTGGTTGGTGGTCCAAAATTGGTGTCTTACTTGGGATGATTTGTGCAAGCATGGGTTCTAGGATCCCTTGGTGTGTATTTAGTGTTGTGGTGTAGGAGCACCCCAGGCTTATTAGGATTCAAAGAGTACAAAATTAAGATTTTATTTTGTTTTATGTTATTACATATAATAATATCCTCAATGACCATTTCATATCTAGTTTGGGTTATAGGAATTAAATTTTGGAGTCATTTTGCAAATATTGTAAAAAAATTTGCAAAAATATGGAATGTGAGCAGTCCTAGGTTGTACATGAAGGAAAGTTGAATGGTTAGAAGTTAAAAATTAGTTGGGAACATATTTTAAATGCCTTAGAATGTATTTTTAAGGTCTAATTTAATGGTGGGAGAGGATTGGAGATTATTGGAGATTGTGAAGAAGAAACCCTTATTATTATACATTAGTTCTAAAAAAAAATTCTCATGTTGCAAAATTTTCTCTTGGTTTTCATGAATTTTATCTTTCTTTTAATGATTTGAAACTAGTTGGAGAAGTTATTTATGCTAACCTACTTCCATTTTCAATTTGTCTCATCAGTTTTCATGGGGACATGTAAAAGTTATTGCATTTTTTGTCAGGTTGTCCTGAATGATGGATTTTTCCTGCAATAGTTTGAAAGAAAAATATGGTATGGATTGGTATGATATAGTAATAATCTAAAACTAATGGGGAAAGGTGGAGAAATGAGTGTAGTTTTATTTCCCTTTTATTTGATCCAATTTCATTGTTTTGAACGAATTATGACATTTTTTATGAGAGCGGGCTTGTGATAAAACTAAGGTTTCCAACAAGCATTAAGACAACTATATCCTTGTATTGCATCATCTCAAAGGGCTGAAACTTTGTGAGAGTCTTATTAAAATTTATACACAAGGCTCCTACAAAGTAATTTGGATTATTTAATTATTTGCAAAATATATGGATGCTTTGTGTGTCTTTTCATAGTAAATATTATCATGAGGATTTAACAAAATAATATATTATTGAGTTGTTTGATGTAATGATGACTTGTATTCCATAAAAATATATAGTGAGAAGCCATGATAAGGCCAATATTTTATGTCCTTACTAAAGTTTAGATGACATGTGTGAGATAGACCAGAGAATCAATGTATCCAAGTGGTGTAATTGGAATGCACCTTGAATTTATTTAAGTGTATCTTGTATGTTGATTGATGTTAATTGTATTCTGCATCAATTGGTATTGGAACCCAAATATCTGGTCAAGTGAAGAAGTTTTGGAATTTTTTGTGTTGTCTTTTTATAGGTTGAAGAACGAACCTAGACACTAAGAGACTACGTCAAGGGGAAAATAGAGAGAGAGGCCTAAGGTGAGGTATCAAAGGCAAGAGGAAGCAAGGTGAAAGAGACTTGCTTGAAGAAGGAGAAATGGATTCGTAGCACTGAATTGTGAGGAGAGTATTTCTCATCTATTCTTCCAATTTTCCTTCTCTAGGGAGATTTATCACTTTTAACGGGTTGTTTGGAGTTAGGATTGTTGGCATGTCTTTTCTTTGGTTGAATTTTTTGCTCGTTGGGGAAAAGCCTTCAACTAAGAGTTATTTTATTCAAGTTTTTTGGTCTCTTAGTCCTACCTTCATTATTTAGTATACTTGGCTGGAAAGGAGTCATATGATTTTTCAAGATGTTAAGATGACTGTCCAAAATATTTGGTGGAAAATTATTTGTTCTCTTGGTGAAACTGTTGCAGTAAGGTGTGACTTGGGTGAATAGGTAGATCCAAAAGATGTTGTTTTTGTTATTATGAGTATCTAGTTACTACTAAGAGGGGGTGTGAATCAGTAGTAAAAACAATTCTACAAAACTTCAAAAATTGGTGTCGGTAACTACTTAAATAGTCCTTTAATCTGATTTATCAAACCATTCACTTAAATTTTCATCATCATGCAAATAAAGAAAAGATATCAAATCCACACATGAACAATGCAATCCCCATATGAACACAAAGATTTTTCACATGGAAACCCGAATGGGAAAAACCATGGTGGGAATTAGCACCCACAAAATATTTGCACTCTTTTGTAATGCACCCAGTTAAAGGTCTAGCCTATTTAGGAGCTTTGCAATATTCTCAGTTAAGAGAAGACCTTAGGAGTCACCTAGTCAAGGGATTTCACCTTAGCTCTATTAGGAGATCTACCATGTTAGGAGTAACCTTGCTAAAGGATTTTAAACATAAGTTAATGAGCCACCCGGTGAAGGGATTTAAAAATAAGACTTGTTAAAGTCTACCCAGTTAAGGGATTTCAATCTTTTGCAATTGTTAGGAAATAACAGTGTAAATGATTTGATCACAACACTTCCTTACTTTCTAGTAAATATCCTTTCCATCTCAACTTTTCTTCACACATGTAGACACCTCAATATGAATCAGCAACACACTCTTCTCAAAAATACTAACACTAAAAATCTTCTCATACTAGCCCTAAATACATTTTAGAATTAGGGCAAATACAACTCCAAATTACATAAATAAGATTACAATATAGATCATTACAACAAATTTCAAGACAATTTTCACCGTTGAATGATCACTGCACATCTATTTGATAAGCAATCAAACCCTTGTCACATTCTGCTAAGCACTTCGTTGTTTCCTAAGAATTCTGATCCATGTACACATGCTCAAACATCATCTTATAATTACACATGGATTATAACACGTCATCAGTAAGTTATCCACCACCAAACCATAAATCATCAATGGTCAAAGATCTGTTACTAGTATACATTCTTTTTTACAAAGTTCATGACAATCAATCATTGCTCACTAAATATGCTGATTTTACTAACGTGGCTTCAATCACAGACTCATTCCAATGTCATAAACATATGTTTTAAACCACAACACCTAAATCATCTCCAATCATTCATACCTATCTTTTTATCATCGCTTTATTCATGTTAACCTTGTTGTCAATCGGTTTCACTATTTCCACTAGTTGCATTACCAGTTAGGCCATACTGGTAGGTCTAGATGACTTAGATGACTCAACAAACATGGTTTATATCAATGACAACACAAATAAAGTCATAAAGCTATTAGGATTGATGATAGTCCCAAAGAAACTGAGAGGGGGGGTGAATTAGTATCTAACTGGTTAACAAATTCTTTAACCTTATTAAGTATTTTACATTCCAAAATAGTGTACCAGTAAACAAGAATTCATGTAGTAAATAAGAAAAGTAAAGACAACATAGAAAACACACCATAACACAAGATGTTTAATGAGGAAACCCAATGTGGGAAAAACCTCGGTGGGATTTGTGACCCACAATATTCACTCACTAGTCAATGAATGGATATTACTTACAAGAGGGGCCTACACATGCAGGTAGGCCAACTACCTAGAGCTCACTACTCAATCACAAAAAGGAAGTCTCACTGACTTACAAAATGGATTATGAAAATCTAATATAATGTATTGCTACAATTCATCATCCGCTATGCCAGGTTTAGTACCGGTTTAAGCTCATACAATAACCATAAACCCTTATACAAAATCTGCCTTAATATTCACTCATCACTTCACATCCATGCTACCTCATTACAAAATGATTTACAAGACCTCATACATATATGAGTCTTATTACAATATGCCTTGTCGTCTTTACAAAAGATATTTACAATTAAATACAATAAACAAAACTTTATTTTTGTCGGCTAGGATGTCGGTATACATTTTTGCCATTGTCAGTGAAGTGTCTGTTGGTGCCGATGCCTACCAGTGCTGGTGCCTGAAGATGTCCACAAGGTTTCCGGTAAGTTTCCATCAATGACAACACCATCATTTCTCACTAGAGTGTAGAATTCCAACAATCTCCCCCTTTGGCATTGATGGCAACACTCATGAGAAAAATCCAAAAATCTGTCCCAAAAATGAAGTCCAAAATTTATCCAAAATTTTACCAAAAATGTGTGCTCCCCCTGAGCAGATGATCTCCTCTGGTAGTCATTTTTCTCTATCCTATGACTCCCCCTTTAACATCAATGACAAAGGTTGTCAAAACTGTCAAATGAGTGCAGTTTTCAGCTTGAACTTTGTAACCGGTTGGTTACAATCTGGAATAAGCCTGCTAAGACCAAATTCAAGCTCTGAATAAACTCATTCCTATGCTTCATAGCTACCCCAGTTCTCTAAATTGTACTGGTGAGATGATGCATTTGTTCTTCCGGTGTCTTTTGACCTTGAATTAATGCCTCAAAGATTTCTTTCCTTAGAGAGATAAGGTTATCTAACTTAGGACTTAATTTTCACTTAAGCTCTCTGGCTTTTCCCTTTAACCTTTCCTTCTCTTTCTCTAACTTCTCCATTTTTTCTTCAAATCCAGCAATTTCCTATTCAAAAACTGATATAGGTTCAGATGAACCAATGATATTATCAGCTATATCATCTAACTCGATTTGTATTGTGCTTATCTTCTTATCAATGTCAACTATCAATAGATTTGTCTTGCAAGTATCTCTGTATAGTTCCTTAAACTTCGTAATTGTTGTGCTTAGTGCCGGTAAAAGAGTATCAATATGTTCCATGCACTTCTTTATTGTTTCCTCAAAGAATTTCTCTTTTTCCTTTTCCATTTTCTCCTTGAATGTTTCCTCATTTATTTGATTAACTGTTAGTATATTACTAGTAATATATTTAGACAATGTGTCTAACTGACCTAAATAATCCTTTACTTGATCTAAATCATATTTGGGTGCAATCATCTTAAGAATAGGAAATGTGTCATCAATTGCCTTATAGGCCATTGCATTACAATCTGTTATTTTCTTTATTGAATCCAAAAGTACTTTAGTCACATTGGTAGGTCTAAATTCTGTCAGTGAAGTACTGGATGTCTGCCCAACTACCTTTACAATCTTAGTGCTTCTAGTGGGGGTAACCAATTTTCTTGAATCAACCTTTGGTGGGTCAGTCTGTGTTTGCATTTTCACTAGCAAAGGTTTTAGTTTCTCTATGGTTACCGATTTCACTATCTCAATGTGTCCCTCTGACTTTGTCGGTTTTGTAGTTGGTTTCTCTGTGTTATCTACTACCAGTATCTCCATTGGTTTTTCTTTATTCTCAGTTGTCGATATCTTAGTTACTATCTCTGCAAGCTTCTCTATGCTTGCATTGGTATTTTCAGTAACCATTTCACTAACCAAGGGTTCCTCTGAATGCTCAGTTTTCTCTACCTATACCCCAATCTCAATGTGTTTTGCCTATGCTCCAACCTCAATATTATCTGTTGGTTGCTCAGTAGCAACATCTTTCTTTTCCTATGTGCTTTCCTTATCAACTACAATGTTAACTTCCTGAGTGTCTATGTTCATAGTGTACAAAATTTTAGACTCAAGGTTTGTATCCTCATGTGGTGTATCCACATTTTTAGTAGTCAGTGTACTATCAATCTATACTAGTGAAGTAACTGAAGGTGGTGGTAGGTTATTAGTTAGTTTAATGTTTGTTAGTCCACCTACTTTGCCTTTCCCCTTATCTCTATCCTTCTAATAAAATTTGAAAGTTTTAGGTCTTTTGAGTTCTTCTTGTTTTTCTTTCTCAACAAAGAAAATATCCCATTTGTCAGTTGTTTCTTCTGCAATTTTATTAACCCTGCCAACCATTAGGCTCACATGTCGGTGTCCACTTGCAAAAACTGATCTATATGCTTCACTGATCAATTCATCAATTTCTTCAATAGAGTTGACTGGATGTATAGCTAGTGAGTGAATATTTCTTACAAGAGGGGCCTGCACATGCAAGTAGGCCAATTGCCTAGAGCTCATTGCTCACTCACAAAAAGGAAGTCTCACTGACTTACAAAATGGATTATGAAAATCCAATAAAATGTATTGCTACAATTCAACATCTACTATGCCAAGTTCAGTACTAGTTTAAGCTCATACAATAACCATAAACCCTTATACAAAATCTGCCTTAATATTCTCTCATCACTTCACATCCACGCTACCTCATTACAAAATGATTTACAAGACCTCATACATATATGAGTCTTATTACAATATTCCTTGTCAGCTTTACAAAATATATTTGCAATTAAATACAATAAACAAAACTTTATTCTTGTCAGTTGGGATGTCAATATACATTGTTGCCGCTTCCAGTGAAGTGTCTGCTAGTGCTAGTGCCTGAAGATGTCCACAAGGTTGTCGGTAAGTTGCCATCAATGACAACACCATAATTTCTCTCTAGAGTGTAGAATGCCAACACAAACAACTTACAACAATAATAATCACAACAATCTCCATCTTGACATCATGTCAACTTTACCTATCATCTTCTCATCATCAGTTATGTCAACAACTCATCTCATCATCATCTCCATCAATTATGCCAAAAAATTGCCAATAATCTCCCCCTTTGATATTGATAGCAACACCCAAAAGAAAAGATAGCAACACCAAAAACTCATCATGCAAAACTAGAACATTCATTTTTAGCTATTATAATTGTTATGACTGTTGCACACTTGTTCTCTTTCTACTCTTCATTGATCTTATCCCCATGTATCACTTTTCTTCTCCTTCTTTGCTTTACTTCTCCCCAAGGGGGATGATCTTCTTATCTATTGCTTTTCTTCTCCCCCTTTGACAACAAGGCCAAAGGTGCAAAGTGTCAAATGCATCTACTACTACTATATTTTCCTTCATCTTTGTTTCTCTCCCTAAAGAGTAACCCTCTTCTCATCAATCCACAGTGAAAAATATTCAATTAGTCAATTGGATAGATGTTTCAATAACATGTTAGTTTACCTTTGGTAGGGGTATAACCCCTAACTTGCCTCTAAGATATTCAAAGGTAGCCTTAGACAATGTCTTAGTGAATATGTCTGCTAACTGCTCCTTGCTTGACACATGATTCATCCTCACTTTATTTTCCTTAACTCTTTCTCTAAAATAATAATATTTCAATTCAATATGCTTTGTCCTAGCATGCGATAGAGGGTTCTTTGAAAAAAAAATTGCACTTGTATTATCACAATATATGACTACCAATTTTGTCACATTTTCCTTAAATCCTTCCAATACATGCCTCATCCATATTGCTTGAGTATAGTTCATAGATGCAACCACATACTCTGCTTCTACTATAGACTGGGAAATAGAACTTTGTTTCTTACTGGTCCAAGATACCAATCTTCCTCCTAGAAAGAATGCACCACTGGTTGTTCTCTTCCAGTCATCTACATTACCTGCCCAAGCAACATCTATGAATATCTACAAAGAGACATTTACTTTGTATGGATACCACAATCCCTAGTCAATAGTTCCTCTAAGATATCTGAAAAATTCTCTTTACCACCACCAAAGGAGTCTCTTTAGGGCTTTTCTGAAACCTAGTAACTATACCAACTGCATGAGTAATATGTAGGCTGCTATGAATAACATAGTGCAATTTTCCAATGATAGATCTATACTCAGATTCATCTGCTGGATCTGAATAATCTTTCTTTGATAACCTATAACCTGTAACCATAAGGGTTCCAACCAGTTTATAGTCTTCCATTCCAAAGGTTTTCGATACCTCCTTCACATACTTAGACTAACTAATAAAAATTCCACCTTTCAACTGCTGAACCTACAAACCAATGAAAAAAAAAATCTCACCTATCAAAGACATTCCAAATTCCTTTTTCATTTCTTTTGCAAAAGTTAGACTCGTGTCATCATCTCCTCCAGATATGATATCATCTACAAATACTTTTTCAATGAATATCTTGTCTCCTTTAGTCTTCAAGTAAATATTTTTCTCCTCACTGGTTCTTTGAAATCCAATCTTTATCAAATGTGAATGGACTCTTCCATACCATGCCCTTAGAGCTTGTTTTAATCCATATAAATATTTATGTAGTTTTCACACCATATCCTAGTCTTCAGTCAAAAAAAACTCATCTGGTTGTTTAATGTATACCTCTTCTTATATAATTCCATTCATAAATATAGACTTTAGATCCATCTTGTAAACCTTGAATTCTTTAAATGCTGCAAATGCAAGTATCATCCTAACTCCTTCAAGTCTAGCAACCAGTGCAAAGATTTCTCCATAATCTTCACCTTCTTCTTGTGCATACCCTTTGCAAACTAGTCTATCCTTGTTCCTAACCACTTCACTATCTTCATTCAGTTTGTTTTGAAACACCCACTTAGTACCAATCACGTTTTTATCAGCCAGTCTGGGAACAAGTGACCAGGTGTTGTTCTTCTCTATTTGATCAAGCTTTTCATTCATAGCCTTTATACAATCATCATTCTTAAGAGATTCCCTCACTCTCTTAGGTTCCATTGTGGAAATCAGACAAGCACTTTCTTTGATATTTCTTCTTGTTTGTACTCCAACATTCTTGTCTCTAATAATCTTATCTGTAGAGTTATTTAGCTTTATATACCTAGGTATAACATTCCAATATAGAAGTCTCTTCTTGTTCTAGTTCTTCATCTTCATCTTCTACTGGTTGAGGAATATCGTCCACACTACTCTTCTTAGCATCATTTTGAATTTTCCTTTCAATGATCATTATCTTATGTTCATCAACTATATCAGACTCGTTGGTATCATCAGATTTATCAAAATACTCATCAACTTTTCAATTGACACTTTCCACAATCTTCTTAGTTATTTTATTTAAGCACTTGAATGCTTTTCTCTTAGTTGAGTAGCCAAGGAAAGTTCCTTCATCACTTTTAGGATCAAACTTACCTATGTACTCATCTCTCTTTATGTAATACCTATTGCCAAAGACTTTTAAATAACCAACATTAGGTGTATTATCATACCATAATTCATAGGGTGTTTTATCATTACCTTTTTTAACCAATACCCAATTCATTGTCTATACTGCAGTGCTGACTTCTTCTCTCTGAAATATTTTAGGTACATCTCCTTCTATAAACATAGGTCTTGTTGCTTCAACTATGATCTGGTTCCTTCTTTTTGCAATTCCATTTTATTGTGGTGTCCTTGGTGCAAATAATTTTCTCTTGATTCCATTCTCATCACAATATTTCACAAATTTAGTTGATGTGAATTCTCCACCCCGGTCATATCTTACACTTTAGGTTCTTACCGGTTTCCTTCTCCACTAAGGATTTGAATGCCTTAAACTAGCTGAAAGCTTCAAAATTTTCCTTAAAAAGTGGAACCCACATCATTCTTGAATAATCATCAGTAAATATCATGAAATACCTATCACCTTGAAAACTCCTAGTCCTCATAGGACCACATAAATCAGTGTGCACTAAATCTAAAATTTTCTCAGAACAAAATGACTTTCTCTTAAAAGAGGAAGTAGTCATCTTACCCAACTGACATTCTTTAAAAATCATATTGTCTTGTTTGACTAGTTGTGGCATACCTCTAGCCATATTTGACTTCTGACCTTAACCATATTATTAAAATTCACATGAAAAAATCTTATGTGCCATAAGCAATTGTCTTCAAATTTTGTAACCAAAAAATTGTTAACATTAGTATTTTGATGGATTAAGTTACCTTTTGTCCAGTTACCAGTAGCAATCAATTCTCCTTTTCTTCCTAAAATACTGCACACTCCATTCTTAAACTCAAGATGATATCCTTTATCATTTAACTGACCAACACTCAACAAGCTATGCATCAACCCTTCAACCCAATACACATCATCAACATTGCTTTTACCATTTAAAGAAATTGATCCTTTACCTTTTACCAAGCATGGTGTATTATTTCCAAATCTCACTACTCTACCATCAAATTCTTCAAGTTACATGAACTTGTTCTTGTCACCAATCATGTGGTGTGAGCAACCATTATCAATAACCCACTCATCACTATTGTCAATATGAGATACTAAAGATTTCTTGTCAGAAAGATATTCCTTAACTATTACAAAAAGAATTTCCTCATTATCTTCATCCTTAGATTCTTTATTAGTAACAAATTCATCAACTAAAACATAACATAATTTCTTTCCTATTCCTTTATAGTTTCTAAAATTTTCCTTCTGATCACTATTAGCAAAATTAGCAACAATATGTCCTATTTTTTTACATGAGAAACACTTAAGAGGAAGCTTTCCTTTATACTTATCGGTGCCTCTAGGAAGTCTCTGTTGGTATTATCGATGTGTTGTATTGGTTTTGTCATTGATGTCAACACTTATCCTTCTGGAGATCTACATTGTTGTTTTGGCAATATGGTTATATTGGTTTACTATTGAACTGGCACATTGTGTTCATCGATAAGGTCAGTGACTTATGCATAGTCACCGGTATATGCTCACCGATAAGTTATATGGTTCAATGGCACTAATGATGACTTGGTATCATCAGGAGATCACTTGATTATGTCAAAGACATGTTTTGGATACTTGGTTTTTGTGTTTTGGTTATTGCTCTAATCAGGTTGACATATTTGTTATTATCGATAGATTAGTCTAGGTTATTGATGGATATATGTTATCTATTCCAGATCAGCACGACACATTATGGAGATGATTTATTGATTGGATAATGTTGTAAATTTATTGAGCGGACATGTTGTTTCACATCAACTTATTTTTAATTGATTTAATTGTAATATTCTTAGTGAGCCGACCTACACATTTGGTCTTAGGTTATGTATAAATGTAAGATCTCATTTTTGAGATGAATTATGGTTGTGGTATGGTTTTGTAAATTGGTATATGTGAATATTTAAGATCATATGAGTAGACAATAAAGCAAATCAAGTACAAAACATTTGGAGGTTGAAGGAAGGCATTTATCAGAGCTTAAACCCGTACTAAATCCAACATTGTAGATGCATTTTGAAGCAGTACAGTATTATAGGATTTAACCATCCTACTATAGTCATTGCGACTCTCATTTGAGTAGTGTGCTCTAGGCGGTTGGCCTTTCTACATGTGCAGACCCCATTTGTATACACATACCATCTACAGTAGTATCATCTGATTGTGGGTAAGGGTTTTTGGTATTTTGATGATGTTTAAGTTGTGATTGTCATTGATGGACACACACTTATTTTATGTATGAGTTATTCTCAATCGGTAATATGTGTTTTACTATTCACCTCGATATTATATGCCATTGTATGTATAGTATTTGTTTATAGAAGACCATCAATGTTTTGTAGAAGAAGCTTACTGGTCAAAGAATGATTGAAGACCTCAAGTGGTATGAAGACCTCAAGCGGAATGAGGACCCCTAGTGACAGTTATCTTTTTGATCGGAACACTGTGTTCCAGTTTACCAATCTTTATTAAGTAAACCGGTAATCGATACTGTATTTTGTTAACTGGCAAACTTGTAATGTGTGAAGAGTTATCATCCACCGACACTTTGGCAGTGCTTCTATATCGTGTTACCAAATGTGTCTAGATGCTTTGAACCTAGGAAATTGTAATCCAATCCTATTGGACCGACATGAAATCAGATTCCTATTTAAGGACATTATGTTTAGGGTTTTACATGTGTGTTCATTGAAGAAGAAAAGTAATTGTTAAAGCATTGTGCGATAGAGATTGAACATGCAAAAGACAAAAGATTGAAGTAATGCTATAAAGCATTAATAGAGATCTATCAAGGATCTAATCAATCATTTTTTGCTACAGTCTAGATCATTCATTGTTGATTACTAATCTCTTTGGCAAGTCTAAAACCCTTAACCAGATAGGCCCAGTCAAACCTTTTATAAATCCTCTAACAAGGTGGTTCATAGGTGTGGATCTGAAATCCTTTAACAGGGTAGTCTTTAACATGACTTATCTCCTAACAAAGATCTAGATTCCTAACAGGATTTGTTCTGGTGAAGAACATTGTAAGGCCTTAACCAGTCTGGTTACTATTCTGCAAATAGTTTATTTGTGAGTTTTACTCACCATGGTTTTTCCCATTTGGGTTTCCATGTCAAAATATCCTGTGTTATGGTGACTGTGATTTTGTGGGTGAATTCTTTACTTGCTATTTAGCTTATCTATGTTTTAACCAGTTATTGTTTGAACTACTTTACCGGTCTATAGCTAAATTGCTTAAGAGTTGGTTAATTTTTTAGGCATACTAATTCACCCCCCCCCCTCTTAGTATTCATCAGTTGTTATTAGAGCCAACATTTCTCTAAGTCTAACCACTTTAAAAGAGATGGGGGAAAACAACTTGAGGGAACTCACTCACCATTTGGCTAAATCTGAGAGAGCCTATGATGAACTTAAGGTCAAATATAAAGCCTCTTTAGCCAAAAGAAGAGAGCTTGCTAAGCAAATGATGGAACTCACTGAAAACAACTCTTTTGATGAAGCAAACATGGATGCCCTAGTCCAAGAAGTGGAGAAACTGAATGAGTCCAAAAATAACTTAAGAAGGGAGATGGAAGGACTGACCATCAAGATGAGTCAGGAGCTAGAAAATAAAAGAAAAGATGAAGATCAAGTAAAAGACAAGGAACATGAGATCTTTAAGTTAGACCAAGAAATTGGTACCATAGGAACTCAATGCAACCATTTCTCAGAATGAAACCCTGATGAAGACCAATGAAGCTCTTTCCAAGGAACTTGTTGAGACAAAGGAAATTCTTGCAAAGTTCAACCAGAGCTCAGAGAAGATGGATCAATAGTTGCAATCAATGAAGCCATCAAAGGATACCAGTGGACTTGGTTTCTTTGCATATGAGGTAGGTGAAACCTCTGGAACCAAGACTGGTGCACCAAAGGAGAAAATGACACCTAAGATCATCTGAAGCAAAGGTAAGCCAAAGTTCAAACATGTATGCTTTAACTACCATAAGGAAGGACATACTGCCAATGTGTGTAGGAACAAGGCTTATAATAATTTTCCTTACATGCAAAACAATGTGTACAACCACAATGCTAGAACCGGTAGATTTAATGGACATTGTTATGCATGCAACAAGTATGGGCATAGATCTTTTGAGTGCAAATCAGTTATGAAGAACCCTAGAAGTTATGCACTGAGATCTAAGGGAGTTGTCCCAGAACCTCTTATGAATCGAAACCCAAACTGGTATAGAACCCATGACCACTGGTCAAATGGTTATGGAGCGACAAATAGTTGGAGAGAAACTTTTTTGATTTGTCATGGTAGTAGTCACACTGTTGCAATATGCAGGAGAAAGAAAGGAAATGTGAACTCTGGACCATGGAAGGCACTTGGTATGGTATGCTATCATTGTCACAAATCGAGACATGTTGCTAGAACATGTAGACTTAAAAAGAATCCATCGAGAGACATCCTAGTTGACGCAAAAGGTAAGGTCGATGTTAAAACCATTTAGGTTGATATGGATAAAATTTGGAAGAAGAAATCTGAAGAGAAGCCACAAGATGTACAAGTTTTCGCACCCAGTTTGTGGACCCCTAAACCAACAAATTAAGCTTTGAAAATCTTAAGGAGGAACATATCCGTAATAATGTTTTGAACCCCCATTGTATATCGGTAAAGTGTTTTATCGATATCAGTTATCTGTCAACCGACAATAAAAATAAAGTGGTAAAAGTTAGGGTTTGTACCCTATCGATGATGCATTTTATTGCAGTAGGTAGGAGCATGTTTAAAAGTGACTCTTGTCATCATGTTTAAAAGACTTCAAATATATTTTTGAGAAGTCTTATTCCTTATTGTCATAGACATATACTCTCTTTCCATGAATATGTAATATTTTTTTTGAGGCATGCTATACTTTGTCATTGTTGGCAAAGGGGGAGTAGTATTCATGAATATTTTGTAAGGAATAGAATTGAATTAGTGCTTTTAATTTTGTCAGAATAGTGTATATGCTTAGGGGGAGCAATTTTGATTATGACAATATTTTTTTTGTAAAGCACTTAGATGTCAAATTTTCCTAAGTGTTGCCATCAATGCCAAAGGGGAAGATTGTTGGTATTTTGATGATGTTTAAGTTGTGATTGTCATTGATGGACACACACTTATTTTATGTATGAGTTAATCTCAACCGGTAATAGATGTTGTATTGTTAACATCGGTATTATATGCCATTGTATCTATAGTCTTTGTTTATAGAAGACCATCGGTGTTTTGCATAAGAATCTTATCGGTCAAAGAATGATCGAAGACCTCAAGTGGTATGAAGTCCTCAAGCGGAATGAGGATCCCTAGCGACAGTTATCTTTTTTATCAGAACACTATGTTCCAGTTTACGAGTCTATTAAGTAAACTGGTAATCGATATTGTATTTTGTTAATTGGCAAACTTGTAATGTGTGATGAGTTATCATCCACCGACACTTTGGCAGTGCTTCTATGTCGTGTTACCAAATTTGTCTAGATTCTTTAAACCAAGGAAATTGTAATCCTATCGTATTGGACCGACATGAAATCAGATTCCTATTTAAGGACATCAAGTCTAGAGTTTTACATGTGTGTTCGTTGAAGAAAAAAAGTAATTGTTAAAGCATCATGTGATAGAGATTGAACATGCAAAAGAAAGAAGACTGAAGTAATGTTGTAAAGCACTAATAGAGAGCTATCAAGGATCTAAACAAGAATTTTGTGCTACCATCTAGATCATTCACTTGTTGATTACTAATCTCTTTGACAAGTCTGAAACCTTTAACCAGGTAGGCCCAATCAAGCCTTTTATAAATCCTATAACAAGGTGGTTCACAGGTGTGGATCTAAAATCCTTTAACAGGGTAGTCTTTAATAGGACTTAACTCCTAATAGAGATCTGAATTCCTAATAGGATATAATTTGGTGAAGAACATTGTAAGGCCTTAACCAGGCTGACCTTAACTAGTCTGGTTACTATTATGCAGATAGTTGACTTGCAAGTTTTACTCACTATGGTTTTTCCCATTTGGGTTTCCATTTCAAAATATCCTATGTTATGGTGATTGTGCTTTTGTGGGTGAATTCTTTACTTGCTATTTGGCTTATGTGTGTTTTAACCGATTATTGTTTGAACTACTTTACCGATCTGCGGCTAAATTGCTTAAGTGTTTGGTTAATTTTTTAGGCATACTAATTCACCCCCCCCCTCCTCTTAGTATTCATCAATTGGTATCAAAGACAACCTTTCTCTAAGTCTAACCACTTGAAAGGAGATATGGGGGAATACATCTTGAGGGAACTCACTCACCGTTTGGCTGAATCTAAGAGAGGCTATGATGAACTTAAAGTCAAATATAAAGCCTCTTTAGCCAAAAGAAGAGAGCTTGCTGAGGAAATGATGGAACTCATTGAAAACAACTCTTTTTATAAAGAAAAAATTGATGCCCTAGTCCAAGAAGTAGAGAAACTGAGTGAGTCCAAAACTAACCTAAAAAGGGAGCTAGAAGGACTGACCAACATGATGAGTCAGGAGCTAGAAAATAGAAGAAAGTTGAAGATCTAGTAAAAGACAAGGAACATGAGATCTTTAAGTTAAACCAAGAAATCGGTACCATTACCACTTATCTGCAAGAGGGTAAGGATGAGAAAGAATAAATGCAAGCAAAACTCAATGCAACCATTTCTGAGAATGAAACCCTGATGAAGACCAATGAAGCTCTTTCCAAGGAACTTGCTAAGACAAAGGAAATTATTGAAAAGTTCAACCGGAGCTCAGAGAAGTTGGATCAACAATTGCAATCAATGAATCCATCAAAGGATATTGGTGGATTTGGTTTCTTTGCATATGAGGTAGGTGAAACCTCTAGAACCAAGACTGATGCACCAAAAGAGAAATCGGCACCTAAGATCATCTGAAGCATAGGTAAGTCAAAGTTCAAACCTGTATGCTTTAACTACCATAAGGAAGGACATACTACCAATATGTGTAGGAGCAAGGCTTATAATAATTTTCCTCTTATGCAAAACAATTTGTACAACCACAATGCTAGAACCAGTAGATTTAATGGACATTGTTATGCCTGCAACAAGTATGGGCATAGATATTTTGAGTGCAGATCAGTTATGAACAACCCTGGAAGTTATGCACTGAGATCTAAGGGAGTTGTCCCAGAACCTCCTATGAATCGAAACCCAAACCGGTACAAAACCCATGACCACTAGTCAAATGGTTATGGAGCGACAAACAATTGGAGAGAAACTTTTTTGATCTGTCATGGTAGCTGCTGCAATATGCAGGAGAAAGAATGGAAATGTGAACTCTGGACCATGGAAGGCACCTGGTATGGTATGCTATCATTGTCACAAATTGGGACATGTTGCCAAAACATGCATACTTAAAAAGAATCCATCGAGAGACATCCTAGTTGACCCAAAAGGTAAGGTCGATGTTAAAATCATTTAGGTTGATATGGATAATGATGAATAGTAAATACTCAACAGATACTGAGAGGGGGGGTGAATCAGTATGGACAAAAAAAGTTCTCAGCAACTTAAACTGGAAAGACTGGACAAATTGATGAACAACATCACCGATCTAAATCAAGTCAATACTGGTAAAACCCAGTGACTGTAAAAGTCATAAACCGATAACACTTAGATCTTCACAAAATCTAATATCCCATTTCCACTTCCCATATGCTTAAACAAGTAATACATCAGAAATATAATGACCACTGGATCATCATGCATTACCGCTTAACAGAAAACACTAAAGCATCACATGAAAAAGCATCACACATAACACATTCATTTTTCACGTGGAAATCCAATTGGGAAAAACCACGGTGGGGATGAATACCCACAAGTTGTTCTTTAAACTCTTCTAAAGTCCGCTCTGTTAGGGGCCTAGTCCGGTTAAGGACTTTACAAGAGATTCTGCTAGGAACCGATCCTATAGGGATCACATGGTTAAGGGATGGCTAAATACTTGGTTAAAGGTTAGAACCTTGTTAAAGGTTACCTCGCAAGAGGATTTGAAGAACTCAATGATTTTGAGTCACCCTATTAAAGGATTTACAAAAATCCCGTTAAAGCTACCTGGTAAAGGAATTTTCCAACTGTTGAAATGATTAGAAGTCAATAGGTAATACACTAATCTGATAACAACACTCAATGCTAAGGCAGATCCACTTCAGTTCTTATACTTCTACAATCACACTCTATAGATCTCTACTCACTACTCTGGTCTAGCAAGAATCAAGTATCTCTTCACTTGGATACACACATAACATTTGCCAACAACTTCAAAATGCAAATCATCATTGACCTTATAGACAACAATTAGGTTGGTAGCATAAACCCTAAACCCTAAGCATCTAGGTTATCAATATAGTCAGTCCAATCCTGACCATTTAATCACATTGTATAGAGTAAAATAATCTTTAACAAATCTCAAGACATTCTCCATCATCCATTCTTCACCACTTCTGGAAGCTGATAACCCATCACGTGCTCTCCACCATTTACTAAGATTTTCCACATTCTTGAGGTGGATAGAATCAATCTTCTTCATGCAATATCCTCAAGAAGATTCTTCATGTGCACAAGGCTAACATGGCAACGCGATCTCATCTTCATTTCAATTCTAACTCATCACAAGATGTCATTGGTCAAATCATACAAACTTAGAATGCATCAATCGGAAACCCCGATATAAACTTTCCATATACCGGTTCACATACCGGTTCACTTTCTGCATATATTGGTTCATTCCATCATACTGGTTCACACTTCATCATATTGACATCAATGACAACATACAATACTATCATGTCATCATACTCTGCACATATACCAACAATATCCCCCTTTAGCATTGGTGGCAATATACAAAGATATCTCTACATCTTCACATCTTCTCCTGATCTCTTCCATATTATTTGTCTTCAATACTGTAGATATCTTCTCTACTTCACATCTTCTCCCCCTTTGACAACAATGCCAAAGTGGAGGCATAAACATCCATGATCTACTATGTTGCTCCCCCTAAGGAGTAGCATCCTTCAACACATCAATCCTAAAAAGATTTGTTAATGCACGACCTGATTGATGTGGAGCACATACCTTTGGTTCACCTGTTGAAGGGGCAACACCCCCAATTCACCTCTTAAATAGGTAAATGTAGCCTTCGATAGAGGCTTAGTGAATATGTCTGCTAACTGCTCTTTACTTGAAACATGTCCCAATACAACCTCTTTGTTCTGAACTTTCTCCCTCAAGAAATGATACTTGAGCTCGAAGTGCTTGGTTCTAGCATGCAATACCGGATTCTTGGAAATATTAATTGCACTTTTTTTGTCACAAAATATACTCACCAGTTCAGATATAGGGAGTTTGAAACCACTTAATACATGCTTCATCCAAATTGTCTGAGTGCAGTTCATAAATGCTACTACATATTCTGCTTCTGCTGTAGACTGAGAGATACAACTCTGCTTCTTACTCATCCATGAGACTAGTCTACCACCAAGAAATAATGCACCACTAGTTGTGCTCTTCCGGTCATCCACATTACCAGCCCAATCGGCATCTATAAACACTTTGAGATTGAAATCATTACTATATGGATACCACAATCCATAATCTATAGTTCCCTTCAGATATCTAAGAATCCACTTGACTGCTACCAAATGGGATTCTCTTGGACTTTTCTAAAAACATGCAACAATGCCCACTGCATGTGCTATGCCCAGTCTATTGTGTACTACATAGTGCAACTTACCAACCATTGACTGGCAATCTTTCTCATTCACCAATGCTGAGTCATCTTCTTTTGATAATTTACAATCGGTCATCATCGGTGTACCAACCTCGTTTTCTTTCTTCCATGCCAAAGGTCTTCAACACCTCTTTGACATACTTGAATTGAGTGATAAAGATACCATCTTTCATTTGTTGAATCTGTAGTCCAATGAAGAACTTAATCTCTCTAATTAGTGACATCTGAAATTTCTTCTTCATCTCATCTACAAATGCATGACTCATCTTGTCATCTCCACCAAAAGTTACGTCATCAACAAACACTTCACGGATTAGAATATGATCTCCTTTTGACTTCAGATAGATATTGCTATCTTCACTTGCTCTTTCAAAACCAATATTCACAATATGTGAGTGTAAACATTCATACCATGCTCTAGGTGCTTGCTTCAATCCATACAAGGCTTTATGTAGCCTACACACCATATCACTTTCTTCCGATAGAGAAAACCCATCTGGTTGCTCTATATACAGTTCTTCTTCAAGTATTCCATTCAGGAATGCAGATTTTACATCCATCTGATACACTTTGAATCCCTTCAAGGTTGCATATGCAAGTAGCATTCAAACTCCTTCTAATCTAGCTACTAGAGCAAAGGTTTCTCCATAGTCTTCTCCTTCTTCTTGAGCATATCCCTTACATACCAGTCTTACTTTGTTTCTTACCACTATGCCATCTTCATTCAGTTTGTTTCTAAAAACTCATTTCTTGCCAATAACAATTTTATGCTCAGGTCTAGGTACCAAAGACCATGTACCATTCTTTTCTATCTGGTCAAGTTCCTCTTCCATAGCCTTAATCCAGTCTTCATCTTTGTGTGCTTCTTTAAATGTTTTGGGCTCAAATTTAGAAATCATGCCAGAACTTTCTCTAACCTTTCTTCTTGTTAGTATTCCTAAATCCTTATCTCCTATGATCTGCTTTGGATCATGATGCAGCTTTACATACCTAGGAATGATCTTAATTGATTTCTCTTGATTTTCCTCTTCATCCTCATCTTCATCTACATCAGCATCTACCGGTGTAGGATTACTATTGCTTGTACTTGGTTGTTTTGCAACCGGTTCCCAGAAGGTTACATCTAGTTCATCTACCACTTGCTCACTATTGGTTTCCTCAGGTTTCTTAAAGGTTTCATCAACTCTAACATTGATACTTTCAACAATTCTCTGAGTTATATTGTTAAAACACTTGAGAGATTTTCTCTTGGTTGAATACCCTAGGGATATTCCCTCATCACATTTTGCATCAAACTTGCTCTGGTGTTCACTCCTCTTGATATAACACTTGCTACCAAACACTCTAAAGTAGCTAACTAATAGAGTTTTACCAGTCCAATACTCATAAGGAGTTTTATCCTTACCTTTCTTGATGAGTACCTAGTTCATAGAGTAAACTGCAGTGCTCATCACTTCTCTCCAAAAAGTGTGAGCAACCTTCCCTTAAATCAACATTATTTTGGCTGCTTCAACTATAGTCCGATTGTTTCTTTCTGCTATGCCATTCCACTATGGAGTCTAGGGGGCAGACAATTTCCTCTTGATGCTATTCTCTTCACAGTACTTATTGAGTTCTCCAGAGGTGAACTCACCTCCTTGATCGGTTCTAGGGCATTTGATCCTCTTATCGCTTTCCTTTTCAACTAGTGCTCTGAAGCCTTTGAACTTTCCAAAAGCTTCAGACTTGTCTTTCAAGAATGTGACCCACATTATTATTGAGCAATCATCAGTAAGAATCATAAAATACCTATCTCCTTGAACACTCCTAGTTTTCATAGAACCACACAAATCAATATGCACAAGATCAAGTAAATTATCTATTGTGAAATATTTACCTTTGAAGGTTGAGGAAGACATTTTCCCCAGTTGACATTCTCTACACAAAGGATTCTCTGGTTTGTTCAGCACAGGCAATCCTCTAGCTACCTTGATCTTACTAGCCTTCACAGTATTATCAAAATTTACATGGTAGAGTCTCCTATGCCATAGCCAACTGTCATTAAACTTAGCCATTAGACATTCACTGATATTTGTATTTAACTAAAATAATTTACCTTTGGTCTGCATACCAGTGGCCATCAGTTCACCACTCTTTCCTTTTATTTTGCATACTCCATCTTTGAATTCTAGAGTGAGTCCTTTATCATTCAGCTGAGCAACACTCAAAAGGTTATGCCTAAGACCTTCTACCCAATACCCATTATCAGCACTGCTTTTTCCATTTAGAGAGATGGACCCTTTGCCTTTTACCATACAAGGTGCATCATTACCAAATCAAACTACACCTCCATCATACTCTTCCAGAGACAAAAACTTTCTCCGGTCACTAGTCATGTGGTGAGAACAACCACTGTCAATAATCCACTCATTAGAATTATCAAAGCAGGAGACAAGAGCCTTCTTGTCTGACACATATTCCTTAACAACTACAAATAGTATGTCTTCACTTTCTTCATCTTCTGATCCATCATTAGTGACACCTTCATCAACTACAACAAGACAGTTTCTCCTATTTCCTCCCTTGAAATTTTTGAACTTCTCTGGTTTGTCCTTATTATCACTATTAGGATAGTTGACAACAATGTGTCCTATCCTATTGCAAGAAAAGCATTTCAAAGGGAGCTTACCTCTATATTTCCTAGTTCCTTTAGGAAGTCTCTTAGCAAGAAGAGCTTCAAACTCCATCAAGATCTCCTCATCATCCATATCTCTGCTTTATCTAGGTTCACAACTGGTACTAGCTTCTTTACCCTTTCTAGATAGTGCAGTAGATGCTTTAAATGTTGAATCAGTCTTCTAAGCACTGTCATCATAACTGTTTAGCTCATATGCAGTCAACTTAGAAATAATAGAGTCAAGGGATACCTTTGTCTTGTCAATAGATCTCAACTCCTGAATGGCAGCAACCCTTATTGCATAGACTGGTAATAAGGTTCTCAAAACTTTGCTAACAATGGTAGAATCATCCATTGTTCCTCCTACACTCTTGATGTCTCCAACAATAGTTTTAATTCTTATCCCATACTATTGAATGGTTTCTCCTTCAATCATCTGCATTTCTTCAAACTTTCCTCTAAGGCTTTCTTCCTTAGCTTGCTTCACATGCTCATCACCACCATAGATAGACTCCAGAGTATCCCATACATCTTTGGGATTGTCTTTATCTTGAACATATATAAACTCAATATCAGATAGACTGTTGATAAGAGCTTCCATGACTTGCCCATTCTCCTGAATTTCTCTTCTTTGATCATCGGTGAGAGTACTGGTAGGAAGAACATAAGTATTCTCAACATAGTTCCAGTGTTGAGTACCCATGCTTATAATGTATATCTTCATTCTGTCCTTCCATATCTTAAAGTTATCTCTGTTGAACTTAGGACCTTCCCTCTTCATCATTAGAATAGGATATTTTCCTCAAGTGATTAAGATTATAACACAGAGGACCTGGAGGACCGCTCTGATACCAATTGATGAATAATGATGAATAGTAAATACTCAACAGATACTGAGAGGGGGGGTGAATCAG
Organism: Cryptomeria japonica; assembly: GCF_030272615.1. Lineage (NCBI taxonomy): Eukaryota > Viridiplantae > Streptophyta > Pinopsida > Cupressales > Cupressaceae > Cryptomeria > Cryptomeria japonica. Next base: position 771,102,814 of record NC_081411.1, on the reverse strand, counting down.
TATGGACAAAAAAAACTTTCTCAACAACTTAAACTGCAAAGACGACACAAATCGGTGAACAACATCACTGATCTAAATCAAGTCAATACCAGTAAGACCCAGTGACTATAAAAGTCATAAACCGGTAACACTTAGATCTTCACAAAACCTAATATCTCATTTCCACTTCACCCATATGCTTAAACAAGTAATAAATAAGAAATATAATGACCGCTGGATCATCATGCATTACTGCTTAACAAAAAACACTAAAGCATCACACATAACATAGTCATTTTTCATGTGGAAACCCAAGTGGGAAAAACCACCGTGGGGATGAATACCCACAAGTTATTCTTTGAACTCTTCTATTAAGAGCCTAGTCTAGTTAAGGACTTCACAACAGGTTCTTCTAGGAACCAATCCTGTTAGGGATCACCCAGTTAAGGGATGGCTAAATACTCGGTTAAAGGTTACAACCCTATTAAAGGTTACCTTGCAAGAGGATTTGAAGAACTCAATGATTTTGAGTCACCCTATTAAAGGATTTATAAAAATCCTGTTAAAGCTACCTGGTAAATGGATTTTCCAATTGTTGAAATGATTAGAAGTTAACAGGCAATACACTAATCTGATAACAACACTCAATGCTAAGGTAGATCCACTTCAGTTCTTATACTTCTGTAATCACACTTTGTAGATCTCTTCTCACTACTCCGGTCTAGCAAGAATCAAGTATCTCTTCACTTGGATACACACATAAAATTTTCCAACAACTTAAAAATGCAAATCATCATTGACCTTATAGAGAAAAATTAGGTCAAAATCATAAACCCTAAACCCTAAGCATCTAGGTTATCAATATAGTTGGTTCAATCCTGAGCATTTAATCACATTGCATAAAGTAGAACAATCTTGAATAAATCTCAAGACATTCTCCATCGTCCATTCTTCACCACTTCTAGAAGCTGATAAACTATCACACACTCTCCACCGTTTACTGAGATTTTGCACATTCGCGAGGTGGATAGAATCAATCTTCTTCATGAAAGATCCTCAAGAAGATTCTTCACGTGCGCAAGGCTGACATGGCAACGTGATCTCATCTTAATTTCAATGCTAACTAATCACATGATGTCATTGGTTGAATCACACAGACTTAGAATGCATCAACCAGAAATCCCAATACAAACTTTCCATATATTGGTTCACATACAGGTTCACTTTCTGCATATACTAGTTCTTTCCATCATACCGGTTCACACTTCATCATATTGACATCAATGAAAACATACAATACTATCATGTCTTCATAATCTACACATATGCCAATAGATAAAATTTGGAAGAAGAAATCTGAAGAGAAGCCACAAGATGTACTAGTTTCTGCACCCAGTTTGGAGACCCCTGAATAGAAAAATTAAGCTTTGAAAAGATTAAGGGGGAGCATATCGGTAAAGTATTTTATCGGTATTGGTTATCTATCAACCAAAAATAGAAATAGAGTGGTAAAAGTTAGGGTTTGTACCCAATTGATGATGCATTTATTATAGTAGGTAGGAGCATGTTTAAACATGACTCTTGTCATCATTTTTACTTAGCTATTTTCAAAGAAGAATTTTTCCATCTTGAGCAGTGAAACAAGAGCGATTCATCTTGTGTTCGAAGAAATCAAGAAGAAATCTTGCACAAGATATTGCAGCCATTTCAAGTTATTTAGAGTGGTGGTTAGGGTGGTAAAACAAGCTTTTGGAGAAGTGTGTTGTGATTCGACATCAAAAAACCCTATTTCAGAGTTAAAAGGTATTTTTCATCGAATCACGCTTACCATTCAAAATTATTTAGACATGGCTTCCTCATCCAAAATCCCTTCTAGTTCTACCAAACCTAAGGAGTCATCTAAGTTTCTTAGGAAGAAGGTGAAATATAATGCCCTATCTCAAATTCCCACCGGAGTCATTATTGCAAGAGATATTTTAGGATACATTGATAACAAACAGGAAGACCTAGGATCTCTAGTGATTCACTCCCAATTGAGTTTTCTCTATGGAGATGATAAGAAGATTAAACCAGAGTACACTATGATCAAGAAAAATAAATTTCACAATGTAGTATACTTTCTTGAAGAATTCACAAATGATCACATTAGAATCATTCTTAGCAGAGTTCATGGTGACAAAATGTACCTTGAATGAACACATGATATCACACCCGAGGCAATCTATGTCATGACCGGTTTCTGCAATGTTGGAGAAATCCCTATTCTTCGCAAGGTCACAAAAACCAAAGTGGAAAAGCTCACCAGTTCTATGAACAATAAAAGGGCAATGACTATTAATACCATCAAGGATGACTTGGTGAAGTATGTGTGCATGGTGATTGGATATAGAATATTTTATGCTAGTAGAATGAATTATGTTCATATAGTTGTGGTGCATGTTGCTTATAGGATGATCAAGGATGATGCAGAATATGACCTATGTACCTGCATGCAAAAATAACTAATGGAGAATCCGAAGTCCATCAAAGAGGACAAGACACTAAGGTTTGAGTTCGGTCAACTTCTTATCGGGTTTTTTTTCTATTTTCAAGGGTATTTTCTAGGAGTCAGTGATGTTCAATGGTCAAGTGATCTACCAGTCACAAGACAAATCAATGAGAGTCTACAAATAGTGGGATCCACTTATCCAAAGACTCTGAATAGATATTTTGATGAATTCAGACTAAAGATGAACCAGAGAATGAGAATATCAGGTGACCTAGTTAAGAAATATGAAGATGATATCTTCTTTACAATCAAAGCAAATCAATGCATAATGGAAGTGGTCAAACCAAGGGAAGAGAAAGTTGAGCCTATGGGCTATGAAGTGGTAAATGATATACTCATAGGGTATGCCTCTACCCTACTTGCTTCACCATTGGATCCAAAGAAGAATAGGACTAGTTCTTACTCAGAGAGGATTAAATCTATTGAAGTATTGAAGCAGAAGAAGAGAAAAGTTGTGCCATTAGCATCGGCATCAATTTCATCTATTGCTAGTCCTAAAGTGACCAAGAGGTCACTAGCCAAAAAGAAACCGGAGGCCATTCCACCAAAGGTATTTTAAAGGAAAAGAAAACCAAGGAATAACTCATTGGATTCAAAAGATATTGAACCGAAGGTAGAAATGAAGAAGACAAGGCAACCAAAAAAGAAGGTGAAGAGAACCGGTAATGTTCCTGCAACCTCTGGACCGGTAAATATTCATGTCCCTCCTTATATGCCTTTGTCACATTACCAAAGTACCATTAAGAATATCAAAAGGAAGCTTCTTGATGATTTAAAATATTATTTTGATGAGTTTAATGACTCTAAAAAGGAAGAAGTAGAGAAAGAAGTCATTAAATATTTGTGTGATAATGATCGGTCCCCTACTGATATTAAGTCTATTGTTCCAAATTCTTTGTATGATTCTTTAGATAACAAATGGCACATTGTCATTGAGAAAGAACAAACAATTTGGGAAGATATTTTTCCCCAATATTTTGGTGGTGCCTCTAATTCAGAACTATTTGAGATCCTTAATCGGCACAAAGGTACTTTCTTTATGAAGAGAAGAAGACTTCAACTACTTGGAGGTAAAACCTCTGAAGTGGAAAAAGACTCCCATCTGTGGGCTATGGAAGTAGTTAAAATGGAACAGGTAGCCGAAGAAAATTGGCAGGGTGAGCAAGCAATTGTTCTGGCTAAAACCACACCAGATGAAGTGTTCAACGATCAAGGTGAAAGATTAGTAGAACAAAATGACCCCATTGATGTTGATGCACTTGATTTTGAAGACATCTCTACAGGGAAGGAGAAAGCTATAGTGGAGAAAGTAGAAAAAGAAAAAGAAGAGAAAGAAAAAGTGACAAAAGAAAGAGCGGAGAAAAGCAAAGCGGAAAAAGAGAAAGCAGCAAAGGAGAAGGAAGAGAAAGAAGAGAAGGAGAAAAAGGAGAAATAGACAAAAGAGAAAGCGGAGAAAGAAAAATAGAGAAAGAACAAGCGGAGAAAGCGAGACAAGGGGAAGAAGAGAAGAAGAAGGAAGAAGAAAAGAAGAAGGAAGAAGAGAGGAAGAAAGAAGAAGAGATGAAGAAGAAGAAGAGAGGAAGAAAGAAGAGGAGAAGAAAATACAAGAGGAGATCAAGGAAAAGGAAGGAAGACAAACTCCTAAGACAATAGGAGATCAAGCTAAGCAGGATGATCCCACTGGTCACACCGATTTGACTCTTTCCTATCTTACTCAATTAGTTGATGAAGATGAGCTATTGAGAAGCATTCAACTAGCTTGGGATAGATAGGAAGAACCAAAGAAAAACAAAGAACAAAATGTCATTCAATTTGTTGTTGACACTCTTTCCAATCTAATCCCCAATACTAACCTCCCCAGTACCGATTCCTCATTGGCCTAGTTAAAACTTCTTTGCATAGTAGTGGATGATCAAGTACTATGTTTGGAAGATGTTTCCCAGGCCACTACAAAGAAAAAACATGAAAAAGAACTCAAAGTTGCACTAGTGAAACAATTTAATGAAGCCAAACACAAGCTGATCCACCAAAGGGATGATATCAGTTTGGCAATAGCTGAAGGCCATAAATTGTTGAGAAAAATATGCCATCTTGATCTATACTGTGATGATGCTTTGAAGAAAAAGAGTCAACTCCAATCGAAGGGTTAGTGTAGGATCAAGGGAGGCCAAAAAGTGGCGATGTGAAAAAAATAGCCTTCCTCACTCGCCTAAAAATGCGAAAATCTGTGTTGACTTTTTGCTAGGCCTGGGTGTCAATACACCTTGGCCTGGTAATTACCTATGCAAATCGGATATCTGATTGTTATTTGTAATTTTAATTTAAAAAATATATTATATGTTACATATTATATAATATATAATATATTATTATCTTATATAATATATATAATGTAATAATATATTAAATAATATATTATTACATTATATATATTATATAATACGTATTATATAATATATTATTATATTATAATATAATAATATATTATATAATACAATATTATATTATATATAATATGATATAATATTATATTATATTATATATTATATAATATAATATAATATTGCATTATATTATATATTATAATATATATAATATAATACAATACATATTATATAATATAATAATATATTATATAATACGTATTATAATATACAATATTATATTATATTATATTTTGTATAATATAATATAATATAATATAATGTTATATTATATTATATATTATATTATATATAATATAATATAATACGTATTATATAATTATATAATATATTATTATATTATATATGTTATTTAAAAATCATTTAAGTATAGAAATCGGATATCCGATTTTCTAAGACTTTTATATTTCGATAGTGATAGTCCCGTGAGTTATTTTTAACTCATGGGCCGTGTGAATTCATCAAAATCCGATATCCACTCCATCCGATATCTGGTGTTTTGACAAAAAATTGCTAAAAAATAGATTTAGAGGTAAGAATTTTATCGTTTTGAATCATTTTCATTCATTTTTTGTATTTTTTGTTAATGTTTATTTGATTTTTCATTGAAAATATGGTTTTTTTCATGAAAACTAGGTTTTTAAAAATCAAATACCTAATTGTTTAAATTTGTTAACTAAATTTAATTGTTTACAGTCAATTAGGTTAAAAATGGGGGATAACAATGAAAACACTGACCAACCACAACTGCAACAACCAAACCCTCATTTGCCAAACCCCCCCTTAATTCAAGATTTGATTGCACAAAATTTGAATGAATTGAGGGGGATTGCAGAAGTATATCATAGGATCCCTCGTTTAAACCCATTGTTTGATCCTCTCACGTCGATCATAAAAAGTATGGAAACCATGATTGAGGAGCACGATGCTGCCCTTTTGTGGCGAGATTCTATGAAGGAAAAATATGTAGATGGCTTGTCGTATAAGGATATCAAGGATCTTGAGATATCCAAAGCCAAAATCGCCTTATTGTTTGTCAATCCCCGTACTAGTCAGCCCGTAGATCCCAAAAAAACAAAACTTTCTATCAAATGGTGCCCAAATGATGGGAATGTGAAAAACTTTTGGGATCATTGGTGGATGGTTTTCGACAAACCACCCAACAACAATCTTGATATCCCCTTCTATTTCATAAAAAAATTGTATGCTAAGTTTGTTTTATACAAACATGTGAACTACTTTGACATCCAACCTTTCCAGGGTGTAGGTTTAGGTATGCCCCAAAATAGACCTAGGGCTGTCAGAGTAGTCCAGGGCCCATATGTTTCTCCTCCTCCTATTGATCCCTGACTTGCAGTTCAACATCTTGATATCATTTGTGAGGTGGCTTCACAGACCATATCGTCCATTCACTCTTTGAGTAGCCTTTTGGTTTCTCAGGCTGCGTCAGTAGCTTAGCCTACTCTTGATGGTAGTGGTGCATTCGATGCTAGTGACACGTCATCCTCGGCTCCACACATATGTGTTCCCCATAGTTGTGTCATGTGTGGGCACGTATGCTTGGGTCCACTTGGACAACCCATTGATCCTCATGTGGACAGTGTAGATTATGAGGTGAATGAGATGCATGATGCACCAGATGTTATTACACAGACTGGAGTATACCCTAGGGAGTCCTCACATGCTAGAGGTGAGGAGGCATCGTCATCATACATTGATGATGTATTGGTAAGATTTGTGTTTTCACAGTTCATGTTATATTTTAATTAAATATTTATAAATTAGATAATATTAAGTACTAATTTTTATTTACATGGTCTATTTAACAGTTGATGACCGAGGATGAGTTGAGACAAATTTAGGAGGGCAGCTTGTCGGCCATTTCATTTGGCCTTGATAGCTTGATGGTACATATATTATTGCACCTAGTCATTTGTATTTTATTATACATACATGCTCATCATTTATATTGGTATTAATTAGATTATGTAGTAACTTGCATGTATATCTTATTTTACTCTTGTAGGGCAAAAGCAGCACAAGTGCGGGGTAGTGTGATTTAGGATCTGGTAGTGCAGTTGGAGGCAAGGGAAAGGTAATTGAATGCAAATATGATTGAATGAATAGTTTAAATAACTTATAGTGATTATACATGTCTAGACATAGATTGATAGTTTCATATATTTGTTGTGTATATATACAAAGAACTCTTGGCTTCACATCCTTGATGACTACACCCAGTATACCTGAAGAAGAAGAAGAAGAGATGCCTCAAGTAGATGTGTGTTTATTTTATTTTTTGATTAGTAGGTATAATATGTTATTATTAGTGACAATTATATGCTAACTTGTATCAATTTCATGTTTCTGAACATATGTAGGTTGTGTATGAAAATATTCAAAACATACCTCCTCTACCGAAGACATACATCAAGAGTCCTGCAAAGCTGAAGAGAAAATGTGGAGATGAGGTAAACATGAATAGTTCAATTATAGTTCATTTTTATGTTAACTTTTCAAATGTGAATTATATAATATAACTAATATTAATCGTGGTTTGTTTTTCTTGTGCAGGATCCTTCAGAGCCAAGTAGTGCGGTGAAGAGGATCGATTTTGATGATCCATCAGTAGCTTAGGATGTTATAGATAGTTTTTGGATGCTTATATGTCTAGTTGGCATGTATATTTTGTATAATTCTTATATGTCTATTTGGCATGTATATTTTGTATATGGACATACATTCACGTATTTAGACATACATTTTGTTTCAGTTGGTGTTTATGCCATATTTGTGTATGGATACATTTGTAATCATTTGACATTTTTATATATACAGAAGTTGATATTGGATCATATAATTTGTTGCTTATTTGTGCGTGGTGTTATCATGGAAATATTTAATCTTCATTCCAATAATTAACAATGTTTATTTAATAAACAATACAATTCATTTCATTTCATCATAAGTTTTGTTTTTATAATGAACAATATAATTCATTTAATGAACAATACAATACAATTCATTTAATCAACAATAAAATACAATTCATTTAATCAACAATACAATACAATTCATTCAATTAACAATACAATTCATTTAATGAACAATACCCTACGCATGCTCCTATTTTGCCCCCCCACTCAATCGAACGCTCGGGGTCATACCCTATCGGCGTCGTCCCTTGAGCGCCCTAAGTGCTCAAAATTGTCAAAATTTGATTGGCCCTAACTTAGAATCTATGGCACCTATGAATGATCTATTTAAACCTACGGGGCCATGAGAGGGGTCCCTACAAAAGCCTATCTCAGTTTTTCAAGTTTCCCTACGGTTTTATTAGGGCAACAATTTTTCGGTTGGCAAAAAAATCATCAATCTCACTCAATGGAATGTTGTCCCATGTCCGATTTCTCATTGTCCTCATCATGATGACAAACCATTGACTTTGACATGTCTAGTTAAGCATTATTACCCTATGCATGCTCCTATTTTGCCCCCCCACTCGATCGAATGCTCGGGGTCATACCCTACCGGCGTCGTCCCTTGAGCGCCCTAAGTGCTCAAAATTGTCAAACTTTGACGGGCCCTAACTCAGAATCCATGGCACCCATGAATGATCTATTTGAACCTACGAGACCACAAGAGGGGTCCCTACAAAAACCTATCTTGGTTTTTCAACTTGCCCTACGGTTTTATTAGCGCAATAATTTTTTGGTTGGCGAAAAAATTGTCAGTCTCACTCAATGGAATGTTGTTGCATGTCCAATTTCTTGTTCTGCTCATCGCAATGATGAACCATTGGCTTTGACATGTCCAAGTAGGCATTACTACCCTACGCATGCTCCTATTTCCCCCCCCCACTCGATCAAACGCCCAGGGTCATACCCTACCGGCGTCATCCCTTGAGTGCTTTAAGTGCTCAAAATTGTCAAACTTTGACGAGCCCTTACTCAGAATCCGTGGCACCTGCAAATGATCTATTTGAACCTACAGGGCCATGAGAGGGGTCCTTACAAAAGCCTATCTTATTTTTTCAAGTTGCCCTACGGTTTTATTAGGGCAGTAATTTTTCGGTTGGCAAAAAAATCGTTAGTCTCACTTAATGGAATGTTGTCGCATGGCCGATTTCTCATTCTTCTCATCGCAATGACAAACCATCAGCTCCAAAATGTCCAGTTAGGCATTATTACCCTACGCATGCTCCTATTTCTCCCCCCCACTCGATCGAACGCTCGACGTCATACCCTACCAGCATCGTCCCTTGAGTGCCCTAAGTGCTCAAAATTATCAAACTTTGATGGGCCCTAACTTGGAATCCATGGCACCCGTGAATGATCTATTTGAACCTATGGGGCCACAAGAGGGGTCCCTACAAAATCCTATCTTGGTTTTTCAAGTTGCCCTACGGTTTTATTAGGGCAGCAATTTTTTGGTTGGCAAAAAAATCATCAGTCTCACTCAATGGAATGTTGTCGCGTATCTAATTTCTCGTTCTTCTCGTCGTGATGATGAAATGTCAGCTATGACATGTCCAGTTAGGCATTATTACCATATGCATGCTTTTATTTTACCCCCCCCACTCGATCGAATACTTGGGGTCATACCCTACCGGCGTCGTCCCTTGAGCACCCTAAGTGCTCAAAATTGTCAAACTTTGACAGGCCCTAACTTAGAATTTGTGGCACCTGCAAACAATCTATTTGAACCTACGGGGCCATGAGAGGGGTCCCTACAAAAGCCTATCTCGGTTTTTCAAGTTACCCTACGGTTTTATTAGGGCAGCAATTTTTCGGTTGGCAAAAAAATCGTTAGTCTCACTCAATGGAATGTTGTCGCGTGGTCGATTTCTCATTCTACTCATCGTGATGATGAACTGTCAGCTCCGACATGTCCAGTTAGGCATTATTAACCTACGCATGCTCCTATTCCCCCCCCCCCACTCGATCAAATGCTCGAGGTCATACCCTACCGGCGTCATCCCTTGAGCGCTAAAATTATATATAAACAAGCATTACACTATAGACACATAATGATCATGAATATTTCCATGTATTGTATACACATAAGTACCATTACACTTGCATGTGACATCCATGAAGGGATATGCAAACATGATTTTTTTTTCATGGACATTGTATATCATCAATATTTCCAAGCATTACACTATAGACACATAATGATCATGAATATTTCCATGTATTGTATAGACATAATTTGCTCATGGACATTGTATATCATCATAACAATATTACATCAATTCACATCCATATACAAATACAAAATCCCACTTCATCTACATCAGACATCCCCATGTCCTAAGAGAAAAGCTTGTGTACAACAACGGCCTGTATATAAATGAAGACCAATACAAATTAGTTTGGCAAATTATAAATAGATCATTTCAAACATTTTTAAGACGCACAAGATTGTATAATTATGAAACTTACCAGTTTCTCTGCAAAGTATACAAGCATAACTTTGAAGAAAGACGCATGTTGATTAAAGCCTTTCTCACTACATTTCTCTGAATGGTTGAACACGATGGTAGATATGGTCATTTCTAAATAGCAATACATTCACTTGACTTAATGTTTATGTATAAAATTTTATCTCATTAATGCACAAAAGAATATGTACCATCACCAAGAGAGGGTCTTGTAAATGGTGAATTATCTAGCATGAACTTGTATATCATCAAAAATCATAATTTGATGTACTATTGTATATCATCAATAAAGACCTGCATGAGCATAAAGGTTTTGTGATAATTATATCGTCAAAAATTGTCAGATATTGTTCTCTAATAACAAAAATTGTAAAGCTCATCAAATGCATGATAATAAGTCATGTTGTAAAAATATGTCCCTTCTGATTATATCGTGTACCCACTATGTGCATGCAAAAACTGTGTTGCCAAAAAAAACTGTTCATCAATAGACTTGCATTTTCAACACATCCTTAATATACACATAACAAACTTGATCATTAAAGTTTAATGATCATTGTTCGAAATGAAATGCATGATAAACAAAATAAGGCACCATTAAAGACCTACTACTCAAGTGTGCCTAAAGGGTCATCTCTTTGTTTAAGAGTATCCAGTATTGCTTCATGATTAGCAGTAGTTACTATCCATAGCTCTTTGGTCTTTGGTTTTTCTTGATGCTTCAACAACTTGAGATTTGTAGCTATAATAAGGTTTGAATACATTATAATGGTTTTGTGTCTCTCATAGTCTTCAAATGCAGGTATTCCATTCTTTCTAATCATGTATGTTCACAACCAAGTTCCCACAACAACAACTGAACCTGTAGGATATGTGAACCCATCATCATTTGTCACTGGTTGTGTTAGCTTTTGTTTTCCCTGTACACATCATGTCAACCAATATTCTGATCTCTCTTCATTCCCTTGCAGTGCAACAACTACAAAAACATATCCTGGCTATACAAGATCTGATAGATGATCATACTCAAGTGAACTTTCCATGTCATCATTTGACAAGGATATTGTTTGAGATAAAGGAGTTAGATAGTGGGGAACCCATGTATCAACCCACTCACTTGACTCGCACTAATCCCAATCACATCGAACACAACTCTGACAAAAACAAGCCAATGCTCATGTCCAAATGGTCCATGTACTTGCATCTAAGATGAGAAATGAATGCATTTTTGAAGAATCTTTAATTGTTTGACAATCCAGTCTATCTCCCACTATTCCCTCCTCAACCAACCAAAAGAATATGCTCACTGCTGAATCAAGAGTACCTCCATGTGACAATGTTGAACTACACCAATCAACAATAGAACATACATCAGAGAAATTTGCACTTGAAATCCTCAATTGCTCCTTAACTAGAGCTCTCTTCAAACATGCACCTACTCCATCATGCTCTCCCTTCCCATGCCCTGCCTCGAAAAAACACCAAATATGAGGTTTACACCTCTCCACATGCATTCTACTCAACCAATAAAACATACAGGCATTCTTGAATTGACCCGTACAATTATCTGACCATATTATATGTCGGTCAATTGCAATATCTTTCTCATGCAAGAACTCAAAAAAATTCTCGAAAGAACGTTGCACATACTCAAAGGAGTGTGATCTATCATCACTCATATAAAAATGATACTCCCTGATTATCTTCCTATCCTCTTCTGTATAATCAGGAGCATGTCTATATGTAATGTGAACAAAAATAGCAATCTGGACTGAATTGTATTATAGAGACTGTACCTCATTCTGTGGTTGCAATGTATAGTTCTCCAAAATCAACCACCGATAGAATAGTGCCAATCAGGAAAGAGTTCTTACACATCTTGAACTGTTGATCCAACCACTGAGACCTATGGGTGTGCCTTGCATACTTGTAGAAAAGATTTTCCTTAAAATCCAAAATAAAATCAGCAATACTCACTTCTCTTGAGACTAATTCGCATCTAGAACCTTCACCTCCACTCTTCAAAGTATATTTCACTATCTCGTATCTTTTTTTATCAACATAATTATTTTCAAACTCGTGTTCGCTGCCCTCATAAAAACATGAAACAAACTTTGACAACCCACCGCATTCTGAGCACTTCTCATTCAAACAATCATTTCTATAGAAATAGCAGCCATCATCTCTAGGGCATAAAAATAGATCTTGCAAGTCTCTTGATGATCTCGGAAATAGCATTTTACCACACTCCTACAACATCTCATTAGTATGCATCATAGAACGAATATGACATAAAAGTTCATGGTACATTGAAAACTCCACATGGTACTTGCAACAACAGGTATTGCGAATCTTAAGAGGAACACAATAAAATGGTTTCAAAGATTCAAAGACCCTTTGTGATATTTGCAAAGTTGGATGTAATTCACAAAAAAAATTGTACAACATTGTTTGGCTTGATTCCAAGAAATGTTTGGGATGCGGTGTGTGGTCTTAGTTGTCGATTCTTAATTTCAAAACATCCTTTACATTGGGTGACACTCTAGAATTAGAGTGCCAAAATTGGTGAATCTCTTCCTTCACATTGTCAATCAACTTTCTATCAACATGTGGAAGCCTCCCACCAAATGCCCATGTATCTTGTTGAAGTGGATCATCAAGTCTTTGTCTTCGTGCAAGCGCTCTATCCAAAGTTTTACGGTTTATGTTAAAATCAACACAAGTTTGTCTCATTTGACAAGCCTTCCTCAATTGATGGCTTACTAGGGAGGTTGTAATCACTCTTCAAGCGGCTCTCTTATCTCTTTCTTTGGTATTCTTTCCAATAGAATTGGGAGCGTCAAATAGATTTTTTGCAATAATAGAATTTCTCTCCATCTTCTTGTTCACACGAATCTTCAATTTGTTTAGCAATGGTCTCATCTTTATCATCTTTAGCAATTGAACAAAGAGTTGGCATTGCTCGGTCAATGTCTTATTGCTAAGATTTTGGTTGAAAAGTTGTGTAGCCTGAAACCAAATGGTTCTTGTTCACCTCTTGCCTTCAAGATTTGCAATAATGTTCTCATCGATTTCAAATAACTATTTTGGGGCTCTTCAAGGTCTTGGATTTGGAATTTGTCTTTCATCCATGAGAGGGTCTTCATTTCTAAAGTAATTAGGTGTTACATATGGTTCACTTGGTTGAGAAATTCCACCTTCAACATTAAATTTTTCCACATTTTCACCTCCTATGTCAAATTTTTCCACATGTTGAGCATTTTCATTATCACTTTCAACATTTTCAACATTTTCAATATTTTCACTTTCAAAATCTACATTTTCATTTTCAATAACTTGTGGCACATTTTCAAACTCAATTTCCTCTTCAGTTGAGGTAACATTATCAATATTTAACATACCTTGTCTTCTCCTCCTATGACATTCTCTATCACTTTCTCTATACACTTCAATTTGGTCATTTGAAAGTTTTCTTTTGCGTTTAGACTTTTGACGACTACTACTCCCCATTTCCCTCCACACATGCTCCTTTGTGATTGTCAATGTAAGTATTCACTTTAAGAATCTCCCAAAAGCACAAATTTGTCTCTAGCTATCTGAAAACCCATGATCCTTGATAGAAAATAGAATAGGACCCAGACTGTGGGCTGTTGGAATCTACAGAATGGCCCACAAACCCTTTTTTTCTTGGTTTTTGTACAAAAATTGGATATTGGATAAAATCAGATATCAGATTTTACTTGATATCTGATTTTAGTACAAAAATTTGTGGTCCCCCAAAAAATTCCTGTTGCCGCCATTTATTTAATAAACTGCCACACTGCAGAAATCCAATATCCGATTAAATCGGATATTGGATTTTATTAGTCATATTTTAGAGAGAGAGAGAGAGAAGGAGAGGGAGAGAGGGAGAAAGAGAGAGAAAAAGAGAGAGAGAGCGAGAGGGAGGGAGAGAGAGAGAAAGAGAGAGAGAAGGAAGGAGAGGGAAAGAGAGAGAGAGAGAGAGAGAGAGAGAGAGAGAGAGAGATGACCCTATAAGACATAATATGACACCTTAGGACACAAATATGACCCAAAGAGACCCAATATGGTGTCATTAGGGGTCATATGGTGTCATAAGAGGTCATAAGGGTTCATGGGACACCATATGACCCCTATCAACACCATATGACCCCTAACAACATAATAGGACCCCTTAAGACACCAAATCATGTTGTTAGGGGTCATATTGTGCCCTATGACCCTATAAGACACAATATGACCCCTAACGACATGATTTGGTGTCTTAAGGGGCCTTATGGTGTCGTTAGGGGTCATACGGTGTCCATAGGGGTCATATGGTGTCTTGGGACACCATAGGACCCCTTAAGACACAATATGACCCCTTAGGACACAATATGACCCAAAGCGACCCAATATGGTGTCATTAGGGGTCATACGGTGTCCTACGAGGTCATAAGGGTTCATGGGACACCAAATGACCCCTATGGACACCATATGACCCCTAACAACACCATAGGACCCCTTAAGACACTAAATCATGTTGTTAGGGGTCATATGGTGTCTTGGGACACCACAGGACCCCTTAGGACACAATATGACCCCTTTTCCCTACAATATGATCCAAAGCAACCCAATATGGTTCCATTAGGAATCATATGGTGTCCTAAGAGGTCATAAGGGTTCATGGGACACCACATGACCCCTATGGACACCATATGATCCCTAACAACACCACATGACCCCTATGGACACCATATGATCCCTAACAACACCACAGGACCCCTTAAGATAGTAAATCATGTTGTTAGGGGTCATATTGTGTCCTACGACCCCGTAAGACACAATATGACCCCTAACGACATGATTTGGTGTCTTACGGGGTCCTATGGTGTCGTTAGGGGTGATATGGTGTCCATAGGGGTCATATGGTGTCATGGGACACCACAAGACCCCTTATGACACAATATGACCCAAAGCGACCCAATATGGTGTCATTACAGGTCATATGGTGTCCTAAGAGGTCATAAGGGTTCATGGGACACCATATGACCCCTATGGACACCCTACAACCCCTAACGACACCATAGGATGCCTTAAGACACCAAATCATGTTGTTAGGGGTGATATTGTGTCCTACGACCTCCTAAAACACAATATGGCCCCTAATGACATGATTTGGTGTCTTAAGGGGTCTTATGGTGTCGTGAGAGGTCATACAGTGTCCATTGGTGTCATATGGTGTCTTGGGACACCATAGGACCCCTTAGGACACAATATGACCCCTTTTCCCTATAATATGACCCAAAGCAACCCAATATGGTATCATTAGGGGTCATATGGTGTCCTAAGAGGTCATAAGGGTTCATGGGACACCATATGACCCCTATGGACACCATATGACCCCTAATGACACTATAGGACCCCTTAAGACACCAAATCATGTTGTTAGGGGTCATATTGTGTCCTATGACCTTGTAAGACACAATATGACCCCTAACAACATGGTTTGGTGTCTTCAAGGGTTTTATGGTGTCGTTAGGGGTCATGCGGTGTCCATTGGGGTCATATGGTGTGTTGGGATGCCATAGGACCCCTTAGGACACAATATGACCCAAAGCGATCCAATATGGTGTCATTAGGGGTCATATGGTGTCCTAAGAGGTGATAAGGGTTCATGGGACACCATATGACCCCTATGGACACCCTATGACCCCTAACGACACCATAGGACCCCTTAAGACACCAAATCATTTTAGTATCATCATATTGTGTCCTACGACCCTGTAAGACACAATATGACCCCTAACAATATGATTTGGTGTCTTAATGGGTCTTATGGTGTTGTTAGGGGTTATATGGTCTCCATTGGGGTCATATGGTGTCTTGGAACACCATAGGACCCCTTAGGACACAATATGACCCAAAGCGACCCAATATGGTGTCATTAGGGGTCATATGGTGTCCTAAGAGGTCATAAGGGTTCATGGGACACGATATGATCCCTATGGACACCCTATGACCCCTAACGACACCATAGGACCCCTTAAGACACCAAATCATGTCGTTAGGGGTCATATTGTGTCCTACGACCCCGTAGGACATAATATGACCCCTAACAACATGATTTGGTGTCTTAAGGGGTCCTATGGTGTCGTTAGGGGTGATATTGTGTCTGTAGGGGTCATATGGTGTCTTGGCACACCATAAGACCCCTTAGGACACAATATGACCCCTTTTCCCTATAATATGACCCAAAGCGACCCAATATGGTGTCATTAGGGGTCATATGGTGTGCTAAGAGGTCATAAGGGTTGGCCGTAGAACATAATATGACCCCTAACGACATGATTTGGTGTCTTAAGGGGTCCTATGGTGTCGTTAGGGGTGATATTGTGTCTATAGGGGTCATATGATGTCTTGGCACACCATAAGACCCCTTAGGATACAATATGACCCCTTTTCCCTATAATATGACCCAAGGCAACCCAATATGGTTTCATTAGGGGTCATATGGTGTGCTAAGAGGTCATAAGGGTTCATGAGACACCATATGACCCTTATGGACACCATATGACTCCTAACGACACCATAGGACCCCTTAAGACACCAAATCATGTCATTAGGGGTCATATTGTGTCCTACGACATCGTAAGACATAATATGACCCCTAACGATGTGAGTTGGTGTCTTAAGGGGTCTTATGGTGTCGTTAGGGGTCATACAGTGTCCATAGGGGTCATATGGTGTCTTGGGACAACATAGGATCCCTTAGGACACAATATGACCCCTTAGGACATAATATGACCCAAAGCGACCCAATATGGTTTCATTAGGGGTCATATGGTGTGCTAAGAGGTCATAAGGGTTCATGAGACACCATATGATGCCTAAGGACACCATATGACCCCTAACGACACCATAGGACCCCTTAAGACACTGAATCATGTTGTTAGGGGTCATATTATGTCCTACGGCCCCATAAGAGACAATATGACCCCTAACAACATGATTTGTTGTCTTAAGGGGTCCTATGGTATCGTTAGGGGTGATATGGTATCCATAGGGTTCATATGGTGTCTTGGGACACCACAGGATCCCTTAGGACACAATATGACCCCTTTTCCCTACAATACGACCCAAAGCAACCCAATATGGTGTCATTAGGGGTCATATGGTGTCCTAAGAGGTCATAAGGGTTCATGGGACACCATATGACCCCTATGGACACCCTACGACCCCTAACGACACTATAGGACCCCTTAAGACACCAAATCATGTCGTTAGGGGTCATATTGTGTCGTATGACCCCATAAGACACAATATGACCCCTAACCACATGATTTGGTGTCGTAAGGGGTCTTATGGTGTCGTTAAGGGTCATACGATGTCCATAGCAGTCATATGGTTTCTTGGGACACCATAGGACCCATTAGGACACAATATGACCCCTTTTCCCTACAATATGACCCAAAGCAACAGAATATGGTGTCACTAGGGGTCATATGGTGTCCTAAGAGGTCATAAGGGTTCATGGGACACCATATGACCCCATAAGACACCAAATCATGTCGTTAGGTGTCATATTGTGTCCTACAACCCCGTAAGACACAATATGAATCCTAACAACATGATTTGGTGTCTGAAGGGGTCTTATGGTGTCGTGAGGGGTCATACAATGTCCATTGGGGTCATATGGTGTCTTGGAATACCATAGGACCCCTTAGGACACAATATGACCCAAAGTGACCCAATATGGAATCATTAGGGGTCATATGGTGTCCTAAGAGGTCATAAGGGTTCATGGGACACCATATGACCCCTATGGACACCCTATGACCCCTAACGACACCATAGGACCCCTTAAGACACCAAATCATATCGTTGGGGGTCATATTGTGTCCTACGACCCTATAAGACACAATATGACCCCTAACGATATGATTTTGTGTCTTAAGGGGTCTTATGGTGTCGTGATGGGTCATACGATGTCCATAGGGGTCATATGGTGTCTTGGGACACTATAGGACCCCTTAGGACACAATATGACCCAAAGTGACCCAATATGGTGTCATTAGGGGTCATATGGTGTCCTAAGAGGTCATAAGGGTTCATGGGACACCACATGACCCCTATGGACACTATATGACCCCTAACGATACCATAGGACCCCTTAAGACACTAAATCATGTCGTTAGGGCTCATATTATGTCCTACGACCTCGTAAGACACAATATGACCCCTAATGACATGATTTGGTGTCTTAAGGGGTCTTATGGTGTCGTTAGGGGTGATATGGTGTTCATAGGGGTCATATGGTGTCTTGGGACACCGTAAGACCCCTTAGGACACAATATGAACCCTTTTCCCTATAATATGACCGAAAGCAACCCAATATGTTGTCATTACGGGTCATATGGTGTCCTAAGAGGTCATAAGGGTTCATGGGACACCATATGACCCCTATGGACACCATATGACCCCTAATGACATCATAGGACCCCTTAAGACACCAAATCATGACATTAGGGGTCATATTGTGTCCTACGACCTTGTAAGACATAATATGACCCCTAACGACATGATTTGGTGTCTTAAGGGGTCTTATGGTGTTTTTAGGGGTCATACGGTGTCCATAGGGGTCATATGGTGTCTTGGGACACTATAGGACCCTTTAGGACACAATATGGCCCCTTAGAACACAATATGACCCAAAGTGACCCAATATGGTGTCATTAGGGTTCATATGGTGTCCTAAGAGGTCATAAGGGTTCGTGGGACACCATATGACCCCTTAAGACACCATATGACCCCTAACGACATGATTTGGTGTCTTAAGGGGTCCTATGGTGTCCCAAGACAACATATGACCCCTAACAACACCATAGGACCCCTTAAGACACCAAATTATGTCGTTAGGGGTCATATTCTCTCTCTCTCTCTCTTTGTCTCTCTCTCTCTCTCTCTTTCTCTCTCTCTCTCTCTCTCTCTCTCTCGCTCTCTCTCTCTCCCTCTCCTCTCTCTCTCTCTCTCCCTATCCTCCTCCTCCTCCTCTCTCTCTCTCTCTCTCTCTCTCTCTCTCTCTCTCTCCCTCTCTCCCTCTCTCTCTCTCTCTGTCCCTCTATCCCTCTCCTTCTCTCTCTCTCTCTCTTTCTCCCTCTCTCCCTCTCCTCTCTCTCTCTCTCTAAAATATGACTAATAAAATCCAATATCCGATTTAATCAGATATCGGATTTTTGCCATGTGGTAGTTTACCAAATAAATGGCAGCAACGTGAAATTTTTTGTAGTCAAATTTTGGCTTGGGAATGCTTTGGTATTTGGCTTGGAAGTGACAAGCCTAGAAAGTCAACTGAAAAAATGTGTTTTTCAGTATTCCTTGATTTTCTAGACTTTACACTGGTGGCTGACGACTTTTTTTGTAACCAAAATTGATAAAATGAAAAGGGTTTTTTAAGTATGTTCCTAGCTTCCCAACAATATAAGGCTTGTCTTATTTCAACTTTAATAAATAACTATTATTTATTTTCTAATTGAATTTTGACAATAGTCCTGATTGATATACTGATTGAGAAACACTCATAACTTTCAAACGATATAACTTTTTTTGAAACCGAAACATGCATCACATCCTATGCTTCGTCTACTATAGGGAAAAATTTATAAAAAAAAATTCATCAGGTTTTGACCAAGTTAAGGTGGTTAGACATAGGAGTTTCTGAATTTCTGAAAAGCTGTAGTAAAAAATTCATAAATAACTATTTAAAATTTAAAAAAAAGTGTCAAATCCGGACATGAGTCTAATACTTATATTATAAATATTATAAAAAAATATTAAGATTTGATTGTGATTAGGGTGGTCAGACATACGTCTACTTCTTATTTTTTTCCTAAAATTTTAGTACCACTGCATTGAAATTTGAAATTTTCATCAAATAGGATTTTTTTTTTCCAAAAAACAACTAGTATCTTAGAAACTACATTCGATTTTCTATATATTCTCTTCTTACATATTTTAAAAATAATGTTCACAAATTATTCAAATTTTCATGTCAAGTTGCATAACTCTGATTTTCTAAAATTTCATTGCCACTTAAGGGCCTATTTTGGCACACCATGATCCTGCACATACCCCAGAGTTAAAGCAGTATATCGGCAACTTCAGATTGCCAAATGATTCCTTCACAGTGTATGGGCAGACTGTTCACACTCACCAACATCAGATTGCAAAGATTGAATCAGAGATCTGCAAGCGGACTCAAGAACTATAGGAGCTTCAATTGCTTCTATTACCAAAATTGCAGGTTCTTCAGAAGTGCTTTCTGAACTTGGAGGCTATTACTGTCACATAGGAGCTGAGCACTATCGATGCCATGGAAGAACTAGCCTTCTAGATGAAGAACAAGAGTGAAATTTTTGCCTCACTTCTCAATTCTTGGTCTTCAGACATGAAGTATTTCCTGAAAGACTTCAAATCTATTTTTGAGAAGTTTTATTGCTTATTGTCATAGACATATACTCTCTTTCCATGATTATGTAATATGTTTTTTGAGGCATGCTATACTTTGTCATTGTTGGAAAAGGGGAGTATAATTCATGAAAATTTTGTAAGGAATAGCATTGAATTATCTTTGAATTTGCACATGCTTTTAATTTTGACGGAATAGTGTATATGCTTAGGGGAAGCAATTTTGATTATGACAACATTTTTTTTGTAAAGCACTTAGATGTCAAATTTTCCTAAGTGTTGCCATCAATGCCAAAGGGGGAGATTGTTGGTATTTTGATGATGTTTAAGTTGTGATTGTCATTGATGGACACACACTTATTTTATGTATGAATTAATCTCAACTGGTAATATGTGTTGTATTTTTCACACCGGTATTATATGCCATTGTATGTATAGTCTTTGTTTATAGAAGACCATCGGTGTTTTGCATAAGAAGCTTATCGGTCAAAGCATGACTGAAGACCTCAAGCGGTATGAAGACCTCAAGCGGAATGAGGACCCCTAGCAGCAATTATCTTTTTTATCAGAACACTATGTTCCAGTTTACCAGTCTTATTAAGTAAACCGGTAATCGATACTGTATTCTGTTAACCGACAAACTTGTAATGTGTTATGAGTTATCATCCACTAACACTTTGGCGGTGCTTTTGTGCCATGTTACCAAATTTGTCTAGATGCTTGGAACCAAGGAAATTGTAATCCTATCCTATTGGACCAACATGAAATCATATTCCTATTTAAGGACATCATATCTAGGGTTTTACATGTGCATTCGTTGAAGAAGAAAAGTAATTGTTAAAGCATTGTGCGATAGAGATTGAACATGCAAAATTCAGAACATTGAGAGTAATGTTGTAAAGCATTAATAGAGATATATCAAGGATCTAATCAAGCATTTTGTGCTACCATCTAGATCAATCACTTGTTGATTACTAATCTCTTCGACAAGTCTGAAATCCTTAACCATGTAGGCCCAGTCAAGCCTTTTATAAATCACCTAACAAGGTGGTTCACAGGTGTGGCTCTGAAATCCTTTAACAGGGTAGTCTTTAACAGGACTTATCTCCTAATAGAGATTTGGATTCCTAATAGGATCTATTCCGGTGAAGAACATTTTAAGGCCTTAACTGGTCTGACCTTAACCAGTCTGGTTACTATTCTACAGATAGTTGACTTGTGAGTTTTACTCACCGTGGTTTTTCCCATTTGGGTTTCCACGTCAGAATATCCTATGTTATGGTGATTGTTCTTTTGTGGGTGAATTCTTTACCTACTATTTGGCTTATCTGTGTTTTAACCGATTTATTATTTGAACTACTTTACTGGTCTACAGCTAAATTGCTTAAGAGTTTGGTTAAGTTTTTAGGCACACTAATTCACCCCCCCTCTTAGTATTCATCTAAGGTTCCCACCGTGATTTTCCCCTTACATGGTTTCCATGTCAAAAACTCTATGTTATGTGTTGTGGATGTTGTTTCTCTTTTTGTTTCATGCATTAAATTTCACAGGTATTGGTATACATCATTAATCTATTTAACCGACATTAAGTTTGGTTTACCGGTATTAAGTATTAAGTTGGATTAATTGATATTTGGGTTGAAATTTATTGACAACTTATTTACTCCCCCTCTCAGTTTTCCTTCCATTTTCTAACAATTTGTATCAGAGCCTAGTCCTATTTTTGCTGAAGTCTAACAACTTGAGGAGATCCTATGGCAACGAACATTTTCAGGAAGAACAATCCTAAACTTGATGGAACTAATTGTGGTATATGGAAGATCAAAATGGAGACACATCTGAATTTCATTGGAAGAGATATATGGGAAGTTACAAAGAATGGATATGTTTCCCTTGCTCTGAATAAACCTCATCCACCGACATTGGCTAAGGACTTGGACAATGATTGGAAAGCAATAGAAGCACTTCTGAGTGCATTATCTGATAAAAAAATCATGGGATTATTAGTCCAATCTACTGCTAAATATATTTGGGATAAACTAGAAACATTGAATGAAGAAGATACCACTCTCAAAATTGCAAAACTGGAATGTTACCGGGTCAAGTATGAAAATTTTAAAATGGAAGAAGATGAAAGAATTTTTGCTTTTATGGAAAGGGTTAATGAAATTGTCTTAGGAATATAATGTTGTGGAGGATCCTTAAATGAAGATGAAATTGTTTCTAAATTCTTAAGAGCCTTGCCACTGGCTTACAAAATGAAAGTAACTATTATTAATGAGTTGAGAACAATGCCTAATACATCAGTGTCTAGAGATACCTTGGTTGGAAAACATTCAAGATTTGAGCTTGAGGAGTTTGGTCCTATTGCTACAGTTAAGATTGATTTAGCCTTCAAAGAATCATCATCATCTGCATCATCATCATCATCATATGATTGGAAAGCACTCTATGCAAAAGAACTTGAAGATATCAGGAGGCAAAATGAAGAACTGGAAGAACTTGAAGCACTATTTGCAAGGAAGATGCCTAAAGGTCTAGTTGGAAGCAAGTATGAAGGTAAAGAACTGTTTAAATATATTAATTGCAATAAAGCTGGTCATATATCATCTAGATGTCCTGATAGACATGCAAGATTAAGAGACGAAGCTAAAAGATCATATAAGCCTAACCCTGAATATCAAAGATACATATTTAAGACGAACAAAGATAAATCATGTTACTATGCTGATGAAGGAGTTACAAATGATTTTGATGAAGAACCAAAAGACAATGGATGAGCATTTGTTGCAATAAAATAAGATCAACTGACACCTAGTGTCCCACTAGTAGAATGGTCCCTCACAGCTAAAATTGAAGAAAATGATAAATGGATCACATCATATGACTAGTGATAAAAGTAAATTCTTATCTTTCAGGTCTAGTAAGATTTGGCGATGATAAAGCTTCTCTAATCAAAGGAAAAGGCACTATATCTTTGGATGGTAAACACAATACTGACAATGTTTATTATGTTGAAGGTTTGAAGTATAATCTTTTGAGTGTTGGTCAATTGGTTGAAAAGGGATTTCAGTTACAATTCAAGAATGGTAAATGTAAAATTAGAAACAGAACTAGATTGGAAATTGCAACCGGTAATTAGACTAAAGGTAATATCTTTCATTTGAATATGATAAGACGTGTTTGATTACACACATTGATGAAAGTTAGTTATGACATAAGAGACTTTGTCATGTAAATTTTGATTGCATTGTAAAGATCAGTTCAACTAAGGCAGTAAGGGATTTACCTAACATTGTGAAACCTTATAATCCGGTATGTAAGGAATGTCAAATGGAAAAGCAAGTTAGAACAAATTTTAAGAGTATTCCTGTGAAATCAAATAATGTTCTTGATTTAATTCATATTGACTTGTGTGGTCCGGCAAGAACAAGACATCTACAGGGAGATATATATTTTATGATAATTATTGATGATTATTCTAGAATGCATTGGGTTACTTTTCTCAAGGAGAAATCAAAAGCTTTTGGAAAATTCAAGTTATTCAAGGCAATGGTAGAGAATGAAACCGGTAAGAAAATCAAATGTTTGAGATCTGATCAAGGAGGAGAATTTACATCTAAGGAATTTAATACATTCTATGAGGTGAATGGAATTAAAAGGCAACTATCAGCACCCTAGACACCTCAACAGAATGTAAGTGTGGAAGGAAGAGAAAAACTATTCTGGAAGCAACAAGAAGCATGATATTGGAAGAAAATCTACCTCATGTGTACTAGAGAGAAGTAGTGAATACAATGGTTTACACTTTCAACATAGTTCACATCAAAGGTGAAACTGGTAAGACCCCTTATGAACTATGGTTTTGTAATACTCCTACTCTTAAGTACTTCAAAATATTTGGAAGAAAATGCTATATTAGGAGAGATGAGTATGTTGGTAAATTTGATCCCAGAAGTGATGAGGAAATATTTCTTGGTTATTCATCTAAGAGAAAGGAATATAAATTTTTTAATAAAAGATTGCAGAAAATCATTGAAAGTGTTGTTGTGAAGATAGATGAACACTATAGAGGAAATTAAAGGTCTGTAGATTCTAAACTGGCAGTTGAGATGATCATAAATGAACCAATATAGATTGCACTGATATAGAATGTGGATCCAGTCACACCAGTATAATTAGAGAATTCCACAGTGACTGAAGAACAACAACATGTGAATAAACCCAGGTATGTAAGACTAAATCACTCAGAAAATCAGATAATTAGGAATAAGTATCAAGGTGTTATGACAAGAGGAAGACTGTAAAATGAAGAGGTATGCTTAATTTCTCAAGTTGAACTAGCATTTGTTATTGAAGCATGCTAGGATAAACATTGGATTAAAGGAATGGAAGATGAATTAGAACAAATTGAAAAGAACAATACATGGACATTAGTCCCTCGACCTAAAGATAAAAATGTAATTGGAACTAAATGGGTATTCATAAATAAATTAAATGAAGATGGTAAGGTAATTAGGAACAAAGAAAGATTAGTTTGTAAAGGTTATTCACAGAAAGAGGGAATTGATTATAATGAAACCTTTGCACCAGTAGCTAGAATTGAGGCAGTTAGATTATTTCTTGCATTTGCAACTCATAAGAATAATAAACTATATTAGATGGATGTAAAATGTGCATTTCTAAATGGTGATCTTGAAGAGGAAGTTTACATTGAACAACCTGATGGATTTTCATTGACAAATGATAAAGATATGGTTTGCAGATTAAGGAAAGCTTTGTATGAATTGAAGCAAGCTCCTAGAGCTTGGTGTGTTAGATTGGACAAATATATTTTGAAGCTTGGTTACACTAAAGGTAATGCCGACAACAACTTATATTACAAAGTGACTAATGATGACATCTTGGTTATTGAAGTTTTTATTGATGATATCATTTTTGGAGGTGAAGATGGATTGTGTAAGGATATTGCTAACAAGATGCAGGATGAATTTGAAATGTCTATGATTGGGGAGATAAAATTCTTTTTAGGATTGTAGCTTTTACAAAATGATAAATGTATATTTATATGTCAATCAAAATACTTGAAGGAACTACTGAAGAAATTTGTTATGGAAAACTCTAAACCGGTAAGTACTCCTATGACTACAACTGATAAATTATCATTGAGGGATGATTCGGCTCCTGTTAATCTGAAAAGTCACAAATCTATGATTGGAGGTTTACTATATTGAACACAAACAAGACCTGATATAATGAATGCAGTATGTATTGTTTCAATATTTTAGATTAATCCTAAAGAAAATCATTATTCAACAGTAAAAAGGATTTTTTCGGTATCTACAAGGAACAACAAATCTTGGTTTATGGTATCCTAAAGATGAAAATCTTGATTTATGTGCATATATAGATTCGAATTGGGAAGGTGACATAGATGATAGAAAGAGTACCACTGGAGGTGCATTCTTTCTTGGTAGCAGATTGATCTCATGGATAAGCAAGAAGTAGAGTTGCACATCATTATCTACAATAGAAGCAGAATATGTTGTAGCATAAACTAATTGTACTCAAGTATTATGGATTAAGAAAATGTTGAAGGATATAAAGGTAAAATTCAAAGAACTGATAATCATTTATTATGGATAATTCAGCAGCAATTGATATATCAAATAATCTGGTATTTCACTCTAAGACTAAGCATGTTTCTATCAAGTTCAATTTTATGATAGAGAATGTTGAAGCTAAAGAAGTAAGATTGGTTTATGTGAATACTAAAGAGTAGATTGTAGATATCTTTACAAAGCCTTTTCCTAAAAAATCTTTGAATATCTCAGAGAGCAGCTTGGGGTAATACTTGTTGAACACTGAATACCACTGAGAGGGGGGTGAATTAGTGGTTTCTATATTTTTCTCTTTTCTAAACTAATCTCAAAATATCAATTTCTCACTTAATTTTTAAGCAGTCATACTGGTAACACAAGAAAGAGAACCAAAGAGATCATTCACACACAAGTGATTCACAACCCTAGATTTACGAGGAAAACCCAATATGGGAAAACCCCGGTGAGAAAAGTTGTTGGAGACTACTACTCCAATCCAGCCTCATAGTTAAAACACTGACTTACAAAGACTTTAGGGCACCAACCCAAGGAGCACCAACCCCTGCACCAAGCTTCAACTTGGTGATGTATATTGAAATACTATTTGAATACAATTAAGGCTTCTTGTTGCAAATAAATTCTGCAACTCTTTGATCAAATGACACTCTACCGGTTGAGGAATTACCATCTCTATTTCTCAACCTCTGTTATCTTTCTTTCTCTCACACACACAGTCTTTCAACACACTAGATCACACTAGGATGTTTCTTTCTCTGCCACACCTTACCGGTTAGACTCAACTATAAGACTATAGAACTGTCGGTAGAATCCTCTCACCGGTATGCTTGCTCATGCACATTGCTACTTTCTTTGAATTATTTCTAAGGCTTGTAGATCCTTTTTCTTGCTTACTCTCTCTACACTTCTCCTCTTTCACATCATCAACTACTTCTATTTTGAGCTCTCATTTCTTATCTAGTGATTTCCCACCAAAGGACAATTCAAATTCTTGGAGGTTAGGGTTTCTTCACCATCTTTGAGGAAAGCCAAATCCAATCAGATCCTATTGGATCTTGTTTGATCTAATCTTTTAGACTATCAATCTACATGACTCTGCCATTTATGTATCTCCTAGATCATGTCTTTCATCTCTAGTGACTTTCTTTTTACCCTAATAGTTAATCCCTTGATCAAACACAAAAGATCTATCATGATGTTTCCTCCATCGCCTTGATCTTCTGCTGTCATTCCTTCTTCCTTGAGCCACAATCAGTCGGATGCAATCCCATGATTTGTAGCTCCTTCATTAATGAAAATTATCTGTTTCATCAACCCTATCGATTAGGTTTCACCAACCATAAAAATTTTGCCACCTCTACTTCACATGGCATCACAACAATCAAGACATGGCCCACCAACACACAGTTGGTCCGGAGAACACATCTAGGTAACTCTCTTTGCCGGTAGAGATTTTCTTCTTCTATTATCTTGTAGAGTACCCTATACCAGTAGAACATCTTCACCTCTGGCTCCGATGGTGTGAGACAACTTTAACATCATGTCGATTAACATCAATGACAACTTAGTGCCAAAATGCCAACAATCTCCCACTTTGGCATTGATGTCAACTTCTAGCGAGACATTTCATACTGGTACATTTCTCCCCCTTTGACACAATGACAAAGGATACTGTGCACTCTTGCTTTGATCCATACCAAGATCTCCCTATGACCACTATCAGCTCCCCCTGAGCCACATAGAACCAATCTAGGTAGATGACACCACTCCCAACTTGTGTCGGAGGTACTCAAAAGTGCTTACCGGTAATGGCTTGGTGAAAATGTCTACTACTTGTTCACTAATGGGGACATAATCCATCCTTACGTCCTGTCCTTCAAACTTTTCTCTGAGAAAATGATATTTGAGAGCAATTTGCTTTGTTCTAGAATGCATGACATGATTCTTTGCTATGTTGATTGCACTCAAATTGTCACACCGAATGAGAATAGGATCAATGATGTTCACCTATATATCTTTTAGAGTCTGCTTCATCCAAAGCACCTAAGAGTGACATGTAGCAGAAGAAATGTACTCAGCTTCAATAGTAGATAAAGAGATCGAGTCCTACTTCTTGCTATGCCAAGAAACCAACCGTTCACCCAAACAGAATGCCCACCACTTGTGCTCTTTCTATCATCAATGCATCCTGCCTAATCAACATCAGTGTATTCTTCCAAGATAAAATCTCCTTGTTTAGGATACCACAAACCATAGCTGAGTGTTCCTTGTAGGTACCTAAAATTTTTGCTAACAAAATTCATGTGTGACTACTTTGGGGCAGCTTGGAATCTGGCCACCATGCACAATGCCTGAACTATATCTAGTCTGGAAGTGGTTAGATATAGTAGACTACCTATCATGGATCTGTATAGAGTCTGATCCACCACTGGTGATTCAACATTCTTGCTCAATTTGTTACCAGTCACCATGGGGGTACTTATTGGTTTACAATCTTCCAGTTGGAATTTCTTCAAAATCTCCTTTGCATACTTGATTTGAGAGATAAAGATTCCCTTATCTTGTTGTAATATTTGTGAACCAAGGAAGTAAGTCAATTCACCAAGCATTGACATCTCAAATTCTACCTACATCTAATTAGCAAATTCTTTATAGAGGATGTCCTTGTTGCCTCCAAAGATGATGCCATCTACATACATGACCATAATAATCATGTGATTCCCTTCTTTCTTTATGTACAAATTGCTATGTGCACTCCCCTTTTGAATCCTTGCTCCTTCAGATACTGATCTAATCTTGAGTACCATGCTCTAGGAGCTTGATTTAGACCATACAAAGCCTTCTTTAACCAGAACATAAATGTCTCATCATCATATAGCATAAATCCTTTCGGTTGCTCCGTGTATACTTCTTCCAAATTTTTGTTTAGAAAAGAAGATTTTACATCCATTTGGTATACTTTATAGCCCTTGTAGGTAGAGTAAGCTAGAAACATTCTAATTGCTTGTAATCTAGCCACTGGTGCAAATGTTTCTTCAAAGTCAATCCCCTCTACTTGAGAGTATCCTTTGCATACTAGTCTAGCCTTGTTCCTTACAATCTTACCTTCTTCATTCATCTTGTTTCGGTAGACCCATTTTGTGCCAATGATATTCTTGTCTTCTAGTCTAGGAACTAATTTCGAAGTCTTGTTCTTCTTAATTTGGTGCAGTTCTTCTTCCATAGCATCCATCCATTCTTGTCTCTTACTAGCCTCAAAGAATATTTTGGGTTCAAATTCAGTCATGAGGCATAGGTTGACTTGTTCATCATTCCGAGCAAGTCTTCTTCTAGTCTGCACACCATCACTCACATTTCCCAAAATTTGCTCTTCTGGGTGATTCAACTATACATACCATTTGGGGGCCTTCTTGGATGCTACCTCTGGTTTAGTATCTATTTGAACTTCACAGTATTCATCACTAGAGTCATCATAGTAGTTAACCTATGGTTGACATCCTTTGTGCATATCTTCATCAACTTTTACATGCACACTCTCAATGACTCTTATTAGTCTTTTATTGTAGCATTTGTAGGCTTTATTGTTAGATGAGTAATCAAGGAAGATTCCTTCATCACTCCTAGATTCAAAACTTCCTAAACCATCCATATCTTTTCTTGATGAAGCACTTGCTTCCAAATACTTTGAAGTATTTGACTGATGGCTTCCGGTCATACCATAACTCATATGGTGTCCTTTTTCTGTTTGTTCTTAATTGAACCCGGTTCAAAGTGTATGCAGTAATATGAACAACTTATTTCCAATATGTGTCCAGAAGATTGGCCTAATTTAACATGGTTCTAGCCATCACCTTGACTGTCATGTTCTTCCTTTCTACCACACCATTTTGTTGTGGTTTTCTAGGAGCAGAGTATTGTCTTCTAATTCCATGTTTTCACAATAATCTTCAAATTCATTTGATGTGAACTCTCCACCTCTATCTGATCTTAGGCATTTTAATCTATACCCACTTTCCTTTTCCACCATTTTCTAAAAGATCTTGAATCTTTCAAATGCTTGTGATTTATCTTGCAGAAAAGTGACCCATGTCATTCTTGAGTAGTCATCAATGAAGAGAATAAAGTATATTTCACTAGCAAGAGCTCTTGTTTGAGTTAGACCACATAGAGCTGTATGCACAATTTCAAGTGGTCTTGAGGTGTTGTGCTCCTTTGTCTTGAAAGTCACTTTTGTTTGCTTACCTTTTACACATTCATCATAGAATGCGTTTACTGGTTTGATGATGGGTGGAATATTCCTCACACATGCCTTTTTTCTTATTGCAACTAAGTTATAAAAATTTATGTGGCCTAATCTTCTATGCCACAACCAATTTTCATCTACTTGTCCTAACATACATTGGGACTCATAGCATTCCTTTAGATTATAAACATTTCTATCGGTTCTCTTTCCCTCTACCACAAATTTACCAGTACTGTCTTTCTTTATCTAGCAACTGGTTGAGTCAAAGGTGAATTTGTAACCTTTGTCACACATTTCACTTACACTTAGCAAATTATGCTTGAGGCCTTCCACATAATATACATCACGTGCCTTCAATTTTCCATCAATGCTTAGAGTCCCTTTTCCCTTTATTTTGATGGAGGAATTGTCTCCAAACCTTACTAATCCACCATTCCAGTCTTCAAGTTTGATGAATTTCTTTTTGTCACCAATCATATGGTTTGAACAACCACTATCAACCACTCGTAGATTTTTTCTTTCAGCATGCAAGGTCGTTTGTACTATGAGACTTGATTCTGCCTGTTCCTTTTCTTTCTCAACCCAAACTAGTTTGATTTTCTTCTTCTTGCCGGCTACTATATTGAGCTCAGGTTTAGTTACCGACCCTTGATCTGGATTTGCCTTCATTTGCTTGATCTTCTTGTTTTTTCATAACTTTGCTATGTGTCCAAATTCTTGACAGTTATAGCATTTTACATTTTCATTGAAGGGGGCGTCCTTAAAATCATTGTAGGGTACTTGTTTATTCTTTGTACAATCAAAAATCTTATGGTCATAGCCATTGCATTGATAGAAGACAACATTCATATCCCAAAGTGTATTAAATGGGTTTCTACTTTCATAATTCATAGAAAGCTTATTGTTTAACCTACAATTAGCTATTCTGTGTCCAAATTTATTACACCAGTAACAGTAACCATGAAAGTTTGAAACATATCAGTTAGGTTGTCTTGGTCCTAAATGGAACTACCTCATGGAGGGTCTTCCCTTCATGTTGTTAAATCTGGAGAATCCTTCACGGTCAATTATGTCATTCCTCCTTGGGTTTGCATAATGGTGCAAGAAGTGTGGCCTCCAGTTCATTTCTACATACCAGTTTGAGTGATGATTTTTGATAGCATCTGCATATGTCATTTTGCTGGTATCCTTTCTTACAGTGAATGTCTTCTTTTCTTCACCTTTGATTGAAGAGGTGAACATTATTTCTCTGTCAAATTTATCTTTGTGGGTTGAACTTTGACCCTCTTCAAAGCCTAAGCCACTGGTGTCTTCGGATTGCTTTTGTTTTCTCAACATCTTATCTAAGGCCTCAGTGTTGCCTTCATACTTGCTCCTTATTTTTATTTCTTCCTTGGTTTCTTCAAGCTCCTTTCTGAGCTTTATTATTTCTGCTTCCAGCTCTTGATGCACCTTTTCTTTCTTTGTCAGATCAAAGGTTGTAGCTTCACAAATCCTCTTAGTTTCTTCTAGCTGCAGCTTCAAGTCAAATATGACTTGATTGGACTCTTCTAGAGACTGTTTCAAAAGATCCTGTTCATCTACTACAACAAGTTTAACCCTCTTGAGTTCTCTTCTTCTTTTACTCAATTATTCAAAAGCACTGATAAGTTCGCTCTCCAAATCCACCTCAGCCTCAATATCCTCTTCTTCCTCATTTTCATCAGCTGGTCTGTCGAGTGCCATCAAGAGATTGACTTTTCAGTTGTTCTTAAGGTCATCATCTTTTGATGCATTTTCATCATTTGTTGTGTCATCCTCAAAGGTATATAAGTTGTTTTGGTTTTGGTAGCCTCTCCTTCCCTACCTGTAGTCATTCCTTTCATTGTCTCTACCGACAGATCTTCTGAACTCTCTTGACTCATCTCCACTAGTTTCCTTGTGAGGATAGTTTTAATTGAAGTGTCCTACTTTTTCACAGTTGAAGCACTTAAGTGGTAGCTTTCCTTTGTATGGGGTGGATCCTCTTTTGAGCTTCCTGACAAAGTTTTCTACTTCTGCATCAGAATCTTCACTAGATTCTTTATGGGTAACAACTTATTTTCCCTTTTTGGTGATGTTGAATGTTGCTTCTTTCCTTGAGGAAGCATCACCAGTTGTTCTCATTTCATAGGCTATCAGAGAGCCAAATAGATCATTCATTGTAAAATTCTTTAGATCCTTAGCTTCTTCTATGGTTGACACCTTAGTATCATATTTGAGAATAAGAGATCTAAGTATCTTTTTGACAAGAATCTCATCTACAATCTCTTCTCCAAGTCCTCTAATGGTATTCACAGTCTCATCAAATCTATGAAGATAGTTTGGAATCTTTTCATCATCTTTCATTTTTATGCTTTCAAGTTGGCCTCTTAGTGTTTGTAGCTTGGCTTCTTTGACTTTTTCTTCTCCTTCAAACAACCTCTACAATTTGTCCCATGTCTCCTTTGCTAAAACACAGTGTATGACTTTGACAAATTCATTGTCGGACAATCCACTCAAGATAACATGTTTTTCCTTTGCATTATTCTCATATTCCTTTTTTGCATCTGGATCAGTGGGAGGAGTATTAGGAACAACATATCCATTCTTGATTGACATCCACACATCAAACCCAAGAGATGAAATATAGGTCTCCATTTTTCTCCTCCAGAAGGCATAGTTGGATCCATCAAACATGGGGGCTTTTGGGGAAGCAAACTCACTTCTTCCCATGGTTTTCAAAGTCTAGAATCAACCCAAGGTTTAAATATAATCGGGAACCTCTCTCTGATACCAATTTTTTAACATTGAATACCACTGAGAGGGGGTGAATCAATGGTTTCTATCTTTTTCTCTTTTCTAAAATAATCTCAAAATATCAATTGCTTACTTAAATTTTAAGTAGTCATACCGGTAACACAAGAAAGAGAACCAAAGAGATCATTCACACAAAAGTGATTCACAACTCCAGATTTATGAGGAAAACCCAATATGGGAAAGACCTCTGTGAGAAAAGTTGTTGGAGACTACTGCTCCAATCCAGCCTCATAGTTAAAACACTGACTTACAAATATTTTAGGGCACCAACCCAAGGAGCACCAACCACTGCACCAAGCTTCAACTTGGTGATGTATATTGAAATACTATTTGAATACAATTAAGGCTTCTTGTTGCAAATGAATTCTGGAACTCTTTGATCAAATGACACTCTATCGGTTGAGGAATTACTGTCTCTATTTCTCAACCTCTGTTATCTTTCTTTCCCTCTCACACATAGTCTTTCAACACACTGGATCACACTAGGATGTTTCCTACTCTACCATACTTTACCGGTTAGACTCAACTACAATACTATAGAACTATCGGTAGAATCCTCTCACCGGTATGCTTGCTCATGCAAACTGCAACTTTCTTTGAATTCTTTCTAAGGCTTGTAGATCCTTTTTTAAATTCTTAGAGGTTAGGGTTTCTTCACTATCTTTGAGGAAAGATGAATCCAATCAGATCCTATTGGATCTTGTTTGATCTGATCTTTTAGACTATCAATCTGCACGACTCTGCCATTTATGCATCTCCTAGATCATGCCTTTCATCTCTAGCACTAAAACACTTACACAGTCTAAAGAAAAACTGGTAAAGCAGTCTAATAGTCAAACCGGTTACCACATGCAAACCAAAATGTGAATAAAGCATTTACCCACAAAACCAATACAACCATAACACAAGATATTTGACGTGGAAAACCAACTGGGAAAAACCACGGTGAGATGGAACTCACAAGTCACTATCTGTAGAATAGAAACCAGACCGGTTAAGGTCTTACAATGTTCTTCACCAGAATAGATCCTATTAGGAATCTCAATCTCTGTTAGGAGATAAGTCCGATTAAAGACTACCTTGTTAGAGGATTTTACAAAGGCTTTGAGGCCTACCCGGTTAAGGGCTATATACCTTTCAAAGATGTGAGTAATCAACAAGTGTTTGATCTATCTAATAGCACAAACTACTTGGTTAGATCTAGTATTGCTCACAGCTAATGCATTCCAACATTACTTCACTCTTCTCTCTCTCTCTCTCATAGTTACAACTTGAGCTTCTTAGATAAGATCGTTCTCAACTTCCACCTTAAACCCTAGCTTGACATTAACCCTTTTAGCAACAACTTAAAAACCCTAGACATGATGTCCTTTTAAAGGAATCTAATTTTATGTCGGTCCAATAGGATTACATTACAATTTCCTAGGTTCAATGAATCTAGACATACTTAGTAACACGACACCTGAAGCACCATCAAACAATTGGTGGATTCGTAACTCATCACAAAATGCCAGTTGGTAACTCATCACAGAGTATTACCGGTTCATACAAAATACCGGTTGCTGGTTTGACAAAAATGAAGACTGGTAAGAATGTGTTGTGTTGCTTTGCTCCCTCATACCACTTGTGATCTATGAACCACTTGGGGTCGACATGCCGCTTCAGACTGGGAAACACATTCTATAAAATCACCACTAGTCTAAAGACTAGTATACAACATACCGGTTGGAACAAATACTAGTTGAGCACAAGCTCATACATATAAAGGGGTATCTCAATACAAGTGTGTGTCCACCAATGACAATCACAACATAAACAACAAAAATGCCAACAATCTCCCCCTTTGGCATTGATGGCAACACTTAGGAAAATAAAATTTTGACATCTAAGTGTTTTACAACAAAAACTTGCCATTAACAAAATTTCTCCCCCTAAGCATATAAACTATCCCTTAATCAACACAGTGTATAGCAATTTTGCATACAGAGCATAATCATCTGAACATATAGCATATATCACAACATATATCAAAACTTCAAAATAGATACTTCTCTCCCTATGTCAAAAGATCAAAATTTTAAAACCAAAAACCAGATATACTTCTCCCCCTTTGCCAACAATGACAAAGTACTGCTTGAAAAACCCTATTTCCATATATATATATAAAAGTTTATGACAATAATGAATGATACTTGACAAAAACTAATTTATAGTCCTGCAAGAATTGTTTCATGGACAGGGACCAGGACTCAAGCAGGGAGGTTGTCACTTCCTTCTCTGTCTACATCTAGGATACCTATTCCTCCATGGCATCTACTGTGCTCAGTTCCTGTGTGACTGTCAAGGCATCCAAGTTTAGATGACACTTCTGAAGAATTTGTAGTCATGGAAGTAATACCAGTTGAAGCTCCTGCAATTCCCTAGACCATGTACTGATCTCTTGCTCCATCTTGGCTGACTAGACCTGGAACCGGTGAATGGTTTGCCCATATGTTGCAAAGGAATCATAAGGAGTCTTGAATGTGCCCAAGTAGGACTGTAAGTCCGTTTGAAGCTATTGCTTCTTGGTTAGCACATCATCATAGAACAAATGAGGTTGACAAATTTTGCTAAGTAGCAAGTTACCCTCATCCAAGGCATTCCTTATGTCCTTTTGATCTTTCAGTAGTTCAGTACTAAGCTCATTCAACTTCTTCACTAGAGCAACATTAAGAGCCTTTTGGTGCTCTTTCTTTACATTGGCCTCTGCTGCTTCTTCCAGACTCTGCACCTGATCATCCACTACAGTACACAAAAGTTTGAGTTGTGCTAGTGATGATTCAGCATCAGGAAGATTAGTACCAGGGATTAAACCGGTAAGTGTGTCTACAGCCGCCTGTATAATATCTTGTTCCCTTTTCCTGCAAATGCCTTCAAGGCACTCTTGGGCAACCTTGATGCTTTGCATAAGCTTAGACTCACTTGCAGATTGGAGGTCAATAGGACTCGAGATAGCAACCGATTTGGCTTGGCTACTGGTTGCCTTAGGAGTCTCCATCTATGTGCTCTTCATCGCTTCGATTGTCTTGTCTACTTCTTCCTTCTTTTTCCTCTCCTTATCTTCCTTCTCTTTCTCTTCTCTCTTTTTCTTCTCTTCCTCTTCCATCTTCTTCTTGTCTTCTTCTTCTTTCTGCTTCTACTCTGCTTCTACCTTCTTCTTTGCTTCTTCTTCCTTCTTCTTCTGTGCTTCCTCTTCCTTCTTCTTTTGTTCTTCCTCTTCCTTCTTCTTTTGTTCTTCCTCTTCCTTTTTCTTCTTCTCTTCCACTTCCTTCTTCTTCTTCTCTTCCTCTTCCTTCTTCTTCTTCTCTTCCTCTTCCTTCTTTTTCTTCTCCTCTTCTTCCTTCTTTCTCTTTTCTTCCCTATCCTCTTCTTCTTTCTTTTTCCTGTCATCTTCTTGCTTCTTCTTTTCTTCATCTTTTCATTTCTCCTCTTCATCTTTTCTCTTCTCTTCCTCTTTCTTCTATTTCTCATCTTCATCCCTCTTCTTTTTCTCTTCCTATTCCCTTGTTGCTTGATGTGTGTCCTCAGCTTGTTCACCACTCTGATCGGCTTGTTGCCCCTGTCTAGTTCCCTCAGAAGGTATGTCCTGAGTGACATCTTCTACATCCAGGGCATCAACATCGATGGTGTTGATTGGTTCTTCCACCAAGTTTCCTTCCTCATCAAAGACCTCATCCAGTTTGGAAATAACCGATTCCTTTTCCGCTTGGAGGTTGGCCATTCATCCTTTGTGAGAGCTGATAGCATGACCCATATGCTAATGTGTATCTTTTTCAACATCATCAACTCTCCCCTCCAACAACTAGAGTCTTCTTCTCCTTGTGAAGAAGAGACCTTTATTTTGATCTAGGGCATCAAATAATTCTGAATTTGAGAGTTTGGGGAAGTACTGTGCAAAGACTTTCTCCCTAATCTCTTGTTCCTTTTCAATGGCAATGCACCATTTATTATCTAATGCTTTAAATAATGAATCCGGTGTCTAAGATTTAATCTCTGATGGTGACTGGTCATTTTTACATAAATAAATTGTGATTTCCTGTAGTACTTCATCTTTTTCCTCACTATTCAATTCATCATAATAATCTATTAAATCTTGAAGTAACTTTCTCCTAATATTTTTTACTGTTCTTTAGCAATGTGTCAAAGGTTTGTATGAGGAGATGTTTATATTTACCAGTGCGGATGCTATCGATTCATTCTTCTTCATCTTCTTTGTCAATCTTGTCTTCTTTGGTTGTTCATCAGACTCAGTTTCTTTGGAGTCCAGTCCATTTGCCTTAGTCTTCCTCTTTCTTTTGAAGACTTTTGCCGATATTACCTCTAGTTTCTTCTTTTCCGGTAACCGCTTGGTCACTCTTAGAGTTGCAGGGGCAGCCGGTGCCGATGCTGTAGGAACTGCCTTAGCTTTCTTAGCTACCAACTCTTTTCCCTTCTTCACTGATGGTTCTTCAATGAGTGCAATCCTCTCCAAGTAGGTTCCAGTCCTCTTAGCCTTTGGATCAAGAGGTGAGGCAATAAGGGTTGAGGCATACCCTTCCAGCATGTCAAACATAACTTCATAGCCCATAGGCTCCACTTCCTCCATTCTAGGCTCAACAACCTCCATTAAACATTTGTCCACCTGAATAGTGAAACAAATGTCATCTTCGTATTTCTTCACTATGTCACCTAAGATTCTTACCCTCTGACTCATCTTTCTTCTGAACTCATCAAAATATTTGTTTAGTACCTCAGGGTAGCCAATTCCAATGGCTTGTACACTTTCCTTTATCTGCTTGGTTACTAGTTGGTCAGGAGACCACTAGACATCTCCTACACCCGAAAAGTAGCCTTGAAAATAAAAGAACAACCCTACCAGTAGTTGTCCAAACTTAAACCTCAGTGAGTTGTCCTGTTTGATTGCCTTAAGATTTAATAGGAGTTGCCTCTACATACCAATGCATAAGTCAAAAGATGCATCCTCTTTTATCATTCGGTAAGCGGCATTTACTATTGCAGCAGATACAAAATTAATCTTGCTAGCTGAAAATGTTCTATATCCTATTACCATGAAGGCATATTTCACCAGATCATCCTTAATAGGATTGACTGGCATACCCCGTGAATCACTTGTTGAACTGGTGAGCTTGGTCATTTCCATTTTGCTCACTTTTCTCAGGGCTAGCACTTCTCCTGTGTTGCAGAAACCGATGACTGCATGAATTTCCTGAGGCGTTATATCATGCGTCCTCTCTAGGTACATGTTTTCACCATGGACTCTACTCAAAATAATTTTGATATGATCCTCTGTGAAATCTTCCAGAAAATATACTGCATTGTGGAATTTCTTCTTCTCTATGACACTAAATTTTGGTTTGATCTTTTTGTCATTGCCGTAAAATAGACCTAACTATGTGTGAATGGCTAAAGAACCTAGGTCTTCTATTTTGCAATCAATATAATCAGAAATTCCTTCTTTGACTATAACTCTAGCTAGAACTTGTGACAAAGCATTATATTTAGACTTCCTCTAAATAAAAATTTCCAACTCAATTGATGTACTCGAACTAGTATGTGATGCAGAAGCCATTGAAGAGTATTTCAAGAACATGAAAAATACCTTTCAGATGCAAATTTAGGGCTTCTTGATTCTGCTTTACTTCACCCTCCATCGAATGCCAAATCACCGCTTTGTGTTCTCCACTACCACTTGCAAACTGGATTTGAATCTCTTTCAAGGTTATTCAATTTCTTGAAATCTAAGCTCAAATTGCCTTTTCTTTGCTCTACACTTGAAAAATTTTCTTCGCTCGAAAACAGATAGTGAGAAATGATTTGAAAAATACATTTATACATGTCTCTCACCTACCGTCATTAATGCTCCTTTATTAGGGCGTAAACCCTAATTTGCCTTTTTACCATTTCTGGTCTTCTGCCAAGCAATAGGTATTGCATACCGGTTAAGGTCTTTTACTTGTGTCAACTGGGGGTTCAAAAGCATTTCGTCATTTGCTCCCCCTAAGCCTTTAAGGCTTAATTTGCCAGTTCTGATATTTCCACACTAGGTGTAGAAACCGGTTCCTCTTCCAACATTATTGGTTTCTTCTTCCATGTTTTCTTCATGTCTCCTTGAACTTTTTCAACATTTATTTCTCCTTCTTGAGTAACCGGTATATCATCAGATATACTTTTTCTACTTCTGCAGAATCTTGCAATGTGACCCAGTTTGTTGCAGTGATAGCAAACAAGTCCAGGTGCTCTCCAAGGTCCATTGTACATATTTCCATTCTTCCTTCTGTATGTTGCAACAGTGTGACCATAACCATGACAGATCATACAACTTTCTCTCCATACAGTTACCGCTTGATGACCACCGTTTCTTGATTGATGATTGAAGACATTAAATCGGTTGTGGTTCCGGTTCATAAAAGGTTCAGGACCAATTCCTTGGGTCCTCTGAGGATATCTTCTAGTGTTATCCATTATAGACCTGCATTCAAATGCTCTATGCCCAAACTTGTTGCATGCATAACAAGGACCATTGAACTTATTTGATCTAGGTACATTGTTGGTAAAGTAAGGAAAATTATTGTAGGCTTTGCTCCTACATACATTGGCAGTGTGTCCTTCTTTAAGACAGTTAAAGCAAACAGGTTTGAATTTTTGCTTACCTTTTCCTTTGAGTGTCAGTTGCTTCTTTGATGCTTCAGTATTTGTTCCTGAGGATTCTCCTTCCTCATGTCCAAAAAACCAAGACCATTGGTATTCTTTGCCGATCTAGATGACTCAAGATTTTGCTCTAGCTTGATAGTACTTTTGCCAAACTTAGCAAGAATTTCCTTTGACTCAAAGAGTTCTTTGGAAATAGCAGTGTTTGTCTCCATTAGAATTGCATTTTTTGAGATGGCTATGTTCAGTTCTCCTTGCATGTCTTCTTTTTCCATTCTACTCTCATGAAGGTGAGCAGTCAATGCACTAATCTCTTGTTTCAACTTAGAGATCTCATGATCTCTATCCTTTATCCAATCTTCAGCTTTTCTATGGTTCTCAAGCTCTTGACTAAACCTAATAGTTGGTCCTTCTAACTCCTTTCTCAGATTGGAGTTTGAATCATTCAGCTTATTTACTTCAGCAATCATGGCTTCTATGTTAGCTTCATCTTCAGAACTACTTTCAAATAGTTCCATCAGCTTTTCTGCATGTTCTCTCCTTTTTGCTTGAGATGCCTTGTATTTGACCATAAGATCATCATAGGCTTCCTTAGACTTAGTGAGCTATTGAGTAAGTTCCCTCATGGTGTATTCCCCCATATCTCTTTCCAAGTGGTTAAACTTATAGAAAGGTAGGCTCTGATACCAATTGATGAATACTAAGAGGGGGGGGGGTGAATTAGTATGCCAAAAATCTCTGCACTAAAACACTTACATAGTCTAAAGATAAACTGGTAAAGTAGTCTAACAGTCAAACTAGTTACCACACAGGAAAACCAAAATGTGAATAAAGCATTCACCCACAAAAGCAATACAACCATAACATAAGATATTTGACGTGGAAACCCAACTGGGAAAAACCATATTGAGATGGAACTCACAAGTCACTATCTGTAGAATAGAAACCAGACTGGTTAAGGTCTTACAATGTTCTTCACTAGAACAGATCCTGTTAGGAATCTCAATCTCTATTAGGAGATAAGTCTGATTAAAGACTACCTTGTTAGAGGATTTTAGATTCACATGTGTGAACCACCTTGTTAGAGGATTTTACAAAGGCTTTGAGGCCTACCCGATTAAGGGCTATAGACTTGTCAAAGATGTGAGTAATCAACAAGTGTTTGATCTATCTAATAGCACAAACTGTTTGGTTAGATCTAGTATTGTTCATAGCTAATGCATTCTAGCATTACTTCACTCTTCTCTCTCTCTCACAATTACAACTTGATCTTCTCAGATAAGATCATTCTCAACTTCCACCTTAAACCCTAGCTCGACATTAACCCTTTCAGCAACAACTTAAAAACCCTAGACATGATGTCCTTTTAAAGGAATCTAATTTCATGTCAGTCCAATAGGATTACATTACAATTTCCTAGGTTCAATGAATCTGGACATACTCAATAACATGACACAAGAAGCACTGTCAAATAATCGGTGGATTGGTAACTCATCACAAAATGTCAGTTGGTAACTCATCACAGAGTATTACCAATTCATACAAAATACCGATTGCTAGTTTGACAAAAATGAAGACTGGTAAGAATGTGTTGTGCCGCTTTTCTCCCTCGTACCACTTGTGATCTACGAATTGCTTGGGGTCGACATTCCGCTTCAGATCAGGAAACACATTCTGCAAAATCACCACTAGTCTAAAGACTAGTATACAACATACCAGTTGGAACAAATACCGGTTGAGCACAAGCTCATACATATAAAGGGGTATCTCAATACAAGTGTGTGTCCATCAATGACAATCACAACATAAACAACAAAAATGCCAACAACTTTAACATCATGTCGGTTGACATCAATGACAACTTAGTGCCAAAATGCCAACAATACCCTCACCGATAGAGACTTAGATGATTGGAGATTGGCATCAAACCGGTAGGAACTAATAGAGAAATCTTTTTCTAGCTTTGATGGAGGAGAGCTACTTCTCAGGGGGAGTAGTTGGTTGTATGTTCTAGTATTTATTTTAATTTCTTTGGCATTTGATGTCAATGGGGGAGAGATATCTATGGTAAAACATTATTCCTTGGGGGAGAGATTGTACTCTTGGATTTTTGGCTTTAATTCCGTAACAAACTTTGTATTGATCTATTCTGGACATTGTTGGTTTTTGGTTTTTGGCATTTTGCTTTGGCACTTAGATGTTTTTCCATCTAGTGTTGCCATCAATGCTAAAGGGGGAGATTGTTGGTATTATGGATGTGTTGCATGTGCTTTGTCATTGATGTCAACACTTATCCTTATGGAGATCTACATTGTTGTTTTGGCACTATGGTTATATTGGTTTACTATTGAACCGATAAGGTCAGTGACTTATGCATAATCACCGGTATATGCTCACTGGCAGGTTATATGGTTCATGGACACTAATGATGACTTGATATCATCTAGAGGTCACTTGATTATGTCAAAGACATTTTTTGGATACTTGGTTTTGGTGTTTTGGTTATTTCTCTAATTGGGTTGACATATTTGCTGTTACCGGCAGATTGGTCTAGGTTATGGACCGTTATATGTTATCTATTCCATATCAACACGACACACTATAGAGATGATTTATTGATTGGATATTGTTGTAAATGTATTGAGCCAACATGTTGTATCTCATCAAGACTTATTTGTAATTGATTTAATTGTAATATTCTTAGTGAGCCGACCTACTCCTTTGGTCTCAGGTTTTGTATAAATGTAAGATCTCATTTTTGAGATGAAGTATGGCTGTGGTATGGTATTGTAACTTGGTATATGCAAATATTGAAGATCATATGACCAGATCATAGAGTGAATCAAGAAGACATCATTTGAAGGTTGAAGGAAGGTGGTTATCAAAGCTTAAACCGATACTGAATCTAGCATTGTAGATGCACTTTGAAGCAATACATTATTCTAGGATTTAACCATTATATTGTAGTCATTGCGACTCCCATTTGAGCAGTGTGCTCTAAGCGGTTGGCCTTTCTACATGTGTAGACCCCATTTGTATACACATACTATCTACAGTAGTATCATCTGATTGTGGGTAAGGTTTCCCACT
The DNA here is from genome assembly GCF_030272615.1 of Cryptomeria japonica. Classification (NCBI taxonomy): domain Eukaryota; kingdom Viridiplantae; phylum Streptophyta; class Pinopsida; order Cupressales; family Cupressaceae; genus Cryptomeria; species Cryptomeria japonica. Next base: position 771,059,475 of record NC_081411.1, on the reverse strand, counting down.
ATGGTTTTTCCCTTTACAGGGTTTCTACGTCAAAATCTCTATGTTATGTGTTGTGGATGTTGTTTCTCTTTCTATTTCATCATTAAGTTTCACCGGTATTGATATACATTTTTAATCTATTTAACTGGTGTAGCGTCCTAAAATTTTGACACTTGCAATTTCGACTGCATTTCGGTCTTCACGATGGTGACACAACACGCAACCTGAATGGAGACCCTGAAACTTGTCCATGACACCAAAAACTGCATTTTTCAAGCACCCTGGCCTGAACCTCCTTTGCACCCTGCTGTCCCGGGAGGTGGGACCAGAGCGCCCAGTGCCCTGGTCCTTCAGGACTAGGGTGCCCAGTGCCCTGGTCCCCCAGGACCATGGCGCCCAGCACCCTGGTCCCTGGCCCTATTTTGGGCCCGGTCTCCTATGGGGTCTCAGGTCTTTTTGTTTGGAAATTGGAAATTATTGTTTCTTGGTCGGCCTAAGGCTGGGAAAATCAGTCTATCAGCCCTAATTGACAAGTATATAAACTACATTTTCCTCTCCCATTGGGGAAGATAAAAAAGGAGGAGGAACATATGTGGAAATGATACTCAAGCATTCAAGCATTCAAGCATTCAAGCATTCCTTCTAAGTCTCCATTCAAGGCTAAGTGTTGCATTCAAGACAAGGATTCAACCATTGAAGAGGAGATCACATACTACAACATACAACATACAACAAACAACAACATCTATACCTTCGCACATAAGGATACAAACATCCTTACAACAAGGTATTAGTACTTGTTTTACATTACAGACATTTACATTTACAGCAATTTCTCATTTCTTGGTTAATTCCAAAACCAGGGTTTGACCTAAAGGCAAACCCCTAATCCCTAACCCCCCAATCATCTTCGCTTTTCTGTGTGTAGGTTGCAGGTATGCAACTGAAATTGAAGATATGGAATCCTTGTGCAGAGACGAACAGATCCCCCTTCGTTTCGCGGATTTTTCGGAGGACGGTGTGCACGCCGGGCGCCATCGTCCCATCAACTTTTGCTCAAATTTGCAGGACAGCGCCGTATCGACATTTTACTGCTAATTCCAGGTCCGCAGCTTCATCCTATATCCCTATCTCAGTTTATAAGCGAATCTTTGTCACTTTCTATGCATTCCTAGCTTAATCCTTCTATGCACATTCTTTACAAAAGAGGGTAGCCTTGCTATCTTAACCCTTGAAACTCATTTAGAATCCAATCTTGCATTGTGTGGGATTGGATCTTGTGGGTTTCAACCCCTCTTTTGAATGTAAAGTCTCCTTAAGTGAAAACCATCAACCCTAGCAACCTCCCTTCTCTCTCCTCGGAGTTGGAAGAGGGGAGAGCAACTAGGGTTTGATTGCGATTTTCCACTTTACATTTTGGTGAACCCAATGTGAACATCCTTTCTGATTATTCATGGTTAGAACTAAAAATTGGATGCCTTGATTACATTTCCATGTTTGATCTTTTGCAAATTTTAGAGGTGATTGCATAAAAACCCTAAAATTTTCCTTTTAAATTGAACTTGTGAAATGTTTTATTATTAATGCTTATTTTAGATCTGCCCTTCTATTACAAATTATCAATTCATGTTTGTGCTTTAATTTTGAAAATTAAGTGGTTAAGTGTCAAAACCCTAATTTTTGAAACCCTCTTGATTCAACCTTTGTCCGACAATTTCACTGATCAAAACATCTCCAAATTAGCTGTAACTTTGGATTCCGCAATAAAATCACAATATCTTTCATCCCTGAAAATTTGGAAAAAAGTTGCGAGGACCATGTGCACTCCGAGCGCCATCGTCCCCGACATTTTTTCCGATATTTCGGGAGCAAGATCTTACTGTATTTTCCTGCTAAAATCTAGAATTTTGGCTGATTTTATCAATTATAACACTTTCAAAATTACAGTCAAAGTTGGCCTTGTGATTGCTTGGTTTAAGGCTCCTAATCATTCAAAAATTGTTGAAATTGAAATTTTGTGTCAAAATTATGTTCTTACTGTCCTAAATCTGAAAAGTGTGTTTGCATTCATTCGAAATTTTAGTGCTTTATTCAAATTTTTGCAATTTGTGACTTTTGAAATTAAGTGCTTAATTACAACAACTTTGATTTCCACTTTCAAAATTGAATTTTGCGTGAAATTAAGTCAACTTTTAAATTTCAAAAGTTGCATTGCTTGTGGTATTCCCTCTAAAATCATAAAATTCAAAATTTCAGTTTCCCTCTCTTTTTCAAAATTCAAATTTTGCATTTTTTGACAATCTGGGTAGTGTTCAATTTTGAGATTGCAACTTTAATTTGGCCTATCTACAGATCGTAAAATCACTCAATTTTTTCAGGTTAGCTTTAAAATCATCATACCTTTCATCCCTGCAAATTTTGAAAAAAGTTGTCGGGACCGTGTGCACTCCGAGCGCCATGGTCCCTGACATTTTTTCTGAAACTTCGGGAGACTGTCGTGATTGCATTTAACAGCTTAAATCTAGAAGATTGGCTGATTTTACTAAAAATTGCTACCTCTGAATTCAAAATCTTCTCTCCCTCTCTAGTGCATGAGTTTTACAACAATAAGCCCTACTTACACTATTCCCGTTAGATGAAGCCAGAGAATTAAGTCATTCCGAGGTTTAATTACTGAGGAGATGGAACCTAATTTGAATAGCCTTTTTAACGAGGACATGGGTAATTCCTCTAATCCTCCTAATGATGAAGAAGCTCTCCATGAGGTTTCTGTAGAACAACTTTCGAAATTGGATAATCAATTTGACGATTTTCGACAATGGATGTCTCAAGAATACCCTGATAGTCAAGCTCTTCCTTTAATTGAGGGTCTAAAACGTATGCTTCAAAGTGATAAGAATGGAATTGATATTTTGCGTGGTATTGAACACATTGTGGATTTGAATGTGATGCCTATAAAGAGTTGTGCCGAATCTTTAGGTTATACACAACCTCCTACACAAGTCAATCATTCTATTCCTTTGACAACTCCTATTGCTAGCATACCTAGCTTTACATCAAACATAATGGCTACTTCAATACAAGACATTCCTCCTGTGATCACTAGTCATGGGGGCAATCCTTCCTCTTCAATTAACCCTCTTCCTTCATTCAATCCAACTTCTTCATTCATTCCTTCAATGAGTGTTCCTATTACATCTCCACAAATGAACATGACGCAAGGGGGCAATTCATTCAACCATTCTATTCCTCCTTGTAGTGTTCCTCCTGTCCAATCATCTCTTATGACTAATTATCATAGAGTCCCACCACCTTACTCTTTGCCTTCTTTCAATAACACAACACCTCCATCTCAATCTAACACGTCTACTATGAATTCTTCGACTGAAGCGACCATTAATAATCTTGCACAAACTGTCTCTTCTTTACAGCAACAAATTGCTTCTATGAATCAATCTAAGTTTAGTGTGCCCACATTTGATGTTGTGAGCCCACTTTCTCTTGACATTGTTTGAGCTATCCCTCCTAAACATGTTGAAATCCCGCATTTGGAGCTTTATAATGGTAAAGGAGATCCTCTAACACATGTTAAGACTTTTCAAACAATTTGTACTGATTTTGCTTATGACCAAAGGTTGCTTGCAAAACTGTTTACTAGAACATTAAGAGATAAAGCCCTACAATGGTATTGCTCATTGCCTTCTTATTCTATTACTTCTTTCGAACAACTTGCAAATGCTTTCATTCAACAATTTCAAAACAATATAAGTCCTAAAGTTACTTTGATTGATTTAATGCATTGTAAACAAGGTGTTAAAGAAAAAGTGACTGATTTCATTGGTAGATATAAGCATTTGTATGCTCAAATTTCTTTTCCAGTGCCTGACAATGATATTCAAAGAATCTTTATTTCTAATTTACAAAAATATATTCGAGACAAACTTCTGTTTTCTGAGTTTACTTCTTTCCAACAGTTGTGTGCAACTCTTCACAATTATCAACTGACTGTGAGTCAAATGGAACAATCACATCCTATGGCTCCGAGTGATAAGGGTGATAGCAGTCAACAACCATTTGGAAAGTTTAGACCGAACAGAGATTCCATCAAATTCAATGAAAACATCATCAACAACAATGTGAATGCAGCATCAGGTGTGCCTCCTATTTCTAAATTTTTCAAGAAAGAAAGAAAGTATACTCCTCTGAATGAATCATTGCATAGTATTATGAATAAGTTATTGGAATAAAATGTTCTTACTCTTCCTCCTATAAGGCAAATTGATCCTACAAAGATTACTTCACCTTATTTTGATAACAAATCTTTTTGTTAATTTCATCGTCAGCCTAGGCATGATACTGAAAAATGTTTTTCTTTAAAGGGTAAAATTCAAGATTTGATTGATCATAATACTATCTCTGTTTCTGGAGTGAATGATAAAAGCAACACATCTGTAGCTCCTCCTAACCAAAATCTTCAGATTTTTACTGATCCATTACCTTCTCATACCTCTAATGCGATTGAGGCTAACGATTCCTCTTTCTCATATGATGGTCTTGTGTCTATGACTCCGAATGTGATTAACTTTGTAGAGCAGCAAGAAAACCCTAAAGAACCTTCCATCACATTTGATTCTAGTGAAACCATTAGAGCACCTGATGGTCCTTTATACATAGTTGCAAAAGTCAAGAATACACCTTGCCGTGGAGTGCTTATTGATCCTTCGTGCATGGTTAATGTTATTACTGAGGAATTTCTTTTTACTTCGCAATTGAATCAAGTGATCTATGACAAAACAGATGTGGTTGTGAAATTATTTGATGCATTTTCTTCTCCTGCAATTGGTTCTATTACATTGCCTATTGAGGTCCATAACAAATCCCTTGATGTGAGCTTCGCTATTATTCCTTCGTCTGAACAATTTCATGTGAAGCTTGGCTATCCTTGGCTATCTTCCATGAAAGCTATTGCTTCTCCTATTCATAAGTATTTGAAATTTCCCCATAATGGTGAAGTTGTTACTGTCAATCATAGTCTCTTTAAACTAGCTGAAAGAACTTCTAGTGTTCCTATTGATTACTTTTGGCCTAAACAATTCCAATCCCTTCCTCCGCGAAGTGATCATCTTTTCAAATCTTATCAAAAATGGAAAACAGATATGATCCTATCTTTAAGTGAACCTAGAACACCTAAACTTGATATTCCTATCGTTCTTGAGAAGGAAGTTCTTCCTTTGAAAGATAAAACTAATGTCTTTCCTCAAGAAGATTCTCAACCCGTTCCCATGGATGTGACTATGTCTATGCCTAATAAACCTTCTAAAAGTAGACCTATACCTCCTCGTCATGATGGACTTGGTCTCCTTCCTAAACCAAATATTCCTCCTTTATATGGAGTAGTTCCTCCTCCTTCCTTTTATAGAGAGAAGAGACCTTCCTCTTCTCCTATTATCCAGCCTAAGAGACCACAACCTAAACACCCAAGTGATAAGGATGAGAACATTCCTCCTCCTCAATCTTCTCCACTTCCTACTAAGACTAGATGAAATCGTTCTGCACGTGAACGCTGACAAAAGCGTCATCTTAGAGCTCAAGCAGCTGCTTCTCAAACTTTACAATCTCCAAAGACACCTTCAACAAGCATTATTCCATTTTCTCCAAAATCTCCTAAACATAAGATGCATGATGGTCTTGATCCTGTGCGAGTTAAAGATCCTATTTTTATAAATCTTGATGATGCTATAGATGAAAATGTTATTCATGATGAAAATGTTACTCCTCTTGCTTTTGATAGTGAATATGAACTTGTTGATATTGATAACCATTTATCTAATGAATTTTCTAAAGCACTTATCCTAGCTCCTAGACAAGAACAACGTGGCTTGGAACATGAACATAGCCCTTGTTTGGATCTTGTGATAGCTCCATCTACTGTGTTGGATGTTCCTCCTCTAGCGTGTTCCCTGCCTTCCCGAAACATTGATCAGCAAGATCGGGGGGTAGATGATGTGCTAGACTAGTTACATTAGCATAGCAGATTCTTTCCTCCTCTCTTTTGTTACTTCTTCTATATGTTATTCTCATTCTTCTATTTGTTGTCCTTAGTGTTGTCTACTTGAGGACGATGCAAAGCATTGAGATCTCTTTTGGTCTCTCTCATGTTGACTCAAAAGACACATGTGTTCCCTTCTTCTAGGTGACCTTCCTTGATTGGGGAATGAAGAACAATTATGCATACATACATATGATATATACATGAATTATCATACAGCATACTGACCCCGAGGAAAGCGAAGTCACCTCGTGATTTGTGTTTTGTGTCTATTATCCTTGGGTTTATCTCACACTTGGGGGCTAAATCTTTGTGATAATGTGCTCCTTTCCTTTCTCATTTCTTATGTGTATCACTACGTTAAAACAATCACCCCCATTGAGGTGTGTGCGATCGCTTTAACGTAGGGGGGCATACACCCCGTCTATCCCTTCAGGATACTTGAAAATTTCTTGGAGAACATAGCTTTGCCTTGAAAATTTTTGGTATTTCTTTTGCATGACTCATAGTGAGGGAACCTTACTACTGACAGTCATGGTTCTCCCTCGTGATCTTCCCTTTTACTTTGTCAATCGGAGTCATAAGATCCTTAGTCAGCTGGGGGCTTGGTGTATCTTGCCTCCTTGATGTGGTGAAAGTCTTTCAATGTTGTTTCCTTGTACTTTACCAGAAGTATGAGCATACATACTCCCGCTAAAGTGGGGGCTAAATGTAGCGCCCTAAAATTGCGACACTTGCAATTTCGACTGCATTTCGGTCTTCACGATGGCGACACAACACGCAACCTGAATGGAGACCCTGAAACTTGTCCACGACACCAAAAACTGCATTTTTCAAGCACCCTGGCCTGAACCTCCTTTGCACCCTGCTGTCCCGGGAGGTGGGACTAGAGCACCCAGCACCCTGGTCCTTCAGGACCAGGGCGTCTAGCACCCTGGTCCCCCAGGACCATGGCGCCCAGTGCCCTGGTCCCTGGCCCTATTTTGGGCCCAGTCTCCTATGGGGTCTTGGGTCTTTTTATTTGCAAATTGGAAATTATTGTTTCTTGGTTGGCCTAAGGTCGAGAAAATCAGTCTATCAGCCCTAATTGACAAGTATATAAACTACATTTTCCTCTCCCATTGGGGAAGATAAAAAAGGAGGAGGAACATATGTGGAAACGATACTCAAGCATTCAAGCATTCCTTCTAAGTCTCCATTCAAGGCTAAGTGTTGCATTCAAGACAAGGATTCAACCATTGAAGAGGAGATCACATAATACAACATACAACATACAACAAACAACAACATCTATACCTTCGCACATAAGGATACAAACATCCTTACAACAAGGTATTAGTACTTGTTTTACATTACAAACATTTACATTTACAGCAATTTCTCATTTCTTAGTTAATTCCAAAACTGGGGTTTGACCTAAAGGCAAACCCCTAATCCCTAACCCCCCAATCGTCTTCGCTTTTTTGTGTGTAGGTTGCAGGTACACAGCTGAAATTGAAGATCTGGAATCCTTGTGCAGAGACGAACAGATCCCCCTTCGTTTCGCGGATTTTTCGGAGGACCGTGTGCACGCCGGGTGCCATCGTCCCGTCAACTTTTGCTCAAATTTGCAGGACAGCACTATATCGACATTTTACTGCTAATTCCAGGTCTGTAGCTTCATCCTATATCCCTATCTCAGTTTATAAGAGAATCTTTGTCACTTTCTATGCATTCGTAGCTTAATCCTTCTATGCACATTCTTTACAAAAGAGGGTAGCCTTGCTGTCTTAACCCTTGAAACTCATTTAGAATCCAATCTTGCATTGTGTGGGATTGGATCTTGTGGGTTTCAACCCCTCTTTTGAATGTAAAGTCTCCTTAAGTGAAAACCATCAACCCTAGCAACCTCCCTTCTCTCTCCTTGGAGTTGGAAGAGGGGAGAGCAACTAGGGTTCGATTGCGATTTTCCGCTTTACAACTGGCATTAAGTTTGGTTTGCCGGTATTAAGTATTAAGTTGGATTAATTGATATTTGGGTTGAAATTCATTGACAACTAATTCACCCCCCCTCTCAGTTGTCTTTCTGGTTCCTAATAGCCTCTTTGCCAGTAAGCCCTCAAATTCGATTAGGTTACTTTCATCATCCATTCCTTCATTACTACCACCATGATGACTTGATCTATAAACATCCTTTCCTTTTCTTACCGATGCATTAGATACCAATGCTTTGAAAGGAGATTCTTCTTTAGGTACACTATTATCAAAGCTATTCATCTCAAAAGAAGTAAGATTTCCTATCAAAGAATCAACTGTAACTTTATCTTTGCTGAATGACCTCAATTCTTGAATAGAAGATACTCTAATAGAATAAGAAGACCATAAATCTATAAGCATTTTACTCACCAATGTGTCTTCTGCAATGTTTCCACCAGCACTTTTGATTCCTCCAACTACTTCTTTTATCCTTTGTCCATATTGGGTGATATTCTCACCTTCCATCATCTTCATGGCATAAAACTTGCCTCTAAGACCTTCCTCTTTATCTTTTTACACATTCTCTATTAGGAACTAGAAAGACAACTTAGAGGGGGGGTGAATCAGTTGTCAATGAATTTCAACCAACTATAAATTAATCCAACTTAATACTTAATGTCGGTAAACCAAAATTAATGCTGGTGAAATAGATTAGCAGCTTATATCAATACCGATAAAACTTAATGCATCAAATAGAAAGAGAAACAACATCCACAACACATAACACATATATTTTGACTTGGAAACCCTGTAAGGGGAAAACCACTGTGGGAAACCTTACCCACAATCAAATGATACTACTATAGATAGTAAGTGTATACAAATGGGGTCTACACATGCAAAAAGACCAACCGCTTAGAGCACACTGCTCAAGAATGAGAGTCACAATGAATACAATAGGATGGTTATATCCTAGAACAATGTACAGCCTCAAAGTAGCATCTCCAATGCTGGATTAAATACCAGTTTAAGCTCTGATAAACACCTTCATACCTTACTTCAACCTTTAGATAATGTCTATGTGATTTTCTCTATATTCTGCTCATATGATGCTTAATACTCATACATATACCAAGTTACATTCCCATGATACATCTCTGAAATGAGATCTTACATTTATACAAAACTTAAGACCAAATATTAAGGTTGGCTCACTAAGAATATTACATTTAAATCAGTTACAAAATAAGTCTTGATGTGATACAAGATGTCAACCTTAACAAAATAACCAATAATAAATCATCTCCATAAAGTGTCATGCTGATCTAGAATAGATAACATATACCAGTCCATAACCTAGACCTATATGTCAGTAACAACAAATATGTCAACCCGATTAGACCAATAACCAAATCACAAAAACCAAACATCCAATCCATGTCTTCGACATAATCAAGTGATCTCTAGATGATAACAAGTCATCATCATTTCCGGTGAACCATATAACCCATCGGTGAGCATATACCGGTGACTGTGCATAAGTCAGTAACCTTGCTGGTGAACACAATGTGTTGGTTCAACAGTAAACCAATATAACCATAGTGCCAAATCAATAATGTAGATCTCCAGAAGGATAAGTGTTGACATCAATGACAAAACCAATGCAATACATCCATAATACCAACAATCTCCCCCTTTGGCATTGATGGCAACACTAGATGGAAAAATATCTAAGTGGCAAAGAAAAATGCCAAAAACCAAAAACCAATAATCTCCAAAATAGATCAATACCAGAAATCAAAAAACCAAATACATCTCTCCAAGAATATATCTCTCCCGAATCATTATCTCTCCCAAAGGTACAATGTTTTTCCATAGATATCTCTCCCCCTTTGACATTAAATGCCAAAGTAGTTAAGAATAAATACCAGAACATACAACTAACTACTCCCCCTGAGAAGTATCTCTCCTCCATCAAAGCCGAAAAAATATTTCTCTATTAGTTTCTTCTGATTTGATGCCAATCTTCAATCATCTAAGTCTCTGCTGGTGGGTGAATTACCCCAAGTTTCTCTATGAGATATTCAAAGGTTTCCTTAGGCAAAGGCTTTGTAAAGATATCTACAATCTTCTCTTTAGTATTCACATAAACCAATCTCACTTCATTTGCTTCAACATTCTCTTTTAGAAAGTTATACTTGATAGAAACATGCTCAGTCTTAGAGTGAAATACCGGAGTCTTTGATGTATCAATTGTTGTTGAATTATCACAATAAATGATTATCAGTTCTTTGCATTTTACCTTTATATCCTTCAACACTTGCTTAATTCATAATAACTGAGTACAATTAGTTGCTGCTGCAACATATTATGCTTCTGCTATAGATAATGATGTGCAACTTTGCTTCTTGCTTATCCATGAAATCAATCTGTTGTCAAGAAAGAATGCACCACTAGTGGTACTCTTTTTGTCATCTACATCACCTGCCCAATTAGAATATATATATGTAGATAACTCAAATTGTCATTCTTAGGATACCATAAACCAATATTTGTTGTGCCTTGAAGGTACTAGAAAATCCTTTTTACTGCCGATTCATGATTTTATTTAGGATTACTCTGAAATCTGGAAATAATACATAGTGCATTCATTATATCAAGTCTATTTTGAGTCAAATAGAGTAAACCTCCAATCATAGATTTGTATCTTGTCGAATTAATAGGGGTTGAATCATCCTTCAATGTCAATTTATCAGTTGTAGTCATAGGATTACTTACCAGTTTAGAGTTTTTCATACGAAATTTCTTCACAAGTTCCTTCAAGTATTTTGTTTGACATATGAATATACCTTTATCTGTTTGTGAAATATGCAAACCTAAAAAATAATTTTATCTCTCCAATCATAGACATTTCAAATTCTTCTTGAATCTTGTTAACAAAGTCCTTACACAATCCATCTTCACCTCAAAAAATGATATCATCAACAAAAACTTCAATAACCAAGATGTCATCATTAGTCACTTTGTAATATAAGTTGCTGTCAATATTACCTTTTGTGTAACCAAGCTTCAAAATATATTTATCCAATCTAGCATACCAAGCTCTAGGAGCTTGTTTCAATCCATACAAAGCTTTCCTTAATCTGCAAACAATATCCTTTACATTTGTCAATGAAAATCCATTAGGTTGTTCAATGTAAACTTCCTCTTCAAGATCACCATTTAGAAATGTACATTTTACATCCATCTGATATACTTTATAGTTCTTATGAGCTAAAAATGCAAGAAATAGTCTAACTACCTCAATTCTGGCTACCGATGCAAAGGTTTCATTATAATCAATTCCTTCTTTCTATGAATAACCTTTACAAACTAATCTTGCTTTGTTTATGATTACCTTACCATCTTCATTAAGTTTATTTCTAAATACCCATTTAGTTCCAATTACATTCTTGTCTTTAGGATGGGGAACTAATGTTCATGTATTTCTCTTTTCAATTTCTTCTAATTCATCTTCCATTGCTTTTATCTAATGTTTATCTTGACATGCTTTAGTAACAGATGCTAGTTCAACTTGAGAAAGTAAGCATACCTCTTCATTTGTCAATCTTCCTCTTCTCATAACACCTTGATACTCATTTCCAATTATCTAATTTATTGAGTGATTCAATCTTACATACCTGGGTTTATTCGCATTTCATTGTTCTTCAGTCACAGTGGAGTTTTCTGATGATGCCGATGTGACTAGATCAACATTCTGTACCAGTGCAATCTGTATTGGTTCATTTATGATCATCTCAACTGTCAGTTCAAAATCTATAGACCTTTAATTTCCTCTTAAGTGTTCATCTATCTTCATATTTACACTTTCAATGATTTTTTGCAATCTTCTATTAAAACATCTACATGCCTTTCTCTTAGATGATAACCATGAAATATTCCTTCATCACTTCTAGGATCAAATTCGCCAACATACTCATCTCTGCTAATATAGCATTTGCTTCCAGATATTCTGAAGTATTTAAGAGAAGGAGTATTACCAAACCAAAGTTCATAAGGGGTCTTACCAGTTTCACCTTTGATGTGAACTTTGTTGAAAGTGTAAACCGATGTATTCACTGCTTCTCTCCTGTATACATGAGGTATATTTCTTCCATTACTATGCTTCTTGTTGCATCCAAAATAGTTTTGTTCTTCCTTTCCACAACTCTATTTTGCTGAGGTGTCCAGGGTGTTGATAGTTGTCTTTTGACTCCATTCACTTCATAGAATGTATTAAATTCCTTAGATGTAAATTCTCCTCCTTGATATGATCTCAAACATTTGATTTTCTTGTCGGTTTCATTCTCTACCAATGCCTTGTATAACTTGAATTTTCTGAAAGCTTCTGATTTCTCCTTGAAAAGTAACCTAACACATTCTAGAATAATTATCAATAATTAGCATAAAATATCTATCTCCCTGAAGACTTCTAGTTCTTTCCGGACCACACAAGTTGATATGAATTAAATCAAGAACATTATTGGATTTCTCAAAAATACTCTTAAAAGTTGTTCTAACTTGCTTTCCCATTTGACATTCCTTACATACTGGATTATGAGGTTTCACAATCTTAGGTAAATCCCTTACTGCCTTAGTTGAACTAATCTTTACAATGCAATCAAAATTTACATGACAAAGTCTCTTATGCCATAACCAACTTTCATCAATGTGTGCAATCAAACATGTCTTATCATTGTTATTCAAATGAAAGATATTACCTTTAGTCTGATTATAAGTTGCAATATCCAATCTAGTTCTAATTGACCAACACTCAAAAGATTATGCTTCAAACCTTCAACATAATAAACATTGTCAGTATTTTGCTTACCATCCAAAGATATAGTACCTCTTCTTTTGATTAAACAAGCTTTATCATCGTGCCAAATATTACTAGACCTCCATTACATTCCTAAAATGACAAGAATTTACTTTCATCACCAGTCATATGATGCGAACATCCACTATCAATGATCCATTCATCCTTTTCCTGACTTTTAGCTACCAAGGCCTATTCTATCAGTGTGATAGTAGATTCCAGTTGATCTTCTTTTATTGCTACAAATTCCCATCCATTGTCTTTCAGATCTTCATCTCAATCATTTGTAACTCCTTCATCAACATAGTAACATGATTTATCTCTATTCTTCTTAAATCTTATCTCTAATAATCAGGGTTAGGCTTAAATGTTCTTTTTGCTTCCTCTGTCAATATTGCTTGACTATCAGGACATCTAGATGTTATGTGACCAACTCTATTGCAATTAAAATATTCTAACGGTGCTTTACCTTCATACTTAATTCCTACTGGACCTTCAGGCATCTTTCTTGCAAATAATGCTTCAAGTTCTTCTATTTCTTCATTTTCCCTCCTGATATCTTTAAGTTCTTTTGCATAAAGTGCTTTCTAATTAGATGATGATGATGATGATGATGATGATGCAGATGATGATGATGCTTTGAAAGCCAAATCAATCTTGACAGTAGCAACATGATCAAATTCCTCAAGCTCAAATGCTAAAATTTTTCCAACCAATGTATCTTTAGATACTGATGTGTTAGGCATTGGTCTCAACTCATTAATAGCAACTACTTTCATTTTGTAAGTTGGTGGCAAAGCTCTTAAAATTTTTTTAAAAAAATCATCTTCACTTAAGGATCCTCCACAACATTGTATTCCCAAAATAGTTTCATTAACCCTTTCCATAAAAGCAGAAATTCTTTCATCTTCTTCCATTTTCAAATTTTCATAACTGACCCAGTAAATTTCCAATTTAGCAATTTTGATAGTGGTATCTCCTCCATTCAATGTTTCTAGTTTATCCCAAATAGCTTTAGCAATAGATCGGTATGATAATGTGCTCAGAAGTGCTTCTCTTGCTTTGCAATCATTCTCCAAGTCCTTAGCCAATGTAGGTGGATGAGGTTGATTAGAAGCAGGAGAAACATGCCCATTCTTTGTAACTTACCATATATCTCTTCCAATACAGTTTAGATGTGTCTCCATTATGATCTTCCATATACCATAATTAGTTCCATGAAGTTTAGGATTGTCCTTCCTGAAAATGTTTGTTTCCATAGGATCTCCTCAAGCTGTTAGACTTCTGGAAAAAGAGGACTAGGCTTTGATACCAATTGTTAGGAACCGGAAGGACAACTGAGAGGGGGGGTGAATCAGTTGCCAATGAATTTCAACCCAACTATAAATTAATCCAACTTAATACTAATGCCGCTAAACCTAACTTAATGTCGGTGAAATAGATTAGCAATTTATATCAATACTGGTGAAACTTAATGTATCAAATAGAAGGATAAACAACATCCACAACACGTAACACATAGATTTTAACATGGAAATCTTGTAAGGGGAAAAACCATGGTGGGAAACCTTATCCACAATCAAATGATACTACTACAGATAGTAAGTGCATACAAATGGGGTCTTCAAATGCAGAAAAGCCAACCGCCTAGAGCACACTGCTCAAGAACGAGAATCACACTGACTACAGTAGGATAGTTAAATCCTAGAGCAATGTACTGCCTCAAAGTAGCATCTCCAATGATGGATTCAGTACTAGTTTAAGCTTTGTCAAACACTTTCATACCTTCCTTCAACCTTTAGATAATGTCTGTGTGATTCGCTCTATATTCTGCTCATATGATCTTCAATATTCACACATATACCAAGTTACATTCCCATGATACAACTCTCAAATGAGATCTTATATTTATAAAAAACCTAAGACCAAATATTAAGGTCATCTCACTAAGAATATTATATTTAAATCAATTACAAAATAAGTCTTGATGCAATACAAGATGTTTTCCTTAATACAATAACCAATAATAGATCACCTCCATAACATGTCATGCTGATCTGGAATAGATAACATATACCGGTCCATAACCTAGACCTATCTTGTGGTAACATCAAATATGTTAACCCGATTAGACCAATAAATAAATCACCAAAACCAAACATCCAATCCATGTCTTTTACATAATCAAGTGATCTCCATATGATAACAAGTCATCATCATTTCTAGTGAACCATATAACCTTTTGGTGAGCATATATCGGTGACTGTGCATAAGTCACTAACCTTTCCGGTGAACACAATGTGTCGGTTCAATAGTAAACCAATACCACCAAAGTGCCAAATCAATAATGTAGATCTCCAGAAGGATAAGTGTTGACACCAATGACAAAACCAATGCAACACATCCATAATACCAACATGCTTATCTCCACCATAAATCATCTTCAACTTATCCCATACTTCATATGCAATTTCAAGACCATGAACATCAATATACTCAGAATCAAAAAGTGTACTTACAATGGCTTCCAATGCTTGAATATTCTCCTCCTACTCCCTAAGTTGATCTAGAGTTAGTGTAGTGGTAGGAGTTGTGTACTTATTTTCAACATGCAACTAGAACTCTAGATCTTCATTCTATCGCTCCATATTCCCATAGTTGTCCTTTGTGAAATTAGGACCCTCCTTCATCATAATTTTAGATCTTTACATCAAACGGATAAGCTTATGCACAAAGAGGACCTAGTGCTCTGATACCAATTGTTATTATGAGAATTTGGTAATTGTTGAGAAGGGGGGATGAATCAATAGTAAACAATTTTTTGCAAAACTTCAAAAGCTAGTACCGGTAACTACTCAAACAATCCTTTAAAGTGATTTATCAAACCATTCACTTAAATTTTCATCAACATGCAAATAAAGTAAAGATATCAAATACACACATGAACAATGCAATCACCATATGAACACATATATTTTTCATGTAGAAACCCAAATGGGAAAAACCATGGTGGGAATTAGCACCCACAAAATATTTGTACTCTTTTGGAATGCACCTGGTTAAAGGCCTAGCTCAGTTCAGATCTTTACAATATGCTCGATTAAGAGAAGACCTTGTTAAGAGTCACTTGGTCAAGGGATTTCACCTTAGCTCTGTCAGGAGCTCTACCCTGTTAGGAGTAACCTTTCTAGAGGATTTTAAACCCAAGTTAATGAGCCTCCCAGTAAAGGGATTTACAAATAAGACCTATTAAAGTCTACCTGGTTAAGGGATTTCAATCTATTGCAATTGTTAGGAAACAACAGTGTAAATGATTTGATCACAACACTTTCTTTCTTTCTAATACAGATCCTTTTCATCTCAACTCTACTTCACACATGCAAACACCTCAATCTCGATCGGAAACACGCTTTTCTCAAAACCACCGACACTAAAACCCTTCCCAAACTAGCTCTAAATACATTTACAAATAGGTTGGCTACAAGCCCATTACATTAACAAGATTACATTATAGATCATTACAACAAATTTCAATATAATTTCCATCATTGAATGATCATCGCACATCGATTTGATAAGCAATGAAACCCTTGTCATATTATGCTAAGCACTTTTCTGTTTCCCAAGAAATTTGATCCTTGTATGAGCTCACACATCTTATCATTACACAGATTCTAACATGTCATCACTAAGTTATCCACCACCAAACCATAAATCTTCACGAGTAAAATATTTGTCTCCGGTATACATTCTTCTTTACATAGTTCATGATAGTCAATCATAACTCATTAAATATGCTGATTTTGCTGATGCAGTTTTAGTCACAGACTCATGCCAATGTCATAAACAAATGTTCCAAACTGCAACACCTAACTCCTCTCCAATCATCTATACTAGTCTTCTGATCATCTTTCTATTCCAACTAACCCTGTTGTCAACCAAGTCCACTAGTTCCATTACCGGTTAGGCTATACTGATAGGTCTTGATGACTTAGATGACTCAACAAACATGGTTGCCATCAATGAAAACACACATAAAGTCATCAAACAACTTACAACAATCATCATCATAAACAATCTCCATCTTAACATCATATCAACTTTACCGCTCATCTTCTCATCATGAGTTATGTCAGCAACCCATCTCATCAATATCTCCATCAATTATGCCAACAATATGCCAATAGTTTTTGCAATTGCCTCAACATTCCTCCCCAAGGAGATGTTTCAATTTTTTCTAGATAGGTCAAGCAAAATATATGTTGACATGCTCTTCAAAAGATGAATATGGAGGTTCATTGGTGCCCTCCTCCTTAGGGAGTTATGAAAATCAACACTGATGGTTTTTCTCATGGAATCCTAGTCATGTTGGTATTGGTGGAGTTGGGTGAGATAGTTCTAGTATTGTTTAGTTTATCTTTTTGTTTATAAGAGCATGCATTCTAACAATTTGATGGAGGTTCAGGCCATTCTTTATGTTGTGAAGCATAGTTGCAATCTTGGGTGGAGAAAGATCATCTGCAAATCTGATTCTCAGGTGGTGCTAACTTTATTGAATAGAAAGAGGTTAGATGTTGTATGCTGGCATTTAGCTTTGGTTATTAAAGAAAATCTTAATTTGTGTTTTTCCTTGGAATCTATGACTTTCATTCATATCTCTAGAGAATATAATTCATTTGTGGGTTGTTTAGCCAAATGGGCTACTGATCAAATGTACAATTGGAACATTATGGATAGGGGTCAATTACCCCCATATCTGTCTCAAAAGTTGGACCACCTAGTTGAGATTGACAGGGTTGTTTAATGCCTATTCTTTGTATTTCTTTTGTGAGTTGAATAAATTTTTACCTTTTTAGTTAAAAAATTAGAAACGACAACTTTCACTTTCCTTTTACTATACAATGTTGTTTGGAAGATAGATTTTTTATTTTATTTTTATAGGATTTGTTGTCCACATGATTTTTATCTTGATATTTGAAGAAAAAGAGCAAATGACCATGCTAGATAAAGATTACTTTCTATACTTTAATGTTTTTAAAAAAAAATTTGATAAGTATTGACAATATTTTCTTTGTTTGATGTAAAATAGGAGTACAAGAAGATTGAAGAAAAGAAGGATAACTCAAACTCTACTAATTTGATATGGGATGATATTAGTGATGTGAAATATATTCTAAAAGTATTTTAAGTTTTATTTTCTTTATAAAAATCTCTTTTTCATTTTTTAAAACAAAATGTTTATATATATTTCATTACAATTTTTATAAATACATGATGTGACATATTTATTTTATTTTTCAATTGTACTTAGTAACATTTGAATCTTTAAGAATGTTGAACCCAACTCCATTGATTTGTAGAGAAGTTAGTCAAGATACTTTGCTGCAAGGTATATTTTTTGTTAATTTATTAATTATATATATGGTATTCTCAATTGTTATGTTTAATTTTAAAAATAATAATTTATTTTTTAACTAATAGAATTAAAAAAAATGGTTTGTTTTCAATTTTATAGGGTATCTCATAAAAAAGAATTGGAATGTAACTATTGATGGCCATGCACTACATTGTGATCCTAGTCTTTTTGAAAATCAAATAAAATTCAACTCGTCAAGATTTGGTGTATATTTTACATTATAGATTTATAAAATAAAAATTTATTTTCACCTTTTTACTAAAAATATTTAAATATAAAGTTTCTTTTGAGAGAAGGTGGAACAAAGGATATTTGAGTTTTTTATGAAATATCAGATACAAGATCCCATAAATAATATTTTTTTCTCTCAACTTATAAATAAAATATTGTTGCTTATTTATAGTAGCACATAATATAAGTTATTAGGGACACTAATTAGAAAATAAGGGGATTATATTATATAGTTGAATGATAATTTTAATGAATTTATAATCTATGCAGGAAACACCAATACCTTATTCCTCTCTCTCTCTCTCTCTCTCTCTCTCTCTCTCTCTCTCTCTCTCTCTCTCTCTCTCTCCCCTTTTCTCTCTCTCACTTCCCCTCTCCATTTCCCCTTATCTCCCTATCTCCTCTCTTCTCTCTCCCTCTCCCTCTCCCTCTCCCTCTCCCTCTCCCTCTCCCTTTACCCTTCTCTCTCTCCCTCTCCCTCTCTCTCCTTCTCCATTTCCCTCTCCCTTTCACTCTACCCCTACCTTTCCGCTTCTCTCCCTTTCCCCTTCTCTCTCTCTCTCTCTATATCGCCTTCCCCTTCTCTCCCTTTTTCCTTCTCTCCCTTTCCCCTTCTCTCTCTCTCTCTCACTCCACCTCTCCCTCTCCCTATTTGTTTCCCCTTCTATCCCTATCTCCCCATTCTATTTTTCTCACTCTTCTTCATCCTCTCCCTCTCTCTTTTTCCTTCTCTCTCTCACTCTCCCTCTACCTCTCTCTCTCTCTCTATATATATATCCATTGCCCCTTTTATCATTATATATCCCTCTCTCTTTCCCATTATATCTCTCTCACTCCCTCTCTCACTCTCCCTCTCCCTCTCCCTCTCCCTTTCCCCTTCTCTCTCCCACTCTCCCTCTCCTATCCCTCTCCCTCTCCCTCTCCCTCTCCCATTCTCTCTCTCTCTCTCTCTATATATATATATATATATATATTCCTTTCCCCTTCTCCCCCTAGATCTCCCTCTCCCTTTCCCCTTTTTTCCTATCTCCCCCCTTCTCTCTCCCTCTCCCTTTTCCATTCTCTCTCTCTCTCTCACTTTACCTTTCCCTCTCCCTCTCTGCTTCTCTCCCTTTCACTTTCTCTCTCTCATTCCCTTTCCCCTTCTATCCCTATATCTTCCTCTCCCTCTCCCCTTCCCTCTCTCTCTAGATACCTTTCCACTTATCCCCTAGACCTCCCTCTCCCTTCACTCTCTCATGCTCCCCCTCTCCATCTCCATCTCCCTCTTCCTTTCCTATTCTATCTCTTTCCCCTTCTATCCCTCTCTAGATCCCTTTCCCTTTATATATTCCCCTTCTCTCTCTCTAGATCCCTTTCCCCTTCTTTCTCTCTCTCTCCCCCACTCTCTCTCTCTCTCTCTCTCTCTATCTCTCTCTATCTCTCTGTCTCTCTGTCTCTCTATCTCTCTCTGTCTCTCTCTGTCTCTCTCTTTGTCTCTCTCTCTCTCTATTTCCTCTTCTCCCCTTATCTCTCCCTCTCCACCTCTCTCCATCCTAAACAAGATATCATATATTGAATATAAATTTGATATCTTTCCATTTGGGCACCAACACAAATGAAAAGATGTATATTTGATATCCGATGTCTTTTCATCTTGGTACCAATAAAAGTGTTGGCGCCTAAATAAATAATGTATGAATATCATATTCGATAATATTGGATATCTGATACATGGGCCACACAAACTAGGATAGTGGATTGTTTTGAGAATTCCAATGACCCCTACATTCTTTTTGTAGACGAAAATCACATGTTTTCAGACATACAATGAAAAAATTATGTTATTTTGTGAATCTTTTAGATAAATTTGTCATTAGGAATCATTTTTTAGGATCTTTGTGGAGGTATAATGGGGAGTAGTAGTTATTGAAAGTAAAAACATAAAAGAAATCTTTTAAAAGAGCAATTTGAAGCATATAGACAATGATATAGAGAAAGTTAGAGGAAGAGAAGACAAGGTATGTCAAATATTGGTGAAGCCCCTACAAATTTTATTTCAAGTGAAGAGGAAATTGAATATGAAAATGTTGAGCAAGATGTTGAAAGTAAAAAAGAAAAAGTAGATATTGATATTAAAATGCTGAAGATGATATTCAAATTGGGAATGAAAATGTTGAAATTGATATTGAAAATGTTAAACATGATATTGAATTTGGAAATGAAAATGTGGGAATTGAAAGTGAAAATGTGAGAATTGACATTGAAGGTGAAAATGTTGGAATTAAAATTGAAGGTGAAAATGTTGGAATTGACATGGAAGGTGAAATTTTCAGAATTGACATTGAAGGTGAAAATGTTGAACCAAGTGAACATTATGTAACACCAAAATATATGAGAAATGAATACCATCTTGTGGAAGAAAGAAAAATAACAAATTCAAGCCCTTCAAGAACTCCAAAATGGTTACTTGAAATTGATGAGAACATTATAGACAATCTTGAAGGCAAGAGGTCAACATGAATCATTTGATTGTGGGCTACACAAATTTTCAACCAATATTTTAGCAATAAGACATTGACCAAGAAATGCCATCTTTTTGTTAAATTTCTAAAGATGCAAAACATGAGACCTTTTCTAGCCAAATTGAAGATTCATGTGAACAAGAAGATAGAGAAAAATTCTATTATTATCAAATTTTTTTAATGCTCTAAATTTCATTTGAAAGAATAGCAAGGAAAAAGATAAGAGAGCTTCTCAAAGAGTAATTACAAGATCCTTACTAATCCATCATTTGAGAAAGGCTCACTTTATGAGACAAACTTGTGTTGATTTGAACATAAATCATAAAAAATGGATAGAGCTTGATGTCAATGTAGTTGACATGCTTGCCTAAAACAAACTCAACATATAATTTCTTGATGAAGTAAAATGACATATTGAGATTTTTGTTGGGTATTCTATCAAACACCATCCACCAATGTTCCCAAAAATTATTTTGCATAGCATCATTTTAATACTATTTGATGGAAATTTTTGGTTTTTTCACATCTATGGGTTGTATGGTGCACAAATTAACAAACAAAGTAGCAATCTTAGCTTTTGATATCTCAAGGTTCTTCACCTCATCATAAGAGAAGAAATTCACATATTTTTCCCTCATGGCCTCTCGCCACAAAAGAATGACATTGTTCTTAGTGGTGACAATTTCTACATTGGAGATTAGACATCAACAATGCCCCTCAATTGGTCCAAATTTTGATGAATTAACTCATGAATTTAAGGGGGGTTTGGTGGTTGTGGATTCTCATTGTTAGCAGCTATTTTACTTGATTGAAGTTGAAATTTTTGATTTAATTAACACATTTCAAATAATATAGTGTATTTGAAATCAAAAAATCCTAATAAAAAATGTGAATAAATGATAAAAAGACAAGGGAATAATAAACAAATCATGCTTGGTGGTTGTATTTGATGAAAATTTGCTTGAGGAACCCGATATCAAATTTTAGCGAATATCTGATTTCTCTAAAATGCCAAACACATGGGTAAAAATGACCCATGAGTGGCCACAATAGGGTATTTAAAGTACCCACATATATCAGATATCTAATACCTTTTTTTTAATGTTTTTGAAAACATGATGTATTACTATTAATATATGATAATAATATGTATTATTAATATATAATAGTACATAATATATAATATATAATATATAATCTATTATATACTATATAGTATATAATATAAATCATATTTTATATAATATATATGATTGATAATATTGAAGGGAGCCCACACTAATTATTCAACTTGCTAGCCCTTTCCCTACAATTCCATGGAAGCAGGGGTAAATTAATAAACCTGCTAGCCCTTTAGAATAATAGGGGGCACTTGATATTTGCTAGAATCGCCCATAGACTATAATATATAATATATAATCTATAATATTTAATATATATAATATATAATATATAATATACTATATTGTATAATATATAACATATAATATATTATACAATATAAACCATATTTTATATTGATGGAATCAAGTAACACTGAGAGGGGGGAGGGTGGGGGGCTGAATCGGTGTTCTACAATTTTTAGCATTCTTAATATGTCATTTCAACCACTTAATGCAAATGAATAAAAGTACAATGTAGAAATGCAAAGCACATAACAATAACACCATAACACCAGGATTTTTAAGTGGAAACCCAGTTAAAGGAAAAACCATGGTGGGATTGAAACCCACAAAATTAATATACTTTGTTAGAAGTATAATAATATTACATGAGGGGAATGCACATGCATTCAGGCACACTACCTAGAGCTCACTGCTGAAATTACAAAAAAGGGTTACAACCCCACAACACCTACTAAACACTTATCAACTCTGGCACTTTGGAGTATTAGCAACATTCACAGGCAAGCAAGTGACTTATGCACAACCACTAGTATATGGTACACTGACAGGATATAATGATCATCGGTACTTGGAATGATATGGAAAACACTTGGTTATGTCGAAGACATTGTGTGGACACCTTGTCTTGGAGTTTTATTTATTGGTATATTCATATTTGCATATTTGTTGTTACCGGTAAATAGGTCCAGGTTACACCGACAGGTTTATCTTTTCCAAATTAGCATGACACGCTATGGAGATGACTTATTATTGTTGTAAATGCATTAAGCCGACATATTGAATTGGTTATTACATCAGGTATTAATTAATTTGTAAATTAATTTTATTATAATATCTTGTAGAGATGACCTACTAAAATTGGTCCTAGGTTATGGTATAAATGTAAGATCAAATGTGGGATGAAAAAAAGGATTGTGTGAAGGTATATGCGAGAGTAAGCAGAGCTATACATGCAAACATCATTTAAAGATTGAAGGAGGGTTTTTGAGAAGACAATCAGAACTACAACGGTTCTGAAACCAACATATGAAGATGCTATTTTGTGCAGTACATTCTTATTGGATTTAACCATCCAATTGTAGTCAATGTGACTCCTATTTGTGATTGAGCAGTGAGCTCTAGGCGCTTGGCCTTTCTGCATGTGCAGACCCCATTTGTATACACTTACTATCTGCAATAGTATCATATGATTGTGGGTAAGGTTTTCCACCATGGTTTTTCCCCTTACAGGGTTTCCATGTACAAATATTGGTGTTATGTGTTGTGGATGATTTTGTCCTTTTGTTTCATGCATTAATCCTTACCAGTATTGCAATTAACTGTTATAATTGTCTACCAGCATATTAGACTGGTTTATCGGTATTAAGCATTAAGTTGGTTAAGTTGTTTTTGGTTTGAATTTATTTGATAACTAATTCACCCCCCCTCCTCTCAGTTGTCTCCGGGACCTAAAAATTGGTATCAGAGCTTAGTCCTCTTTTACAAAAGTTTAACAACTTAAGGAGATCCAATGTCTACTAACTATTTCAGGAGGGATAGTCCTAAACTTGATGGAACCAACTATGGCATATGGAAGATCAGAATGGAGACACATTTAAATTGCATTGGAAAGGACATCTAGGATGTTACAAAGAATGGTTATACTCCTCCTCCTCAGAGTCAGCCCAATCCACCCAACTTGACTAAAGATGAGGAAAATGATTGCAAAGCAAGAGAAGCACTTTTGAGTGCATTATCTGATCAGCAAATCATGGGACTATCAGATAGGTCTACTACTAAAGCTATTTGGGATCATTTGGAAACACTGAATGAAGGAGATTCCATAGTCAAAATTGCAAAACTTTAAAGCTTCCGAGATAGGTATGAACATCTGAAAATGGAAGAAGATGAAAGGATTTTTGCTTTTATGGAAAGAGTAAATGAGATTGTTTTGGGTATTAAATTTTGTGGAGGAACCTTAAGTGAGGATGAAATTGTTTCAAAAGTTTTAAGAGGATTGCCACTGGCATATAAAATGAAGGTTACTTCTATAAATGAGTTAAAAACAATGCCTAATACAATAATAACTAGGGATACATTGATTAGAAAAATTTTAGCTTTTGAAATTGAAGAATTTGGTCTTGTTGCTACTATAAAGATAGATTTAGCCTTTAAAGCATCTACATCATCCGCACCATCATTTGACAAATCTAATTGGAAAGCCTTTTATGCAAGAGAACTTGAAGAAAGCAGGAAAGAAAATGAAGAACTTGAAGAACTTGAAGCACTATTTGCAAGGAAAATGCCTAAAGGTCCAGTTGGAAGTAAGTATGAAGATAAAACACCCTTTAAATGTTTTAACTGCAATAAGATTGGTCATATGGCTTCAAGATGCCCTGATAGACATGCTAGACTAAGAGAAGAAGCTAGAAGAACATACAAGCCTAACCTTGACTATCAAAGATACAAATTTATGAAGAATAAAGACAAATCTTGTTACATTGCTGATGAAGGAGTGACTGATGATTCTGAAGAGGATCCGACAGACAATGGATGGGTTTTTGTTGCTATAATAGAAGATCAACCGGCACCTACTGCTCAATCAGTAGAACAGGCCTTGGCAGCTAAAGTTGAAGTAAAGGATGAGTGGATCATTGATTCAGGATGCTCACATCATATGACAAGAGATAAAGGTAAATTCTTGAACTTTCAAGAATACAATGGAGGCTTAGTGAGATTTGGAGATGACAAAGCTTGTTTGATCAAAGGTAAGGGTACAATATCTCTTGATGGTAAGCATAACACTGCCAATGTTTACTATGTTGAAGGTTTAAAGCATAATCTTTTGAGTGTTGGTCAATTAGTTGAGAAAGGATTTCCGTTACAATTCAAAAATGGAAAATGCAAAATCATGAATAGAACTGGTTTAGAAATTGTAACCGGTAATCAGACTAGAGGTAATATCTTTCATTTGAATAACAATGAAAAGATATGCTTAATTGCACATATCAATGAAAGTTGGCTATGGCATAAGAGACTCTGTCATGTAAACTTTGATTGCATGGTGAAAATCAGTATTATTAAGGCAGTTAGAGATTTACCTAAAATTGTCAAACCTCACAATACAGTATGTAAGGAATGTCAATTTGGAAAAAA
Source organism: Cryptomeria japonica (assembly GCF_030272615.1). NCBI lineage: Eukaryota > Viridiplantae > Streptophyta > Pinopsida > Cupressales > Cupressaceae > Cryptomeria > Cryptomeria japonica. The sequence goes on along the minus strand of NC_081411.1, from coordinate 771,033,941 downwards.
AGTTAGAGCTAGTTTCAAAAGTATTCCAGAAAAATCCAATAATGCTCTTGATTTAATTCATGCTGATTTATGTGGTCCAGCTAGAACTAAAAGCTTACAAGGTGATAGATATTTCATGTTAATCATTGATGACTATTCTAGAATGTGTTGGGTTACTTTTCTTAGAGAAAAATTAGAAGCACTTGGAAAGTTCAAACTGTTCAAAGCCATGGTAGAAAATGAAACCGGTAAGAAAATCAAATGTCTAAGACCAGATCAAGGAGGAGAATTTACATCTAAGGAATTTAATACATTCTATGAAGTAAATGGAATCAGAAGACAACTATCAGCACCTTGGACACCACAACAGAATGGAGTTGTTGAAAGGAAAAACATAACTATCATGGACACAGCAAGAAGTATGTTATCAGAAGCAAACCTACCACATGTATATTGGAGAGAGGTAGTCAGTACAATGATCTATACATTCAACAAAGTTCACATCAAAGGTGAAACTGGTAAGACCTCTCATGAAATATAGTTTGGTATTACTCCTACTCTTAAATATTTTAGAATTTTTGGAAGTAAATGCTATATTAGAAGAGATGAGTATATTAGAAAATTCGATCCTAGAAGTGATGAAGGAATATTTCTTGGTTATTCATCTAAGAGCAAGGCATATAGATGTTTTAACAAAAGATTACAAAAAATTGTTGAAAGTACAAATGTAAAGAGTGATGAACAATTCAGAGGAACTTCAAGGTATATAGACTCTGAACTGGCAACATAAATTTTGACAAATGAACCTACTCTGAATCCACCGGTATAGATTGAAGATCCAGTTACCCCGGTATCATCTAAAAATTCCACAATAACTGAGGAACAACAACAAACAAAGACACCCTGGTATGTAAGACTGAATCACTCTGAAGATCAGATAATTGGAAACAAGTATAAAGGAGTTATGATAAGAGGAAGATTGGCAAATGAAGAGGTATGTCTTATTTCTCAAATTGAACCATCATTAGTTAATGAGGCATGTGAGGATAAATATTGGATTAAAGCTATGGAAGAAGAATTAGAACAAATTGAGAAGAATAACACTTGAACATTAGTTCCCCGGCCTAAAGATAAAAATGTAATTGAAACCAAATGGGTATTCAGAAACAAACTGAATGAAGATGGTAAGGTTATCAGAAATAAAGCAAGACTAGTGTGTAAGGGATATTATCAGAAAGAAGGAATTGATTACAATGAAACCTTTGCACTGGTAGCTAGAATTGAGGTAGTCAGATTATTTTTAGCTTTTGCAGCACATAAGAACTACAAAGTATATCAAATGGATATTAAATGTGCATTTTTGAATGGAGATCTTGAAGAAGAAGTTTACATTGAACAACCTGATGTATTTTCTTTGACAGATAACAAAGATATGCTTTGCAGGTTAAGAAAAGCTTTGTATGGAAGATTGGATAAGTATCTTTTGAAGATTGGTTTTTCTAAAGGTAATATAGACATCAATTTATATTATAAAGTGACTAATGATGACATCTTGGTTATAGAAGTTTTTGTTGATCATATAATCTTTGGAGGAGAAGATGGATTATGTAAAGAATTTTTTATCAAAATGCAGCAAGAATTTGAAATGTCTATGATTGGAGAAATAAAATTCTTTTTAGGATTGCAGATTTCACAGACTGATAAAGGTATATTCTTGAGTCAATCCAAGTACTTAAAAGAGTTACTAAAGAAATTTGGGATGGAGAACTCTAAACCGATAAGCACACCTATGACTACAAATGACAAAATATCACTAAGGGATGAATCTACACCTATTAATCCAACTAGATACAAATCTATGATAGGAGGTTTACTGTATTTGACACAAACCAGACCTGGTATTATGAATGCAGTATGTATTGTTTCAAGATTTCAAAGTAATCTTAGAGAAAATCATGAATCAATAGTAAAAAGGATTTTCTGATACTTACAAGGCACTATAAATATTGGATTATGGTATCCTAGAGATGAAAACTTTGAATTATGTGCATACACAGATGCAAATTGAGCAGGAGATGTGGATGATAGAAAAATCACCATCGGTGGAGCATTCTTTCTTGGAAACAAACTAGTTTCTTGGTTGAGTAAGAAACAAAGTTGTACATCTTTATCAATAGCAGAATCACAATATGTTGCAGCAACAACTAACTGTACACAGGTACTATGGCTTAAGCAAATGTTGAAGGACATGAAGATAAAATGCAAGGAACCTATTACTCTGTATTGTGATAACACTGCAACAATTGATATATCTAAGAATCCGGTATTACATTCTAAAACCAAACATGTTTCTATCAAACTGAATTTTCTAAGGGAAAATGTTGAAGCAAAGGAAATAAAACTGGTTTATGTGAATACTAAAGAGAAAATTGTAGATATCTTCACTAAACCTCTGCCTAAGGAGACTTTTTAATATCTCAGAGACCAACTTGGGGTCATACCCCCACTGGTAGAGACTTAGGAAAGTTGGTGATTGTCATCAACCGGGTGAATTAATAGAGAAATCTTTTACTCTGGCTTTGATGGGAAGCTACTTCTCAGTGGGAGTAGTTGGTATACTAAATTGATTGGTATTTTGTATATGAACTTGGCTTGGTAATAACTTTGGCATTTGATGTCAAAGGGGGAGAGATTGGTATGGAACAACACAAGGAAAACACATTTTGCTCTCGAGGGGAGAGATTTTTGTTTGGGAGAGATTATTACTCTCTGTATCTGTATTTTGATTTCTGGTTATGATCTTTTCTTTGGAGATTGTTGGTTTTTGGTATTTGGCATTTCTGTTTTGGCACTTTGATGGTTTTTCCATCTTGTGTTGCCATCAATGCTAAAGGGGGAAATTGTTGGTATTTTGGTATGGTTTTGTTATTGATGTCATCACCTACTAAACACTTATCAACTCTAGCACTTTGGAGTATCAGCAACATTCACTGGCAAGCAAGTGACTTATGCACAGTCACCGGTATCTGGTACACTGATAGGATATAATGATCACCGACACTTGGAATGATATGGAAAACACTTGGTTATGTCGAAGACATCATGTGGACACCTTGTCTTGGGGTTTTGTTTATTGGTATATTCGTATTTGTATATTTGTTGTTCCTGGTAAATAGGTCCAGGTTACACCGGTAGGTTTATCTTTTCCAGATCACCATGGCACGCTATGGAGATGACTTATTATTTTTGTAAATGCATTAAGCTGACATATTGAATTGGTTATTGCATCGGGTATTAATTAATTTGTAAATTAATTTTATTGTAATATCTTGTAGAGCCAACCTACTAAAATTGGTCCTAGGTTATGGTATAAATGTAAGATCTTATTTGTAAGATAAAATGTGGGATGCGAAAAAGGATTGTGTGAAGGTATATATGATAATAAGCAAAGCTATACACACACACATCTTTTGAAGATTGAAGGAGGGTTTTTGAGAAGACAATCAGAACTACACTAGTACTGAATCTAGCATGTGAAGATGCTATTTTGTGAAGTACATTCTTATTTGATTTAACCATCCAATTGTAGTCAGTGTGACTCCTATTTTGTGATTGAGTAGTGAGCTCTAGGAACTTGGTCTTTCTACATGTGTAGACCCCATTTGTATACACTTACTATCTGCAGTAGTATCATCTGATTGTGGGTAAGGTTTCCCACTGTGGTTTTTCCCCTTACAGGGTTTCCACGTACAAATATTGGTGTTATGTGTTGTGGATGACTTTTTCCTTTTGTTTCATGCATTAATCCTTACTAGTATTGCAATTAATTGTTATAATTGTCTACCGGAATATTAGATAGGTTTACTGATATTAAGCATTAAGTTGGTTAAGTTATTTTTGGTTTGAATTTATTTGACAACTGATTCACCCTCCCTCTTAGTTGTCTCTGGGACCTAACAGAAACCCAGTTAAAGGAAAAACCATGGTGGGATTGAAACCCACAAAATTAATATACTTTGTTAGAAGTATAATAATATTACATGAGGGGAATGCACATGCATTCAGGCACACTACCTAGAGCTCACTGCTGAAATTACAAAAAAGGGCTACAACCCCAGAAGGCTCACTACCTTACAAAATGATTACATATAATAATTGGAATGTCTAAACTAATAAAAAACATCTAGAAATGCCAAAAACAATTCTAGTTAAGCAGAAAACACTTTATCTTACTCTTCTCTACTATACTACTCTGTTATGATATTTTTCTATATATCAGAGCTTAAATCCTTCACTTGCACATGTGAAATTGTGCACAATCGCTCATACACACATCACACATAAGCATCTATACCACAAATGATCAAATCATTATATATCTGCAATATCAATTTAGATCATCTTCACGTCGTCTTCAAGAACAAGACACAAAAGATGAAACATGTACTCAAATCGACTCAAATCAAACTCCAATGCATATGCAGACCAAAAAAAAAAGTCCAAATTCTTCGCATGTGTCGTCCCAATAATCTTGAACACACAAACAAACACCAAAATTTCTTCACATGATCCACACAATGAATATCCACATGTTACTACTGATGAACATTGTTCTACAAAAAACCATGTCTATCGGATCTTCCAATTTACACAAGACTCATCACTAGAGGACACAAACTTGGAATAAGGTAATTTACACATCCACAATTCTTCTTCAAGATCTGCAACACAAAATACTCAGCCAAAATGATCCACCAACTATAACACTATACACTCTATCAATTGTCCTATTCTATCCACCGGACCTCACTAGCACTCAATTAGTCTTCTGGAATGATCAAAACATGAACTACAAATTGGATAACTAACTCTAGTTTCCATCAGTGACAACATCTAAACATTAGTGCAGTGTCTCTTGCCAATAATGTCTCCCTTTGGCATTGATGACAACATTTAATGAAATATGACTAAGTGTCAAACAAAAACTAAAATACTGTATAATAAAATTAAAAATTTGACTATCAGACTCAGAAATTAACTACTCCTCCTAAGGTCAACATTTTTCACTTCTATACGCTCCCCCTTTGACATCAATAGAAAAGGTAGGATTCAGGAAATAAAAAATTCAAACTAAAAAATGTTATATACATATGTACACACAATCCTTACATAATCACAAAAAATTGAAGATGTTTGTATAGGAATTTTTCAATGTGTCCAAGTGACTATCCCAGTTCTTCTTCAAGCTCTCCAAAATTGTTATCAAACCACTGAAAAAATAAGCTTGGGATTCTATTGTCTTTAGGTCTGTTGGATCAATGTTTGCCAGAGCATCTTGATTATCTTTAAGAGAAATCAACATTATAGCTAGCTTAGAAGTAATGAGACTCCTAAATTCTGTAACTTTGCAAATTACTTTCTCCCAGTCATGATTCAACCTTCTAATTTTCTCAAGTAACGATACTACCTAACTTTCATGATTTCTCAATGATACTATCAAAGGATCAACTGAATGAGATATGTGTTCTAGCTCACCCTCATGCACGTTGGACTTCTTCTCAATTTTTGCAGTGAACTTGGACTCTGTAAGCATGATTTGTACAAGTTACCACCTTCAAACAATACATCTTGCATACTCTTCACACAAATACCTAATGTGGCTTTCTCTTTTGCAATCATCTTACTCATATTTTGGAGTCTATTAGAATTAAATTCATTTTGCACCTTCCCTGCAGTGGAATTCTCAAAAGACTCAAAGTGACTATCCACGAAGTTGAGCAATCTTTTCAACTACCCAAATGGGGTGTTTGATGAACCCTTTTGAAAGGAAGGCATTAGTTTCTCCAACACCCTCGATGCTAGTGTTAGCAATATTTTATCCTTAGTATGATAAATCAAAATATCCTCATAGGCCTTAGCTTGTGCGAATGATGCTAGTTGCATCTTCTGAATGGAGGATAGATAGGTGAGGTGGTGCAAGAGCACCTAGTTTTGCTTATACTCTCCATTTTTAGTATTTTCATGCTTAAGTGTTTGTAAGTCTTGTAATAGGTTTTGAATGTTGTTATAGGTTGTGTTTAGTCATTTCATAAGTTTTTTATCTCATTTTATGTATGAGAGATCAAGTTTTGCTTCTTAAGGTTTGAGTTGTCAGTTTTGTGCTCCTAGGCCAAATAAGGCTAAAAAGTGGAAAATCACCTTATAGGATTAGCCATGCTTTAGAAAGCATTGAAAAATATTTAGAAAGTTTTTTTAATCATTCCTAGGTGATTTTGGAAGGTTGGTTGTGTTAGGTTGCTCAAATTGCCATTTGGACCAACAAAAGTAGTCATTCTTGCTTGTAAAAGTTGTCATTTTGGACACTTTTTGTAAAAAAAAGACAAAAATGCCTTATGTCTGTATAGGAATTTCTAAATACCTCCAAATGATATTTATATTCCTCCCTCTTCTTTTTATAGGGTTGGATTTTGTACTTTCTAACATAAATTAATTGAAAGAGCAACAATTTTGTGCCTTTTCTCATGTTTTGAGTTCCATTTGTATAGCAGTCTATATTGGGCTTATCATTTTCCATATTGTACCCTTTGGATAGTGATATTGGTGTATATGCACTTTATGTAATTTCTTTGTAGGTTGTGCATTTGAGAGTTGGTTTTGTAAAATTGTTTCATTTTTTCTCTTTGACTACCCTATCAAGGGTTTTGGCCTCCAAAATGCATCAACTTGTCTAAATCCAGGTTTGGGCTCCCATGGATGGACTTAGAGAAGTTGTATTGCTCATGTAAAGTGTAAATAATTCATGTTTTATCCAAGGTTGTGCAAAAGAAGTGCTTTTGAGTTCATGCTAGGCAAGTTGGAGATGGATTTGGCTAGCAATCTGAACAAAGACTCAAACAAGTTTGTGCTTCAAAGGTCAATTGAGTGAAAAAAATTAAGGCAAAGGTCTACACTATATTCCTTAGAGTTTTAGATGTATCTAGAGCTCCAAATAGTGTGTATTTCACCTTGCAAGTGTGTTGAGTTATAGCTGGCAATGAGTACCCAGTTTTGGGGAATTTAATGTCTTTTGCATCCAAAGTTGATTTATGAACATGTTCATGCTTGGAAATATTGTGAAAGGTGCTAATAATGTTTCTTGGAGGTTGATACTTTCCTTGGTGAAGTTTCCTTGAAGTTCTAACCAATGAAAGTGCAGGAAAAATAGTGATTTGACAATGACAATGCTTTTAACAGTCATTTTGTCGTTGTATGGCAAGTGTTTGGTGTAATGTCATGCAAGGAAGAGTTTGAGAATAGTTAAAAATGAAGGGGCAGAGTTATAGAAGAGTTTGGAAGCTTGGTGTGTGGTGTAGAAGAGACTTCCTTTGTTGCATGAACAAAACCCTCTAAAAACCCTACTTCTTTGCCTCAAAATGTGGATAGTCCTTATACTGCCCTCTCAGGAGCTAAGACCTTAAAAATATTTGATTTTGGACCTTTTATACACCTTCCAAGTCAATTTACAAGGTTATCTTGGCCATCTTTGCACCATATAAGAAAATTTCACTCCAATTAGGCCTCCATGAGCTAGTAGCCTTTTAGCCCTGTTTTCACTAAAAGTTGAACCCGATTGCCCCAAGGGTGTATGAACCTTCCAAACTTGTGAAAAAAAGTTTAAATACACACAATGGACCTATTTCAATCAATTTTGATAGTTAAGACATAATTTTGGGGTGTGGACCTATGGTGGAGGAGTTGAGCAACATTGAGGACTATAAGCTTGAGCAAGGGAGTATAACACACAACGGGGTGGTTGGTTGATAAGAGGTGTGGGTATTGAAGTTTGACTTTAAAAACACTAATTGAACACAAACAAAAGCATATCCTTTTGGGTCCATTTGATTGGTTAAACCAATTTAGACTATTTGAGCAACTTCTCACTCATTCTCCCTATCATAGTGGTGTCGGAGCCTAAGAAAGATTCAGGTGAACACAGAAAACAAATTGACTTAGGATCAATAGAATCCTTAGAAGAAAACATGGTGACTAATGCTGAGTTAGCCAAGAAGGTCGAAGACCAAGAAGAATAAAATAGAGCACTCAGGGAGAGGTTGGAGGAGCTAGCAACAAAACTAGTTGAAGTTGAAGTTAAGACTGAAGAAGTCCATGATAAGGTTGGAGATAAGGGAAAACTGGTGGCAATAGAAGATGAGGTTCCCATACTTGACTTTGTTCTTGAGAAAGAACCATTCTTGAAGGCTTTGAGATCTATGAGTGGTAGAACCTTAGAGGGAGTGGCTCTGTTCAGTGGAAAGATGCATCTTGATGCTCCCATAGAATGGATTGAAGGCCTAGAAAACCATTTTGAATGTGATGGAATAACTGAAGCACAAAAGGTTAAAGTAGCAAAATCAAGGTTGAGAGGGGCAGCCTCAACTTGGTGGAAGTTCATCTAAGAGGAAAGGGTGAAAGAGGGTAAGAAACCAATAGCCACCAAGAAAGTAATGGTAATGAAAATTAGAGAAACGTATCTTCCTGAAGACTATGAAATCCAAATACATAGGAAAAGACAAAACTGGAGACAAAAGAACTTAGATGTCAATAGCTACACTGGGGAATTTCAAAAACTATGCATGAGATCCAAGGTAGTAGAGGATGAGATTATAAGAGTAGCAAGGTATTTGAATGGATTGAGATGGAACATACAAGAAGAGATGAGTTTGTTATGTCCATAAACAGTTCACAAGTGTTATCAACTAGCACTCAAAGTGGAAGAGAAGAATAAGATAAAGCAAGAATAAAGCAACAGAGGAAGAGGTAGGGGAAGAGATGGTAGAGGCCATAGAGGAAGTTTTTGTGGCAGAGGAGATCAAAGGTCCCAAGGAGAATCCAAACTTATTGAGCAAAGTGGGGATTCATATAGCAAAAGCAGCTATAGAGGAAGGGGATCTAGCAACCTAGGTAGAGTTAGATCTAGTGGACCAAGAAGGAGGTCCTACTTCTCCACCATGAAATGCTACAACTGTCAGAAGTTGGGGCACCCTGCCTACAAATGTCCAGAGAAACCCACTTCATCACAAGGAGGTGAAAGAAAAGTGAATTATGTGCAAGAAAATGTAGCAAGTAGCAAAGCTCTTGAAGTGAGCTTAACATCAGAAGATGGTGAGATTTTGATGATGATGAGAGTCTTGATAAAGGAGCCAATCAAGGAGGAACCTATTCAAAGAAGGTCATTGTTTAGAATTAAGTGCAAGATCATGAGAAATGTATGCAAGGTGGTCATTGATTTAGGATCCATAGATAACATAGTCTCAGAAGAAGCAGTGAGTAAAAGAAAGCTAGAAAGAATCCCTCACACACATCCCTATAGAGTCACATGGTTGAATAGGGAGCATCATGTTCTTGTCAATGAACAAACATGGGTAGAATTCACTATAGGAGGGTATCAAGATAAGATCTTATGTGATATTCTTCCAATGGATGCTTGCCATGTACTTCTTGGTAGGCCTTGACAATTTGATAGGAAAGCCATACACAATGGTGAAAAGAACTCCTACTCATTTCAGAAGGATGGTGTTACATACAAAATTCAGTTTATAAATGAAGAGAAAGAGGGCAGTAGGTCAAAAAATCAGAATGTTTTAATAGTGAATGAGAAAGAGTTTATCAACACACTTGAAGAGGGTAAAGGAGTGGGATTTGCACTCATAGTGACACCCAAGGAAGAAAATAAGGAGAAGAAGGTTGAAATACCACAAGAAGTGCATCAACTACTTGATAACTTTAAAGAAATTATAAGGGATAGAACACCTACAACCCTACCACCTCTTAGAGTAATTAGTCATCAGATAGACTTCATACCATGAGCCTCTTTACCAAACAAAGTAGCCTATAAGATGACACCTAAGAAGAACAAAGAAGTGGCAAGACAAGTGCAAGAACTCCTAGATCAAAATCTGATAAGAAAAAGTATAAGTCCTTGTGCAGTACCTATAGTTTTAGCACCCAAGAAAGGAGGTACATGGAGATTATGTATAGATTCAAGAGCCATTAATAGAATCACTATCAAGTATAGATTTCCTATTCCAAGGATTGAGGATTTAATGGATTGTTTGGGAGGTGCAAACTATTTCACAAAAATTGACCTTAAGAGTGGTTATCACCAGATTAGGGTAAAAGAAGGTGATGAGTGGAAACAACTTTCAAAACAAATGAGGGTCTTTCTGAGTGGCTAGTTATGCCATTTGGTCTTTCTAATTCCCCAAGTACATTCATGAGACTCATGAATGAAGTGTTGCATGATTTCATTGGTAAATTTGTAGTGGTGTACTTAGATGACATACTAATATTTAGTAAAGCTAAAGAAGAGCATTTGAAGCATCTTGAAATTGTTTTGAACAAATTATATGATGAACAACTGACAATGAATTTGGAAAAGTGTGATTTTATGAAACAAGAATTGGTTTATCTTGGGTTTGTGGTCTCAGGTGGAGATTTGAAAATGGATAAAACCAAGGTGGAATCCATCACAAATTGGCCTACACCCAAAACAACAAGTGATGTCCAAAGTTTTCATGGCTTAGCAAAGTTTTACAGGAAGTTCATCAGAGGGTTTAGTGAAATTTGTGCACCAATGATTGATATTATAAAAGGTGGAGTTAAGGTAAAGTTTTAGTGGACAGATGCAGCAAATAAGGGGTTTGAACTTTTGAAAACTAAGGTTTCTTCTCAACCAGTGCTTATACTTCCTAGTTTTGACAAGTTATTTACTATTGAAAGTGATGCTAGTAATATTGCAGTAGGTGCAGTGTTGAGTTAGGATAATAGACCTATAGCTTTCTTTAGTGAAAAGTTGAATGATGCTAAAAGGTACTCTTCCTATGATTTGGAACTCTATGCTTTAGTTCAATCACTTAGAAAGTGGAGACATTATTTGCTTCCAAAGGAGTTTGTTGTTTATACAGATAATCAGGCTTTGAGTTTCTTGAATTCACAAGATAAGTTAAATTATATGCATGTTAAATGGGCTGAGTACTTACAATCATACACTTTTACTCTTAAGAAAAAGAAAGGACAATGCAATAAAGTAGCAGATGGTTTGAGTAGAGGGCTTCTAATAGTGCATGAGGTACAGGTTCAGAGTATTGGCATAGAGTGCTTCAAAGGAATGTATCCTGATGATGAAGATTTTGCAGCCATCTATAAGGTTTGCCAAGCACTTGATAATTCTTTTCATAGTGAATATGCTGATTACACTTTGCAAAATGGTTTGTTGTTTAAAGGTGGGCAACTCTTTGTTCCTAAAAGCTCAATGAGGGAGAATATGATTCAAGAAAAGCACAATGGGTGTTTGAGTGGACATTTTGGTCTCAACAAAACATTGGACTTGGTGCAATGTTTCTATTATTGGCCTAAAATGCAGCGAGATGTCAGAAGGTATGTGGAGCAATGTATGGTTTGTCAGAAAGCAAAAGGTAATACTTCTAATGCTAGTCTTTATCACCCTCTTCCAATTCCTACAAGGCCTTGGGAATGTGTTAGCATGGATTTTGTGGTAGGCTTACCTAAGACTCAAACTGGTTTTGATAGTATTTTTGTGATTGTGGATAGATTTAGTAAAATGGCACACTTCATTCCTTGCAAGACTATACATGATGCTAGTCATATAGCCTATTTTTTTTTCAAGGAAGTGATTAGAATCCATGGTTTACCTTCTAGCATTGTTTCTGATAGAGATGTTAAGTTTCTTGGCCATTTTTGGAAGACGTTGTGGAAAAGATTGGGTACTAATATTTCTTTTGGTTCCTTCTTATCACCCACAGACTGATGGCCAAACTGAGGTGGTCAATAGGACTCTTGGAAACCTCTTAAGGTGTTTGACAAAGGAATATAGCCAAAGTTGGGATCAACTCATCCATCAGGCAAAATTTGCATACAATGATAGTGTTAATAGGTCAACTGGTAAGATTCCCTTTGAGATTGTTTATGGTATGCACCCAAGGGGTGTCATGGAGTTAAGGGATCTTGGTAACATGCAAAAAAAGAGTGGTACAATAGATGGCATGGCTCAATCAATGAAAGAAGTTCATGAGCAAGTGAGAAAGACTCTTCAAGATACCTCACAAAAAGTGAAAGCTAGAGTGGATGCAACAAAGAGGGATGTTCAATTTCAGTTGGGGACTTTGTGATGGTATATTTGAACAAGTATATATTTCAAAAGGGAGTTCCCAGCAAGCTCCAAATGAGGTGAGTAGATCCTTGCAAGATATTGGCTAAGTATGGTTCTAATGCATATAAAATTGATTTGCCTACTAATCTTTCTTTGTCTCCTATTTTCAATGTTTCAAATTTGGTGGCATTCAAAGGTAAGCATCCTAAGGAGGATGATAGAGTTTTAGATGTTCACAAGTCACTTTCAGACCTATCTTTTTCTCCTCCATCCATTCCTCAAGCTGAAAAGGTGTTGGACTCAAGAGTTTACAAGAAGACTCGCCATCAAGTGTACATGGAGCATCTCATCAAGTGGATAGATAAACCACTTCTAGAAGCCACTTGGGTACATGAGTCTAATTTCTCTAAGTCTGGAATCCCTTCTTCTTTTCTGCCTCGTAGAGTCACATGACTTCTTTGTCTTTGGGGGAGTATGGTGCAGGAGCACCTAGTTTTGCTTATACTCTCCATTTTTAGTATTTTCATGCTTAAGTGTTTGTAAGTCTTGTAATAGGTTTTGAATGTTGTTATAGGTTTTTTTTAGTCATTTCATAAGTGTTTGATCTCATTTTATGATTGAGAGATCAAGTTTTGCTTCTTAAGGTTTGAGTTGTCAGTTTTGTGCCCCTAGGCCAAATAAGGCTAAAAAGTGGAAAATCACCTTATAGGCTTAGCCATGCATTGGAAAGCATTGAAAAATGTTTATAAAGTTTTTTTAATCATTCCTAGGTAATTTTGGATGGTTGGTTGTGTTAGGTTGCTCAAATTACCACTTGGAGCAACAAAAGTTGTCATTCTTGTTTGTAAAAGTTGTCATTTTGGACACTTTTTGTAAAGAGAAGACAAAAATGCCTTATGTTCATACAAGAATTTCTTACTACCTCCAAATTATATTTATATGCCTCCCTCTTCTTGGTATAGGGTTGGATTTTGTACTTTCTAACATAAATCAATTGAAAGAGTAGCAATTTTGTGCCTTTTCTCATGTTTTGAGTTCCATTTGTATAGTAGTCCATACTGGGCTTATCATTTTCCATACTATACCCTTTTGATAGTGATCTTGGTTTATATTCAATGCACTTTATGTAATTTCTTTGCAAGTTGTGCATTTGGGAATTGGTTTTGTAAAATTATTTCATTTTTGCTCTTTGACTGCCCTGTCAAGGGTTTTGGCCTCCAAAATGCATCAACTTGTCCAATTCTAGGTTTGGGCTCCCATGGATGGACTTAGACAAGTTTTATTGCTCATTTATAGTGTAAATAGTTTATTTTTTGGCCAAGGTTGTGCAAAAGAAGTGCTTTTGAGTTCATGCTAGGCAAGTTGGAGATGGATTTGGCTAGCAATGTGAACAAAGACTCAAACAAGTTTGTGCTTAAAAGGTCAATTGAGTGAAAAAACTTAAGGTAGAGGTCTACACTAGTTTCCTTGTATATTTAGATGTATTCAAATCTCCAAACAGTGTGTATTTCACCTTGCAAGTGTGTTGAGTTATAGTTGTCAATGAGTACCCAGTTTTGGGGAATTTAATTTCTTTTGCATCCAAAGTTGATTTATGAACATGTTCATGCTTGGAAATATTGTCAAAGGTGATAATAATTCTTCTTGGAGGTTGATACTTTCCTTGGTGAAGTCTCCTTGAAGTTCTAACCATTTAAAGTGCAAGAAAAAATAGTGATTTGACAGTGACAGTGCTTTTAACAGTCATTTTATTGTTGTATGGCAAGTGTTTGGTGTAATGTCATGCACAAAAGAGTTGGAGAATAGTTAAAAATGATGGGGTAGAGGTTATAGAATAATTTGGAAGCTTGGTGTGTGGTGTAGAAGAGACTTCCTTTGTTGCATGAACAAAACCCTTTAAAAACCCCACTTATTTGCCTCAAAATGTGGATAGTCCTTTTACTAACCTCTCGGGAGATAAAACCTCAAAAATATTTGATTTTGGACCTTGCATACACCTTAAAATTTAGGTTCCAAGGTTATCTTGGTCATCATTTCACCATATAAGAAAATTTCACTCCAATTAGGGCTCCACGGGCTAGTAGCCTTTTAGCCCTGTTTTCACTAAAAGTTGAACCCGATTGCCCCAAGGGTGTATGAACCTTCCAAACTTGTGAAAAATAGTTGAAAGAAACAAAATGTACCTATTTCAATCAATTTTGATAGTTAAGACATATTTTTGGGGTGTGGACCTATGGTGGTGGAGGATTTGAGCAACATTGAGGAGTATAAGCTTGAGCAAGGGAGTATAACACACAATTGGGTGGTTGGTTGAGAAGAGGTGTGGGTGTTGAAGTTTGACTTTGCAAACACTAATTGAACACAAACAAAAGAATATCCTTTTGGGTCCATTTTATTGGTTAAACCAATTTAGACTATTTGAGCAACTTCTCACTCATTCTCCCTATCATGAGGTTAATCAGGCCTTGCACAAATTCTTGATCATCAGTTATTTGCTCACCCTTTCCTGCATCTATAGTGTCTCTTTCTCTAGTTTTAGCTTAAAACTTTATACCTCCACATTTTATTTTTCCATATTCTTCTTTGAGTCAGTCTCAAGTGCCAGAGAGGTATCAACCATATCTGCCTTATCTTCTCCATTTGTATCTGTTTCGCCCTTATCTTTTGCGGCATCCTCCACTCTAACTTGTTCTAGCTCAATTGTTTGCACTTCGAAAACATTGATTTCTACTAGATCATCTTCTAGAACAAAAGGAATATTATCTTGTGTCTACACTTTTGGATGAGATTCGTCTTGACCTTTTGCCAGATTTACTTCATATTGATTTTCAAGCAAAAATTTTGTCAATTTTTTTTCTATTTACGTGATGACTTCCTCATTTGGTGCAGGAGCACCAAATATCTAGTCATCATGTTAATTAAATATTAGAGTCTTAGGAGTTAGGGGTCATATTATTCTACTTCAATAAGGTCTATGGAGACCATTTTTTATTTCATTTTATGTTTTCAAGTCTCTATGTTAGAGTTAGAGTCATATTCTGCAAGTCTGTAAAAATTTGTCAATGTTGTCATTGAGATAATTATTTTGATGAGGTGTCTTTGTTGTAAAACAAGTGTCAAGTTTTTCATTGGCATAATTATCCTGATAAAAGAGTTATCGGGATAGGTTCTTTTATAGGGATTAGAAAATATCATTTAATCAACTATGGAAGGTTATGCCGACAGTTATCCATTTGCCTCATTCGATATAGATATGTTAGAAGATGGACATTGAGAGAAGTTTCTTATATTAGAGTTGCACAAAAAGGTTATCCCACTGATGTTAGTTATTTTTATGGATGAAAATTACTTCAATTTAATATTCCTATCCCGACATTGATCTCCCATAGTGTTTTGTCAGTTTGGAATTGTTATTCCAATGTTTGTGTTAAATTTTGATTTTTCAAATCTGGTAGTTGAACTATCATGCAATCGAATAGTCATGGCAGGAAAATACAAATTTGGTATAAATTGTATAGCAATGTGGGAAAATTGATTCTGAAGGTTGAAACATGAAAATTTGAATTTGAATTTGATTTTGTAACATAGGTTGAAAATTTTGAAATCACCGGCATCATATTGGAAGTTCATTTCATTTTTTTGTGATTAATCTATTTCCTTGTACCTACACACTGTTGTATGAATTCAAATTGGTTGGTTAGTCATATGTATGGTTAAGCATTGAATTACCTTCCAGCTATTGGTGATTTGAGTTTCAAAATTCATTGTGGAGAAGAAGCTTACTCATTTGCACACAGTGACCTGGTTAGCAAGGTAACTAGGGTTTTAACCTCATTTTGACAATTCTCCCTCCTTGTAATTGCATCAAACTGGTATCAGAGCTACAATGATTAGATCTATTGGAAGGTGAAAGGACATCATGGAAATAAAACAATCCTTGGAGGAATAGATACTACAAAGTAATGCCATCTTCAAGATCAGATGTTACTGTCAAGGCAAGGTATGCAACATGATGGTTGATTTATGTAATTTTAATAATCTGGTATCTTAGGAAACCATGGATAAGTTGCACTTAAATTTTTTTCCTCATGAAGCACCTTACTCTATTTTTTGTTGAATGGTGAGAATACTTTTTGTGATGGAACAAACACGGGTTGAGTTTTAAATAAGCCCATATAAGGACACGATTTTGTGTGATGTTATACCTATGAATATATGTCATTTTCTATTTGTATTACCATGGGTATGTAATAGGAATGCTTTATATAATGGGAGACACAATAGTTTTAAGATTAAGAAATGATATTTATTTTGATTTGACTCCATTGGTAGAAGAAAATCAAGGACAAGACAAGGTTAGAAGAGTACTTATGTAGGGCAAAAGGGAACCTATAAGGAACGAGGAGAGTCATTGTAGTAATGGGGAAACAATTCCAAGGAGAAGGAAAGATCAATGCCTAATGAAGACCAAGAAAGGCCTAGCCAAGCCACAAAGAAGGAAGAGTATTGTATATTGATTGGAGAAAAACATGAAAGGTAGAAGATGAATGTTGAGAGAGGGAGTGAGGAATTAGATAATAAAGATGTCTCCAAGGTTGAGATGATGAAGGAAGAGTAAATCTAAGGAAGGCTTGAGGAAGTCATGATGGAAATGGTAGTGTGTCCCTTGAGGGAAAGAGAAGTTGTAGGGAAGTCAAGCACTGCTAAAACAAAAGTTTATCAATTTGAAGATGCAAAGATCAAAGTGGAAGAACACCATGCGCAAGGTGAGCCAAAAAAAAAAAGAAATGGTTAGCCAAGGACCATGACAAGGATTAGTCACCCCAAGAAGTGAATAAGGTGAGAATAAGAAGAGTTTTCAGAGAGTCCCTAAGGTGGAAGGGACTAAGCAAGTGTTAGGCCAAGAGAAGGCCAAATACACTATGTATGTTAATTCTCCAAGGGAAGTAGAGAAAAGAGTTAGTTTTGTGGTCAGGATAATAGGATGTCCTTGGTTTCTATATCTGATAAGGAGCCATTTAAATTCTTGTATTATAGTGGGTCTAAGAATAAGGAACCTAAGGGTGATATTGAAGAACAAATTTCAAAGACAAAGAGAGAAGGAAGTGCCTTATTATTCCATTACTATGGTGAATAAGTTGGTGGAGGCCAAGCCAAAGGTTGAAATGAAAGAACAAGGACTGATTATGATCTATTTAGAGATGAATGAGACCAAGAGATCTATTGGAAATATTTGGATGAAGAAAGTACAATCAAGACAAAGCATGGAGGTGCAGATCCAAGGTAACGAGTCAAGAGGGGTGCTAAGTTGCATGGAAAAAACAAGCAATTGTATTCTCAAGATGGATCATCAGAGTGATGAAATGCAAGATACTGTTGTAGACCTCATTTAATTAGGAGCATACAAATTTTCTTCTCTCGGTGTATGGTGTAGGAGCACCTAGTATCTAGTCATCATGTTAATTAGATGTTTGAGTCTTAGGAGTTAGGGGTCATGTTATTCTGGTTCAATAATGTTTATGGAGACCATTTGTAATTTCATTTCATGTTTTCAGGTCTCTATGTAAAAGTTGGAGTCATATTTTGGAAGTCTTTAAAAATCTATCAATGTTCTCATCAGGATAAGTTATAACGATAAAGTGTCACGGTTGTAAAAAATATCAATGTTTTCATTGGGATAGTTATACCAATGAGGTGTCACTATTGTAAAAGAAGTGTCAAGTTTGTCATCGGGATAGTTATCTCGATAAAAGAGTTATCGGGATAGGTTCTTTTGTCGAGATTGGCAAATATTTTTTAACCAACTATGGAAGGTTATGTCGATAGTTATCCATTTGCTTCATTCAGTATAGCTATGCCAAAAGAGAGACATCAGGATAAGTTTCTTCTATTGGAGTTGTACAAAAAGGTTATCCCACTAATGTTAGTTATTCATATGGGTGAAAAAGACTTCAATTCACAATTGTTATCCCGATATTAGTGTCTCGTATTGTTTTGTCAGTTTGGAATTGTTATTCTGACATCTATGTTAGATTTTGATTTTTCAAATTTGGTAGTCGAATGGTCATGCAGTCCAACGGTCATGGAAGGAAACTAAAAAATTGGTATAAATTATATAGAAACATGGGAAAACCGATTCTAAAGGGCGAAATATGAAAATTTGAATTTGAATATGATTTTGTAACATAGTTTGAAAATTTTGAAATCGCTGGCATCATATTGGAAGTTCATTTCATTTTTCTATAACTAATTTTTTTCCTTGTGCTTACACATTTTTGTATGAATTCAAATTGGTTGTTTAGTCATATGTATGGTTAAGCATTGAATTAAATTCCATCTACTAGTGATATAAGTTTTGAAATTCCTTGTGGAGAAGAAGCTTAGTTGTTTGCACACGGTGACTCGGTTAGAAGGGTAACTAGGGTTTTAACCTCATTTTGACAATTCTCCCTCCCTATGATTGCATCATCATTCTTCCCAATCATAATTTTATTCACTCTTGTTCTACTCCAGAATTCACCCTTAGCTAACTTAAGAATTCTAGCAATCTCTTCCTTAGAAATTATAGAGCATAAATTAACTAATACATATTTCGTTATCCTTTCTTCTTCCTCTTTAGCTATCTCTCTTCTCATGTCCAAAGTGTTATAGAGGCTCTAAGGAATCAAAGACATTAGTTCTATCAAATATTTTCAATATACATTCATATACTATACAGTTTCTTCATCTAATGTTCTTTCCCCATTCTCATTAAAAAATTTGTACCATTTTGATAATGGCTTCAAGTTACCAGTCATCATAACTTCATTAAAAATTTGGTCTAATGTTGAAGGAGGTACAAAAATAAGTTTTCATTGTTTTATTGCCTTATCAAGCTCAGATGAATTAGATATCTTACCAGATTTAGCTCTACTATCTGACTTCTCTTTTGCAACTTTCATGGCCTTAGAAGCTTCATCATTCACCTCCTTTATAGCTTCATCTGATTCAGTCTCCTCATAATCTAAAGTCATAAATGAAAATGTCTTCCACTTCTTCTCACCACCACCAGATGGCTTGACTAAAGGTTTGGGCTTTCTTGCAAGCTTGGTAGGACTAGAGGAGGGAGTAGTGCTTCTAGTTTTCCTTGGCTTACGATTAGATGCTTCCGGTTTAGTGTCCTTATTCATAGTCTAGTCCTCAAAGAGGATGTTCTTCTCTCTTTATTTCTAGACAACTTCTTCTATGATTTACATGCTCTCTGCAAGAGCTTTAACTTCCTTCCAGAACTTCTTGTGTATCACTGGTTCATTGAATTGTTAATGTAGCTTTAAGATCTTCTCCTTATATGTCCCAAACCACTCCTCATTATGATTCACTAATTGGCTCAACAAATATTGTGCATATAATTCCAAAATTTGTTCCTCAACTTCATAACCCATAGGTAGTGTAGCGTCGTAAAATTGAAACACTTGCAATTTTGACTACATTTGGGTCTTCACGATGGCGATGCAATGTTGAACCTGAATGGAGACCCTGAAACCTATTTGCGACATCAAAAACTGCATCTTTCTGCACCTTGGCCTGATCCTCCTTGCACCCTGTTGTCCCGAGAGGTGGGACCATGGCGCCCACCGCCCTGGTCCTGAGGGACCAGGGCGCTGGGTGCCATGGTCCCTGGCCCTATTTTGGGTCCGGTCTCTTGTTGGGCATCAGGTCTTCAAGTTTGCAATTTGGAAAATAATGCTTCTAGGTCGGCCTAAGGTCAAAAAAATCAGTCTCCTAACCCTAATTGACAAGTATATAAACTACATTTCCCCTCATGAAAGAGGAGGGAAAAAGATATGTGTGCAAAAGGTGGAAGTGATAGGAAAACATTCAAACATTCAAGCATTCAAGCATTCCTTCAAGCAATTGAGCATTCTAGGTCTCCATTCAAGGCTAGGTGTTGCATTGATGCAGGAGCACCTGAGCACCTGAATGCTCAAATCCTAGCAGGTATAACATTTTATTGCAAATTAAGAATGTGTGTTTATTTTATGCTTCTAATAGGTTTAATAGGTTTTTTTTGGGGTGTAATAAGGCTTGGAACTCATTTGTGTTTAAGAGTTTCCAAGATTTTTGTTTTTTTGCTCGGCAGGCTAAAAATTGTCAATTTTGGGTCCAAATGAGCATTTTTGAATTTTTGATGTTGGAAAGCCTTGAAAGGCATTGGAGCATGTTTATTTAGTGTTTCTAGATGATTTTGAGTCATTGGTTTGAGTGCCAAGTCACCGGGAGTCAAAATGCAACTTTTTGAGCAACAAAAGTTGTCAAAAGTTGTCAAAAAGCTGTCAAAAAGTGAAAAAAATGATTTTTGGTGGTTTTGGTTAGTTCCAGCCTGTACCTGTCCGTAAAAAGGCTTCAAAAAGTTGGCACATGTATAAAAACCATGTTCCAATCATTGTATGGGCAGTTTACATTGGAAAAATAAGAAAAATACTTGTTTTGCTCTTATTTTCTGTGAGTTTTAACTAGTTTTCTGAACTTTTTAGAGTACAGTCCGTACCATGGCTCCATGAGTCCTTACTACTCCTATTTTTGGTTGATGTGATCTTCTTTGATGTTTTAGTAGTGATTGGAACAAGTTTTAGTTGAATTATTTTTGAGTAAAGCATTGTTTTGTGGTTCCAATGGAAGAACATTCCTGGTCCAACTGATTTCTTCAAAGTCTCTTCATCCATGGCTTTGAGGAAATTTGTTGGATCCTCTGTACATACTGTACCATACATCTATTTTCTTTTTCTAGCAATGCACAAGTGTTTATAAGCCCATGGCAAGTGTGTGAAGTGAGCAACTTGGCTTGGGTATTCTTAAATTTGTTTGAATGGTACTTTGCTGTTCATAGCACTGTACTTTGAAGTGTTGAAGAAGAATCAAGTTGATAAGAGTCTTCATTGTACTTTACCATCCTTGTCTCTCTCATGACTTGGTTGGTGGCAAGAAACAAAGGTGTAATCAGATTGTAAAAAAATAGTGAGTCACTATTTCATTGGATAAAACCTCATTGCCAACCTCCCAAATGGTTAGTGTGAAATGAGGGATTCCTCTTTTATGCAAAATGGAAATGTGTTTGAAGATAGTTTCAATGTGAAGAAGATAGATTACACATTTTGATTGTAAAGGACCTAAATAAGGATCCTAAAAACAGTGTATTCTTTGTCACAGTCACATAATGTTTTTATGATTTGTGTCATCCTTTAAGTACTCAACTCATTAAAATATTTGAAGAGGTTATGTGCACTACTCTATCATGCCATTTATACCTTCTTGCAGGTTAGGGATAGCATGAAGAAACAGGTCAAAACAGAGAGATTAAAGTTGTCACAGTTTCTAAGCCTGTGAAAGTGCAGTAAGGCGGATAAGAGACCAACAGTCATAAAAAGACCCTTTCATACTTGCTTGCAGGTTACTCCAACTATTGTCAAGGAATTATTGCATTCATATGTGATAGATTTTCATTGTACTTATGTTATTAAAGTTAAAAAAAGCATACAAAACCTTGAAAACATCGCTGTCCCTGTTTTTGGACTATTATTTCTGAGAAAATGCAGCAGTATGATAACTATTTGATAAAATGTCAATATTAGAAGATGAGGTTTAAGTCCTTGGAAGTGTTTGGTATATGTGGAAGCAAGGTTTGAAGCATTTAAATTGGTCTATTATCATGAGGAAGACTTGTAAATTGCAAACCCTCACTAGAAACCTCAAAAACCCTTGAAAATTGCATATTTTGTGGGACAGCACTAAAACAGTCCGTACAGTACTTGCCATAGAAAAAATCATTGAGATTTCAACATAAAATGACCACATCTCCAAGGGTTTGTCATGAAGTTGAGCAGGTTGAACAGGGTGAACAAATTTCATTAAAAAGTAGGGCTAATTCTAGTAGCCTTTTTGGAGCAAATTTGACCAATTCATGAAATCGGTAAGGAAGGGGAAGGAATTGGTTGTTTCAAATCATCAAAATTGATGAGTAAAGGCCTGAGACACCCTAATACAATATCCATAGCCTTGGATTAAGTCATTTGGTCAAAATGATCATTTGAACTTAGAAAGTTGCTTGAGTAATACAACGTTCTTTACATCCAATTTAGAAATTCTCATTCTTGAAAGGTGAAGTACAGTCCTCAATCTTTGTAGATCTGTCCAGATGCTCAATCAACAGGTTAATATGATTGAAATCCTTAAGGGTGCAATTAAGATTAGGTAAACCATGGTTCTCCAACAGTTGCCCATTCCCAGAAGAGAGGAGATTCAGCCAGTTGGACAACCAAACTTGTTCATTTTTGGTGACACAGAAGAGGACCTCATTTCAGACTTGAATGCCTTAGCATGGAAGGTAAGGAGGAGTGATGTCCAATTCAATATGGTGCAATTAGTGTTGAATAGAGAGGAGGAGATAGGAGAAAGGTTTAGGAGAATCCCATTTGTGCCTAGGGATTGATTTGGGAAACACTTGGAGAACAAAAGCCCACCAATCTCAAAAAGGAGACTAACTTCTATTTTTACCTCCTCATCATAGTGGTATCAGAGCCAATTTAGATTTGGCTTGAGATATTAGCATATGTTTGGTAGTGAGTCAGTGGGAGACAACACCAACAACATTGTGACCAATGCAGAGTTAGCAAAGAGGATGGAGGATCAGGGTGAAGAAAATAGACTCCTTAGGGAAAGATTACAACAACTTGAAAGAAAGTTGAACCAAGTAGAAGTCAAGACCGAAGAAGTTAGTGAGAGAGTAGAAAGTGTTGAAGATAAGAAGGAAACCTTAGAGGAAGAAATCCCAGAACCAGATCCAATCTTGGATAAAGAACAAGAAACCTTTTTACAAGCTTTGAAAGCTCTGACTGGAAAGGCCCTAGATGCAGTGTCCCTTTTTAGTGGCAAGATGGAACCAGAAGCACTAATGGAGTGGATAGAGGGTCTAGAGAATCACTTTGAATGTGATGGCATCACTGAAGCACAGAAAGTGAAGGTAGCCAAATCCAGAATGAGAGGGGCAGCCTTGACCTGGTGGAAATTCATCCAAGAGGAAAGGGTGAAAGAGGGAAAGAAACCCATAACCACCTGGAAGACAATGGTGACTAAGATCAAAGACACCTACATGCCTGAAGATTATGAAATCTAGTTGCATAGGAAGAGACAAAACTTGAGATAGAAAGACCTAGATGTCAGTAGTTACACTGAAGAATTCCAAAAACTAAGCCTTAGATCTAAGGTACAAGAAGATGAAAATGTCAAAGTAGCTAGATATCTCAATGGGTTAAGATGGAATATTCAGGAAGAGTTAAGCCTATGGTGTCCCAACACATTACAGAAGTGTTATCAATTAGCATTGAAGGTAGAAGAGAGAAACAAGAAGAAACAAGAACATAATGGTAGAGGCAGAGGCAGAGGAAATAGAGGCAGTCATAGAGGCAGTTTTGGGGGAAGATACACAGATCATAGGTCCCAGGGAGAGTCTAAGCTTATTGAGAAAAGCGGGGATTCTCAAAGCAGACCCAACTATAGGGGTAGGGGATCAGGTAACCCAGGAAGGGGTAGATCTAATGGACCTAGAAGAGGTTCATACTTCTCCACCATGAAGTGTTACAACTGTCAAAAACTAGGCCATCCAGCATATAGATGCCCAGAAAAGCCAAGCTCAGCTCAAGGAGGTGATAAGAGAGTCCATTTTGTGCAAGAAGAAACCACACCAAGTCAAAGGTGTCTACCATCAGAAGAAGGGGAAAACCTCATGATCAGGAGGATCCTCATGAAAGAGCCATCTCAAAAAGATATGTCTCAAAGGAAAGCTCTTTTCAGGATCAAATGTAAGATCCATGGAAAGGTGTGCAAAGTTATCATTGACTCAGGATCAACTGATAACATCATATCAGAAGAAGCTGCTACAAAACTTCATCTACCTAGAATACAGCACAATGAGCCCTACAAGGTCACATGGTTGGAAAAAGGGCAGCATGTATTAGTGAGTGAACAAACATGGGTAGAGTTTAACATAGGCAAGTACCAAGATAAGATTTTGTGTGATACACTACCTATGGATGCTTGTCATTTGCTTTTAGGAAGACCTTGGCAATTTGACAGGAAAGCACAATATGATGGAGAAAAGAACTCATACTCATTTTTCAAGAATGGTATCAACCATAAAATTCAGTCCCTTAACGAAGAAAGTGAAGGCAGAAAACCACAAGTTCCAAAAACTTTGTTAGTTGGTGAAAAGGAGTTCATTCATACCTTAAAGGAAGGTGATGGCATAGGTTTTGCATTAGTAACTAAACCAGTAGATGAAAAGAAAGAAAAGAAGGTAGAAATCCCATATGAGGTGCAGCAACTTCTGGATCAGTTTAAGTCAATTGTTAATGATGGCCAACCAACCTCTCTACCTCCTCAGAGAGCCATTAGCCACCAGATAGACTTCATCCCAGGTGCATCTTTACCAAACAAAGCTGCTTACAAAATGACACTTGAACAAAATCAAGAAGTGGCAAGACAAATCCAAGAGCTATTAGACCAAGGATTGATTAGAAAAAGTATTAATCCATGTACAGTACCCACAGTGTTAGCACCTAAGAAAGGTGGGGCTTGGAGACTTTGTACAGATTCAAGAGCAATAAACAAGATCACAATCAGGTATAGATTCCCCATTCCTAGGATAGAAGATCTTATGGATTGTTTAGGGGGAGCAAAATATTTCAGTAAGATAGACCTAAAAAGTGGTTATCATCAAATCCGCATCAAAGAGGGAGATGAATGGAAAACAGCTTTCAAGACAAATGAGGGGTTGTATGAATGGCTAGTCATGCCATTTGGGTTAACAAATGCACCCAGTACATTTATGAGATTGATGAATGAGGTGTTACATGACTTCATAGGCAGGTTTGTAGTTGTGTACCTTGATGACATCTTAATTTTCAGTCAAACCAAGGAAGAACACCTCCAACATTTGCAGATTGTCTTACAAAGATTGAATGATGAACAACTTACTATCAACCTAGAAAAATGTGATTTCCTCAAGCAAGAGCTGGTCTATTTGGGTTTTGTTGTTTCAGGGGGTGATTTGAAGATGGATCCAGATAAGGTAGAAGCCATAGTTAATTGGCCAACCCCTAAGAATGCTAGTGATGTCAGGAGTTTTCATGGACTTGCTCAATTTTATAGGAAATTTATTAGAGGTTTCAGTGAAATATGTGCACCTATGTTAGAAACCATTAAGGGTGGTGTGAAAGTGAAATTTCAGTGGACAGAAGCAGCCAACAGGGGATTTGAATTGTTGAAAGTTAGAGTTGCTACCCAACCAGTGTTGATTCTACCTAGTTTTGACAAATTGTTTACCTTAGAGTGTGATGCAAGCAATATTGCTATTGGTGCTGTTTTGAGTCAGGATAATAGACCTGTTGCATTTTTCAGTGAAAAGCTTAATGATGCTAAGAGGAAATATTCTTCATATGATCTTGAAATGTATGCTTTGGTTCAGGCACTTAGGAAATGGAGGCATTATCTTCTTCCTAAAGAATTTGTGGTTTACACTGACAACCAGGCACTTAGTTTTCTCAATTCACAGGATAAGCTTAGTCACAGACATGCTAAATGGGTAGAGTCTTTGCAAGCATATACCTTTACTTTGAAGCATAAGAAAGGATAGTGCAATAAAGTAGCTGATGGATTGAGTAGAAGGTTACTTACTGTTCAAGAAATTCAGATTAGAAGTATTGGTATAGAATGTTTTAAGGATTTATATCCACATGATTCTGATTTTGCTGATATTTACAAAGTTTGTCAAGATTTTCAGAATACTTTTCATAGTGAATATGCTGACTATACTTTGCAGAATGGATTGTTATTCAGGGGTGGACAGCTGTGTGTGCCAAAAGGTTCAATGAGGGAGAATCTGATATAGGAAAAGCACAATGGTTTCTTGAGTGGTCACTTTGGTCTTAATAAGACTTTGGAATTGGTTCAGAGGCACTATTTTTGGCCTAAGATGCAGGCAGATGTCAGGAAATATGTTGAGCAATGCATGGTATGTCAGAAAGCCAAGGGTACTAGCACTAATGCTGGTTTGTATCAGCCTCTTCCCATACCTTCGAGGCCTTGGGATTGTATCAGTATGGATTTTGTGGTAGGTTTGCCCAGGACTAAAGCAGGGTGTGATAGTATTTTTGTGGTTGTTGACAGATTCAGCAAAATGGCACATTTCATACCTTTGCAAAACTACTAATGATGCTAGTCACATTACTTTTCTTTTCTTTAAGGAAGTTGTAAGAATTCATGGTTTGCCATCCAGTATTGTAGCTGATAGAGATGCTAAGTTTTTGGGTCATTTTTGGAAAACTTTATGGAAGAAATTGGGTACTAACTTGTCTTTTGGCTCAACTTACCATCCACAGATAGATGGCCAAACAGAAGTGGTGAATAGAACATTGGGTAATCTACTCAGATGTCTTACCAAAGAATATGGGCAAAGTTGGGATCAACTCATCCATCAGGTAGAGTTTGCATACAATGACAGTGTAAATAGATCCACTGGTAAGAGCCCATTTTAGATTGTTTATGGAATGCATCCTAGAGGTGTTTTTGAGTTAAATGATGTAACTAATTTGCAGCATGTGAGTGGTACAGCAGAAGATATGGCACAGTCTATGAAAGAAATTCATGAGCAGGTATAGAAGCCTTTACAGGAAACTACTCAAAAAGTTAAGGAGAGAGTTGATGCTTCAAAAAGAGATGTTCAATTTTTAGTGGGTGATTATGTGATGGTCCATCTCAACAAGTCACGGTTACAGAAAGGAGTGCCTACTAAGTTGCAAATGAGAAGAGTAGGACCATGCAAAATCTTGGCTAAATATGGCCATAATGCTTACAAAGTTGATTTGCCTAATGAAGTTTCTATGTCTCCTATTTTCAATGTTGCAGATTTGGTGCCATTCAAAGGGGAGCTACCAACAGATTCACAAAGAGTTTCAGATCTTTCTCATTCCCTTTCTGATCTTTCTCTCCCCTCTTCTTCTACTCCCATTCCTCAGCAGGTACTAGATTCAAGAATCATCAAAAAGACAAGACACCATACCTACTTGGAGCATCTCATCAAGTGGAAGGGTAAACTAGTTTTTGAAGCCACATGGATACCTAAAAGTGACTTTCTCAAAGCTGTAATTCCTCTTTCTTTTCTGCCCAAAGGAGTCACATGACTTCTTTGTCCTTAGGGGAGTATGGTGCAGGAGCACCTGAGCACCTGAATGCTCAAATCCTAGCAAGTATAACATTTTATTGCAAATTAATCATGTGTGTTTATTTTATGCTTCTAATAGGTTTAATAGGTTTTTTTTGGGGTGTAATAAGGCTTGGAACTCATTTGTGTTTAAGAGTTTCCAAGATTTTTGTTTTTTTGCTCGGTAGGCTAAAAATTGTCAATTTTGGGTCCAAATGAGCATTTTTGAATTTTTGATGTTGGAAAGCCTTGAAAGGAATTGGAGCATGTTTATTTAGTGTTTCTAGATTATTTTGATTCATTGGTTTGAGTGCCAAGTTACCGAGAGTCAAAATGCAACTTTTTGAGCAACAAAAGTTGTCAAAAGTTGTCAAAAAGCTATCAAAAAGTGAAAAAAATGATTTTTGGTGGTTTTGGTTAGTGCCAGCCTGTACTTGTCCATAAAAAGGCTTCAACAAGTTGGCACATGTATAAAAATCATGTTCCAATCATTGTATGGGCAGTTTACATTGGAAAAATAAGAAAAATACTTATTTTGCTCTTATTTTCTGTGAGTTTTAACTAGTTTTCTGCACTTTTTAGAGTATAGTCCCTACCATGGCTCCATGAGTCCGTACTGCTCCTGTTTTTGGTTGATGTGATCTTCTTTGATTTTTTTAGTAGTGATTGGAACAAGTTTTAGTTGAATTATTTTTGAGTAAAGCATTGTTTTGTGGTTCCAATGGAAGAACATTCCTGGTCCAACTGATTTCTTCAAAGTCTCTTCATCCATGGCTTTGAGGAAATTTGTTGGATCCTCTGTACATACTATACCATACATCTATTTTCTTTTTCTAGCAATGCACAAGTGTTTATAAGCCCATGGCAAGTGTGTGAAGTGAGCAACTTGGCTTGGGTATTCTTAAATTTGTTTGAATGGTACTTTGTTGTTCATAGCACTGTCCTTTGAAGTGTTGAAGAAGAATCAAGTTGATAAGAGTCTTTATTGTACTTTACCATCCTTGTCTCTCTCATGACTTGGTTGGTGGCAAGAAACAAAGGTGTAATCAAATTGTAAAAAAGCAGTGAGTCACTATTTCATTGGATAAAACCTCATTGCCAACCTCCCAAATGGTTAGTGTGAAATGAGGGATTCCTCTTTTATGCAAAATGGAAATGTGTTTGAAAATAGTTTCAATGTGAAGAAGATAGATTACACATTTTGATTGTAAAGGACCTAAATAAGGATCCTAAAAATAGTGTATTCTTTGTCACAGTCACATAATGTTTTTATGATTTGTGTCATCCTTTAAGTACTCAACTCATTAAGATCTTTGAAGAGGTTATGTGCACTACTCTATCATGCCATTTATACCTTCTTGTAGGTCAGGGACAGCATGAAGAAATAGGTCAAAACAGAGAGATTAAAGTTGTCACAGTTTCTAAGACTGTGAAAGTGCAGTAAGGCGGATAAGAGACCAACAGTCATAAAAAGACCCATTCATACTTGCTTGCAGGTTACTCCAACTATTTTCAAGGCATTATTTCATTCATATGTGATAGATTTTCATTGTACTTATGTTATTAAAGTTAAACAAAGCATACAAAACCTTGAAAACATCGCTGTCCCTGTTTTTGGACTGTTATTTCTGAGAAAATGCAGTAGTATGATAACTATTTGATAAAATGTCAATATTAGAAGATGAGGTTTAAGTCCTTGGAAGTGTTTGGTATATGTGGAAGCAAGGTTTGAAGCATTTAAATTGGTCTATTATCATGAGGAAGACTTGTAAATTGCAAACCCTCACTAGAAACCTCAAAAACCCTTGAAAATTGCATATTTTGTGGGATAGCACTAAAACAGTCCATACAGTACTTGCCATAGAAAAAATCCTTGATCTTTCAACATAAAATGACCACATCTTCAAGGGTTTTTCATGAAGTTGAGCAGGTTGAACAGGGTGAACAAATTTCATTAAAAAGTAGGGCTAATTCTAGTAGCCTTTTTGGAGCAAATTTGACCAATTCATGAAATCGGTAAGGAAGGGGAAGCAATTGGTTGTTTCAAATCATCAAAATTGATGAGTAAAGGCCTGAGACACCCTACTACAATATCCATAGCCTTTCATTAAGTCATTTGGTCAAAATGATCATTTGAACCTAGAAAGTTGCTTGAGTAATACAACGTTCTTTACATCCAATTTAGAAATTCTCATTCTTGAAAGGTGAAGTACAGTCCTCAATCTTTGTAGATCTATCCAGATGCTCAATCAGTAGGTTAATATGATTTAAATCCTTAAGGGTGCAATTAAGATTAGGTAAACCATGGTTCTCCAACAGTTGCCCATTCCCAGAAGAGAGGAGATTCAGCCAGTTGGACAACCAAACTTGTTCATTTTTGGTGACACAGAAGAGGACCTCATTTCAGACTTGAATGCCTTAGCATGCAAGGTAAGGAGGAGTGATGTCCAATTCAATAGGGTGCAAGTAGTGTTGAATAGAGAGGAGGAGATAGGAGAAAGTTTTAGGAGAATCCCATTTGTGCCTAGGGATTGATTTGGGAAACACTTGGAGAACAAAATCCCACCAATCTCAAAAAGGAGACTAACTTCTATTTTTACCTCCTCATCATGCATTCAAGACAAGGATTCAACCATTGAAGAGGAGATCACCTACAACACACAACATACAATATACAACATCATTACAACTTCACATGTAAGAATACAAACATTCTTACAACAAGGTATCGGTACTTGATTACATTACAAGCATTTACATTTACAACATTCTCATTTCTTGGTTAATTGCAAAACCGGGGTTTGACCTGAAGGCAAACCCCTAATCCCTAACCCCCCAATCATCCTCTCTTTTCTGTGTGTAGGTTGCAGGTACGCAGATGTAATTGAAGATCTGGAATTCTTGTGCAGAGATGAACAGATCCCCCTTTGTTTCATACATTTTTCGGAGGATTGTGTGCACTCCGGGCGCCATCGTCCCGTCAAATTTTTCTCAAACTCATAGGACAACATCATCTCAACATTTTACTGCTAATTGCAGGTCCGCAGCTTCATCCCGTGTCTCTATCTCTGTCTACAAGCAAATCTTTCTTACTTTCACATACACTCCTAGTTCAATCCTTCTATCTACATTCTTTACAAAAGAGGGTATCCTTGCTATCTCAACCCTTGAAACTCATTTAGAATTGAATCTTGCATTGTGTGGGATTGGATCTTGTGAGTTTCAACCCCTCTTTTGAATGTAAAGTCTCTCCTAAGTGAAAACCGTCAATCCTAGTGACCTCCTTTCTCTCTCCTTGGAGTGGGGGAACACCTAGGGTTCGATTTTCTGCTTTACAGGTAGAATCCATAAAGTTTAGGGTTCCACTATCTCCATCAGACACTAAATGATCTCCACCATTGAAAAATAAGTATTCTCATACTTCTCAACTATAGTCATATGGATTCTTTCCCTCTCATGCATTTCCTTTTAAAAATTCTTATATAACACCATAGATTTGCATTCCAGACCTTAGAATCACCGACATTGTATAGGTATTCCCTAATTTGGATGCTCATAGGCCTGTCAAAGGCCCACTGCACCTGCCCAATTCCCAAATTCTCATTCATAAAGTAGAAGAATATGTACATGATTAGGGTTCCGTATTTGAATGGATTCTTCTTGCAAATTCTTCAAAATCTCACTCCAGAGCAACTCGCAAAGATTATATTTCTTATTGTCCCTCATCATTTCATATGCAACATATACTACAATACCAGAGACAATATTTTCCCTGCTAGAATAGTAAATCCTATAGCCAATCACAATTGATGCAAACTGGATGTCATGCTCTAGAATATAATTAATAGTCATTGCTCGTTTATCAAATTTCAACCCAGTTGCATTGGTAAAAATATCTTTCTTTACAACATTCAACAATGGAAGTTATGTGAATGCACACAATCTTGTCACCTTTTGAATCACACTCATTGTGATCATATGCAGCTTGTTCAACAACATGAACTTGTCGTGTATTCTTCTCAATATGTATTGGATCCATTCTTGGTCACAAAATAATGAAAAATTAATGAACTATGAGAAATCCTTGTCTTCCAAACCTTGAAATTTTGGTTTTAGCATCGAACTCTTATCTGATAGCTGATTGTTGTATAGATTCAACATTTTTGACCTTCCTAATTCCTCAATTGGACAGTGCGTGCAGACCCTTATCTCCTCAATGTGCAAAACTTCATAGGGAACCAATGAAAAAGTACTCTTAGGGTCATCTTCAATGGAAATGAATGGATGATTTTTGAAATTGGGTCAGGCATGCTCAGTTATTTCAACAACCAATGGAGTTGAAGTACTAGATGCAGCTATCTTAGGAAATTCAGATTTCAAACTTCAACTGAAAGGGGTTTCACTGATAAAATGCCTTTGTCACTGAATTCACTTGTTTCTTTTGAATTTAGTTTAGCACTTGATCTCGCCTTTAATTCTTCTTGCAGAGCTCTTAAAACTTCTTCTGTTCAATCAAAAAGTGATAAATGAAGTGGTAAAATTTCTTTTTATCCTCCACAAACTTAAATTTTTGTTATAATAAATGCACTTTTTCATAATACTTCGGGACTGAAAAAACCTTCTTCAAATCTTCAAATGTGCTCAAAATCTTCCATTAGTCCATCATAAACATCTTTTATCATCACATATAGTTCTGAAACCTACCTAAATCAGGCACAAATCTCAAGTAGGAGGTTTGTAAGATTTGCATGATAACTTCCCCCAAGGTCGGATGTCTTAGTTCAAATACCAGATGT
This sequence comes from Cryptomeria japonica, assembly GCF_030272615.1. NCBI lineage: Eukaryota > Viridiplantae > Streptophyta > Pinopsida > Cupressales > Cupressaceae > Cryptomeria > Cryptomeria japonica. The sequence goes on along the minus strand of NC_081411.1, from coordinate 771,001,786 downwards.
AGTTCTAACACCATAATCAGGTGCAAACCAACTTCCTACTTCTGAATCATTGTTCTTAACCCGTGTCTTCTTCATCTAGTCATTGATCTCAACAACTTTTGCCTTTCTCTTCTCAATTGGCTTTGCATTCATGTTCTTGTCTTCTAAATCTCTCCTATTCACATTCCTACTTCTGCAGTACTTAGCAATGTGACCGAATTTGTTGAAAGCATGGAAAACAAAATTTCCTTGTATAGGTCTTAATTTCATCTGGTTTCTACTTGATCTAAACTTATTAGCAACATGTCCAAACATACCATGTGCATAGCATCTGGTATTTCTTCTATTCTAAGAATTATTCATCACACTTATGCATATATTTGACTTATGACCATATTTGTTACATTTGAAACATTGAACACTAAAAGATGGACCATTGTAGATCATCCTATTTCTACATTGACTAGACATATGCCTAAATTTATTGCAAACAAAACAATTACCATTGAATTTATGAGAATTAGGCTACCTTACCAAAGGCTTTCTTGAGTTATTTTTCTGATGTACTGACTTGGAGATTTCACCTTTCTCAAATCCAAGACCTTGTGTATCATTGGGATTCTTCTGACTTGCAAGTATCTCATATAGCTTAGTTGAACTAATCTAAAACTTCTCCTTGTATTCATTTGCAACTTCAAGATCAAACTTAAGAAGTAGGATTTTCTTCCTAAGATCTTCCTCATGTTCTCTAGCATCTTGAAGATCACTCATCAATTTTCCAATCTCATTCTCAAGTCTACAACACTCTTCAAATTTGTCTTTCAAGGACTGAGCAATCTTTTCCTCATTCTTCTTCCTTTCTTTAATCTCTTTTGTCAATTTGATCACTATAGATTCCATCTCGTTTGTCTAAACTATATTGGATCTAGCAAACTTCTCACATTCTTCTATCTTTTCTTTGAGGGCTTTTTCATTAATTCTTTGACTTTCTTTCTCCTTTAGCTTATCAACAAGTTCCTTTCTCTTGTCCCTTGACTTCTTCAGCTAATATTTCAGAGATTCAATGAAGTTCTCAGCATCCTAAGGTTTACTTTTAACTTTTGGACCTTAGCTTGGGTTTGATCAATATCCTCAAGTGATACAACAAGCTCATGTTTCAAACTATCAAAATCCACTGATTCACTTTCCTAGATTCTCCTCAATCTATTAGGCTTCTTCTGAGGAGCTAGGCTCTAATAAAAATTCATGGAATCAAGGAAGGGGGGGGGTGTGAATCAATGTTCTACAATTTTTAACATTCTTAAGTTGTCCTTTCAACCACTTAATACAAATGAATAAAAGTAGAATGCAGAAACACAAAGCACATTACAATAACATCATAACACAAGATTTTTAAGTGAAAACCTAGTTAAGGGTAAAAAAATAGTGGGACTAAATCCCACAATATTAATATACCTTATTATAAGTATAATAATATTACATGAGGGGAATTCACGTGCGTTCAGGCACATTGCCTAGAGCTCACTACTCAAATTACAAAAAAAGGCTACAAACTCAGAAGGCTTACTATCTTACAAAATGATTACATATAATAATTGGAATGTTTGAACTCATAAACAACATCTACAAATGCCAAAAATAGTTCCAATTAAGAACAAAACACTTTATATTACTCTACTCTTCTATACTGCTCTATTATGATATTCTGTTATATACTGAACCTCAAATCCTTCACTTGAGTACATACAAATGTGCACAATTACTCATACACACATCACACACAACCATCGATACCACAAATAATCAAATCACTTGGTCTCATATATGTGTACTATCAATTTACAACATATTCATTTTGGCTTTGAGAACACGACACAAGATGAAACATGTACTCAAATTGACTCAAATCAAACTTCAATGCGGATGTGGACACAAAAACAATAACACAAATTACTCTGGAGTAAGTGCACGAAGATGGTGTGCAAAAAGAGGGGTATAAGTGGACACTTTTTTTTAATTTTTTTTAATTTTCTGAAATCAGGTAAACTTGAACTTGGAAGAGAAAGTTGAGAGTCATCCACTCAAGATATGAAGATACTCAAAGAGCAAAGATTGTATTACTATGAATATAGTTTCCAAACTACTATTTTTTTTCAAAATGGGATAAGATTTACGGGGTAAAATCCTTCACACACAAAAAAAAGATCTAGATTTTTTCTAAAAAACATAACATAGTGTTTTGCATGTGCATCAAAAAATTCATAGTTAGATTTAGTATTTTGACAAATCCTTTGGTATAAAGATAGTTAAGAGTGAGCACTAAAAGTTGTTTATTTTTTTGTAATTTTTTTTTAGTTTTTTTTTTATGATTTTTCAAATTGAGCACATCCTGAAAATTAGGTACTTGTTCATACATGAAGCATAACTTGCATGAAAACAATCGAAAATGATTTATTTTTTCATAAATTGTAAAGAATCAAGTGCACTACAACAATACATAAAGTTTTTAAAATTTGGATAAGTAGATCAAAAGTTATTAAAAAAATGGTACACATGTGTCTCTGATAACTATGGAGACACTGGTAAAAGAAATTCAAGAATAATATGTTATTGTTCAAAATTTTAAAACATTATATGGTTACAAAGCTCAGAAGATAGGTGAAAATATGGTGGAAATTTTAGAAATACCCAGTTGATGAAGAGTAAACATGATGATGACAAAGTCAAGAAACCAAGTTGATAAAACAAAACACATCAAAAAGGAGGGAAATGAAACTTCCAACTCACATATTTGTTATCCAAGCCTATTCACAAGCCTAAATAAAATAAATCATGTACAAGGTCTTTTTTATATGAAGCGCATATGGGGTTTTAATAAATAAAATTGCATATGGGGTACTTTGAATATGAAGAGTGTATGGGTTTTTAATAAACAAAACCATGTATGGGGTTTTAAGAAGACAAACCATGTATGGGGTTCAAATTAATAAAGTTAGATTAGTAATATGGAATTGTATGCAATTTATTTATCATTCCATTAGGTTTTTTAGTAGGATATATACATAAAATATAACATTTAAGTATAAGTGGCATTTCTCTTTGTCTTTTACTTTAAGTTATATTTGATGTATATATTCTCAAGATGTTTGAGAGTGGTTTCACATTTATAGGATTCATAATGTAGATTCTAGATTTTAGGAGATCCTATAATTTTTAAGACTATCTTAGTAGGCTTGTATCATCATTCACTTGCTATCTCTTTATCTCACTCTATTTGTCTCCCCTAAGCTCTAGACCTATCTATTTTCTTGTCTCTCTCATCCTCTCTTCACCTCTCTCTATCTCTCTATCTCCTCTCTCCACAAGCTTTAGATATTATAATTTCTCAAACATAATTAAATTTCAGTAATCACTATGCTCTTATTTTCTACATAATCTACCTACCTTTTTGCACTCCCCCCTTAAAATATTTATCTAAATACCTGATAGATAGAGAGAGAGGTGCAAAGATAAGGTGAGAGAGATATAGATAGGTTAGACAGGTAGAAGTGGAGGTGATATTTATAGAGAGATAGTATGAAGGGAAGGATGTAGAGAGTTAGGGGAGTTAAAAGTAGTGAGTGATGAAAAGACTAGTAGGTAGAGAGAAGGAGAGGTATTTTTAAGTGTGTGACACAAAGAAAAATAGATAGGGAAGGAAGGAGGCATATACTAAGAATGGTAAAAGTAGAGAGCCCTAACTTCCTTCCTTCCTCCCTCCCTCTCACTTGAGATCTCTCTCTTGCACTCTCCCTCGCTCAACCCCTCCCTTCCTCCATCTCTCTCACTTCAACTCTCTCTCAACCCCTCCCTTCCTCCCTCCCTTTATCTTGCAAGGGATTTCTCTATCTCTAGTCTCTTCTTCTCTTTCCATAAACCTCTCTCTCTCTCTCAACCCTTCTCTTTCTCCACCCCTCTCTCTCACTTGAGATCTTTGTCTAGTCTCATACTCATTTTCCATCCATTCCTCCCTCTCTCTCTCTCTTAGATTAGGTTTGGGAGGGAGAGAGGGAAAGAGGGTGAGAGGAAGTGATACTTGAGAGAGAGAGAGAGAAATGGAATAGGAGAGAAATAATGAGTGTTAGAGGGAAAGAGAGAGATACTTGAGAGATAAAGAGAAAGGGAGAGAGGGGGAGAGGTAAAGAATGTGTGAGAGAGAGACACTTGAAAAAGTGGGAGGGAAATAATGGGAAGGAGAGAGGATGGGGGAGGGAGAGGGAAAGATGAAGAGAATAGGAAAGAGAGACACCTAAGTGAGAGAGAGAGAGAGTGAGTGAGAGAGAGAGAGAGAGGGTGAGAGAGAGAGTGAGAGAGAGAGTGAGAGAGGAAGGGGAGGGAGAGAGGGAGAGAGGGGAGAGAGAGAGAGGGATGGGGAGGGAGGGAGAGAGGAAAAGAATGGAAGAGAGATGCCTAAGAGAGAGGAAGAGAGAGATAGTGAAAGGGAAAGGGAGGGGTAGGGAGAGATGGTGTGTGTGTGTGTGTGTGTGTGAGAGAGAGAGAGAGAGAGACCTAAGGGAGGGGGAATGAGAGATATAAAGATAGAGGGTGAGAGGGATAAGGGGGCTAGGAGGGAGAGAGGTAAAAAGAGTTAGAGGGAAAGAGGTAGAGACCATATGGTGTCCTATGACCCCTCTAGACACCATATGACCCTTTAGGACACCATATGATGATTGCATGGGTTTTATTGATTCCTAAGGGGTCATATGGTCTTATATGATCCCTTATGATACCATATGACTCCTTAGGTGTCATTAGGGGTCATATTGTGTCCTAAGGGGTCATATAGTGTCCCATGACCCCTTAGGACACCATACCCCTTAAGACACCATATGGTGTCATTATATGTTGTATGGTATCCTAAGAGGTCATATATGGTCCTATGACCCCTTAGGACACCATGTGGTGTCATTAGGAGTCGTATGGTATCCTAAAGGGTCATATGGTGTCCTTTGACCCCTTAGGATACCATATGACCCCTTAGGAATTCATATGGTGTCATTATGAGTCATATGATGTCACAAGAGGTCATATGGTATTCTATGACCCCTTAAGACACCATAGGACCCCTTAGGACAACAATTGGTGTCGTTATATTATGTCCTTATGGGTTGTATAGTGTCTTAAGGGGTCATATGGTATTCTATAACCCCTTAGGAGACCATATGATGCCTTATCACACCATATGGTGTTGTTATGGGTCATATTGTCTCTTAAGGGTTCATATGGTGTCATACAACATATGAACCCTTCAGACACCATATGATCCCTTATGTGTCATTAGGGTCATATGGTCTCCTACAACCACTTATGACACCATATGACCCCTTATGACTCCATATGGTGCCGTTATGGGTTGTATGGTGTCTTAAGAGGTCATATGGTGTTCTATGACCCCTTAGACACCATTTGGTGTTGTTATGGGTTGTATGGTGTGCTAAGGGGTCATATGTTGTCTTATGACTCCTTAGGATTCCATACGATCCTTTAGATATCTTTATGGGTCATATGGTGTTCTATGACCTTTTAGGAGACCATATGACCCCTTAGCACTCCATATGGCATAGTTATGGTTTGTATGGTGTCCCAAGGGGTCATATGGTGTCCTATGACCTCATAGGAAAACATATGACCCCTTAGGACACTATACGAACCGTAAAGACACCATATGGTGTCCTAAGGGGTCATAGGATTCCATATGACCCCTTAGGACACCATACAACCCATAACAACACCATATGGTGTCCTAAGGGGTCATATGGTATTCTATGACCCCTTAGGATACTATTCAGTGTTTTTATAGGCCATATGGTGTCCTATGACCCCTTAGGACACCATATGACCCCTTAGGTGTTGTTAGGGGTCATATTGTGTCCTAAGGGTCATTGGTGTCCTATGACCCCTTAGGACACCATATGACCCTTTACGACACCATATGTTGTTGTTATGTATCGTAAGGTTTCCTATGACCCCTAGTACACCATATGAACCATTATGACACCATATGGTTGTTGGAATCCAAGAAACATGAGAGGGGGGTGAATCAGTGTTCTACTAGAAAGCAAGATTTTAGCCTTATTAAAACATGCATTCAACAATCGTTAAACATAAAATGATATAACTAAGTCAAATAACACATTCACATAAATCAACACCATAACATAAATAATTTATACGTGGAAATCATCAAAGACAAAAAACCATGGTAGGATTTGTGACCCACAATATCAATTCACTAGCCATACGAAGAGATAATACACATAAAAGGGGTTTGCACATGTAGAAAGGCACACTTCCTAGAGCACACTGCTCCTCACAAAGTGTCTCAGTGACTAAAATCACTTTTTGATACAAATTTGGAAAATTGAACTCATATAATGCATCTGTTATGCCTAATTGAGTTTCGGTTAAAAATTTGACTGTTGCAATTCTAAATCCCTGAACCCTTACTAGGATAACATGCACTTTATAGATCATTACAAAGCATTACTTTCACATACATATGATATCACATATATAATCTTGGCATCACTGATCTAATATTATGATACATTTATCAAAATGACCTAATGACTGACTTATATACCCTTACAAATAGTCATGCCATATGTTGGCTTACATTGACAATACAAAAATGATTATCCATGTTGGCTCAATACAAGTATATATGAATTGTAAAATTCATTTTTAGTAACCACCCTTTGTCGGATCTCCAAGTAATATCAACCTCCAATAACCTTGTTAGTTTCCAAATGATGTCTGCTCTAGGAGTCGATTACCCTTATCGGTGAAGATATCTCCTAGTGCCGGTGAAGTGTCTACTGGTGATGAACCAAACCAAAGAATTATGTTGGAATATGTTGCCATCAATGACAGGATGTGACACCAACAAAATGAGTGCCAATTTCCAACAATGGTGTCGTTAGAGGTTGTATGGTGTCCTAACGGATCATATGGTCTCCTATGACCCCTTATGACTCTATATTGTGTTGTTATGTGTTTTATGGTGTTCTATGACCCCTTATGACACCATTTGGTGTCATCATGGGTGGTATAGTGTGGTAAGGGGTCATATGGTGTTCTTCGACCCCTTTGGACTCCATATCATACCTTATGTGTCATTATGGGTCATATGGTGTCCTATAAACCCTTATGACACCCTACAAACTCTTATGACACATTCATGGATCCTTAAGATACCATATGACCCTAGAGAGGGAGGGATTGTGAGAGAGATACACCTGAGAGAGGAAGAGAGTGAGATAGAGAGATAGTGACTGAGATAGAGAGAGAGGAGACAAAGATAGATAAAAGGAAAGGGAAGGGGAGAGATATATGGAGAGAGAGAGGGAAATAGAGTGAAATAGAGGGAGAGATAAAGATAGAGGGTGACACGGAGAAGGGGAATCAGAGAGAGAGAGAGAGGGTGGGGGATATCTAGAGAGATCTAAGAGGTGGATGGAGGGATTGAGAAAGAAATAGAGACCTAAGAGGTGGAAGGATGGAAGGTAGGATAGATACGTAAGAGGTAGAGAGAGGGAAGGAGAGAGAGAGAGAGAGAGAGAGAGAGAGAGAGAGAGAGAGAGAGAGAGAGAGAGAGAGAGAGAGAGAGAGAGAGAGAGAGAGAGAGAGAGAGAGAGAGAGAGAGAGAGAGATGAAGGGATGGAAGTAGAGTACAAGAGACTAGAAAGAGAGAGGTGTGAAGAGAGGGATATAAGGAGAGAGTGAGAAAGAGAGGTAATGAGAAAGAGAGAGAGAGAGAGAGAGAGAGAGAGAGAGAGAGAGAGAGAGAGAGAGAGAGAGAGAGAGAGAGAGAGAGAGAGACCTAAGAGAAGGGGGGAGTGAGATGGATAGGGAGAGACTTTAGAGATAAACAATGAGAGAGAGAGAAACTTAAGTGAAAAAGATAAAGGGAGGTGGGAGGTAGGGAGAGAGTGGGGAAGTGATACACTTGATAGAGGAGGAGAGATAGATAAAGAGATAGAGGCAGAGAGGGAGAGAGACTTAAGAGAGAAAGAATGGGAGAGAAAGAGAAGGAAAGAGAGTAATAGAGATAGAGAGAAAGAATGAAAGAGAGAGACACCCAATAGAAAAGGAGAGAGATAGATAGATAAAGGTTGATATCTAGAGACTTGATAGAGAGAGGGAGAGAGAATTGAGAGAAAGAGAAATGGAGTGAGAGGGGGAGAGAGAAAGAGAGTTAGAGGGAAAGAAATACTTGATAGAGGAAGATAAAGGGATGGGGAGGGAGAGGGAGATAGTGGGAGAGAGAGACATCGAAGAGAGGGGGAGAGAGTGAGAGATAGAGATATTTGAGAGAGGGAGAGATAGAGATGGATAGACAAAAGAGAGAAAGAGAGGGAGAGGCCTAAGAGACAAAAAGGTAGGGTTAAGGAAGAGAGGGGTATTGTAGGGAAGAGATGAGAGAGATAATTCTGATACGAGCATGCTAATTATTGAAATTTGACTCAGTCTAAAATTTATAAGAACACTCAAAAAAATAGAATCTGCATTATAACTCTTAGAGATCTAGAACCACTCTCAAACATCTTGACAATATATACATAAAATATAACTTTAATCAAACATCCTAACAATATATACATAAAATATAACTTAAAGTATAATGAAGATAAAAGACAAAGAGAAATTCCACTTATACTTAAATGTTATATTTTATGTATATATCCCAGTGAAAAACCTAATGGAATTCTAAATGAATTTCATACAAGTCCATATTACTAATTTAAATTTTATTGACAGACAAACACCTACGTTTTTTACAAACTAAATATGCATATAGGGTTTTAGTTTCTAAATTATGTACGAGGTTTTAGTTTCTAAACTGCATATGTGGTTAGTATACTTTAAACCCTGTATGCAGTTAGTATACTTTAAACCCCATATACGGTTTAGCTTCGATTAGGCTTGGCAAAACAAGCCTAAACATGTACGGGGTTTTTTAAATTTGAAATACCCCATGCGTATTTTGTGTTTTTCCATGTTTTTTTGGGGGTGTGTCCACTTTTTTGCACATGGTCTTGGTGCACACACCCTCCAAACCATGAATTCACATTACAGTTGATGAACATTTTTCTATAAAAAAACATGTCTACTGGATCTCCCAATATACACAAGACTCATCACCGAGGGACACAAACTTGGAATAAGGTAATTTATACATCCACAATGTTTATCTAAGATCTGCAATAGAAAATAATCAACCAAAATGATATGCCAACCATAACACTGTACACTCTACCAAATGTCCTTTTCTATCCACCAGACCTAACCAGACCTTACCAATACTCAATCAGTCTTCCAGAATGATCAAAACATGAACTGCAAATTGGATAACTGACTCTAGTTTCCATCAATGACAACATCTAAACATCATTGCAGTGTCTCTTGCCAACATATATAATATATATGATTGCTAATGTTGAATATCCAGTGCTATTGGATATTCGATATTATTCATTATCCATTATGCTTTGTCTTTTGTCATGGCTACATGTATTGACATTCAAGCCAAGCAAAAAGTCAACACAAATTTCTCATGTTTTTTGACATGTGAAAAAGGAATTTTTTTTCATATCACCACTTTTTGGCCCCTCATGATCCTACACATACCCTATTAATAAAATTTGAAGAGACATACCAAGTCATTCGCAATTGACCAATTTATAGCTAAATAGAGTGTCGTTAAAACCAAACCTTTGCTGACAAGAGTTAAGTTTCAAATCTATCCATTATTGCGGGTGATGGGAAACATATTGAATAATATTAATTTCTCGACCTTGTGTATTGATGTGATAACTTCCTTCATGATTATTACAAAATACATCATTATTGACTATAATCTATTTTCTTCACACAAGTGTGGGTACATTAATGTATATTAATTAATATGCATCTACCTACCAAAAGCAAGTGCACATCTAGCATTCAAATAGTATATTCATTAATATGATGGTGTTTTTAATCTCTTTAAACATTTTGAAAAATTATATATTATAATAATATATAATACATAATACATAATACATAATACATAATACATAATACATAATACATAATACATAATACATAATATATAATATATAATACATAATACATAATACATAATATATTATATTTATAGAAAAAACTAATAAAAGACAAAAATCCAAAGGTATCAAATATCTGATAATATTAAAAATTTGTTACCTACAGATATATCTGATATCTGTTACCTCTTACAAAAATCTACAGTCCTGGTATTGCATCAGGAATGCTTTGAGATTTGGCTAGGACATGCCAAACTTGAAAAGTCAACAAAAAAAACACGTTTAGGAGTTTTTCTTGCTTTTCAGACTTCAACCTAGTGAATGACAACTTTTTTTTACTTGAAATTGATGAAATGAAAAAGGTTTCTTAAAGAGATTCTCAACTTTCCAACAATATTATTTATGCCTTATTTTGACTTTAATGAATAATTATTATTCATTTTCTATTTGAATTACAACTATAGTCTTGATTGATAGGCTAATTGAAAAACATCTATAACTTTCAAACAATATCACATTCTATGATTCACCTACTATGTGATTAAAAAAAAATTAAATTTCATAAAGTTTTGACCAAGTTAAATGGTGGTCAAACATAGGAGTTTTTTATATTTTTAAAAAGTTATAGTAAAAAATTATAATTAATTATTTGCTTAAAAAAATTACAAATTTTTTTGTGTCACATCTAGACATGAGTCTTCTACTTATATCTAAAATCTTATTGTAGACACCTAAAATTGTCCTGTCTAATTAATTCAATATTTTTATTTATTTAATTATTTTATCCTATCTTCTATTAATTAAATAAATCTTTATTTATTTAATTAATTCATTAATCATGTTCTAAGCCTTTTCTAATTTAAATAAATAACTTTAATTTATTTTAATTTTCCTTTTCCTAAATATTTAATTTAATTAATTAATCCCACTTCCTCTATTAATTAGAAAAATATTTATTTATTTAATTGATTCATTAGCCTTTTATACACATGACACATGACACATGTCATTCATCTTTTAATTCTTCTCTTACCTACCCCTTTTATCATTTTATTATTTCCTCTACCTACCCTTTAATCCTAGCCGGCCATTTATCCTTTTCACCTCTTAATCTTATCCCTTCATTTCTTATAGTGTCTTCTATATAAGAGGATACTCTCCTTCATTATCAACCTTAATAAATCATAATGAGCATTCTAATCATCTAATCGATCTTATGCAATCAAGCCTTTTTTGCGATCAAGCTATCAACCACATTTATGTTCTTTGTTGAGCTCTTGTCCACACATAAAATCTGAGAGCAAACATATCAAGCAAGATCAATGGATATATAAATAAATGGAGATTGAAACCCTACTAGACATGTGAATGGTATATTTGATTTGTTTTTTGATTTGCAGTGTCTTAGGTATCTTCATTGTGTCTGATGGATTGCTTTCATTGATAGGTTGAGGTTTTGTGGTTGAATCTATTTTAGCCTTTCAATATTGTTATTTCCATTATCAACTTTTCACCATATACACTTATTAAAAAATATTATGATTTGATTGTGATTAGGGTTGTCAGACATACACCTTCTTCTTATCCTTTTCCTTAAATTTTAGTATTACTGTATTGAAATTTTAAATTTTTGCTAGATAGATTTTTTTTTTCTTTTCAAATTACAACTAGTACCTTAGAAACTACATTGAATTTTCTAAACATTCTATTCTTACATTTTTTCAAATAATGTTGATAAGATTCAATTTTTTTACGTCAAGTTCCCTAACTTTGTTTTTCTGAATTTTCATTGCCAAATAAGGGCTTGTTTGGCCCACCATGATCCTGCACACACCCTAAAATCTAAAAATAGTTTTTAAATGACACAAACATGTATAGGGGTAGTACTAGAACCTTTTTCGTATATAGAAACCTGTATAACCTTTTCCTTTATCCTTGTTAAAAATATTTACCAAAATATTTGTTAGTTGTGAATTAGTTGAGTATAGAAGTGAGTATTAGCCTTCTTGGAGAGAGAGAGTGTGACTTGTGTTGGTATAGTATATTCTTTTCATTGTTTTCATCCTTGTTTCACCGAAGTGGGTGGCAGTTGACGAGGAAACTGTCTAGGCAAATCGGGTTCTAGAAAGGGTTGCACACCCACTTGTATAAGTTTCACAATAGATTGTTTTAAATTATTTTTTGAAATACAAAGTCTCTAAACTTTCACATATGCAAGGCCATCTATGATGAGCCCCCAAGACATTAGGTCTAGCCTTTAGGTCTTACCATACCGAGTTAATTGATCTAGCCACTCCTTCCCAATATTATGCATTCATTGTTTATCTTTGCAAATTTAGCGGTTAACTAATGTATGATTGAACTCATTAAAGTAATGATATGATTTATCATGATAATCAAGCATCTAATCATCAATCGACCTTGTGTTGAACATATACATATATATACATCCCGTAGGTACAAGTATGGGAGGAAAGGCAAACACATTTCTATGGAATGCGAGAGCAACTTGGGTAAGAAAGAGGTATATGTTGAGTTGAAAAATAAAGAAGCATTTTGTTATTTTTTTAACACTTAATCTTAGTTGAAAAGGATACATGTTAATTGATACTATTTCTTTTATTATTATAAACACATTATGTAGTGATAAAAAATATAAATTACTACAATTTTGTGACTTTGGAGAAGGATAAATAAGTTGTGTAATCTCCATTTAAGCATTTAAATTTTGGGCATTACAGTTAGCAAGGTAATTGATGTGACATAATGCATCGTCTCCTAAGCATTCAGGATGATCCCTCATCTATGGGAAAATTGTTGAGTCAGTTTGTCAATGGAGATTCTCATCCTTCAATAAAATAAGAGATATGCTAATATTGAAGTCATAACAACATAAATGCATATATGTAATATTGAGATTAAATAAAATACACAAAACATCAAAATAATGCACATCATCAACTAAGCATGAAGATAACCATACATTCTCGCATAATCTTGATTGATTTAGGAATATCTTCTCAATGCCATTGTTTTTTAAAATAGTAGAACTAATAGGATGAAGTGCAATTAAATTGGTCCAATCAATGGACTTGTTCTAGCAATATTTAAGTACTCATTATAGGTTGGAACATATCCACTTTTATTCCATTGTGCTTGCTATAAATTAGCTTTAGAATAATCTACCCATTAAAACACAATATATTTTAAAAAGATATATTTATTTTATGATTTCATTTAATGATTTATGCATTTTTGTTTCAAATTAGAATAGGGTGACAATGAATTTTTACATATTAAAATAAATATTATTATCTTATGTGAACAAAAACCTTAGTCATAAAATAAAATTTAATGCTTGAAAAAGTTTATTAACTTAAATTTAAGTTTGCACTCATTGAAATTCTTATTATTTTTGAATATTTAATCTAATTAAAAAAAATGATATTATTTTCTACAAATAATGCATGAATAAGGATAAAAAACTAAAATTTTGAAAATATTTTTCTAAATAAGTATACATACTTCTTTTGTAATAATTTTTGTCATATCACACCCTTTCTTTTTAGTGGCATCACTTGACAATTCATTAACTATTTTAGAAATGAGTTCCACGATTGCCTTAAAATTGTTTGGAAATTTTTGTATATGTGAAACATTCCAACCTTGAATAATGACCTCAACAATGAGCTCAATTTGTTCAAGAGTCAAGTAGTCATCAAAAGGGTCATTGAGTATAGTGACAAGGGTTGCTACTTTGGCCACAAAAATTTTGGTGCTACAAAACTCCATCTCATCCACAACACTAGTTCACATCAAAAGTTATTCAATTGAATGCTCTATAAGTGCTACCAATTTTTAGATCCTAGAATTTAGCCACCAACTAAATAAAGTTAATTGATTTAGTTTTTTTTTTAAATAGAAAAATGAAAAAAAAAAGGACTATAAATATTATGTAAAAAAATAAAAATTATGTTAATATAATTTGCATATATAATGTGTGAATTTAAATTTTTTTTAATGAAATAACTTTCAAAAAAGAGGAATATAATGTAAAATATTTAGCAAATACTTGATAATTTCTAAGAATAATAAGTTATTTTGAGGGAGAAAACTTCCAAATATACCTCAGGGGAACACAATTCACAATTTGGTGATTAAATAATATTTATCACATTAAATTTATACAAGTTACTTATGCCTTGAATATGACCAAAGATGACTTATATACAAAAATTATAACACAAAACAACCTAAATAAGTAGATAACAGTATGATAACAATCACATGACTTAATTAAGAGTTAAGGTAGCCACAAGATGATTACTCATAACCCAATATACACTATAATATTAAGGGCATAGACAAAGTATATTTCATAGTTGGAATTTCTATTTGCGATGATAGAAACATTTTGTTTTAACAAGATTGACTAGAACTTTTGATACTTGATGTTTGACCCCTTTTTAGGGTATATAAATCCATCTCCAAATACATAGAAACATTGTATTCCTCTACTAATATTGAAGCACAACTTCTCATAGTCAATAATTTTTTTATTTGGATTCATAAATTCCCACATTAATTCCTTAATCAGTTGGTTAGCAAGAGAATTGATGTGACATAATGCATTATCTTCTAAGCATTTAGGATGATCCCTCATATATGAGAAAATTATTGAGGAATTTTGTCTATGGAGTTTGTCATCCTTCGATACAACAAGAGATATACTAATATTGAAGGCATACCAACATAGATGTAGATATGTAATAGTGAGATTAGGTAAAATAAACAAAACCTAGAAATCTTGTGCATCATCAACTAAGTGAAAAGATAACCATACAAGCTCACATAATCTTGATCTATTTAGGAATATCTTCTTAGTGTCATTGTCTTCTAAAATAGTAGTTGAACGAAAGTTGGGCTAAAAATTTATTGAAATCCAAAGAGAATAGTACAACCAAAGGGACAACAAAAAATACAAAGAGCTCTAATGAGATTTATCTTGAGCAACAAGTTGATCCAATTCGTAAGATAATTCAAGGGGAAGATGCCTCTGATCCATAATATTCCAATCCTGCCTATACTCAAATGCCCACTTAGCCAAACAGTCAGCCACACCATTCCACTCCCGAGGGATATGGGAGAAAATAACAGAGTCAAGGGTCTAGCATAACTATGTGATCTTCTTAATAACCAGAACCAAATGCTAGTCAACACCTGATTTCTCTTTTTTACTCAAGAAGTTAACAACCACCTGTGAATTTGTCTCACAAATGATCCTACACCACCCTTGCTTGCAGCATTGCTCCACAGCTACCTGGATGGCCAAGGCCTCCATAAGATTATTGGTATGAGAACCTTTGTAGATAAAGAAGAGAAACTAAACTTTGCCAGAGTTGTTGCTCCCCACTCCCCCTATGCCTGTAGGGCCAGGATTTCCCCGACAAGATCCATCAATGTTGACCTTAAGAATTCCAGGAAAATGAGGGGTCTAGTGCCCCTCACGAATGAACTAGTGCAATTGATATCTAGCTCTCCTCCTAGGGTGGTGGGAGACCAACAAAGGAATACCATCCTGCAAAGGAAAAGAAAGGTGGGAGTAGATACCAACATCTATAGGGTCCAGACCTCTAGACAAATCACATTTTGCCATAACTGTTTCATGAAGAGAATGAACAATTTTCCCCCCTAGGTGCACAATCCCAAGCTTGAAACTCTTAAAGATCCTCCTATTTCTTTCAAGCCAAACATGCCATAAAATAAAGGAAGGGCCAATAGTCCAAGCAAATTGGAGAAAGGAGGATCTAGATAGGGAAGGTCCCAAGCGATCCCAAAAATTAGACAAAGAGGAAACATTCCAGCAAGGGCAACCCATGCAGACCACCAGTAGTGCCAAATCTATCTAACAAATGAGCACTAAAAGAAAAGGTGAGAAATAGACTCCTCATCATTACTGCATAAAACACAGATTGAAGGGCCATGGAATCCTCTCTTGTAGAGATTATCCCAAATAAGACACCTATTGTGAGCCACCAACTAGAGGAAGAAATTACACTTAGGCCATGAGGAGGGATTCCAAACTTTCTTCCACCAAGGAACCTCCATATCACCAAACATCTATCTAGTAAGCATAAGATACCTTGAGGAAACAATATATTTACTAGAAGAAGCACCTCCCCAAGCCAAAACATTAGGTTCCCATAAAGAGCTGCACTCCCTAAAAGCCAAAATCTAAGAGATCTCTGTCTGATCCCCCATAGAGCCCCTTGGTGGCCAGTCAGATGGATTCTTCCATTGAAAACCAATAGTAAGGCCCAAATTATAGGCCTCCTTATAGTGAACCACCTTATTCCAACCTGTAGAAAGGAAAGAGTTACAGAGAGCCTGCAAGTGCGGGTGAGAGGACAAAAGAGGAGGCTGACCATCCCAAGAATCACTCCAAAATAGAGCCTCTGAACCATTGTTACAAATCCAAAAAAGACTACTCTTGACCAGGCGAGATCCTATCTTAAGGGTATTCCACACCATAGAACTTCCACCCGCCAAAGGGAATCTAGAAACCTCTGAAGGACAGACTCCTCGTAAATACTTGTGTGAGAGGATACGAGCCCATAGTTGAGACTGACTAGAACACCATCACCAATAGAGCTTAGAAACAAGAGATAGTCCACTCAAGATAGTAGAACGAAGGCTGGCCACCCTTCTTCCTTGGCCTACAAACTGTATCCCACTTGATTAGACTCCATTTGAAATTTTGCAAATTACCGCTCAAAAGAAACTGTCAAGAGAGGGCATCAAATTTGTCGGTGTAAATAATTATTCATCTTGGATATTATTACACCTTACTTAAGTTTACTTAGGAAATGCATTTCATAGTAGTTTGGGTATGAGACACTTGGGTGTTTGTGCCACATTGGGATAGTGTGTGTAGGAGAATTTCCACCTTTCGTGGTCTTATCTTGTTGTTACATTCAACATTCAGTGGGCGATCCACCTCATGTGGAATATTTTATTATTTCTCCTACCTACCCACACCTATTTCCTACCTACCCTTATTTCTTATTGAGCCACATGTCATGTTTGTATGCTCACATATCCATATAGCCTTGCATATATAAGCAAGTTCATATTCATTGTATGTAATTGAACAATTGATGATCTAGTTGATCAGTATTTTCATCTTGATAGAATACAGTTTATTTCTATCATATATTTTGTCTCTCTTATTTGTGCTTTCCATTGCCTCTTGATCTTGGCAAAATCTCACATGGTATCAGAGCCATTAGAGTGTCATTGGTTTGCTGATTGAGAGAAATTTGATGCTATTTGGGGTTGTGTATTTTGGAGTTTTCTATTGCAGGTTATTATTGAAGCTTGATGGGTCAAATCCGAGGTTACCATTGGATTGAGGAGGACCAAAAAAGTTATTTTTTCCTTTTGTTTCATTCAAATCGGACTTCAGAGACCAAATCTAGAGGCATTTGAAGTTTGACGCTGTGGCGGAAATTTTCCAGAAATTATAATTTTGCAAGCAATTTTCAAATAGCGATATCTCACTCATCCGAACTCTTTTTTTCAAGCAATTTTTTTGTTTTGGGGTAGAATTTCATGATCTGTACAATGGCATAGGAGTTTTCTGATTTTTGGATACAGGTGTTTTAGAAATCATGAAATCCCAATTTTTTACAACTTTTGAGGCTTCATTTGGGCTCATATGGACTCCTTTTCAGGTGCCGTTTTTTTTGGAAGTGCATATTTTTTCATCTACTTTCATAATCTACCATCTGTTTGTAGTGATTTTAAGTAGAAATTGTACTTTCTATATTTGGCCATTCTTGGCATATTTGGTACTTGTATTTTGCTTGGATCTCAGTTTAGATCACTAGCAGTATTTGTTGAAGTCTCTTATATCTCATTTTGAGAAGTTGTAAATTGAAATCAAAAGTCCATTTTGCCTTGTTTTGCAAGTGGCCCATTGTATATGCATTAAGTATAAAGTGCCAAAATCACCATTTTGGGGGGATTTCTTGATTGAGTATTTTTGGGGGGGGGGGGTGTCTTGTGTGATTGTGCCTCTCTCTATCTTGTGTTTTTTCATTTTGGTGCTATGGGTTATCCTAAATTTCCACTTTTAACTCCTCATAATTATGCATCATGGAAAATAAAGGCATGGAGTAAACTAATGGAAAAAGGACTCATTCATTATGTAAATGAAGCTATTACAACACCACCTAATCCTAAGGTCGATCCTTATGCTCAAATGGAATGGCTTACTAAGAATGTTATGGCACTTGGAACTCTTAGAAAGTATGTATCAGATGACCTCATTTTTCACATTGATAAGTGTACAACAATTAAAGAGGCTTGGGATGTTTTTCATAAATTGTATGGTCAAGTTGATGAGATTAAGGGCCACAAGCTTGATAGTGAACTCACAACTTTGGATCCCAAGGATTTTGATACAATCCAAGATTATGTCACAAAAGCAACTGATCTAAGAGCAAAGCTAAAGGATTGTGGAATTGACAAAAAGGATGTTCAATTGCTTTATAACTTGTTGGACAAGCTTCCATCAAAGTATGCAGCCTTTGTATCTAGCTTTCACACCCATAGGTTAGCTCAAGGTTCCTCATACACTTCTCCCTCATTTGATTCATTCACGGAGATGTTGATACTTGAGCAATCTAAGGTGACCATGATGGGGATTCTCAAATCTTCAAAGTCACAAGCTTTGGTGGCTAACAAAGGGAATCAAAGTAATCAAGGAAAAGGCAAGAATCAAAAGCAACCTAATTCTAAACCACAACAAGATGGAGCATAATCTTCCTCTCCACAACAAGGTGATTCACCATTCTCACCTAAGAGGAAATCATATAAGGACAATCTTTTTTGTGGATATTGCAAGAAGTCAGAACATGATGAACATCATTGTTATAAGAAGGATATTGATGAGTTGAAGAATCTTCTTGAGAAGAATAGAATCAACCTACCTTCTAGAATGTCTACATCGGCTTCTTCTTCCAAGGATAAAGGAAAGGATCAGTCTTTTGGGATAGATAAAGGAAAGGGACAAGCTCTTTGTGCTACTACAAGTCCTGATTCAAGGAGATGGCTTCTAGATTTAGGAGCTTCTCATCATATCTCATCTTCACAGTCTATGTTTTCTACATTTGATCCTTGCCACATGCCGCAGATTTTGATGGGCAATCATACATACATGGATGTGATTGGGAAAGGATCTATTTCCATTGGGGATAACTCCTTCAATGATGTGTTGTGTGCACCCCACTTGACAAATAATCTTCTTTCCATCTATCAAATCACACATGGGGCAACTAGGAAAATTATGGAGTTCACACTTGATTCCGTTATCATTAGAGACTTGGAGAGTGGAGCTATCATTGTGACTGGGGTGGTTGATCATGCATCTCGATTGTACTTTTTTTAGATTTTGGTCCTATTGATAAGGTTGGTTCTTCCTATGTTGATGATTCAGATTTTGAGGAGAACTTTGGGCATTTGAACTTGGGGATTCTCACATGTGACCCCATTCTTGAGCCTTGCATTTCATCTCCTTCTATTGATATCACACCACCTATTGCACCTGATGATGTAGCTAGTGCAATAGTTTTGCCTTCTTATGATTCAGTGTAGCAGGATATTTCATGTCTTCCAGCTTCAGTTGATTGGGATGCCTACTTGACAGACATTGTATGTTTGTTTGTGGACTCCTACATTGCAAATTTGGGAGACACCATTCATGACATTCATCTTCACTTTGATGAAGATGATCCTTCTTTGATTGTTGTGAGGGATAACTTTGACCCTCTTGTGCATTATCTACATGATCAATCTTTAGAGGTTGACATGATTGTGGATACTTTTGTACAACACTTGATGATCCAGTTGATCGGTATTTTCATCTTGATAGAATACAATTTATTTCTATCATATATTTTGTCTCTCTTATTTGTGCTTTCCATTGCCTCTTGATCTTGGTAAAATCTCACAAAATTCCTTAAGAAAATACACCAGGGCAACCTACACCATGCTTCTATAGATAGGGAGAGCTTGAATCACTGATTGCAAGAGAGTCACCTGACCAGCAGTAGAGAGCCACCGATGTGTCCAATGATTAAATTTTTGATGCAACTTATCAACTCCAAATCCATTCCACCCACTCCAAGGTGAATCCAAAAGTAAGAAGAACTTTCCACAAAAATCCCCATTTCACTCTATCATATCAAGCTTCATGAACATAGAACACTCATTAGAAGATGACATAGAATGGATAGCTTCAGAGGCAATAACCACTCCATCGAGAATCTATTTTCCAGCAATAAAACCCCCTTGGTCTTCTGAGATAACTATTGGAAGCCAAACTTTGAGCTTTTCAACAATAATTTAGTAATAACTTTATAAACCACATTACATAGAGCAATCAGTCGAAAGGAGTCCAACTGATTAGCCCCTTCCTTTTTTGGAATAAGAACAAGGAATGTAGCATTCAAAGCTCAAAGCATCTATTTGTTAGAGTGTGATTCTTGAACCATGGTTAATAAGTCCTGATTAATAATATCCCAAAACTCTTGAAAAAATTCCACTAGGAAGCCATCAGGTCCAAGAGCCTTGCCCTTATGCAAACTAAAAACCACTTCCTCCAATTCAGACATAGAGATCAGCTTCATAAGGGAGTTGTTCATTGATCTAGTCACAACAAAGGGGATGCAAGACAAGATAATATTCTCCTCATTATCAACAAGAAGCGAATATTCTGAAAAAAGAGTGGAATAGAACCGGATGGCCTCCCTAGAAATGGCTTGAAAGGATGTCAACTGCAAGCCATCATAAGTAGCAAGAGATGAAATGTAACTCCAATTTCAGCGGCCCTGAACAAATTTATGGAAAAAAGTAGCATTCTTATCTCCTTCCTCCAGCCAATCAATTCAAGCTTTTTGCTTCCAATAAATTTCCTCTCTAAGATCTCACTCTTATAAATCCTTGGAAGCCTGAGATTCTTCTTTGTTAAGAGCTTCAGAAAAACCCAGGTCTCTAATCTTCCTTGTAATGACTGCCAGATGTTCTTGAGCCCTCTTTTTCATAGTGAAAATATTACCAAAGCAATTCCTTTTCCAATGCTTTAGCTTCCTTTTGACACATTGAAGCTTTTTAGAAAGGAAAACATAATAGTTCCATAAGATGGACCACCATCTCTCCACCAATGAGCCATTAAGTCATGAAGAGAAGAGTCCTGAGGCCACATTAGTTGGAACTTAAAGGGAGGATTCTTGTGAAGAGAAATGCAACAAGCCAAGAACTTGATAGGCCAATGATTAGATCCCCTCCAATCTAGAATTTTTGAAGAGAAAGAGAGATTATGACTCATCCAAA
Organism: Cryptomeria japonica; assembly: GCF_030272615.1. Lineage (NCBI taxonomy): Eukaryota > Viridiplantae > Streptophyta > Pinopsida > Cupressales > Cupressaceae > Cryptomeria > Cryptomeria japonica. The sequence continues at coordinate 770,980,328 of NC_081411.1, read as the reverse complement.
AGCAGGAGACTAAAAATCTATCCAGGCGTTCTGATATGGCATCTTCACCAGCCCTCCTATTATTCCAAGTAAAGATCCCATTAACTGGATGGATATCAGAAAGATGTAAAAATTCTATATTATCCTGGAGAAGCTCAGAAGAAGGCCCTAGACAAGCATTCCCACCTCTTTTCTCCTCCAAATGTAAGACTGAATTAAAGTCCCCTACTAAAATCCAAGGCAAGAAAGGATGACAACTTTGAATGTACCTTAAATTCTCCCAAAGTCTTAACTTTCTAGGGAAGTCAACAGGAGCATACACATTAGTTAGCAAAATCACCTCCCTCGTATCCAAACTGGAGGCAAGCATAGAGAGTGTGGAGAGAGAAGAAATCCAATAGAGAGGGGTGATTTTCTATGGCTCCTAACAAATGGCTAATCCCCTAGCATTCCCCATAGATCCAATACTTTGACCTTGACCATGATACCAAATATTAGGGACACAACAGAGCATGGAACCCATTGAAAGCTTAGTCTCCTGAGTACAAAGGATATCCGAAGAATGGTCAATCACCAACTCATGAATAGCCCTTTGTTTGGGGATTCTATTCAACACCCTAACATTCCATGAGAGAATAATCATTGAGTAGAGTGAGGGAAGTGAGCATCCATGGCCTTCATAGCCCTAGACTCTACCAGTAAATCCCCCGTGAGTCTAATTTTCTCCTGATCCTTTTTGTGACCACTTCTTGATGGAGTAGCAAAGGAGACTTTCTTAAATGGTATTTGCAACAAGAAAACACCTCCTTAGCCAGATCCGCTAAGAGAATATCATTGTCTTGTGGTGCTCAAGAAACTGCAAGGGCACCAAACTCAAAGCTAATAGGAGCCTTGCTCTTCTATTGGAGAGTTGTATCTTATTTTGCAATAGGGGGATCATGAATAGAAATTCCCCCATCCAAGCCTACATTGCCAAACACATCTGGGGTGATACCTTCCTCTATAGCCATATTGTCCAGTACTTCAAATCTGTTAAAATCCATATCTGGTTGTTGATCTAGAAAGGGTCTCTTCTGTCATCTTTTCTTAGGTCGATTGTGAATAGGAGTAAAGCCATCATTATTAGGGGCAGGTGTGTTAACCGGGGTTTTACCATTACTAACATTATCCATCTTGACTTTCTCCTTACCTACATCAATAGTTGGGGCTTTCCCCTTGCCTACACTATCCTTCTTTATGCCCGAGGAAGAGGCAGACCCGCCAGAACTACCACTATTCCCCTTAACAACCCTAGGGCATTATCGCTGCAAATATCCATACTCATGGAAAACTCAATAGCGAAAAGGTAAGGACTCATAATCTAACTGTTGAATCCAAGAAGAAGAACCAAGGTAATTTTCCAAGGAATCTGACAGTGGGTTATTCAAATCAATTTTAACACAAATATGGGCATAAGAAATGACCTTTTTGTTCAGGGACTGGTGTGCGATCGTAGCAGGCTTCCCAAGTAAGGCAGCTATCTAGCGCAGAATGTCTTCTCTCCAAAACTCTAAAGGAAGTCTAGGCAGGCGAATCTAGACAGGAACCCTCGATGGGAGATCCTCCGCAAAGTTAAACCCCGGATTGCAAGGTTTCACAAATAACCCCACACGATTATAAACATAAGGTCCCACCTCAAAAAATCGATCACGATTAGACATGCAAGAAAAGACTACCAAGAACTAGTTGTTTCCTACCAACATTATGCCCATATCTCTATCCACCTGCCATGAACGTCGTATCCAGGCTTCAAGGGTCAACATGGAGATTCAAATACCAAGAACTTTGTAGATCAGAGCATGTTTGGACCAGTACTCCACATCTTCCATCACAACCTTTGGAGGAATTACCAAAACTGGGCGATCGTGGCTCTATAGAAAACGTCCATTAACTTTATTAATCTTTGAGCTCAACCCCACATAGAAAGACTCATTCATCTAGCCATGAAGCTTCAAAGAGGACCCATCAGGTGCCATAGCCCCAGCGACCACCAAGCTATTAGAAGACCCTTGCTTCTCCATTAAAAAGACCACATGCAATGCATGCAACACATGAGATACCACCCGACTATTCCAAACTGCCGAAGTATGTCTCATGTGCACCGGTTTGAAAACCACCTCATGTGTTGCAATGTTGAGATCGACAGAGCCTCGCAATCTCTGATGCAATCACGCAGACTCAAGCAAGCGCAAAAAATAGTGAAGTGTGCGGTAGATTACAGAGGCAAGCAAAATCCAAAAACATCGATAATAATTTCAGAACTAGGGTTTTATAGTCGCACACCCCTAAAATAGTAGTTGAGAGAATGAATTGCAATGAAATTAGCCCAATCGATGTAGTTGTTCTAGCAATATTTATGTACTCATTATAGTTTGGAACATATCCACTTTTATTCCATCGTGTCTGGTGTAAATTAGCTTTAAAGCTTAATTTGTCCACTAAAACATAATATATTTTAAAAAGTTAAAATTATTTTTTGATTTCATCCAAAAATTTACGCATTTTTGTTTCAAATTGGAATATGTTGACAATGAATTTTTTTATATAAGAAGAAATATTATTTATGTGAACAAAAACCTTAGTCATAGAAAAAAATTATTGTTTGGAAAAGTCCATTATCTTAAATTTAAGTTTGCACCCATTGAAATTCCTATTATTTTCAAATAGTTAATCTAATTAAAAAAATAATGATTTTATCTTCAATACATAATGCAGGAATGAGGATAAAATATTAAAAAATTGAAAATATTTTTTTAAACAAGTATACATACCACTTTATCAATAAATTGTATCATATCACACCCTTGCCTTTTAGTGGGATCACTTGACAATTCATTAACTATTTTAGAAACAAATTCCACAATTGCCTTGAAATTATTTGGAATTTTTTTTATAAGTGAAATATTCCAAACTTGAATAATTACCTCAACAAAGAGCTCAATTTTTTCAAGTGTTAAGTAGTCATCAAAAAGGTCATTGAGGATAGCAACAAGGGTCCCTACTTTTACCACATCAATTCTAGTACTACAAAACTACATCTCATCAATAACAGTGATTCCCATCGAAAGGTACTCAATTGAACGCTCCTTGATGGCTATTAGTTTTGAGATCCTAGAATTTAGTCACCGACAACATTAAGATAATCAGTTTAGTATTTTTTTAAAAAATTGAAAATTGAAAAAAATCATTATAAATTATAATTTTTAAAATAAATCATTATGCAAAGTTTTGGACCACAATGAGGCCTTTTTCACAAACCCATATGTATTATCTTGATGATGTGTACATTATGGATGGTTCTACTTAGCTATTGTAGGCATGCCACTATCATGACACTATCATGAAAAATTGGTTTGTAAGATTCATTTTTATATCCCATTTAAAATATATGTTTCTAATAATTTCATTTAGCAGGCCATCATTCATGCAAATTAATATTGTTTAATGGGTACATAAACCAAAATATAGATATTCCTTATTGGGAAATGTATTATAATAAGTTCCCTCATCACATTTAATGTCATATGAGACTTTTTCTACCGCCACATCTCATGGTGATATTTATCAAATCCTATAATACTTTTCTAATTGTATTAGAATTATAAAGTGAAGACATATATTACAAATCTAAACTACTAATAAATAGTTTAAGACTAACTCGAGAACACTAAACAAACAACTATATAAGACCAAGACTTACTTCCAAGCCCAATCTATAGCCTTATAAATTCTACATTATTGAATTCTCATTCATATCTATCTACACTTTCTCCAAACTCCCCATTCCTTCCCTTTCCAACATAAGAGAAAATTCTTGAAATATGCTTTCTATTGGTTTCTAATTATCATTACATATAGAATTTGATTCTTTCTCTTCCATTTTCCTTCATAAGTGATCATAAGTGATCATAGAAGGTCATTCTATTTAGGTTATTTATTTGTAGCAATGTGGTTATTTTTTATTAGACAAGGTGAGAAGAGGATCCCACATTCATAAGTTCTAACAATGTGGTTGTTGAAACATTTAGTTATACCTACAAAATTATAGATATCTTTATATATATTTTCTACTACCATCCTTAAGAATCTTTAAAATCATCTATTTTAAGTATAAATCAATCTAGTTGAAGGTGATAAATACCTAGAGCGTGTCTTCATCTCCATCTTATATACACATTGCAATATATTGAAATTTAATTTTTTCAACTCAAAAATCTTCACATCCTTCAACCCAAAAAAAACTAAAAAACTAAAATCTTATACTTAAATTAATTGAAATATTAAATATTGGCTTCTTAAGTAATAAATGTAAAATACAACGTTAGTAAGATTTACACTTTCTTTGATCCATATTACAACGTTAGTAAGTTTCAGCACGTTCAAGGTATTCAGAAGCCTGTAATATAAAATTAACATCAGTTATGAAGAAATTTTAACCAAAACGAACTACAACAGAAGAAATTCTTTGATGGGAATAGAAATAATAATATCATACTATGATGGGAATAGAAATAATAATATCATGTAAGAAGTTTACGAGATATGGTGTTTCCATAGATTGCACAAAACCATCATCCCAGTGATTGAAAGCATTATCTGGTAATGACATCTCCCTTCAAATCAGACATTGCAAGTAAACTAATGCAAATTTAGAAGTAAACTAAAACAGCTTTTGTAGGTTATTTTCATTTGTTTGCCGCTGCACTCATCTGACTCTGGACAGTCACGGTCACTGCAACTTCTACTATTGAACACTGAATACCCCTTTAGTCTAGCTGAATATCCCTAGCATCTATGTATATAGTAAGTTTATTATTTACTTTAAAATGAAGCGTATTATTTTGATAGATATCTCACACTTGGCCATCTACCAGTACAAAGATAAATAGAAAAATTCAATTCATCTATATACACTGAACGTGGCTTAGTCACCGATACTAATAATCCTAGACAAATGAAGAGAAGCCATATCAGACATGCATAGACATATCCAAGTTTTCCACTTGAGTACTACCTAGTGATATATTGCATGAATTATTTCATTGCGAATGAGAGGTCTCTTTGACTTAATTTCCCATTGGTCCAACTTGGAGTAATGTAAATCTCTCTTGTAAGAACCATGCACAATGTATAATCTATCATGTATATCACGTGACCCATTAAAGAATACTCAAATGGTCCTGCTATATATGTCACACCTTCACCATGTAGACACCACATTTTACCATACAACCATCTACCAATAGGGAGATAAATAGCATAATGTAAGTCATCCATATACACAAAACATGCCCTTGTCATCTACACTAATAAGCCATCATTGAAGAGAAACCTTAGTAGACATGAATAGACATACCAAGGATTTCCACTTGAGTACTAGCTATGAAAAATTCTTAAAATATATAACCTACAACATATGCTCATTGAAGAATGCTCAAAGGGTCCCACCACACATGCCACACCTCTGCCATGTAGACACCATATTTTCCGACACATGCCCATGTACTAATAGAGAGATAAATATCATAAATGCAAGTGATTCTTATGTACTAAACATTCCCTAGTCACCTACACTAATAAGTCGATACTAATAAAGATAAGCCATATTAAGCATGCATACACAAAATCAATCATATATATTCACAAACACATAATTATGTATCAAGACCACCAATAAGATCTAATAATTGACCCATGCATGGAGGTATTTCCAGTCATTTTTTTGACTAAAAATTAGGTTGTATGGTAATTGATTATTGGGATTCAATTACTTACCAGGTTTAGAGAATGTTTCAATTATCACCAAAGTGTTAGGCCCACTATGGAAAGCTAATGTACTGAGAGGGGAGGGGTGAATCGGTACTTCAAATCCTTTTTCCAACAATATCTTTACTGTTATGCATAAACCAAAAACTACTATAACATAACATAAAGCTAAAACAAATGAGTAACAATCATACATGATTCACTCCATAACACATATATTTTGGTTACGTAGAAACTCTTGGTTAGAGAGAAAAACTACGGTGGGGATGGCACCCACAACTTCACTACTGCAATAATAAAGAGTGCTCAGTTAGAGCTACATATTTATCTATTTCTGATAGCTTACCCTGTTAGGAGTAACAAGATTTGTTAGATCTACCTTGCTAAAGGACTTTACAACACTATATATATGCTACACCTGGTTAGAGGATTTACAATTTATAGACTTGATTAGAGTCTTTTAACCTGTTAAAGGTTTCTCTTACAACTTCAAAATATTACAATAAGACTTTACAAATATCTGCAACTTTACATATGAAATGTTAAAGAAGATTCTATGTGCTCAAAATAAGATTACCTTGCCTATAGCATACCTCGGTAACTCATAATGAAACTCGGTAAACCCTTATGTTTACTCTGTTCCTCGATTGTTCTCTGATAACCTTCTCAGTGACCTCTATGTCTCTGTAATAGTCATAATACTTTGTGATTTCTCATGTATCACATACGTCTTGCTTCATACACATATGCACACATATTTCTCACATTCACATTTGTTTCTAACCCTAAATTCATGCTGTATAAATAGACTTCTTATGTCAATGATCTGATTCATTGCTTCGATCTTACAAACATGATTTCTCGAATAAATAACCATGCAAAATATTTCATTGGTTAGATGACCTCAAAATTATAGAAAATTTGTATGTGCAATTTCCAATGTGATAATGGTTCTGTGTGCCTCGATCTTGTAACACGTTTTCATATGTGTGTCTAGGTTCAATGAATCTGGTAACATGTTTCACTTGGTGTATATCAACTCGGTGTATTATCTTTACTGCTCGGTAGTCATGAAATGACACTCGATAGATAGCTCAGTGTATATTGGGCTTTGTGATTGTTTTCCTTCTATAACTGACTAGGCTGTTCATACCGACTAAATATTTCAGTAGTGGTAACCGACTAGAGTATATAGAATGACTTTGTATATAAAACTAATGGCAATTTGATAAGTAGTAACACAAAGTGCAATATTTTACATAGTCCCATCAATAATTTTCAAGGCCGGCCAACATGCTAACATACAAAATGATCACCTAATGGGACCTTTTTATTATGTCAATATAGTGAGCCCCAACCAATAGAGACTTAGTTTGAGGCAAAAATAACACATCACTGACAAGGACCTCAATGGCTTAATATGCCATAGAATTAGGAATGGAGAATATATGATGACTAAATGAAAAAAATAGCCATGGAAACTTGAATATTTCTACTAAGGTAGTTGTCAATGATTGTACTATAAGAATAAAATTATAACTTAAATTCTTGGGCGCAAACAATAGGTTGTCAACTTTTAGATCAAACATAATGTTTACTATAAATATAAAAGGGACTAGACCAAGGTGAATGATGCAAATCCCTACCCACACACCTAAGGATAATCCCAAATAGGGTTAGAATTCTAACCCCTCAAATGATCACTAGGGTCCTACAAGGAAGGACTCTACACCTTTGGTTCAAACTACTCACAATTTTACTAGGTTTAGGCCTACTCAAGATGAGTAAATGCCTCCTATGTCTTCCTGCTTCTAAGGGATTTCTATTTCATTCCTTTATGACCGTTACAGACTAGTCCAAGCATTGGATTTGGTTTTAGACTCCAATTCCTTATATCTTCTTTAGAAACCTACCCCCCAGGCTAGTAGCCCTATTTGGCGATAAAATTAATCTTAACTCCAAAATGTTTCACACACCCATACAAAAAAATCACCATTTCAGATACCCTTTTTGGAGTTGTACTTATCCCCAAAATGGTTTGATCAGGTCTGTATTTCCAGGGTCTGAACCCCTTAGAGACCAAGAGACCTAATTAGGACAATTATGCCTATTTTACAAAGAAACTACCAATAAATGAACTCAAACTAGAAAACCAACTCTATGGTCATGTGGGGGATGGTGAGTAACCTCCAATTCTAGGTTTACATGCTTGGAATCCACCATTATAGTTTTTTATGATGACTATCCTAAATCTTGTCTAAGGTAACCAAAGATAATTCACCCCTCTATCTATTCCATTAATATTGGGATTAAATTAAATCCATACATGCACGTGCAATCACTGCAAAGATAGAATTTCTGGGAAAACTTCTGTATTTCAGTGTTCTATTGCTTCACAACTTCACAAAACAACATCAGAAACCTTGGGAATAATGTCCACAAGGATTATAAAACTATACAAGGGTTTCCAACCAAATTTGGAGGAGGTTGGAGCCATTGAAAGGCTTCCCCCAATTGTATTTTGAAAAGTTGCACTTTTGCACTCAAAAGTTGCATTTTCCAAAAGTTGCACTTTTGCACTCAAAAGTTGCATTTTCCAAAAGTTGCAATTTTGCACAAAAATGTTGTCACACTTGCTAAGGTTGGGATCCACACACTTGGATCAACCAAAAAACCCTAAAAATATCAAAAACCTCTCAAACACAATACTAAATCATCTACTACTCCTATTGACCACATTGTCCCAATTGGCTTATCAAATTGCCTAGTTGGTGGCATGGGGTTACATGGTTGGATTTATTGAATACATGAAACAAAATTGCATTAACACAAGACACTAGGACACTACAATGATCCTATTCTTTACTCCTAGAGGATGATTGGCATGTTGATGAGGTGCCCCTACACCATATTCCCTAGGAAAAGAGATCTCAAGCCCACTTGAGATCAGAGTTTGTAAGTCAACACCATGGTTGGAAATTTGGTTATCTAACATTGAAATGTCCTTGGAGTCTGGTCTGTCCTGCCAAGCCACCAAGTAATCAATCTACTCCGTATTCCTTGTCTTCTTTGTGACTCTAGTGTCTAACACTTTACTCAACTTAGGTTCTACATGCCAAGGAATGTCATTGTCTATTGTAACCTGCATTGGATCCTCCACTTCATTGTCACTACCTTTGAAAAGTGTAAGATTACACACATTAAATATGGGTGATAATCCAAGATCAGAAGGAAGCTAGATTTCATAGGTATTTTGTCCACACGTCTTCAAAATCTGACATGGTCCAATCTTCCCCTGTATGAGTTTGGTGTGCTTACCCTTTGGGAGTCTCTCCTTCTTCAGATGTACCCATACCAAATCCCCAACACTAAACTGCACATCCCTCTTTTTCTTATCAGCATAGACCTTGTTCTGCTTTGCAGATTGCTGGAGATGAGACTTCACTTGGTCATGTACCTCCTTGATGGCTAATGCAAAGGCTTCACCATCTGCACTAATGGGCTCTTCTTTGGGAAAATTACTTAACTCCAATACTCTCCTTGGGTGGATGCCATACACAATTTGGAAAGGAGACTTCCTTGTGCTCCTATTTATAGTGTCATTGTATGAGAATTCTACCTATGACAGTATGTTGTCCCACTTCTCTCCATGTTGCCTTGTCGAACACCTTAATAGGTTTCCCAATGACCTATTGATAACTTCAGTTTGCACATCTATTTGAGGATGGTAGGTTGTTTGAGAAAGCTAGGTTAGTTCCAAACTTCTTCCAAAGGGTCCTCCAAAAGTGACCTATAAGTTTAACATCTCTGTCTGAAATAATATTTAATGGCAATCCATGTATCCAAACTATTTCTTTGAAGAATAGGTCTGCAACATATGAGGCATCACAAGAAGTCTTACATTGCAAGAAATGAGTCATTTTACTAAACCTGTCCACCACTACAAAGACACTATGAAATCTCCATCTTGTCCTAGGTAGACCCCACACAAAATACATACTTATGCTCTCCCATGGCCTAGAAGGAATGGGTAAAGGCTGGTACAAACCTATATTAGTGGACTTCCCCTTGGCTTTCTGACATATTGCACATGTTTCCACAAAATTCCTTACATCTGCCTGCAACTTAGGCCAGTAATAGTGTCTCTTCACAAGGTCTAGGGTCTTGTCAAGGCCAAAGTGACCTGCCATAGCTCCACAATGCTTCTCCCTAATGATATTTAACCTCATGGAACACTTAGGAATGCACAACTATCCTCCTTTAAATAAAAATCCATCTTGTATCAGAAATTAAGAAAACTCAACATGATACCTCTCACCAAAAGTTTCACATACCTTGTAGATCTCTCCAAAGTCTTCATCAACATCATACATACTCTTCAAGGAATCAATACAAAAACTCTCCATCTTGATTTTCTTGGCAGTTAAGACCCTCATGCTCAAGGCATCTACAACTCTGTTCTTGACCCCCTTCTTGTGCTTGAGGGTGAAGGTGAAGGCTTATAGGGTCTCTACCCACTTCATGTGCTGGTGGTTTAGCTTCTCTTGGCTATTTATGAAAATGAGTGCCTAATTATTAGTAAAAACTATAAACTCTTTAGGCAATAAATAGCCTCCACTTCTTCAAAGATTGTACTAAAGAATATATCTCCAAGTCATAAGATGAGTATCTCTTCTTGGCATCAATTATCTTTTCATTGAAAAAAGAAATAGGCCTCTCTTCTTGATTGAGAACTGCCCCAATAGCCATGTGGCTTGCATCACACTCCACCTGAAATATTTTGTTGAAGTCTGGTAAGGAAAGGATTGGCTATTCTGCAACCTTATTCTTTAATGTTTCAAATGAATAATCTTCCTCCTTGGTCCAATTGAGCTTGCACTTTTTTCCTCCCTTTATGGTGTCAAGCATGGGTGCACATAGATGACTAAATCCTCTAATGAACTTCCTATAAAAAGTTGCTAAACCATGGAAGCTCTGGACATCATTCATAGTCTTAGGTGTTGGCCAAGATAGTATAGCACTTACCTTCTCTTGGTCCATTTTCAACTCACCTTGTGAGATTACAAAGCCCAAGTAGATGATCTCCTCCTGCATGAACACACACTTATCTAGATTGATCATTAGTTGCTCTTCATGTAACCTCTTAAGAACCATATCTATATGTTTGAGGTTCTCTTCCCTTGTGTGACTGAAGATCAAGATATCATCTAGGTATACTATGAAAAACTTGCCTATAAGCTCCACCAAGACCTCATTCATCTAGGTATCAATTTAATTTTTAGATCCATTTTGGTGAAATATTTAGCATTCTCCAAGAAATCAAGAAAATACTCTATCCTAGGGATTGGGAACCTATACCTTATAGTTATCTTGTTGATGGCCCTTGAGTCTGTACAAAGCCTCAAAGTGCCTTTTTTCTTGGGTGCAAGGACAATAGGTACTGCACATGGGCTTAATCTTTTGCCAATCAATCCTGATTCAAGAAACTCTTCAATCTTCCTTGCCATCTTTGCATTCTAATATGGAGTGAGTTTGTATGCTGCTTTGTTAGGTAGGGTAGACCTAGGGATGAGATCTATGTAGTGACTGATGTCTCTCGCTAGTGGCAGGGATCTTTGCATTCCATATGAGATGATGCCTTTGTACTCATACAATAACTATCTAACTGCAAGGTCTATGTTCTTTTGTCCTCCTTTCCCTTCTGCAAACTATTCTTTCTTTGTCACCTTGGGACTAGGCATGAGGGCATAGAAAACTGCACCTTTCTCTGCAATCTCCTTCATGAACTATTTTCCTTCCACCATCAGCACTTTGGCATCTTTCCCCTTTGGTTCCATCTCTTCCTCTATTAGAGGTAAGAGTTCTATCACCTTACCATCCTTGGTGATTGAATAAGTGTTTCTCACCCCATCATGATGAGCTTTCAAGTCACACTATCATGGTATCCCAAATAAGAGATGACATGCATCCATCTTGGTTATATCAAATAGCAGTCTATCCTTGTATGATCCAATATGAAACTCCACACAAGCTTGGTCTTCTACCACTACATTCTGACCTTCGGTGAGCCATGAGACCTTGTAGGGGTAAGGATGAGGCAACCTTCTAAGTCTAATCTTTTCTACCATTTCAAGTGATACAAAGTTTTCAGTAGATCTGTAGTCTATCAAGACCTTACACACATTTCCTCCTTCCTTGCAAGTGGTTTTGAAAAGAGATTTCCTTTGTGTAGGCTCCTTGTTAGGGACCTTCATGGTGGTTACTACTCTCCTCATCGTCAAATCCTCTCCTCTTTTAGGGTAGCCATAGCTATCAGGAGCATTAACACTTTGATAGGTGTTTGCACTTGCCACACTTTGACAATCAGATTCCTACACCAAATTGCTTCTCCTTTCTCCCATGGAGCTAGAAGCCTTCTCTGGACACCTATTGGCCAAGTTCCCTTCTTGGTTATAGCTATAGCATATAGGAGGTCCTCTGTCTTGGGATATTCCTCTAGAGGGTGGTCTTCTACCCCTAAAGTTCCCTCTTGGATTGTAGCTTCCTCCTTGGTTGTAACTACTCTCTCCTCTATTACCTCCTTGGCTAGAGTCACCTTGGTATCCAAAACCATTTCCTCTACCTCTGAAAGGGCCTCTTCCCTCTCTTTATTGTCTCCCTTTACCTCTGCCATTTTAATCCAGCCTTCTCTTCAACTTCTCCTCCACCTTGAATGCCAATTGAAAGCACTTTTGGACTATCTCTGGGGTGTGGAGATTCAAATCTTCCTGTATTGCAAATCTCAACCCATTGAGATATCTTGCCACCTTCTCATCTTCACTCTCTTTCACATTGGTCCTCACACACAACTTCATGAACTCCTCTGTGTAGGAACTCATGTCCATCTCCTTTTGCTTCAAGTTTTGTCTTCTTCTATGCAAGTGGACATTGTAGTCCACTGGGAGATAGGCTTCCTTCACCAAAGCCATCATCTTCTTCCATGTAGCCACTTTTATCTTTCCCTCTTTCACCCTCTCATCTTGGATGAAATTCCACCAAGTAAGTGCAACCCCTTTCATCATGGATTGGGCCATCTTCACTCTTTGGTGCTCTGGTATGTCTTCACTCTCAAAAAAGTTGTCCAAGGAGTCTATCCACTCCATTACTATATCAGGCTCCACCTTGCCTACAAACACTAGCAGATCCAACTTCACATCCATTGTTCTTCTCTCCATGGAATTGAAGACATTTATCAGGAGCCTCTGGTCTGCAGGAACCTCTAGTTCTTCTTGCCTAGGGATCTCCTCTTCATCCCCTTCTTCAACATCTCCAGAGTCTCTCTCTCCCCTCTCCACAAAATCCTTCAACTGGTCCATTTCATCTCTCAAGGCCTGATTCACAACCCTAACTACTCTTCTCTCTACCATCTGCTTCTTCACCAATACATTCAACTCCACATTAGTCATTCTTGTTGGTACATCTTGTCTCCTCCTCCTATCCAAAAGGATACTCCTTTTCTTTGATACCACTTGATATAGATACCTAACCACACACCTAAGGATAATCCCAAGAAAGGTTAGACTTCTGACCCCTCAAATTATCACTAGGGTCCTACAAGGAAGGACTCTACACCTTTGGTTCAAACTACTCACAATTTCACTAGGTTTGGGCCTACTCAAGATGAGTAAATGCCTCCATACCTACCATATACCATCATATGTATTCCAACTTCTAAGGGATTTGGATTTGGTTCCTTTATGATCATTAGAGACTGGTCCAAGCACTAGATTTGGGTTTATACTCCAATTCCTTATATCTCCTTTAGAAACCTACCCCTTAGGATAGTAGCCCTATTTGGTGATAAAATGGATCTTAACTCCAAAATGTTCCACACACCCATACAAAAAATCACCATTTAAAATACCCTTTTGTGAGTTTTACTTATCCCAAAATGGTTTGATCAGATCTGTACTTCCAGGGTCTGAACCCCTTAGAGACCAAGAGACCTAATTAGGGCAATCAGGCCTATTTTACCAAGAAACTACCAATTAGTGAACTCAAACTAAAAAAATAAATCTATGGGCATGTGGAGGATGGTGATTAACCTCTAATTCCAAGGTTAAACTCCTCGAGTCCACCGTTATTGTGTTTTATGATGACTGTCCTAAATCTTGTCTAAGGTAGTCACATAGAGATGCCTACCTAATTTTGCTTCTTTCTCCACACAACCAAGTCTCCCATGCAAAAACCCATGAAAATAATAAATTAAATAGGCCTATTCTACATCCCACCAAAGGAATAATCTTCTAATGGACTATAATGCAAGATATGGCCATTTTTGTCCAAAACCCTCTCCAAACCCTCACTTTTTCAGGTTACAGTAAAAAAAATGGACAGTTCTCACTACTCGGGAATAATTAGAACCTTAGACCACCACCAAATCAAAGATAATTTACCCCTCTATCTATTTCAAGAATTGTGTGAGTCAATTCAATTCATACAGGCATGTGCAATCACTGCAAGGATAGAATTTCTGGGAAAACTTTTGTAGTTCAGTGTTCTATTGCTTCACAACTTCACAACACAACACCAGAAACCTTGGGAATAATTACCAAAAGGATTATAAAACTCTAAAATGGTTTAAAACTTAATTTGGAAGAGGTTGGAGCTATTGAAAGGCTTCCCCCAACCGTATTTTGAAAAGTTGCACTTTTGCACTCAAAAGCTGCATTTTCCAAAAGTTGCAATTTTGCACAAAATGTTGTCACACTTGCTAAGGTTGGGATCCACACACGTGGATAAAAAAAACACCCCTAAACATTTCAAAAACCTATCAAACACATTACTATACCATCTACTACCCTTATTGACCACATTGTCCCAATTGGCTTATCAAATTGCCTAATTGGTGACATGGGCTTACATGGTGGGGTTTATTGAATACATGAAACAAACTTGCATAAACACAAGACACTAAGAAACTATAATGATCCTACTCTTCACTCCTAGAGCCATGATTGGCATGTTGATGAGGTGCCCCTGCACCAGTGAAGGTCACCACTAAAAGGAAGCTAGGTATGTGGAAACACTTCATAAATTAATTCTAGAGGAGACTATTGTGCAAATTTTAATATTTTTAAAATTTATAGAAATGAGATACACATATGAAACATAAATAAATTATATGACAGAAGGAAATATTTTGGCAGAAAAATTCCACACTAAAAAGTAACCCAATACATTATTTGGTAAACTAAACTTATTTGAAATACACTAATAGAATACGTCTTTAATTAAGAATCCCTAACTAGATATTTGGAACTTAATTCTAGTAACATAATAATACCTATAAACTCACTACCTACATGTTCATCTTAAATATCCTATCCATAGGAGAACTAGTAGATGAAACTATTAAATGATAATCGTAACATTGTCATCTACAACCACCAAAAAATTGGTTCAAAAATACCAAGTTAGAAAACCAACATCTAAATCCCAAGTTGAATTCATAGGCTAAAATTAACATATTCCTTCAACTTTAAAAAAAAGCATATTCCACACACCAACTTGGGCATTATATTTTGGCTTTATGACCTCCATTCAAAAATTCCTATTGATTTCTTGTAACATGCATTTTTATATTGCTCTAGTGTAATTCCATTTTACAACTCTTATCTATTTCTAATATGTTTTTACACTTCTAATATATAGGAAGACCAACTTTTAAGGCCATAAATTTTGAGGATTCACTCAAACACGTGCCCTAGGGAAGATAAACTGAAAACAAGGCTAGAATCAGTAATTATGCGATAGACATGCATCGCCAATAGGATAAGTTATTGAGAGGATTCACTCAATAGGTACCCTAGAATAGGTAGGCTAACTAAGATGAGTATAGGATAAATTGTCAAATTGATCAAATCCGACAAGTTATCTAGCAAGATAGGATATAGTGTAATGTGACAAACATATACACTAGGGTACAATGCCATGTGATGAACATAAGCACTAGGGTAGAGCCTGATGAGAAAAACCATGTGATACAAATAGGCACTACTAGGCTAGTTTAGGATAAGATAAGTAGCACTATGTGATGAACATGAGTACCACTAGGATTGACACAATTGATTTGATTGGATGGAAGAGTACTTGGCCTAGATTTAGTGTAGAAAGTGATTCTCAATGACACAAAGGTTACAAACATATTTGACTGTTGAGGACCATGTCGTGATCAAGGAAATGAGATTGAGACAAATTATGTATATGCCTGAGATTTGGGAAAAGAAAAGACTATTGACTGTTCTTGCAGAAATATGGTCTCGCAAAGTTTGTAGGAGGAGGCAGATGAGATGATATAGGGGCTAGTTCTTTGGGAGCTCATATTCCTTTGATTCCTATTGTCTCTAAGGGAGGGTATTCATCATAGCTCTCTTGGATCCTATATTATATCATTTTTTGTATGATGATGTAGACACCTTCGAGTGATTTTGTAGTCATATGATATTTGACATCATTGTATCATGACACTTTATTTTTGATATATGAGATGACTCATTCCTCGTAGTGACTATATGCCCGTGGTCCTATGTTACATGATGTTCTATATGCCTTATGATGAGATTATGATTTATCTAATGTATCTATCATGCGTGATGTGTATGGAATATGTTCATGGTATGAAATATGCTTGTGTGATGATCTATGCTACAAATGCATTTATAATTTTATGATGCTTATATTCTATGGTTATGATGATTATGATATGTAATTCTTCATACAGTAAAATCTATGCAGATGTTGTGATGCCTTATATTTTTTTCACTTTTTTATTTTAATATTATGTGTAATGCAAATGTATATGCAAAAATGCTAATGGATGCATGGATATGATGCTTATATTATGTAATAACAAGTGGTGCACATGAAGGATATGATATTATTATGATTTATATATGCATGTAACGAGACATACTAACATATGTTGATGCATTATGCTGAGGTGTCTGAGGAGCAAAAAATTGCCTTCTTATACCATGCTTGTAACACAAGTTGTTAAATTCACTGGATGTGAATTCTCCACACTGCTCTGATCTCAAACATTTAATCTTCAATCCCATCTCAGTTACCACTTTATCTTTAAAGATTTTAAACTTTTCAAATGCTTCAGATTTTTCTTTTAGAAAAGTAACCCACATTATTCTAGAATAATCATCAATGATTAGAATGAAATATCTATCACCTTTAAAACTTTTAACTCTAGTAGGGCCACACAAATCAGTATGAATAAGATCAAGAACATCTTTTTTTGTATCTTGTATACTCCTAAAAGAGGTTTTGACCTGTTTACCCATTTGACATTCTTTACATACCGGATTATAGGACTTCATACTATTAGGTATACCCCTAACTCCCTTAGTTGAACTAATCTTCACAATGCAATCAAAATTAAGATGACACATCCTTTTATGCCATAGCCAAATCTCGTCAATATGTGTAATCAAGAATGTCTTCTCACTGAATTTCAAATGAAATATATTAACTTTTGTCTGTGTACCGGTTGCAATCTCCAAACCAGATCTATTAATGATTTTGCATTTTCTATCCTTGAACTGTAATTGAAATCCCTTATCTACCAAGTGTCCTACACTCAAGATTATGCCTCAAACCTTCAACATAATAAACATTGTTGTAGCGTCCTAAAATTGCGACACTTGCAATTTCGACTACATTTGGGTCTTCACGATGGTGATGCAACACAAACCTGAATGGAGACCTCGAAACTTGTTCATGACACCAAAAAATGCATTTTTCAGCACCCTGGCTTGATCCTCCTTGCACCTTGCTGTCCCTGGAGGTGGGACCATGGCACCTAGCACCCTGGTCCCCCAGGACCATGGCACTCAGCGCCCTGGTCCCTGGCCCTATTTTGGGCCCGGTCTCTTTTGGGCATCGGGTCTTTAAGTTTGCAAATTGGGAAATAATGTTTCTTGGTCGGCCCAAGGTCAGAAAAATTAGTCTTTCAATCCTAATTGGCAAGTATATAAACTACATTTCCCCTCCCATTTGGGGAGGTAAGAAAAAAAGGAGGACATATGTGTACAAGATGTGGAAACGATATTCAAACATTCAAGCATTCAAGCATTCAAGCATTCCTTCAAGCAATTGATCATTCTAAGTCTCCATTCAAGGCTAAGTGTTGCATTCAAGACAAGGATTCAACCATTGAAGAGGAAATCACATACAAAATACAACATACAACAACATTTACACCTTCGCACGTAAGAATACAAACATTCTTACAACAAGGTATCAGTACTTGTTTACATTACAATCATTTACATTTACAACATTCTCATTTCTTGGTTAGTTCCAAAACCGGTGTTTGACCTAAGGGCAAAACCCCTAATCCCTAACCCCCCAATCATCCTCTCTTTTCTGTGTGTAGGTTGCAGGTACGCGGCTGTAATTGAAGATCTGGAATCCTTGTGCAGAGGTGAACAGATCCCCCTTCATTTCGCGGATTTTTTGGAGGACTGTGTGCACGCCGGGCACCATCGTCCCAACAAATTTCACTCAAATTTGCAGAACAACATCGTCTCGACATTTTACTGCTAATTCCAGGTCCGCAGCTTCATCCTATAGTTCTATCTCTATTTATAAGCGAATCTTTCTCACTTTACATGCATTCCTAGCTCAATCCTTCTATCTGCATTTCTTTACAAAAGAGGGTAGCCTTGCTGTCATAACCCTTAAAACTCATTTAGAATCCAATCTTGCATTGTGTGGGATTGGATCTTGTGGGTTTCAACCCCTCTTTTGAATGTAAAGTCTCTCCTAAGTGAAAACCATCAACCCTAGTGACCTCCTTTCTCTCTCCTTGGAGTGGTGGGGGGAACACTTAGGGTTCGATCGCGATTTTCCGCTTTACATTCTGGTGAACCCAACGTGAACATCCTTTCTGATTATTCATGGTTAGATCTGAAAATTGGATGCCTTGATTACATTTCCATGTTCGATCTTTTACAAATTTTAGAGGTTAATTGCATAAAAACCCTAAAATTTTCTTTTTAGTAATTGAGCTTGTGAAATGTTTAATTGTTGATGCTTGTTTCAGATCTGCCCTTCTACTGCAAATTATCAAATCATATCTGTGCTTTAATTTTGAAAATTAAGTGGTTAAGTGTCAAAACCCTAATTTTTAAAACCCTCTTGATTCAGCCTTTGACTGATAATTTCACTGATCAAAACATCTCCAAATCAGCTGTAACTTTGGATTCCGCAACAAAATCATAATATATTTCATCCCTAAAAATTTGGAAAAAAGTTGTGAGGACCGTGTGCACCCCGAGCGCCATCGTCCCTGACATTTCTTCCAAAATTTTGGGAGTTAGATCTTACTGTATTTTTCTGCTAAAATCCAGAATTTTGGCTGATTTCATCAATTCCAACACTTTCAAAATTAAAGTCAAAGTTGGTCTAGTGATTGCTTGGATTAAGGCTTCTAATCATTCAAAAATTGTTGAAATTGAAATTTCGTGTCAAAATTGTGTTCTTACTGTCCTAAATCTGAAAAGTGTGTTGGCGTTCATTCAAAATTTCAGTGCTTTATTTAAATTCTTGCAATTTGTGACTTTTGAAATTAAGTGTTTAATTACACCAACTGTGATTTCCACTTTCAAAATTGAATTTTGCGTGAAATTGAGTCAACTTCTAAATTTCAAAA
This sequence comes from Cryptomeria japonica, assembly GCF_030272615.1. Classification (NCBI taxonomy): domain Eukaryota; kingdom Viridiplantae; phylum Streptophyta; class Pinopsida; order Cupressales; family Cupressaceae; genus Cryptomeria; species Cryptomeria japonica. The sequence continues at coordinate 770,960,839 of NC_081411.1, read as the reverse complement.
CTTGCATTGCTGTTGGTATTCCCTCTAAAATCATAAAATTCAAAATTTTAGTTTCCCTCTCTTTTTCAAAATTCAAATTTTGCATTTTTCAACAATCTTGGTAGGGTTCAATTTTGAGATTGCAACTTTAATTTGGCCTATCTACAGATCGTAAAATAACTCAATTTTTTTAGATTAGCTTTAAAATCATCATAACTTTCATCCCTGAAAATTTCAAAAAAAGTTGCGAGGACCATGTGCACTCCGTTCGCCACGGTCCCTGACTTTTTTTCTGAAAATTCAAGAGATTGTCGTGATTGCATTTAACAGCTTAAATCTAGGAGATTGGCTGATTTTATTGAAATTTGCTTCCTCTAAATTCAAAATCTTCTCTCTCTCTAGTGCATGAGTTTTACAACAATAAGCCCTACTTACACTATTCCCATTAGACGAAGCCTTAGAATTAAGTCTTTCCAAGGTTTAAATACCTGAGGAGATGGAACCTAATTTGAATAGCCTTTTTAACGAGGACACGGGTAATTCCTCTAATCCTCCTAATGATGAAGAAGCTCTCCATGAGGTTTCTGTAGAACAACTTTCAAAATTGGATAACCAATTTAATGATTTTCAGCAATGGATGTCTCAAGAGTATACCGATAGTCAAGCTCTTTCATTAATTGAGGGTCTAAAATGTATGGTTCAAAGTGATAAGAATGGAATTGATATTTTGCGTGGTATTGCACACATTGTGGATTCGAATGTGATGCCTATGAAGAGTTGTGCTGAAACTTTAGGTTATACACAACCTCCTACTCAAGTCAATCATTCTATTCCATTGACAACTTCTATTGCTAGTATACCTACTTTTACATCAAACATAATGACTACTTCAATACAAGACATTCCACCTATGATCACCAGTCATGGGGGAAATCCTTCTTCTTCAATTAACCCTCTTCCTTCATTTAATCCGACTTCTTCATTCATTCCTTCAATGAGTGTTCCTATTACATCTCCACAAATGAACGTGACACAAGGGGGAAATTCATTTAACCATTCCATTCCTCCTTGTAGTGTTCCTCCTTTCCAATCATCTCCTATGACTAACTATCACAGTGTCCCACCACCTTACTCTCAATCAATACCTTCTTTCAATAACATAATACCTCCATCACAATCTAACACATCTAATATGAATTCTTCGACTGAACCATTAACAATCTTGCACAAACTATCTCTTCTTTACAGCAACAAATTGCCTCTATGAATCAATCTAAGTTTAGTGTGCCCACATTTGATGTTGCGAGCCCACTTTCTCTTGACATTGTTCAAGCTATCCCACCTAAGCATGTTGAAATCCCGCATTTGGAGCTTTATAATGGTAAAGGTGATCCTCTAACACATGTTAAAACTTTTCAAACAATATGTACCAATTTTGCTTATGACCAAAGGTTGCTTGCAAAACTGTTTACTAGGACATTAAGAGATAAGGCCCTACAATGGTATTGCTCGTTGCCTTCTTATTCTATTACTTCTTTTGAACAACTTGCAAATGCTTTTATTCAACAATTTCAAAACAATATAAGTCCTAAAGTTACTTTGATTGATTTAATGCATTGTAAACAAGGTGTTAAAGAAAAAGTGACTGATTTCATTGGTAGATATAAGCATTTGTATGCCCAAATTTCTTTTCTAGTGCCTGACAATGATATTCAAAGAATCTTTATCTCTAATTTACAAAAAGATATTAGAGAAAAACTCCTATTTTCTGAGCTTACTTCTTTCCAACAGTTGTGTGCAACTCTTCACAATTATCAACTGACTATGAGTCAAATGGAACAAGCAAATCCTATGGCTCCGAGTGATAAGGGTGATAGTAGTCAACAACCATTTGGGAAGTTTAAACCGAATAGAGAATCCATTAAGTTCAATGAAAACATCATCAACAACAATGTGAATGCAGCATCCGGTGTGCCTCCTATTTCTAAGTTTTTCAAGAAAGAGAGAAAGTTTACTCCTTTGAATGAATCATTGCATAGTATTATGAATAAGTTATTGGAACAAAATGTGCTTACTCTTCCTCCTATAAGGCAAATAGATCCTGCAAAGATTAATTCACCCTATTTTGATAACAAATCTTTTTGTCAATTTCATCGTCAACCTGGGCATGATACTGAAAAATGTTTTGCTTTAAAGGGTAAAATTCAAGATTTGATTGATAATAATACTATCTCTATTTCAGGAGTGAATGATAAAGGCAATACATCTGTAGCTCCTCCTAACCAAAATCTTAAGATTTTTACTGATCCATTACCTTCTCATACCTCTAATGCGATTGAGGCTAATGATTCCTCTTTCTCATCTAATGGTCTTGTGTCTATGACTCCGAATGTGATTAACTTTGTAGAGCAGCAAGAAAACCCCAAAGAACCTTCCATCACATTTGATTCTAGTGAAACTATTAGGGCACCTGATGGTCCTTTATACATAGTTGCAAAAGTCAAGAATACACCTTGCCGTGGAGTGCTTATTGATCTTGCTTGCATGGTTAATGTTATTACTGAAGAATTTACTTTACAATTGAATCAAGTGATCTATGACAAAATAGATGTGATTGTGAAATTATTTGATGCATTTTCTTCTCCTGCAATTGGTTCTATTACATTACCTATTGAGGTCCATAACAAATCCCTTGATGTGAACTTTGCTATTATCCCTTCATCTGAACAATTTCGTGTGAAGCTAGGCTATCCTTGGCTATCTTCCATGAAAGCTATTGCTGCTCCTATTCATAAATGTTTGAAATTTCCCCATAATGGTGAAGTTGTTACTGTCAATCATAGTCTCTTTAAACCAGCTGAAAGAACTTCTAGCATTCCTATTGATTATTTTTGGCCTAAACAATTCCAATCTCTTCCATCGCGAAGTGATCATCTTTTCAAATCTTATCAAAAGTGGAAAAAAGATATGATCCTATCTCTAAGTGAACCTAGAACACCCAAACTTGATATTCCTATCGTTCTTGAGAAGGAAGTTCTTCCTTTGAAAGATAAAACTAATGTCTTTCCTCAAGAAGATTCCCAACCCATTCCTATGGATGTGACTATGTCTATGTCTAATAAACTTTCTAAAAGTAGACCTATACCTCCTCGTCATGATGGACTTGGTCTCCTTCCTAAACCAAATATTCCTCCTTTATACGGAGTAGTTCCTCCTCCTTCCTCTTATGGAGAGAAGAGACCTTCCTCTTCTCCTATTATCCAGCCTAAGAGACCACAACCTAAACACCCAAGTGATAAGGATGAGAACATTCCTCCTCCTCAATCTTCTCAACTTCCTACTAAGACTAGATGAAATTGTTCTGCACGTGAACGCCGACGAAAGCGTCGTCTTAGAGCTCATGCGGCTGCTTCTCAAACCTTGCAATTCCCAAAAACACCTTCAACTAGTATTATTCCATTTTCTCCTCAGCCGGAAATTGAGCCAAAATCTCCTAAACATAAGATGCATGATGGTCTTGATCCTGTGCGAGTTAAAGATCCTATTTTTATAAATCTTGATGATGATATAGATGAAAATTTATTCATGATGAAAATGTTACTTCTTTTCATTTTGATAGTGAATATGAATATGTTGATGTTGATAACCATTTATCTGACGAATTTTCTAAAGCTCTTATCCTAGCTCCTAGACAAGAACAACGTGGCTTGGAACATGAACATAGCCCTTGTTTGGATCTTGTGATAGCTCCATCTGCTGTGTTGAATGTTCCTCCTCTAGCGTGTTTCCTGCCTTCCCGAAATATTGATCAGCAAGATTAGGAGGTGGATGACGTGCTAGACTAGTTTCATTAGCATAGCAGATTCTCTCCTCCTCTCTTTCTTTTGTTACTTCTTCTATGTGTTATTCTCATTCTTCTATTTGTTGTCCTTAGTGTTGTCTACTTGAGGACAATGCAAAGCATTGAGATCTCTTTTGGTCTCTCTCATGTTGACTCAAAAGACACATGTGTTCCCTTCTTCTAGGTGACCTTCCTTGATTAGGGAATGAAGAACAATTATGCATACATACATATGATATACATGAATTATCATATAGCATACTGACCCCGAGGAAAGCGAAGTCACCTCGTGCTTTGTGTTTTGTGTCTATTATCCTTGGGTTTATCTCACACTTGGGGGCTAAATCTTTGTGATAACGTGCTCCTTTCCCTTCTCATTTCTTATGTGTATCACTACCTTAAAGCAATCACCCCCATTGAGGCATGTGCGATTGCTTTAACATAGGGGGGCATACACCCCGTCTATCCCTTCAGGATACTTGAAAATTTCTTGGCGAACTTAGCTTTGCCTTGAAAATTTTTGGTATTTTTCTTGCATGACTCATAGTGAGGGAACCTTACTACTGACAGTCATGGTTCTCCCTCGTGATCTTCCCCTTTACTTTGTAAATCAAAGTCGTAAGATCCTTAGTCCACTGGGGGCTTGGTGTGTCTTGCCTCCTTGACGTGGTGAAAGTCTTTCAATGTTGTTTACTTGTACTTTACCGGAAGTATAGGCGTACGCTTATACTCCCACTAAAGTGGGGGCTAAATGTAGCATCCTAAAATTGTGACACTTGCAATTTCAACTGCATTTGGGTCTTCACAATGGTGATGCAACATGGAACCTGAATGGAGACCTCGAAACTTGTTCATGACACCAAAAACTGCATTTTCAGCACCCTGGCCTGATCCTCCTTGCACCCTGCTGTCCCTGGAGGTGGGACCATGGTGCCCAACACCCTGGTCCTTCAGGACCATGGCGCCCAGCGCCCTAGTCCCCCAGGACCATGGCACCCAGCACCCTGGTCCCTAGCCCTATTTTCGGCCCGGTCTCTTTTGGGCATCGGGTCATTAAGTTTGCAAATTGGGAAATAATGTTTCCTGGTCAGCCCAAGGTCGGAAAAATCATTCTTTCAACCCTAATTGGCAAGTATATAAACTACATTTCCCCTCCCATTTAGGGAGGTAAGAAAAAAATGAGGACATATGTGTACAAGACGTGGAAACGATATTCAAACATTCAAGCATTCAAGCATTCAAGCATTCCTTCAAGCAATTGATCATTCTAAGTCTCCATTCAAGGCTAAGTGTTGCATTCAAGACAAGGATTCAACCATTGAAGAGGAGATCGCATACAACATACAACATACAACAACATTTACACCTTCGCACGTAAGAATACAAACATTCTTACAACAAGGTATCAGTACTTGTTTACATTATAATCATTTACATTTACAACATACTCATTTCTTGGTTAATTCCAAAACTGGGGTTTGACCTAAGGGCAAACCCCTAATCCCTAACCCCCCAATTGTCCTCTCTTTTTTGTGTGTAGGTTGTAGGTACGCGGCTATAATTGAAGATCTGGAATCCTTGTACAGAGACGAACAGATCCCCCTTCGTTTCATGGATTTTTCGGAGGACCGTGTGCACGCCGGACGCCATCATCCTAACAAATTTTGCTCAAATTTGTAGGACAGTGTCGTCTCGACATTTTACTACTAATTCCAGGTTCGCAGCTTCATCCTATATTTCTATCTCTATTTATAAGCAAATCTTTCTCACTTTACATGCATTCCTAGCTCAATCCTTCTATCTACATTTCTTTACAAAAGAGGGTAGCCTTGCTGTCATAACCCTTGAAACTCATTTAGAATCCAATCTTGCATTGTGTGGGATCGGATCTTGTGGGTTTCAACCCCTCTTTCGAATGTAAAGTCTCTCCTAAGTGAAAACCGTCAACCCTAGTGACCTCCTTTCTCTCTCCTTGGAGTGGTGGGGGGAACACTTAGGGTTCGATCACGATTTTCCACTTTACAATTGTCAATATTGTTCTTAGCATCCAATGATATAGTTCCTTTTCCTTTGATCATACATGCTTTTTCATCTCCAAATCTAACTAAACTGCCATCAAATTCTTCAAAAATAGAAACTTTCCTTTATCTCCAGTCATATGATGTGAACCACCACTGTCAATTACCCATTCTTCCTTGTCTTCAATTTTAGTGGCAAGTGCCTTCTCTTCAAGTACATTCTCTTCTATTTCTGGATCATCTTCCTTGATAGTCGGGAACACCCATTCCTTCCTATTGCTAGATCCACTAGCAGAGTCTTCTACTGGTTCATCATCAGAATCAATATTACCTTTCTCATCCGCTATGTAGCATGATTTGTCTTTGTTTTTCTTGTATTTATCATTGCTCTGATATCTAGGGTTAGGCTTAAATGATCTTCTAACTCTTTCCTCAAATCTTGAATTTCTTTCAGGACATCTAGATACAAAATTACCAATCTTATTACATGCAAAACATTTAAAAGGTGATTTTCTATCATCTTACATCCTACTAGTCCTTTAGGTACTCTTTTAGAAAATAGTGATTCAAGTTGCTCAAACTCATCATCTTCTCTCTTCATATCTTTCAATTCCTTTGCATACAAAGCTTTCTAGTGTTGCTTACCAGTTGTAGATGTTGATGAATGAAGAAAAGGTTCAGACTTCATAGTCCCATGAGGTCCAAATTCTTCAAGCTCAAAAGAAGATAGTTTCCCAACCAAAGTATCCCTATTGATAGATATTTTTACCATTGTTCTGAACTCATTAATAGTAGTAGCTTTAATTTTTTAAGCTAGTGGTAGGGTTCTTAGGACTTTAGAAACAATTTCATCTTTGCTTAGAGCTCCACCAGAACATTGAATTCCCATAACAATCTCATTTAGCCTTTCCATGAATGTAGTAATCCTTTCATCTTCTTCCATCTTCAGGTTTTCATATCTCACTCGATAACCATCAAGTTTAGCAATCTTCACTGTAAGGTTACCTTCATTAGGAGTCTCCAACTTATCCCATATAGCCTTTCTAGATGATTTGTCAGTTAATCCTATTATTTACTAATTATTACATGAGGTCTTCTCTTTCTCTACAATCATTCTCAAGCTCCTTGTCCATTTTTGTTGGATAAGGATTGCCAGATCCTGGATTATAGGGTGTGACACATTTCTATGTGATCTCCAAAATCTCCTTCCCAAGACATCTCAAATGAGTCTCCATCTGAATCTTCCATACGATATAATTTTTTCTATCAAGCCTTGGAATATCCTTTCAAAAGATAGCTCGAGAAGAACTTGATGAACTTGAACTGTTAGTCATCATAGGATCTTCCTCAAGTGGTTAAGATTTCTACAGAGAGGACCAAAGCTCTGATACCAATTTTTAGACAGTTCAAATAAATGGAAGATGATTGAGAGGGGTGAGGGGGTGAATCAGTTGTCATAGATTATTGGAACCCAAAAAATTAATACCGGAATAGCAGTTAAATCAATTAAGCATAAAAAATAATACTTGTCCATGGTGGGAATCTAACCCATAGTCAGATAATACTTATGCAGTAAGTATGTGAATTACAATGGAGGGACCTGCACTTGCAAGAAGGACAACAACCTAGACCACACTTCTCATCACAAAAGGAGCCTCACTAACTACATAGAAATCCATACTACAATCTAGAGAAGTGTTGAACTGCAAAAGATAGGATCTCCTATGCCTGAGTATAATTTGGGTTAAGCTCAATACCGGAGGATTAAATCCTCTTACATAAACCCAATTCGATTTCCAATGATCGACCAACTCCTCTTCCTAAATGATACTACATTATTCGCACATTACATTCCTTGACCATGCCCTCTAAGATTAACCATGATGATCTGCATTGAGATCTTACATCTATATATACAAACCCTCGACCATAAACAATCAGGTTGGCCACCAGACAATAAAACAATTACATAATTACAAACCATGTCGTCCTTAAACCAATAAATAATATCCAACACTAAGACATCCTAGAAATACATTGAGAGGTCCAATCCACATGTTACATTAAAGTCAGCCCATAACCTAGATCAACTGAGACCCAGTATAGGTCCACATGCTACAACAATGATCTCCATCGGCCAAGTCTCGAACATGATCACCAACATCATCCTAAAACTCCACCAAAGGCTGCACCAACACCACTTATATAATTCATCAAAGATCTCCACCAAAATCTCTACTAGTGAAACCCTCGCTAGAACCAAAAACAAATCTTCTAGGCAAGAAGGATAGCATTCGATCACCAGACCAAAACCAGTTGACCAAATATGAGCATGAGTATCATGAACAAGCCAATTCCATCACCAAACTATATAGGAGCCTACTAGATCATGTTGGATCCAACTCAACTAGAAACCACTCAACCTACCGAAACCAAAAGGGTGCTGGTAAAGAATCCAAACAACAACTGTTGGCATGAATGACAAAAAATTAATGCAACACATAATCAATTCCACCAAATGGCCAACATTTATGTGTATCATATGTAGCCCATGTATATACATGCCTTCACGACAATTATGTAATTGTGATGTAAACTTGATGTATATGAAATGAGACTTAGATACCAGTAGGAATATATATCAGTTAATGGAAACATTGATTGTATGCAATAAAATGAGTTCATGATGGATATAGCTTTTGAAATATTTATATTATGTAAATGTATGATTCAATAATTTTCTCAAATGGATTTGTTTAGCTAATTATATTCCTTAAGTGATGTATGGTTAGATTAAGTATCCACGTTCAGAAACGTTAGGGAAAATGTTGTAGAAGTCTTCCACATGTGCATTATAGAGTAATCTTATCCTATTAATATTATTGATATTCATTAAATGTTTTTTGAAAAAATATATTTCACTCTTTTTGGAATGTTAGTCTATTCCTCTAGGGTTTTTTGGTGGGGCATTACAGGTGTCATCCCATATTTTCACATAATGATTTATTTTGAAATTATAATTTATAATGCTTATCTTTTTTTAATTTATTCATAAAATACTAAATTGATTAACTTTATGTAGTTGGTGGCTAAATTTTGGGATCTCAAACTTGATAGCACTCAAAGAGCGTTCAATTGAGTACCTTTTGATGGGAATTAGTGTTGCAAATAGGATGTGATGAGATGGAGTTTGGTAGTACCAGAATTGCTATGGTGAAAGCAACAACCCTTGCCACTATACTCGATGACCTTTTTTATGACTACTTAACTCTTGAAAAAGTTTAGCTTATTGTTGAGGTCATTATTGAAGGTTGGAATGTTTCACTGAAATAAAATTGTCCAAACAATTTCAAGGAAATCATGGAATTTGTTTCTAAAATAATTAATAAATTGTCAAGTGATACCACTAAAAAGTAAGGGTGTGATATGAAACACTTTTTGCAAAAGCAGTGCGTATACTTCTTTATAAAAAATATTTTCAAAATTTTATTTTTTATCCATGTATTATTCAAGGAAAATAAAATAAAAAATATTTGATTAGATTATATATTTGACACTAATATGGATTTTAGCGGGTCATTGCACACTTAAATTTAAGTTATTGAACTTTTACAAAGTAAGGTTTTTGTTTACACAATAGTAATGTTTCTTTTTATATGGAAAAGTTCACTGTCATCATATTTCAACTTGAAACAAAAATGCATAGATCATTGAATGAAATTATGAAATAAATTTATCTTTTTAAAATATATTATGTTTTAGTGGGCAAATTATGCTAAATCTAATTTACAAAAAGCATGATGTAATAAAAGTGGATATGTTCCAACCTATAACGAGTACATAAATATTGCTAGAACAAGTGTAGCAATTGGACCAATTTCATTGCACTCTATCCTCTTAACCACCATTTTAGTAGACAATGATATTGAGAAGATATTATTAAATAGATCAAGATTGTGTGAACTCATCTGGTTATCTTTACGCTTGGCGAATGATGCACATGATTTCCATTTTTTTCTTTTTTTACTTAATTTAACCATTACATATATGTATTTATCTTGTTATACCTTCAATATTAATATATCTCTTATTGTATTAAAGGATGAGAATCTCCATGGACAATTTGCCTCAGCCATTTCCTCATATATGAGGGATCATCTTGAATTCTTAGAAGATGATGCATTATGCCACATTAATTGCCTTGTTGACTAATTGATTAAGGAATTGATGTGGGAATTTCTAAATCCAAATAATAAATTTCTCAACTATGAGAAGTTATGTTTCAATCTTAGTAGAGGAATACAATGTTTCTATGTATTTTGAGATGGATTTACATATCCCGAAAAGGGTGTCAATCATCGAGTATTAAAAAGTTATAGTTTTTTATTAGGGTATACACATTTTGAGGGGACCAAAAACCCCGTACAATAGGTTTTGGAGGGACATGAAACCGTCATATTTTTCATGGATCCGGAACCAAGAAAGGGATGTTGTAGAAAGATATAACAAAGATAAACAACATCAAAGCCATAGAAATACAAGAAGGATAAACCACTAGCCACACACAAAAGATAGACAATATGAACTAGGCTAGCAACAACAATAGATCTAAACCACCATGTATATCTGAGGCACAAAAAATGAGGGTTTATCTAGCACCCCCAACCAAACATCATGGTTTTCCCAAGCTCCCCTAACTTTTAATAGAGTATCCCTCTCACCAACAACAACACTTGAGCCTAACTGAAAACACAAACTAGCCAAATTGAGCCCTTAAAAACTGCCAACATCTAGTTTGCCCATGATAGAAGCAAAAAACCAAGGGAAATTCTAGGCCCCCTTAACCATAAGCGTGGGTTTTAAGAGGCTCCCACAACCTGAAATTGATTTTAATTGGCTTCCACAACTAGTAACAGTGGGTTTTATAAGGCTCCCACAACCAGACAAGTTTTTAAAAAGGAAACCTTCTAAGTGATAGGCAACTAAATGCACATTGGGACCAAAGGGTTTTAAAGGGGTCACCAAACCATCAAAAGTGTATTTTAAAAGGCTCCCAAAACCAAAGTGGAAGATGACAACAACCACACCACCAAGAACACCTCTGCAGCCTGAAAACTAATCAACACCTACCTCCCCATAGCACTTCCAGGAAAAATAAGTAGCAACCACACCCACCTCAATAGGAAACATGTCACCTTGAACCACATCCATCTTCCCCTCCATAGAAGATGGGATCACCTTAAAAGAAAAAACTAGAGAGACCCCAAATTACAAATAATGGAGATCAACACACAAAACCAATATAATAGAGCAATGGGGGGTAGACAAATTCCCAACGAAAAGAGGCTTGAGGAGAAAAAGATTTGAACATGAAGGATCATTTTCTCTCTTTTGAAAACACAAGGGTTTTAAAAGGGCTTCCTTAAGTTTCCTCTGAAAAAAGACAATTGGGGTTAACACAAATATCTCAAAAATAATAAAAACCACCCCATAGGATTTTGAAAGGATCCCCAAACCAGAAGCAAAAAACCAAGGGAAATTCTAGGCCCCCTTAACCATAAGTGTGGGTTTTAAGAGGCTCCCACAACCTGAAATTGATTTTAATTGGCTTCCACAACTAGTAACAGTGGGTTTTATAAGGCTCCCACAACCAGACAAGTTTTTAAAAAGGAAACCTTCTAAGTGATAGGAAACTAAATGCACATTGGGACCAAAGGGTTTTAAAGGGGTCACCAAACCATCAAAAGTGTATTTTAAAAGGCTCCCAAAACCAAAGTGGAAGATGACAACAACCACGCCACCAAGAACACCTCTGCAGCCTGAAAACTAATCAACACCTACCTCCCCATAGCACTTCCAGGAAAAATAAGTAGCATCCACACCCACCTCAATAGGAAACATGTCACCTTGAACCACATCCATCTTCCCCTCCATAGAAGATGGGATCACCTTAAAAGAAAAAACTAGAGAGACCCCAAATTACAAATAATGGAGATCAACACACAAAACCAATATAATAGAGCAATGGGGGGTAGACAAATTCCCAACGAAAAGAGGCTTGAGGAGAAAAAGATTTGAACATGAAGGATCATTTTCTCTCTTTTGAAAACACAAGGGTTTTAAAAGGGCTTCCTTAAGTTTCCTCTGAAAAAAGACAATTGGGGTTAACACAAATATCTCAAAAATAATAAAAACCACCCCATAGGATTTTGAAAGGATCCCCAAACCAGAAGCACTAGGTTTTAGTGTGGTTCACAGAACCAAAACAAAAGCAGAACAAGGAAGCTTCCAACCAAGCACAAGAGAGTAGAGGGCAAGCAAAGAATGCAACAAAACCCCCCATAGAAGAGGCAAGAGAGCTCCACCTCTTGAGATGAACAACTCCCCTGAACAACACCCTACAACAAATCACATGAAAATAGAACTAACCCATCTCCACCTCAATAGGAGATGGGGTCACCACAAAAGATAGAGTCGAGATTAACCCATGAAAAAATAAGAAATTATTGTACCCAGAGGAGAAAAAAATGGAAGGATGCACCAACACATTATAAAAAAGCCACAGCCCTCCAAAAAACCTAACAATCTTCCCATTGAAGAGAAAGGGGGGCTAAAATAATGAGCTAAAGGAGTTGACAAGCACAAACAACCATCTCCCAAAATAGGGACACACACCCACAACCCCACAGCCACAAAACCCAAACGCATGGGCCTTTGCAATAGAAACCACCGACACCAAAACATGATTCCTCTGATACCCATGTTCGAACCCAAGCAGAGGACAAGAATACTACAACCAGAAGACACGCAACCCATAAATACCATCCATAGTCGCTCCAACCTCGCCATCTGCTTCCTCTACACTCTCTACATCACTTTCCTCCTCATAATCACTCTCATCCTCTGAAACCCTAGTCCTCTCTCCACAGGTTGCTACCATTCCCACTCATTCTCGCCATCTCCCTTAAAACAAGTATATCTCTCAAAATAATTATTAAAAATTTAAAGTTAGTCCTATGACAATATAGTATTTCTATCATCTAAAAATGAAATGCCAACTTTGAGATATACTATTTTTATGTCCTTAATCTTATAGTGTGTAATGGACTATGAGTGGTCATCTTGTGGCTACCTTAACTCTTAAATAAGTCATATGATCATTATTAGATTACTATCCAGTTTATTTAGGCTGATCTAAGTATTAGATTCTAGTATATAAGTCAGCCTTGGTGATATTCAAGGTATAAGTAAGGTATATATGTAAGGTATTGAATATTATTTGAACACAAGATTATGAATTGTGTTCTCTTTCGATATGTTTGGAGGTTTTCTCCCTCAAAGTGGCTTGTTAATCTTAACTATTATTGAAAGTATTTGCAAAACATTTTATATTATATTGAACTCTTTTGTGAATGATATTTCATTACAGAAATTTTAAAGTTACAATGTTATATGCTTCCAATCTACATTCCTTATAAACTTTATATGCTTCTGTATTGTGTGTCTATTTTCCTGTCTTACAATATTTTGATCAGTATCATATTTGGTACATAAGTTTAGTTAAGTTGGTTTAAATTCACTATATATGTTTAATTACATTGATTTGCATTGCTATTGCATTTGGTTAGTTTAATAATTTAGATTGATGTTCATTAATATTACATTGTATCTTTGTGTTAATTGAGGTTGGCTTGCATTTTTATTACATTTAGACTAGTTTATCTCTTCACCTTTTGATACATTTGCATATGTAGCTTGAGATAGATTTTAGATTATATAACTTTAGTATATATCTTATATAAATTTTACATAAATAGTAGTCAAAATTTGATTGAATATAGGGAATCTTATATTTAATTTTTTTGAAGGAAATTACTAAAGTTTTACCAAATTCATGGTTTATACAATTGTTTAATTTTTGACATATGAGTGAGACTCAACCAATATTTGAGAGATTATTTTTTTTTAGTTATCTTGTGATTATTTGAGATAGTTTTATGCTTTGGAATATGAATATGAATGGAAAGCATCGAAATTTTGTAGTGAATCCATGAGTTTACACAGGATTGATGAAATGTTCTTTGTGACATGCCATTTATGTTGTATGCTTCTTTCATAACTATTATTTGATTATGCGTAGTCATAATCATATTTATAAATTTTTAGCTAAGATTTTTTCATGATATGCTTTGTGTTATCATCTTGAATGCATTTCTAAATCGCATTTGTTTAATAGTGATGAACAAATGTTTCCCTACCTTTCCTACTTTTTGGTAAAAGGAACACCATAAAATTTAATTATATCATAAGAGGGAGTTGTACCTCCAATTTCAACGAAAGATTACTGATTTAATGAGTATTTTCTCCAACTGTTAGTTGCTTATCTATCTTTGATCTAAGCTTACAGAGTTGATTTCAAGATTACCTAGGAAAGAAAAATTTGTTAACTAACATAAAGAAAGGAATGTTTCTACTATAAATGTTAGCCCCCACATATATATGGACATTGATTGCACTTATTTTGGTGCTACCTCATGTTACTTTGACTATGATGCTATGTTGTACTATCAATTTTGTTAAAGTGTGATTTGACCTTAGACTTGGAAGAAACAAGTTGTGGGAAACAAAACTTGTGGAGTTGAGGTAAGTACTTTTCTTACTTTGTCTTGTCCTGTTATTTTAAAGGAAGACTAACAGTAAGGGTTGGGCATTATTTGTGTTTCATCACTTTATAAGTGTAGTCACACAAATCTGTCCAGCTTAATTAAATAAATAATTGCTATTTATTTGATTAAAAATACACTAGCCATGAGTTAATTAATTAATATTTAATTAATTCATCTTTAAACATTCTCCTATTAATTAAATAAATTATTGAATTTATTTTAATTAATTCATTAAACCAAGTTCACAAATCAATTAAATGAATAAATACTATTTATTCAATTTAAACCCCCTTTTCCTCTTTTAAATAAATTAAATTAAACATTTATTTAAATCATAAATCCCCCCCCCCCCCCCACTTGCATTTTCCTACAAATGCAACTTGCACACATTTATTGAAATAAATTAATTTTATTTTAAAAAAAATCCTATTTTCCCTCACCTACCAATCCAATTGCAATTTTAAATCTCCTTCTATATTCTTCTAAACCCTTTCTAATTAGCCTAATCCATCCCCTAATTATTGTCACATTCCTAAGCAACATGGAGTCACTTCTCAAAGACTTCAAAGTCTTTGAAAATCATTTAATGCTTTGTGTGTTCAACAATTTAACCTCCAAAGTCTTCCAAAACCATTAATGGCTCTTACGTAACCATTTATGGTTATTTCAACTTGCACTCATATGTCTCCTCAAGCATTTATTGCTTTGACCATGTTTATCCCTTTTACCTTTGCACAAGAGTTTATCCATTGGATAAAAGCTTTATTCTTTGAATAAAGAGTTTATTCATTCAACTAACCTTGACCTTAACTCCCAAGGTCATGTCAAGCATTTAATGCTTATTCCCTCTCCTCTCAACCTATCTCACATTGACACATGTCATCCTAGGATTGGGTTGAAAGTCCTCACATGGATTTGAAATCATTCAATCCTGACCCTTGTTGAGATTGCTCAATCTCAACCATCCATTGCTCCATTTTTCCTATAAATAGAGCTCATTTCTTCATAATCCAGATCCTGAAAACTTGTATGCATTTAACCTATAGGCATTTTAGAGAGCATTTAGCATAGCAATCTAATATCTTGTTATTTTGGTTAAAATCAATCATTTTCAATAGCATCTAGTATTTTAGCTTTTCATTTTACATTTGGAGCAAAATACTCAAATCTCAATCCTCCATAAGCATCCATAGTGCAAAAAGCTGTTGAGAGCTACACTATTTTGGAACATGGAGAGGAGAGGAACAAAGGAGAAGGAGCCAAGAGCATGTTAGGAGGTATTTGGAGATGTCTTGTCATATTTGCTTCTTTAGTTAAATATTCTTTCATGTTCTTAGTATCTCTTTTGATATGCATGTTTAGATTAGCTTTTGGCTAACTAACACTAACAATCTCTTGTGTCTTGTGTTGTTTGTCATTTGCTAACCTTGTCCATTTTGCAGAGCATCATTTGGTGAACCCAACGTGAATCTAAACACCCAAAAGATCATTTATTTTTAACCAATAACATGTTTGAATGTTGAATTGTCACACAGGTTGCGCTTTAGCGCTATTGATTACGTTATGGCGCTATTGAAACTTCTTGTACTAGCGCTATTGTTCTTACAATAGTGCTATTGTTTCAAGTTTAGCACTATTGGCATTGTTTGAGTGCTTTTGACCCTGTTTTGGCGCTATTGATCCTATTTGAGCACTTTTGGCTTCTCTGTCTTTTTTTTCTTTTAGCACGTTTGTGTTAAATAGCGCATCTATTCAAACACAAACTAGTGCTATTGTAACAGAATGTTGTAAAAAAGACCTTGTAACCAAAAAAGTTAAAATTTTTAGGTTTGTGGAAGCCCCCCTTAGATATGGATTTTACTAACTGGTTATTGTTTGTGCAGGTTTAAACATTCACCTCTTTAAAATCAAAAACTTTATTTTGGTGTTTTAAGAATTGAAAAAACAAACTTTCCCTTGCTTTTCAGTTAGGATCACTTGTTTTTGGTGCATTAAAACTAAACAAAACAAAATTTGTTTTCTTGCAAGTTAGGAAACACACTTTATTTAGTGATTAAAATCAACACTTCAATTTTCTTGCATCAAACTAAAAAATTTACAATCCACACTTTGATTTTTGGTGCACATAAAATACACAATCAACTTGTTTAAAAATTTTGCAAAGCAATTTTCCTTCATGCATACGTGCTTCAATTTCAGTTGACCAGGATTTTCAAAATTCTAGTTTACTCAAAACCTTTGCATTTGAAGTTAAAAAGAACACCATGAATGTTGGAGCAACATCTCCAAATAGTTAGATCACATTGCAATGGAAAGTTAAAAAGAACAAGTGCTTTCGTGCTTGGCACACTTGTGCAAAAATTTGGTCGAGTGGTCCTACTTGTAACACACACTATCCTCTCCCTTGGCTTTCGTGGTCCTAGGTGCAAGAGAAAAGTGTTAGTAACACTCAAAAAAATTATCTTTTTAAGAGAGGCCTGCCAAGAGATACATCACTCTTGGGAATGACCTCGAGTGGTAAATCCTTCGAGCCACTATAGAAATCAGGTGAGATCGAAAGTTGTAGCCTTGGGTATAGTTGTTCCTACAGTGTAACTAGCCAAAAGGACAAATGGGCCCCACGACTGGTTACAAGGCTCTTAAGTGAGTCACTGCAGAATGAACTTATGTCCAAAAACATAGAACATGACTAAACACCTTTAAGTAGTAGCCCACCCATTCTATTGATTGAGGATATTTGCGATATAATTTAGTGCAAGAGCATAGATGGTTTTGCTCCCAAGATACTCACCATACATATTTCCTTGAGTAGAAACATAGCTTTTTGAAAAGTCACTTGTGGCTTGATAAAAGTGGTGACTCCCCCATCATAGGGATCATCTATTTGTTATACTCATGCAAGACTTAGTATTTCACATCCTTACCTGCCATGGTGGGATTCATAAGGTATGTAGTACCAAAGTCGAAGAAATATCAAGATGTGGGCTAAATTTATCACAACTGACCATTTGACCTTAGGGATAAAAAGTGTTTGTAGTGTTTTCGTTTTAGTCAAGACCAAGTGAAAATTGAGCCGACTTCAGGCTTTGGAAATACACCTTAAAATACATCTAAAGTAAGGGTCATATAAAAGTCCAAGGACTAGGTTGATCTAGACCCATACTCATTTGTGCCTTTGAGGCAACATTCTGGTGTTTGTGTGCTTGCTTTGTTTTCTTGTCAAAGAAACATAAAAAAAAAAATCAATTCCAAAAACAAAGTACTCATCCAACCAAACATCTTTCAAAGCAACCACAAAAATATCAAAAACAAAGTGCAAACAACAAAGAATCAAACTTTATGACCATTCTTCACATCTTGCGAAAGAAGAAACGTCATGAGAATATCAACTTGTAAAAAAGACCATTGAGCTCAAAGGCTTTGCTCAAAAGGAGGAAATTCTTCTATCTAAATAGACTGATCTTTGTCTCCCATAGAGTTTTTTTGTGTCACATGCGTCTCTACATTCAAGGAAAAACAAACGAATTTGATTCAGAATCATTGAACTGTAGAGCTTTTATGCAATATAGAGCTTTGAGTTATCACAAAAACCAAGGAGGTAAGATTAATCCCAACTTTTTCCCAAATGTCTGTATCACATACAACGTAGCTCAAGAAATACCACCAACACCCAAAAGGGAAGAGGTAGAGTTTGTCCCATTTGTGACACAAAGCTTTTATTGAAGTTAAAAACATTTTCATCCATTATCTCACTCATACATCATCACTTCATCATCAATCCGTTCCAACTCTCAAAACATTAAGAGGTTCTTGTCCCAAGTTCTCTTTTTAGATATTGCTTGAATCAAATGCATCACATCACTTTTTAGATTGTTTCTACATCTAGGATAAGATCATCCTAAGAGACACATCTATGCAGGTTAAAACTAGTTAATGAGTGAATCCTCTCATTACTAGGTAGTTAAATCTATAAAACATCTCAGATTTCTCTAAACCTTATCACATCCAACCTTATCAGAAACAAACAAGCAATTCAAAGAAGGAATTTCAGTTACGTCCACCTTTAAGTGCTAGAGATCCACATGCAACACAATTCACCAACCATCAATCTCTCATTTCATCAAAAACTCATCATCATTTTCACACAACTTCAACAAAAGCTTGTAAACAAAATGGCCCAAACCCGATCATAGTCAAGGCAACGAGAAATAGAAATAGAAGAAGAAGAAGAGGAAAATCTCAATGAATGTCAAGAAGCACTTGGAGGAAATGCAAATGACGAACACCCAAGTACTCCCATTCCTACAACAATAGAAAGGGCCCAACATAACCCTCTCTTTAACAGAATTTTTGATAAAATACTCAGGAGCAATGCGGATTCTCACTTTTTAAAGCTCGCTCAAGAAGGAGCAAAACTCCCCTTTGACTTTGATCTTGCCCAATTAAGACAAGCATCATAACGACAAAGTCACCATGAAGAGGAAAGAGGTAGAGATCCCATCAGATATAACATTCCTCGAGGTAACCCACCACCTCCTCCTCCAAATGAAATGGAGATGTTGCGGCAACAAGTCGAGAATCTCGCCCAACAACTTCATAGTGGTGTCAAAACTAACCAATTCTCACTCAATGACATTTGTCCCTATCCTTTTGATAGGAATCTTTATATGCCACCCCTTCCATGAGGATTTGAAACACCCAAATTAAAAAAATATAGAGGAAAGGGAGATCCTCGTGATCATGTCAGAGAATTTCATTCCACTTGCCTCGAAGTGGCATATGAAGACACATACCTAATGCACCTTTTTCCCCAAAGCTTGGGTGGAACAACCACATCATGGTTTTCCCGACTACCAGGTGGCATTAGAACTTTTGAGGAACTCATCCAAAAGTTCCTAGCTCATTACTCTCATAACATTGAACACAACATCACCATGGCTGATCTGTGCAACACTAAACAAAAACCAGGTGAACTATTCTCAATACTCCTGCAACAATGGCATCAAATTTCTAGTAGACATTCTCTTCAGTTACCTAAACGAGAACTAGTGGAAATATTCATTTCCAACTTAAACGAAGAAATGGAATTTCACCTGGATGTCAAAGACACAGACTCTTTTAATGATATGATCACCAAGGGTTTGAAATGTCAACGGGCCCTCATTAAGAAAGGACTTATCAAAATCTATAATGAACCAAAGGATAGTCCTTGCCCATGCTTTAATAGTGATAAACCAAGCTTCTGGAACAAAAATAAGAATATCATCAATGATGGGGTTGTGGATGCCTGGACTATAAAAAGTGCACAACTTGTCATTCGGTTTGCAGGACAGAATCCTCCACCTCAGAATAACAAAAATGTTCCTTCAAATCAAGGTCACATCACATCTCACGATGAACCTAGACCTCGTCAGCAAAAATAAAAATGAACATACACTCCCTTAGGGGAACCCATTGAAACAATATTGCAACAGCTCATTTCTCAAAATTTGGTCACTCTACCTAAAACATCAAACTATGAGCCTCAGGTCAAACCTACATGGTGGTGAGATACTGAAAACTGTGATTTCCACCAAGGGAGAGGACACAAGACAAGTAATTGTCACTGATTGAAAGTTCTTATTCAGGATCTTATTGACCAAAGTGAAATTGAAATCAAAGGACATGACCCAAAAACAACAAACAATGATCATCTGATGTTCAAAAATCCACTTCCATCATAAGATCAAAGGGGTCCTTCCACTTCCAGGCGAGGCACTCATACCACAGATTATACACAGGCTGCATATAATTACACTGTAAATCACCTGTATGATGCCTATGAACAAGTTGCAACTATAACCATCAAAAATCCCAACTCTAATTGCAATGTTGTTACACGTTGTGGCAAGGTTACCATAAAGGCAGCTCCACAAGGCACTACCTCCATACCAAAGCAGTACAATCTTGTGGAACAATTAGACAAAACGCTTGCACATATATCCAGTTTAGAGCTATTACGCTTATCGCCATCTCATAAAACAATCTTGGATCAAGCACTCCAAGAGGCGTCAGTCCCTGCAAACCTGAATACAAACCAATTTCAAGGCATGGTTGGAAGTCTAAAATCATCACCTTGTCTCACTTTTTCTGAAAGTGACAACTCTTCCTTCCAACAACCTCATAACGCTTCGCTACACATTGAAGGCTTTATCAACCAGCATAGGATCAAGCGAGTCTTGATTGATAATGGAGCAGGCCTGAATATTTGTACACTACAGTTGGTCACAGCATTGGGATATGTCATAGAATCAGTGGATCCTCGCAAGAAGATCACAATCAAAGCCTATGATGATGCAGAGCATTCATCCAAAGGAGCGGTGGTACTACTAATCTAAGTGGGCCCTGTGGTAAAACACATCATCTGTCAGGTTCTAGACCTTTCTCTGCCATACAATCTATTGTTAGGAAGACCTTGGATACACGCCATGCAAGTCGTTCCATCCACTTACCATCAGTGTATCAAGTTCCCTCATAATGGTGTAGAGATAACAATCCTGGGCGATGCAAATCCTTTTGTGTATTGCCATAATATCAGCCATCAACCAGAGATTACCGTTCCTAATAATAGAGAAGCCATTTCCTCCACCTCCTATATAAGTCCCACCTCTCTTGCCAGTTCAAACACCTCCATATCAAAATAAGAAAAGCTTAAAATGAATATAGCAGAGGAAGGTCCTGGGGAATACAACTTGAGTCAACTCTTTTGTGTGGGACAAATGCCCACTTCTCCTAGAACACATGGTAAACCACAACAGTTACTCCAACAACCACTAATCACACTAGCATGTGCTTTGATGCCTTTCATCCTTGGAAAGAGTCAAGAAGAAGAAACCCAAGATGAGGACTTAGCGGAATGGATCTATAAAGATCCCATCACCACTGATATACCGCAAGTTAAGCTTCCTATGGATCAGTATGAAAAAGGTCTCCTCATTATGCAAAGAATGGGGTATGATGGTCAGAGTGCTTTGGGATATTGCAAACAAGGACGACATGAACCTCTGCTACCAGAATTAAAACCTAAAGGTAATATAGGCCTAGGCTTTGAAAATGAGATATTTCCTAAACTCAATTTCAAAGGAAAACCCAACAAACCATTATGTCAGCCTACCGCAAAAAGGACGCCTTTCATTATCAAAGCGACATCAAACACCATCACAACTGACCCACCGAGGCTCAAAATCCCAACACAACCATCTACAATTCCAATCATCCCATCAGCAACAACAATAACATCAATAACACCATTAACAACAACAACTGTGTCAGAACCCGCAACAACATCTACAACACCAGTAGTTCCAGCAGAAGCAACTGAGTCAACACTACCGGTACTCCCCGTATTGGATTCATTGATCCCCATCATCCTTCCTGCAACACCAATCACTACAAAGGTACATCAACCAATCACACCTGTAGTATTTAACTCAAAGGACATCCCAGTATGGTATAGTAATCGGATGCTAGAAAGTGACTCAGAGACTGACTCACATGAGTGGGAATTTGATTCTGTATAGCTTAATACTTCAGATGAGGAAGACACATCACTACCTCCACCATGCAAAGACATTCCTGTTTACGGAGAAGCACAGATAAAGACTTCTTGGGTTCCTAAGCTAGAAACATCTTCCACAGACCCTACATCTCATCCTACGCCTGATTCTGACAGGGAGAGTACCATCAACAACCTTCACCACAATATCTTAACCCTCACTGATACATCTAACACACTTAACCTAATCAATGAAGTAATGCCCATTATTCACCTTGAACTCATCAAATGGAACCAACCAAATCCCCCATGTCTTGACTTCTTCCAAAATGATGAGGCCATCATTGACTTTTTGGAATTAAGGGATAACCTACCAAGTAGGGATCACAAAGATGGATTCACCATAGAACTAAATAGTGCAGGATACTTCGGGGTGGATGCCAAACCTTTTAGCTACAAAAATATATTAATAAAACATGGATCTTCTAGTGAAAACCACACTGTGGCACTGTTTGATCCAACAAAAGTAAAAAGAAAGAGCATATCCAATGGTGAAAACCTCTCCGAGGTGCCTGAGGATGAAGGCTTTGACATTCTCCCTGCTAGTACACAATAGGAACGATCAATGATTCTCATCGAGGAAACCAAAGAATACAATGTGGGGACTCCTGAAAATCCTCATCTCATACATCTAGCATCTCTTCTCACTCCAGAAGAACAACCTAAATTTATAGAGTTCTTTCAAAAGTGCCAGATCAATTTTGCATGGTCAT
This sequence comes from Cryptomeria japonica, assembly GCF_030272615.1. Taxonomy (NCBI): domain Eukaryota; kingdom Viridiplantae; phylum Streptophyta; class Pinopsida; order Cupressales; family Cupressaceae; genus Cryptomeria; species Cryptomeria japonica. Next base: position 770,938,028 of record NC_081411.1, on the reverse strand, counting down.
ATGCAAACATGCCTGGGCTTGATCCTGATTTAGTCATGCATCACCTCACCGTAGCAGAAGGAGCCAAACCTATCAAGCAGAAGCTTTGTAAGATGCATCCTCAGATTGCAGTACTAGTCAAAATTGAACTCAAGAAACTCCTAGATGTTGGTTTCATTAGACCAATTGATTATGTAGAATGGATCTCCAACATTGTGCCTATCGGCAAACCAAAAGGGGGCATCTGCATTTGTACTAACTTCAGAGATCTAAATAAGGCTTGTCCTAAGGATGAATTCCCCTACCAAATATTGACATCATAGTGGATCTGATAGCAGGACATGCCATGCTTTCACTCATGGATGGCTTTTCAGGATACAATCAGATAAAGATCGCACCAGAAGATCAACATAAGACAACCTTCACATGTCCATGGGGCACATATTGCTGGAATGTAATGCCTTTCAGTCTCAAGAATGCAGGAGCAACCTATCAACAAGAATTGACCACCATCTTCCATGACATGATGCATACTATGATGGAAGATTATGTTGATGACTTACTAGCAAAATCACTCACCAGAGAAGGACATCTCAACATATTAGATAAAATATTTGATAGACTGGAACAATACCATGTTCGACTCAACCCAAAGAAATATGTCTTTGGAGTAACCTCCGAGAAGCTTCTAGGATACATTATCTCAAGCAAAGGTAAAAGCAATCATGGACATGCCACCACCAAAGAATATCAGTTAGCTAAGGACATTACAAGGACAACTACAATCCATTTGAAGATTCATTGCACAATTGGTTGATAAGTGTCACCCATTCACACACCAGCTACACAAAAACATCTGCTTTCAATGGGATGCCAGATGCCAACAAGCATTCTAGATGCTCAAAGACTATCTCATGAATACACTATTGTTGATCCCACTAGATCCAAGTAGACTGTTATTACTCTATATCTCAACAACAAGTACAGCATTGGGTGTACTACTGGCACAACATAATGTAGAAGGGAAAGAGTGTGCTATTTACTACATTTCTTGAACACTAGTTGGCTATGAACTCAACTACACACCTATTCAGCGAGCTTGCCTAGCAGTAATCTTAGCAGCCACTAAACTGAGGCACTATTTGTTAACACATAAAGTACAACTAATTGCAAAGATTGATCCACTCAAGTATTTACTCAGCAAAGCCGCATTGACAAGCTGCTTGGCCAAATGGGTGATGATTCTAAGTGAATTTGACATCGAGTATGTAGACCGTAAGGCCATCAAAGGGCAAGTTATTGCAGATCAATTGGCTGATGGACCCCTCATAGGTGATCATCCCCTCATTTCCAATTTTCCAGATGAAGAGATATTCATGATCACAATAGCACAACCATGGAAACTATACTTTGATGGTTCATACACTAGGCATGGCTCAAGGGTAGGCATTCTATTTATTACACCTTAAGGTGATAGCATCCTGAAGTCTTACGGGCTCACATTTCCATGCACCAACAACATAGCAGAGTATGAGGCCTTGATCACAGGACTTAGGCTAGCCATGCAATGGAAATTACAAGAACTACAAGTATATGGCGACTCACAACTGGTCATTCGACAAGCAACAGATGAATATTAGACCAAAGATGATAAACTCATGCCATATAAGCAAATGGTGGACAATCTAAAGGCAACATTTACTACAATTACCTTTGAGCAGATACAAAGAGATTAGAATCAAGCTGCTGATGCCATGGCTACCATCGCATCTCTCCTAGATCTTCCACATAATTCAACATGCTACGAGTTCTTGGTAGAACAACTTTGGATCCCCGCTTATGATATCCCCGAATCTGAAATGATATGTCACCTTGTTGATTCTGAAACCCCATGGTACAGTGAATTCTACACCTATCTTCGCGATCACACCCTTCCTCCCAATCAATTGAATAACCAACATAAAACCTTCATTCGCCAAACTGCTCGATATACCATTATTGTCGAAACCCTATACCGATGCACTCTTGATGGTACTCTCCTTCGATGTCTGGAACAAGATGAGATAACAAAGGCCTTGGAAGAGGTACATGAAGGAATTTGTGGGACTCACTCAAGTGGTACGTCACTAGCCAAGAAACTCCTACGCAATGGATACTATTGGCCATCTATGGAAAAATATTCCTACTACTTTGTCAGAAAATGCAAGAAATGTCAAGTTCATGGAGACTTGATACATGCACTAGTACAGGAATTGCAACCAATCACAACACCATGTCCTTTTTGTCAATGTGGTCTTGACCTTATGGGTAAGATTCATCCATCTTCATCCAACGACCACAAATTCATTATTACCACCACCGAATACTTCACAAAGTGGATCGAAGCTATTCCACTTACCCAAGTCACTGGCAAGCAAATCGCCTCATTCATCCTCAATTACATCATCTACCGGTATGGTGTACCCATGTCCATCATCACAGATAACTGTCTTCCTTTCAAAAATCAGGATGTTAGTGAACTTTGTGAGAAATTTCACATCCAACACCACTTTTCCACTCCCTATTACCCACAAGGCAATGGTCAGGCAAAAGCATCGAATAAAAACATATTGAGGATCCTAAAGAAGATAGTCAATGATGTTGGTCGTGATTGGCACGTTCAACTGAATCCATCACTATGGGCATATTGAACTAGCATTCGAACCCCTACAGGCGCAACTCCTTACTCATTGGTCTATGGTGTAGAAGCTATTTTACCTATTGAGGTTGAGATCCCATCACTACGGGTTTCCTTACACAATCTCATTGATGAAGAAGCCTACAGAGTATCACATCTTCAAGACTTAGAGCTACTTGATGAGAAGCGACAAGCTGCATACAACTATCTCAAAGCCTATCAGCAGCGCATGAGTAGAAGATATAATCATCGAGTTAGACCTCATACATTTGAGGTAGGTGATCTTGTTCTCTGAGAAAATCCTCGTAACCAACCAAACAGAGAACATCAAGGAAAGTTTGAATCAAATTGGCTGGGCCCATATGTTATCACTGCTGTATTTGGGTCCGGGGCATATCAGTTGGCTACTTTAGAAGGAGAACCGCTCGCAGATCCAATCAACAGCATGCACCTCAAACGGTTTTATACCTAAGCTGTACAGAGCATCAGACTCCCCTATATACTGACAAAAACAATCCAAAAACATCCAGATAAAAGGCCCTAAAGAAAAATACAAAAACATCAAAAAAAAAAAAAAGTAAAGAAAAATCATGCATCCAAACGGTGAACAAACACTCCGGTGGCACCTTGGGTAAGTACGATGGTGAAAACCTAGCAAATAGGCACCACTTGTAAAGGTTATGGCTCCATTGTCTTTCAGACTTGTTGCGATCACATTCACTTCATGCATACATCCATCCATCCAAACCATGGCTTGTTATTTGATATGTAATCAAAGAAAGTACTTCATGTGTCTTGCATCCCGCTTTTTCATAGTCATGTCTAACTGGAGGCAATGCCCTTAACCTATTGATGGAAGTGGATTCTACATTACTTATGATTCATTGGTTCTTCATTCAAAACTGTCTCACAAAATCCAAAAACATTCAAAACTATCTCACAAAACCCAAAAAACATTCAAAACTATCTCACAAAATCCAAAAACATTCAAAACTACCTCGCAAAAACCAAAAACATTCAAAATCACACAATCCAAAAACAACGGAAAACATCAAAAATCACACAAAAACATGGCAACACATTGAACATACTCATCCAAGCAGATACTAAACAGACATTGAACAAAATACTCGCACGATGATCACTTTTGAAAATTGACCAAACAATCAAACTGTCTTCAACAAGGATGCATCCTTCCTTACCAAAACAAAGACAAAATGGTGTTTTCTCTAACAAGAAAATTATGTTAAGCTATCAAATACTTGTTTGATTTGTGAGTAATTCATTCATTTCTATGTATCAGGTTCCTACAGCTTTGTTTATGTATCTGCGGCGCATTATTCCGATGAAGTACTGGGGCATGTACTAATGGTGTCTACGTGGGACGTTCACCAAGCTACATGATCTTATGCAAAATGCAGTCATAGATCATTACGACTTGTTGACTACAGCGTATACCTTGACCATATGAGCATGCACCATTACCAAGGATCCATATTATTTATTCTTTATGTATATACTGTTTGTTTGCATGAACAATGCTCTTCCTTTGGTTCCTCCTACCTCATCCAAAATTAGACCAAGGTTTTATCTCTTATTATGGTATGAACTTGTCTTAGGATATGATCAGCCTAAGATCAAGGAGGATGATCCTTGTCTGTTTCGCAAGCAATACTCTAGTCGACTTGACCCTTATATCAAGTCATTTGTATTAAACTTGCTATATAAAATCCATGAAAGAAATACTCAGGTCATCTTGAATCATTATGTCAAGATGCTTGTATTCTATTCCAACATTTTAAAAGCTCAATGATGAAAATAGAGCACTATGGATCGTCATTTCATCTCATCTTTTTATATATTGCATTCCGTTGCATATCACCCATCCATTCACTCATTCATATGTAGGATTTATATGCAAATGTGACCATTTAGCTGGTCTTGGATACAATCACAACTGAGTACTTTGATACATCATCAATGCATCATGCAAAGTCTCAAAAACCTTGCATTCCTCATGGTCATATCATCATTACATTTAGTTGCATTTTGCATTAAGTACATTCATGACATTTTTACTTAACATTGCATATAGTTCATTTAATTTATTGCCATTAGTCTTCATTAAATCATTTGCATCATTGCATCATTCATTCATATGATCAAATTATCCATGATTGTATTAAAACATTTACTATGCATTCATTTAGTATCAGTTATCCATTATCATTTTATCATCCTTTATCATCCTTTATCATTTCATACATTCACTTATCTATTCATTAGTTAAAAGGTGCATTCATTCATCCATTATTAAGTATCTTATTCTGCTCATGTTAGGATTCATTTACATTGCAATCATTATCCTTTTTTAATTTGCATTAAGGTGCAGTTATTAAACCATAAGTTATAGTATCATCACATTATCATTTTTTAATCATATTAAGGCATTTAGAATCATAAAACCATTTGTTTCCAAAACATTGGTTCATACCATTTTATATATCCATTATACATATGCATTCATTTAGACATCATATAAACATTTGTACTTTACATTTTGTTTATCCATATTACATTCATCTAAAAACATCTAGATGCATAACCATACATAACATCATTTATTCAAAACATTGCATTAACATCATTGCATAATTATCTCATCATTTTATCAAAATAGGAAACACCACAAATCCTGTTCATAAATCATCATAAGTATACATCATCATCATGGCATTACATACATAAAGCATTACATAAAAATAAAACATGCACACATGTATAAAGCTGCATTCATATGTCAGTATCCAACATCATAAATCATCACAAAAACATGCATATAAGAAACATCTCATCAATGCATACATGTACACGTATCCATCTAAGCAATAAACTCATAAACTCATCATCCTACATAAACCTCCATACATATCAAATGCATATCATCAAAATATGGGATCTGCTCATATATATCATCTCATGTATTAGAGTACAATGAAGTCTACAAAATTGGCTACCAAGAGCCATCCAAGATACAGTCCAAAAATAAACAAATGATACAATACATATATGCAAAAATACTCTCTCAGATGCCACTCTGACCAGATGTTGTACCACCATCGCCACTTGCTCCCCCACGAGTCCCCACACCATCCGATCTATCTCTCTGTGGAGGCCCCATCAAACCCCCACTCACTCCTACATCCCCTGATCTCTCCCTCCATAGAGGACCCATCACACCCCCATTGCTCTACACCCTCTGTGATCGCTCTGATCTAGCCTGCCGCATTTGTGAATAGCTAAGTGCTCGCTGACTAGCTGGCACCACCTGCTCATATAACCCCCGCCAGTAGTCTATCTCAGCCTGTGCTCACCGCATCTCCCTCATCACCTCCCTCGTAGGCCCCTGTTCTCCTACTCCAACCCGGACTCTCTCCTGCAGCTCTGCTAATCTCTCCACCGCACTATCCCTCTCCTGTAGCACTACAGCCAGCTCTGACTCCCATGCAAATGGCTGCACATCCCTAGCTGCCACCTCCACCTCCAAACCCTCCACACGGGTCTACAAATGTGCTATCATATGATCCTTAATATCTCTAGTGGCTCCCTCCTCGGTATCCATAGCAGCCTCACCTGTACCACCCTCTCCAGTAGCTCTCTCCCCTCTGTCCATCAAGATCTCTCTCTCCATACCTCTACCACCCAGTCTAACTCCTCCCTGCATCAGCGGTCCCTGTGATATCCGTAGTGGCAGTCCACCTCTCCCTCTTCGCTGAATTTGAATCCCCAACCCACCACCTCCTCCACCCCCTCCTCCATCTCCACCATCTCCTCTCCCTCCTCTACCTACCCTCTATCCTTGCCCTCATCCATCTCCATCCCCTCTCATCCTCAAAATCAGGCACTAGCTCTGCTGGATTGGATATCCGTAGAATCGGATGTGCCACCCAGTACTGCGTGTACTCATCTGATACCCCTGCATCCATGACCCTTGGTCGCATGTCCCAAGGCCTCGCCTATAGCATTTGAAACTCCGCCAGTGCCTGGTCATACGAAAACACTAGCCCCCATGCATATCTTTCTCGAATCACCCAAGCATACTCCCCCGATCCACTAGGCAGTCCCTGCTACCGTCCAAACTGCCTCATCACTCTCCTCGACACTTGTCTCTCTACATGGTACGAGGTCCTCCCAATGAGGAATCGGGTCATGAACACATAAGGCAGTGCCTCCGCATCATCATCCTAGGGCTCGCACTCTAGGTATGGTTGCCATATAACTGCATCTAGATCATCTAATGCCTGTTGCCACCACTCTAACTTCTCCAGGTGGGGCTGACTCATCATACCGCTATACATAAACATATACGGCTGATCCACTGCGCAGAACCTAAGACTCACTGGTCGAGTCACTGGTAGGTACTCCCATGCCCAAATATGAAGCAGCATCACTCCCATTGCTAAGGAACCCCTCCCATGGTAAACCACCTCATGAAGCTCCTGATACAGGTGCGCCAGCATGCACAGCCCCCAACCAAATCAGGTCCCCTCGGTAATCATCATCTCGATCACCTACCCCCACCCCATGGCCAAACCATGTGATCGCCTATCTGGACATAGTAGTCCTCCCATAATGCCTGATAGAACTGTTGGTAAAGGCTCATATAAAATAGCTATCTCCTCCCAAGCAATGGAGCCATCATGAATAAAAACATCCTCATCAAAGAACCTCTGAACCGCTAGAGTCCCCCATGATCTGTCATATGTAACCAGCTCCCCCCGAATTGGAATACGCAGGATGCGCCACACATCCTCCAGGGTCACTGTCATCTCCCCCTGTGCTAGATGAAAGGTGCACGTCTCGCTGTGCCATCGCTCTGCTAATGTCATAATCAATCTGTGATTCATCTGAATCATGGGCATGTGCATCACATCATATAATCCAGTTGCGGCAATACAATCAATCTCCACCTCTATCAACTGATCGCGCAACCCCTGTGTCACCAGATGTCTCTCACGTAACTACAACATGCTTAGGTCCTCCTGCACATGGGCATCTATCACTCATCATCAGTTATTTTGTTTCAAACTTTCTTAAGTTTAAACCTAGACTATCAACAGATACTTTGATCAAGTATCTTCAGATCTCAAAAGGTAAGCAATCATGGCAACCTAGACTTCAACAGACATTTATCCTAAAAATGACCTAAGTCTCATTAGGCTACTATGGTTCAAAACAACTCCCACTTCACATCACCATCCATCCATCATTGGCATCGAGAGATTTTATTCATGCAAACCGGGGCATCTATTTTATCCTAACATAAAAGTGCTATTTTGCCCACAAAAGCACTACTTACCTACAATAGCACTGAACTCCTAAAAAAAGTGCTCAATCAGCTATGCAAAAGCGCTCAAATTGCCAAAGCACTAGAATAACAACATAGTAGCGCTAATTCATAACAAAAGCGCTCAATTAAGCACTCAATCGCGCTTATCCATCAAACATGCCTAAACTAGCCTAAAATAGTGCTACAAAATTTCAAAAGCGCTCAAACAACACCTCAATAGTGCCATTGCAGCACAATAGCTCTAGTTAATTAGACAATAGCGCCAAAACATAGTTTTGGCGCTATTGTTCCGACTCAACTTGGACTCAGCAAAAAGCGTCTCAAAAATGCATAAAAATTAAAATTTCAAATTTGCGTACCACTGGTTTATAGTCATCTGGCTGCTGGAACCGACGAACTCACTCGAGACGGTGCTCTACTACTGGTACCAGCATCCTGACTACTATTCGCTCCTCTCAAAAGTCACTGTCAGAGCTATAGTTTCACACTGGTCGTGGTCACAAATGATCTTGTTTTCACCCCTTCCTCCCCATTTAAACCCTTCGCAATCACTGTAATTTTCCTCCGCTCACCGCCATGGTCCCCATAAACTTCCCGAGCCTCCCATTTCTCCATTTTACCCTTGATTTCTTCTATTTTTCACCCGCATTGCTAACTTCTTCTCTTCTACCACCCTACCAATTTTCATTCCTTTTCGAGAGATTGCCCGATTTTTCAAAAAAATTCGGCCCATCTCTCGAGGGGGCATACCACCCACTAAATTTACATTTTGTGGGGCATTTCTTCACACCAGTTTTTCTTTCTTTGAAATGACACGATAAACCGCACCGTCTCAAAGAGGGGCAAATGTAGTCACACAAATCTGTCCAGCTTAATTAAATGAATATTTGTTATTTATTTGATTAAAAATACACTAGCCATGAGTTAATTAATTAATATTTAATTAATTCATCTTCAAACATTCTCCTATTAATTAAATAAATTATTCAATTTATTTTAATTCATTCATTAAACCAAGTTCACAAATCAATTAAATGAATAAAATCTATTTATTTAATTAAATCCCCCTATTCCTCTTTTAAATAAATTAAATTAAACATTTATTTAAATCATTATTCCCCCCCCCCACTTGCATTCTCCTAAAAATGCAACTTGCACACATTTATTGAAATAAATGAATTTTATTTTAATAAACTACTATTTTCTCTCGCCCACCAAACCTACTTCCATTCCTAAACCCCCTTCTAGATTCTTCTAACCCCTTCCTAATTAGCCTAATCCATCCCCTAATTATTGTCACATTCCCAAGCAACATGGAGTCACTTCTCAAAGACTTCAAAGTCTTTGAAAAGCATTTAATGCTTTGTGTGTTCAACAATTTAACCTCCAAAGTCTTCCAAACCACTAATGGCTCTTACATGAACATTAATGGCTCTTACATAACCATTTATGGTTATTTCAACTTGTCTCCCCAAGCATTTATTGCTTTGACCATGTTTATCCCTTTTACCTTTGCACAAGAGTTTATCCATTGGATAAAAGCTTTATTCTTTGAATAAAGAGTTAATTCATTCAACTAACCTTGACCTTAACTCCCAAGGTCTTGTCAAGCATTTAATGCTTATTCCCTCTCCTCTCAACCTATTTCACATTGACACATGTCATCCTGGGATTGGGTTGAAACCCCTTACATGGATTTGAAATCATTCAATCTTGACCCTTGTTGAGATTATTCAATCTCAACCATCCATTGCTTCATTTTTCCTATAAATAGAACCCATTTCTTCATAATCCAGATCCTGAAAACTTGTATGCATTTAACCTATAGGCATTTTAGAGAGCATTTAGCATAGCAATCTAATATCTTGTTATTTTGGTTAAAATCAATCATTTTCAATAGCATCTAGTATTTTAACTTTTCATTTTACATTTGGAGCAAAATACTCAAATCTCAATCCTCCATAAGCATCCATAATGCAAAAAGCTGTTGAGAGCTACACTATTTTGGAACTTGGAGAGGAGAGGAACAAAGGAGAAGGAGCCAAGAGCATGTTAGGAGGTATTTGGAGATGTCTCATCATATTTGCTTCTTTAGTTAAATATTCTTTCATGTTCTTAGTATCTCTTTTGATATGCTTGTTTAGATTAGCTTTTGGTTAACTAACACTAACAATCTTTTGTGTCTTGTGTTGTTTGTCATTTGCTAACCTTGTCCATTTTGCAGAGCATCAATAAGTATTACTCAACTATGGAGAAAATGCAAGTTTAATTCAAAGTAGATTTATTAATTATTTATATAAATTTTATATTCTCATATGAAAAAGGGTATCCATCTTAACGTATGATACCAATATTATTATTACAAAGAAGACTACTTATGATGAACACCTATCACTTCCAAGAAATGATATATTCAAGAGTCAACAAATGATAGAAGATAGTTATAAGACTATCACAACCCTTACATGAGTAACCTTATTTTCCAAATACCGTATATTGAATTAAATCAAACTCATTCGATAATATATATGAAAATTAAGTCATAAATAATGGATAAATTCGTGTTACCTTAACTATGTGTACTATGGTTCATAGGTTATTGCAATTAAGTTCAATTCAATCTTGATAACGATCCCATTGCATGGATAAGAAATCCTAAATTATGCCTCAAGAACCCTGTAAAGATTAACCCACCTACATATATGTATATAGTTCTTTTAAGATCGGTGGATTATTGTTTTGCACTTGTTGGGAGACCAAAACGGCTTGAGAAATTTTCTGTGCATCCTTTCCAATTGCAGGAATCTTTAAACCCTTGAATTTGATCAAAGAAGAAAAGCGCTCTTTGTGTGGGTGTGGTGGTGAGTGGGCAGAATCAGAGGATTTGGAAAGCACTCTTTAATTTGATCGAGGAAGGCAGTGAGAGAGAGAGCCTCAATGGAACACCAACAACGTCTATAAATGGATTCAATACCCTCCTGACCTCTCCATTGCAAGATTCTCCATAATATTTATTATCATGTTAAAGTATATGCAAAAGTGAGAGTAATATTAAGTTTTTTTTGGTTATCCATATGTGTGTGTGTGTGTTTTCCCACATGTTTTTGGCAAGCCCTTCTTTCCTGGGCAATGGTAAGCTAATTTCATCATTGCAATTTATTGAATAGGTAAAAATTGTATACGTATATTTTACTACTAGTTTCGGGTGCACAACTTCATCCCGCACTTCTATCTCAACTTATAATCATTTCTTTGTCTCTGTTACTCTTAGTCTTAAATCACATAATTCAACCTTTTTGTAAAGCGGAAAATCGCAATCGAACCCTAAGTGTTCCCCCACTTCAAGGAGAAAGGAGGTCACTAGGATTGACAGTTTTCACTTAGGAGAGACTTTACATTCAAAAGAGGGGTTGAAACCCACAAGATCCAATCCCACACAATGCAAGATTGGATTCTAAATGAGTTTCAAGGGTTAAGACAGCAAGGCTACCCTCTTTTGTAAAGAATGTAGATAGAAGGATTGAACTAGGAATGCATTTAAAGTGAGAAAGATTCGCTTATAAACAAAGATAGGAATATGGGATGAAGCTACGGACCTGGAATTAGCAGTAAAATGTCCTGATGATGCTGTCCTGCAAATTTGAGCAAAATTTGACAGGACAATGGTGCCCGACGTGCACACGATCCTTCGAAAAATCCGCGAAATGAAGGGGGGTATGTTCGTCTCTGCACAAGGGTTCGAGATCTTCAATTACAGCCGCGTACCTGCAACCTACACACAGAAAAGAGAGGACGATTGGGGGGTTAGGGATTAGGGGTTTGCCTTTAGGTCAAACCCCGGTTTTGGAATTAACCAAGAAATGAGAATGCTATAAATGTAAATGTTTGTAATGTAAACAAGTACTGATACCTTGTTGTAAGAATGTTTGTATTCTTACATGCGAAGGTGTAATGTATGTTGTATTTTGTATGTTGTAAGTGATCTCCTCTTCAATGGTTGAATCCTTGTCTTGAATGCAACACTTAGCCTTGAATGGAGACTTAGAATGCTCAATTGCTTGAAGGAATGCTTGAATGTTTGAATGTTTGAATATCGCTTCCGCCTCTTGCTTGCATATATTTTCCTCTTTTTCCTTGCCTCCTCAAATGGGAGGGGAAATGTAGTTTATATACTTGTCAATTAGGGTTGAAAGACTGATTTTTCCGATCTTGGGCTGACATAGCAACCTTATTTTCCAATTTGCAAACTTAAAGACCCGAAGCCCCATAAGAGACCGGGCCCAAAATAGGGCCAGGGACCAGGGCGCTGGATGCCATGGTCCTGGGGGACCAAGGCACTAGGTTCCATGGTCCCACCTCCAGGGACAGTAGGGTGCAAGGAGGATCAGGCAAGGGTGCTGAAAAATGCAATTTTTGATGTCATGAACAAGTTTCGGGGTCTCCATTCAGGTTCAGTGTTGCGTCGCCATCGTGAAGACCCAAATGCAGTCGAAATTGCAAGTGTCGCAATTTTAGGATGCTACATTTAGCCCCCACTTTAGCGGGAGTATAAGCGTACGCTCATACTTCCGGTAAAGTACAAGGAAACAACATTGAAAGACTTTCACCACGTCAAGGAGGCAAGATACACCAAGCCCCCAGTGGACTAAGGATCTTACGACTTCGATTGACAAAGTAAAAGGGAAGATCATGAGGGAGAACCATGACTGTCAGTAGTAAGGTTCCCTCACTATGAGTCATGCAAGAGAAATACCAAAAATTTTCAAGGCAAAGCTAAGTTCGCCAAGAAATTTTCAAATATCCTGAAGGGATAGACGGGGTGTATGCCCCCCTACATTAAAGCGATCGCACACGCCTCAACGGGGGTGATTGCTTTAAGGTAGTGATACACATAAGAAATGAGAAGGGAAAGGAGCACATTATCACAAAGATTTAGCCCCCAAGTGTGAGATAAACCCAAGGATAATAGACACAAAACATAAAGCACGAGGTGACTTCTCTTTCCTCAGGGTCAGTATGCTGTATGATAATTCATGTATATCATATGTATGTATGCATAATTTTTCTTCATTCCCCAATCAAGGAAGGTCACCTAGAAGAAGGGAACACATGTGTCTTTTGAGTCAACATGAGAGAGACCAAAAGAGATCTCAATGCTTTGCATCGTCCTCAAGTAGAGAACACTAAGGACAACAAATAGAAGAATGAGAATAACACATAGAAGAAGTAACAAAAGAAAGAGAGGAGGAGAGAATCTGCTATGCTAATGAAACTATTCTAGCACGTCATCCACCCCCCCATCTTGCTGATCAATGTTTCGGGAAGGTAGGGAACACGCTAGAGGAGGAACATCCAACACAGCAGATGGAGCTATCACGAGATCCAAACAAGGGCTATGTTCATCTTCCAAGCCACGTTGTTCTTGTCTAGGAGCTAGGATAAGTGCTTTAGAAAATTCGTTAGATAAATGGTTATCAACATCAACATATTCATATTCACTATCAGAATGAAAAGAAGTAACATTTTCATCTATATCATCATCGAGATTTATAAAAATAGGATCTTTAACTCGCACAGGATCAAAACCATCATGCATCTTATGTTTAGGAGATTTTGGAGAAAATGGAATAATGCTTGTTGAAGGTGTTTTTGGGGATTGCAAAGTTTGAGAAGCAGCTGCCTGAGCTCTAAGACGACGCTTTTGTCGGCGTTCACGCGCAGAACGATTTCGTCTAGTCTTAGTAGGAAGTTGAGAAGATTGAGGAGGAGGAATGTTCTCATCCTTATCACTTGGGTGTTTGGGTTGTGGTCTCTTAGGCTAGATAATAGGAGAAGAGGAAGGGTCTCTTCTCTTTATAAAAGAAAGGAGGAGGAACTGCTCCATATAAAGGAGGAATATTTGGTTTAGGAAGGAGACCAAGTCCATCATGACGAGGAGGTATAGGTCTGCTTTTAGACATAGACATAGTCACATCCATAGGAATGGGTTGGGAATCTTCTTGAGGAAAGACATTAGTTTTATCTTTCAAAGGAAGAACTTCCTTCTCAAGAATGATAGGAATATCAAGTTTGGGTGTTCTATGTTCACTTAGAGATAGGATCATATCTTTTTTCCACTTTTGATAAGATTTGAAAAGATGATCACTTCACGGAGGAAGAGATTGGAATTGTTTAGGCCAAAAATAATCAATAGGAACACTAGAAGTTCTTTCAGCTGGTTTAAAGAGACTACGATTGATAGTAACAACTTCACCATTATGGGGAAATTTCAAACATTTATGAATAGGAGAAGCAATAGCTTTCATGGAAGATAGCCAAGGATAGCCTAGCTTCACACGAAATTGTTCAGATGAAGGAATAATAGAAAAGTTCACATCAAGGGATTTGCTATGGACTTCAATAGGTAATGTAATAGAACCAATTGCAGGAGAAGAAAATGCATCAAATAATTTCACAATCACATCCGTTTTGTCATAGATCACTTGATTCAATTGCAAAGTAAAAAGAAATTCTTCAGTAATGACATTAACCATGCAAGAAGGATCAATAAGAACTCCACGGCAAGGTGTATTCTTGACTTTTGCAACTATATATAAAGGACCATCAGGTGCCTTGATAGTTTCACTGGAATCAAATGTGATGGAAGGTTCTTTAGGGATTTTCTACTGCTCTAAAAAGTTAATCACATTCGGAGTCATAGACACAAGATCATCAGGTGAGACAGAGGAATCATTAGTATCAATTGCATTAGAGGTATGAGAGGGTAATGGATCAGTAAAAATCTTGAGATTCTGATTAGGAGGAGCTACAAGTGTGTTGCCTTTATCATTCACACCAGAAACAGAGATAGTATTATTATCAATCAAATCTTGAATTTTACCCTTTAAAGCAAAACACTTTTCAGTATCATGCCCAAGTTGATGATGAAATTGACAAAAAGATTTGTTATCAAAATAGGGTGAATTAATCTTTGCAGGATCTATTTGCCTTATAGGAGGAAGAGTAAGCACATTTTGTTCCAATAACTTATTCATAATACTATGCAATAATTCATTCAAAGGAGTAAACTTTCTTTCTTTCTTGAAAAACTTAGAAATAGGAGGCACACCTGATGTTGCATTCACATTGTTGTTGATGATGTTTTCATTGAATTTAATGGCCTCTCTGTTTGGTTTAAACTTCCCAAATGGTTGTTGACTACTATCACCCTTATCACTCGGAGCCATAGGATTTGCTTGTTCCATTTGACTCACAGTCAGTTGATAATTGTGAAGAGTTGCACACAACTGTTGGAAAGAAGTAAACTCAGAAAATAGAAGTTTTTCTCGAATATCTTTTTGTAAATTAGAAATGAAGATTCTTTGAATATCATTGTCAGGTACTGGAAAAGAAATTTGAGCATACAAATGCTTATACCTACCAATGAAATCAGTCACTTTTTCTTTAACACCTTGTTTACAATGCATTAAATCAATCAAAGTAACTTTAGGACTTATATTGTTTTGAAATTGTTGAATAAAAGCATTTGCAAGTTGTTGGAAAGAAGTAATAGAATGGGAAGGCAACGAGCAATACCATTGTAGAGCCTTGTCTCTTAATGTTCTAGTAAACAGTTTTGCAAGCAATCTTTGGTCATGAGCAAAATCGGTACATATTGTTTGAAAAGTCTTAACATGTGTTAGAGGATCACCTTTACCATTATAAAGCTCCAAATGCGGGATTTCAACATGCTTAGGAGGGATAGCTCGAACAATGTCAAGAGAAAGTGGGCTCGCAACATCAAATGTGGGCACACTAAACTTAGATTGATTCATAGAGGCAATTTGTTGCTGTAAAGAAGAGACAGTTTGTGCAAGATTGTTAATGGTCGCTTCAGTCGAGGAGTTCATATTAGATTGTGATGGAGGCATTATGTTGTTGAAAGAAGGTATTGATTGAGAGTAAGGTGGCGGGACACTATGATAGTTATTCATAGGAGATGATTGGAAAGGAGGAATGGAATCGTTAAATGAATTGCCCCCTTGTGCCAGGTTCATTTGTGGAGATGTAATAGGAACACTCATTGAAGGAATGAATGAAGAAGTCGGATTAAATGAAGGAAGAGGGTTAATTGAAGAGGAAGGATTGCCCCCATGACTAGTGATCATAGGCGGAATGTCTTGTATAGAAGTAGTCATTATGTTTGATGTAAAGGTAGGTATGCTAGCAATAGAAGTTGTCAAAGGAATAGAATGATTAACTTGAGTGGGAGGTTGTGTATAACCTAAAGTTTTAGCACAACTCTTCATAGGCATCACATTCGAATCCACAATGTGTGCGATACCACACAAAATATCAATTCCATTCTTATCACTTTGAACCATACGTTTTAGACCCTTAATTAATGAAAGAGCTTGACTATCGGGATACTCTTGAGACATCCATTGCTGAAAATCATCAAATTGGTTATCCAATTTTGAAAGTTGTTCTACAGAAACCTCATGGAGAGCTTCTTCATCATTAGGAGGATTAGAGGAATTACCCGTGTCCTCGTTAAAAAGGATATTCAAATTAGGTTCCATCTCCTCGGTAATTAAACCTTGGAAAGACTTAATTCTAAGGCTTCGTCTAATGGGAACAGGGTAAGTAGGGCTTATTGTTGTAAAACTCATGCACTAGAGAGAGAGAGAGAAAATTTTGAATTTAGAGGTAGCAAATTTCAATAAAATCAGCCAATCTCCTAGATTTAGGATGTTAAATGCAGTCACGACAATCCCCCGAAATTTCAAAAAAAATGTCTGGGACTGTGGCAAACGGAGTGCACACGGTCCTCGCAACTTTTTTCAAAATTTTCAGGGATGAAATTTATGATGATTTTAAAGCTAATCTGAAAAAATTGAGTGATTTTATGATCTGTAGATAGGCCAAATTAAAGTTGCAATCTCAAAATTGAACCCTACCAAGATTGTTGAAAAATGCAAAATTTGAATTTTGAAAAAGAGAAGGAAACTGAAATTTTGAATTTTATGATTTTAGAGGGAATACTAAAAGCAATGCAGGTTTTGAAATTTAAAAATTGACTCAATTTCACGCAAAATTCAATTTTGAAAGTGGAAATCAAAGTTGGTGTAATTAAACACTTAATTTCAAAAGTCCCAAATTGCAAGAATTTGAATGAAGCACTGAAATTTCGAATGAATGCCAACACACTTTTCAGATTTAGGATAGTAAGAAACACAATTTTGACATGAATTTCAATTTCAACAATTTTTTGAATGATTATAAGCCTCAATCCAAGCAATCACTAGACCAACTTTGACTTTAATTTTGAAAGTGTTAGAATTGATGAAATCAGCCAAAATTCTGGATTTTAGCAGAAAAATACAGTAAGATCTAGCTCCCGAAATTTCAGAAAAAATGTCGGGGACGATGGCGCT
The DNA here is from genome assembly GCF_030272615.1 of Cryptomeria japonica. Taxonomy (NCBI): domain Eukaryota; kingdom Viridiplantae; phylum Streptophyta; class Pinopsida; order Cupressales; family Cupressaceae; genus Cryptomeria; species Cryptomeria japonica. The sequence goes on along the minus strand of NC_081411.1, from coordinate 770,920,606 downwards.
CGGGGTGCACATGGTCCTTGCAACTTTTTTCCAAATTTTTAGGGATGAAAGATATTATGATTTTGTTGCAGAATCCAAAGTTACAGCCGATTTGGAGATGTTTTAATCAATGAAATCATCAGTCAAAGGCTAAATCAAGAGGGTTTTAAAAATTGGGGTTTTGACACTTAACCACTTAATTTTCAGAATTAAAGCACAAATATGAATTGACAATTTTCAATAGAAGGATAGATCTGAAACAAGCATTAACAATTAAACATTTCACAAGCTCAATTACTAAAAAGAAAATTTAGGGTTTTTTATGCAATTAACCTCTAAAATTTGCAAAAGATCAAACATGGAAATATAATCAAGGCATCCAATTTTTAGATCTAACCATCAATAATTAGAAAGGATGTTCACGTCGGGTTCACCAAAATGTAAAGTGAAAAATCGCAATCGAACCCTAAGTGTTCCCCCACTTCAAGGAGAAAGGAGGTCACTAGGATTGACGGTTTTCACTTAGGAGAGACTTTACATTCAAAAGAGGGGTTGAAACCCACAAGATCCAATCCCACACAATGCAAGATTGGATTCTAAATGAGTTTCAAGGGTTAAGACAGCAAGGCTACCCTCTTTTGTAAAGAATGTAGATAGAAGGATTGAACTAGGAATGCATGTAAAGTGAGAAAGATTCACTTATAAACAGAGATAGGAATAAGGGATGAAGCTGCGGACCTGGAATTAGTAGTAAAATGTCGAGACGATGCTGTCCTGCAAATTTGAGCGAAAGTTGACGGGACGATGGCGCCCGGCGTGCACACGGTCCTCCGAAAAATCCGCGAAACGAAGGGGGATCTGTTCGTCTCTGCACAAGGGTTCTAGATCTTCAATTACAGCCGCGTACCTCCAACCTACACATAGAAAAGAGAGGATGATTGGGGGGTTAGGGATTAGGGGTTTTCCTTTAGGTCAAACCCCGGTTTTGGAATTAACCAAGAAATGAGAATGATGTAAATGTAAATGTTTGTAATGTAAACAAGTACTGATACCTTGTTGTAAGAATGTTTGTATTCTTACATGCGAAGGTGTAATGTATGTTGTATTTTGTATGTTGTAAGTGATCTCCTCTTCAATGGTTGAATCCTTGTCTTGAATGCAACACTTAGCCTTGAATGGAGACTTAGAATGCTCAATTGCTTGAAGGAATGCTTGACTGTTTAAATGTTTGAATATCGCTTCCGCCTCTTACTTGCATATATTTTCCTCTTTTTCCTTGCCTCCTCAAATGGGAGGGGAAATGTAGTTTATATACTTGTCAATTAGGGTTGAAAGACTGATTTTTCTGACCTTGGGCCGACATAGCAACCTTATTTTCCAATTTGCAAACTTAAAGACTCGAAGCCCCATAAGAGACCGGGCCCAAAATAGGGCCAGGAACCAGGGCGCTGGACGTCATGGTCCTGGGGGACCAGGGCGTTGGGCACCTTGGTCCCACCTCCAGGGATAGCAGGGTGCAAGGAGGATCAGGCAAGGGTGCTGAAAAATGCAGTTTTTGATGTCATGAATAGGTTTCGAGGTCTCCATTCAGGTTCAGTGTTGCGTCGCCATCGTGAAGACCCAAATGCAGTCGAAATTGCAAGTGTCACAATTTTAGGATGCTACACTTTTACATTCTAAAAGAGAGGTTACTTTTACTTTCCAAATCCATTGTCAATTCACTTAGAATTCAATCTCTTCCTATTGAGATTGGATCTAGTGAATTCTCCCCCCTTTTTTAAATGTAATGTGCATAAAAAGGATAAGGATAATCTTTGGCAAAACTTTCACTCTTCTTGAGGAGAGAAAAGCTTTCCTCTTTATTTCTTCATCACCCTCTTTCACTACCATTACAAAAGAGTTGATTGTAATGATATTGATGTGAAATAGTTCAATAAATTAACATTGATACTAATGCTAATTCATTCTTAACTATAATCATATCTTGAATTCCAATTCTAAACCTAGCCTCAACCCTAAGTTAACACTGAATCTAACCTAAAATTGAATCTAACCCTAATTTTCCTATGATCCTAACCTTGTTTAAACCCTTATGTAACATTAATCCTAACCATAACTGTAATTTAACCCTAACTCAAATACTTTTCTTATAACTATGAATTTTCCATAGCCTTAATTGAGCCCTAGCTCTAACTTTTATTGAACCCTAATCTAACACTACACTAACCCTAACCTTACTAATCTAATATCAACCCTAATAATATTCAAACCATAATCATAATTAAGTTGTAGCCCAAACTTGAATATTTCTCTTAAAACCCTAAGTAAAGCCTAACCCTAATTGAAATTTTATCTCTAATTTTTATTTTAATCTTAATCCTAATTGAACTATAGAATTAACTCTATTTGAACCTTAAAAAAATCCTAATTTAATTTAATTATATCCTAACTTTAACACTAATTAAACCCTAACCATAATTAAAGTCTATAAATTAAACTCTATCAATAAAATTCATTGAAGGTTAATCCTAAATTAAATGAACCCTAACTTCAATGCTTATTAAGCTACAACTCAAGTTGAACAATAACCTTAATCTTAGCCATAACCCTTATTGAAACCTTACCCCAATTTAATGATAATCCCAATCCTATCTCCAATTCTACTTTCAACCATAGTCTAACATTGAATCTAACCCTAATCAAACCCTAATGCTAACCTTGTTTAAACCCTAGCCCAACATTAATCCTAATCCCAATTCAACCCTAACTAAACCCTAACCATAACTGTGATTCAACCTCATTTGTAATTGAACCCTAATCCAAAATTAACCTCATTCTTAATTATATCCTAACCTTAACCTTAACTCTAGCCTAATATTAACCCTACTATTATTGAAACTTTATTCATAATATAACCCTAACCCTAATCATAATTTAACCCTAGCCCTAACCTTAATGAAAATATTTCTTCTATAATCCTAATTGATAGTTAATCTTATTTAACCCTAGCCCTAACCTAACCTTAACCCTAACACTAACCCTAATTCTATTGACAACCTTTATTCTAATTTTAATCTGAATTAACCTTGAACTTAAACCCTATTTTAACCTTGATGCTAATTGTAAACTTGATCTGAAACTTTATTCTATCGCATTAACACTAACCCTAAATAAATTTAAATTTCTACCACATATCAAAGTAGATTTAAATTTAAATAATAGATTTAAATTTAAATAATAGATTTAAATTTAAATAATAGATCTAAATTTAAATAATAGATCTAAATTTAAATAATAGATTTAAATTTAAATAATAGATTTAATGGATAATCTTAATCCTTATTTTAGAAATAATCTTAATCCTTATCTTAATCCAATTTTATACCTATGTTTATAAAAATCTACATACATATTTTATATAAGATTTTATATAAATAATATATAAATAGATATTTTTATTTTTTTTATTTACATTAAAATATATAATAGCAATTGCATCTTAGTGTGCAAAATTTTAATCTTTTTTTTTTTTGCATACATTTGTGTAGTACATGATGCCAATTGATTGCCACAATGTTGTGTTTGCAACAAAAGTATCCATATAGAAATGGTAGGTCGAAACAAAAACTTTGAATGAGAATATAATTAGGCTCCATTTTTTATATGATCATGTTATGTTTGAAATAGGGGGAGAGAAAGAGAGGAGGAGCAAGGGAGATGGGAGTAGAAAGACAAATTGAGAGAAAACAAGGTAGAAAAATAGAGATGGAGAGAAAAAAAAAGAGGGAGAGATAGAGATATATGGTAAGAGAAAAGGAGATTCCGATAGAGCTAGAGAGAGGGAGAGAGAAGAGGGGAGAGAGCTCTCTATACATCCCTCTTCCTCTCTTTCTCCTATCTCATTTACTTCCCCTCTCTCCTTCTTCCTTTCTCTTTTCTCTCCGTTTTCTTCTCTATATCTTATCATCTCTCTCCCTTCTCTATTCATTTATCTTTCAATTTCTATGTCTCTATATATTACAAATAATATTAACTTTAATTGAAATATAAATCCAATATTAAAAAAATGAATCATAAATATAATTAAATTCGTAAATAAATTAAATTTTAAAAACTTCTATATTAAGAGTTATAAATAAAATGAAACATTAAATAAAAATAAATTAAATATTTTTTAATTTTGATTTTGTAAATTTATTATCATCTCTTATTTTATAGCTTTTAAGTTTTATATATTTAATATTAAATATTATTAAAGTTGTTTTAAACAATTAATCAATATTTTAAACCAATTGTTTTTAACTAAAAATATTAATAACAATTTCGCGTAGAATATTATCATAATCATTAAAAATTTAATATTCAAATTAATAGAACTTGTAAATATTAATACAAGTTTTTTAATGAAAGTTCAGAACCGAACTTAAAAGAAAACGTGTCACTCTGCAAAGAGCGAGCGATTTCTAATTTTAAATGCATTTTGCTCATAACCCTAGCCATCATGGTAGCACAAGCTCACCATTTTATTAAATTTATTTGAGAGACTAAGGTTTCTACGATTAAATTTGAAATCAATTTATGAGATGAACAATCTAAATATATATGCAAACTAACTATATAAGTAAATCTAATAATTAGTCAAAATTACTAAATTGATATTAATTTAGACTGTGAAGTACTTACTATATGTATCATACATATAATACTAGGATATCTATTTTATTACTTTTTATAATACTAGGATGATAGTTCCTGCTTTTTCGCTGACGAAGCTGCAAGTTTGAAATCTCTGAATTTTCGAAGGGATCCTGCTCTTTCCGTCCACGGTGGCGAGCGATGATGGAGGATCGCCGGCGACTCCCGGCAATGACAGACATCCAGGTGTGTTCTCTCCATTAAAAGCATTAGATAGCATGGAATTAAATGTAAGTCCTGGCTTCGGCCTCCCTCCCAATCCCGTACCCTCCTCGCATGCGAGCGGACCTGACTGCCCGTCTGATGGCAATAATACTACCTTGCCCATCCCACCCAAACCAGTCACTGCTATACCTACCAGACCCAAAACATTTTCGGAAGCGGTTTCGAATGCAGGCTTTGCGGTGGATGTTAGTGCTAGGTTCCTCTGCCCCGCCTCCGATGGAGCCTCCAACGCCGGTAAGGGCCCTGGGGGTGCTGATAACCCTTTCTCTGTTTTGCCAAATCCTGAAATGCTGGTTGAAATATTGAATGAAAAAAACAGACTTAGGAATTATGCTATTTTTTTCTCTGCTGTCGAACTGGATAAGTGCCCTCCACGCAAGTTTCTTGACGACTGGTTTCACAATTATTGGAGTTTGAAACTAGGTTTCCACATATCTTTTTGCAGACAAATACAGAGGGGCCTATATGTTATTTTCTTTGTCTCGCAGGAAGCACAGGCCGAAGTTGTTAAAAAACAATACTGGAATGTTGGCTCCACTTCATTCCGCGCTCTGGCATGGTCACCAGAAGCCATACACGATGAAGTTATAGCTCTCTCCGCCCCTAGGTGGATTCTGGTTAAACATGTCCCTCCCTACCTATGGCGTTTTCTACCACAATTATTGGAACCCTTGGGTAGGGTCATCCGAATGGATGATACAGTTAGATTGGTACCCCATTTAGATGCCCGCATCCTCATAGCACTCAAGCCTGGAACAGATATCCCGGAAACCCTAAATATTGACATTGCTAAAGAAAAGATTACATGTCCTATCGAAATCCTAGGCGGATTAAATGCCTGTTTTTTGTGCCGTAGAGAAGGACACAGACGAAGAGACTGTCCAATTATCCAAACGAAACTGGATACTCCTTCTGATAAAACCACTAGAGATAACCCTCCCCAAATCCCTCCCAGTAACAATACTTCCACCTCTCAACCTGTCCAGCCATCTACCCAAAATGCTCGCCTCAACCCTCATTGCACTCCTCTGTCTTCAGTCTCTGCCCCTCCTCATATCACCAATACCGTTTCCCCTCTGCCCACACAATGCCCTGATGCCTCTACGGGTATCTCGGATGGTTTCTTAACTACTACCAAGAAAAGGCGTAGGAAAACGAACGGAAAGAAGGATGTATTGAATCCGCAAGCCCCTCCCATCTCGAACAGCTCCATCTCGGATTTCCCACTAAATTGTGATCTTACTGACAAAACTTGTATTACTCCTAAAGCCCTAACCTCACATAAAACTCTTAAGGAAATCGATGATAACTGTACCATTGAAGTTATTCCCGCTTGTAATCCCACTATGGTCTCTTGTAACATCAAGCAGCCCATGGAGGAAGACAAACTGATGATGCTTGAGTCGGATTATGAGAATGAAGGTATGGAAGAATTCCCCATTTCGAAAAGACGGGGAAGACCTATGGGATCAAAAAATAAAAACTTTGGAAACAAAAAGAAAGAGGATCCCTCCCCGAATAATGCGACTCCCATCCAGGGAGCGGATATGCAGTGTCTTCCCCTGACCACTGGTTCTCAATGAACTGTATATCCTGGAATATAAGGGGCCTTGAGTCCCCGGATAGGAAATATGTCATAAAAAAATACCTTGACTCTCATCCTAACCTGGACTTCTTGATGCTCCAAGAGATCAAAGCGGTTGATTTCACCCTCCAAAATAATTTGGTTTTTCTATGGAAGGATGCAGTTAAGTATCACACCCTTCATTCTAGGGGTAGAGGAGGAGTTTCTCTTCTTGTTAGCCCTAAATGGAGTAACTATATTACTAATCATGGGATATCCCCATGTAATCGAGCTGTCTGGGTTACCATTAACCATAACAACAATTGTTTTGGCATATGCTCTGTTTATGCTTCCAATGATTGGAATGAAAGAATATCTCTTTGGGACTGGATTAATGATCTTCCTGACCTGCCCTGGATTGTGGGGGGAGACTTTAATATGGTTGAATCTCAGATAGATAAGGAGGGGGGCCTCCCCTTTACCTGGAAGGATAGAGAAAAGCTTCACTGGGATAGAATGAAAAGAAATAAACTATTCTTTGATCCTCTTGCTGGAAATAAAGATCTTTCACCTGGAATATGGCACACATGGTGCAATTTTCAGCAAGGGGACAACAGAATATATTCAAGGTTGGATAGGTTTTATGCAAATAAGAATTTTTTCTCTATCCTCCCAGATAAATGGGGGAACTCTGTTTTAGTCACATCAACCATGCTCTCTGATCATCACCCCATAAAAACCAGCTTTATTATCAATAGATCCCCGACTCCTCGTCGGTCTGTTGATGCTAAATTCATACTGAATACCAGTCTTCTGAAAGATGAAGATATCTTAGCCGCTGTTAATATTATCAACTTGATCAATAAAAATCATTATCCTCATCTTAATGATATTGAAAAATGGGACCTTAATGTTAGCTCTTGGCAAAACTTTCTTAAAACGATTGGCCAAAAAAGAGCCAAAGACTATAGACGCATTGAAAATACCCTCTCTGCTAACCTTCAGATTGCTGAATCCCGCATTCAAGCCAACCCCTCTGACTTCAACCTTACTGCCCAGCTCATCTATGCTAAGGATACTCTTAGTAAACATCTCCAGGCCAAAACTCGAGGTGCAAAAATTAGATCTCGAGCCAATTGGTTACAATTCGGAGACAGGGGATCAAGATTCTTCTTCAATCTTTTGAAGCATAAACAGACTAATGAAGCTATTGATAGAATTATCATCAATAATCAGGACATTACCAACCCTGATATGATAAAAGATGCCTTTGCAAAATACTACCAGGATCTCTTTACATCCGAAGATTCTGAGGAAGCAAATAACATCAGGAACCAATGCTTCTCCCTTATTCCCAAAAAGATCACTGAACAAGATGCTACTCTCCTCTCTGCTGAGATCACAGTGGGGGAAATCGAGAAAGCAATCCTTTCTCTGCAGAAAGACAAGGCCCCCGGCCCCGATGGCCTGCCTGCTGAATTCTATAAAGCCAACATTAGTTGGATCTGTCATGATCTTCTTAATGTATACTCGGCGACATTAGTTAGAGGTTCTTTAGGTATGAATATCAATAAGGGCATCATCAAACTCATCCCCAAAGATGGAGATAAAGCTCTTATTAAAAACTGGAGGCTGATTACTCTGCTTAATGTCTCCTATAAAATTTTAGCGAAAATCCTTACTCTGCGGCTTCAGAACATCCTCCCCAAGATTATTGGCTCAACACAGACTGGGTTCATTAAGGGAAGGTATATTTTAGAAAATGTGATAACTAGCTGGGAAGCTATGCATTGGGCTAAGCAGTCCCAGCAAAACTCTGCCATGCTGCTTTTAGACTTCGAGAAAGCTTATGATCAAGTAGAATGGAATTTCATCACCATGACTCTTGAAGCTTTTGGTTTTCCTAGCAGATTTTGTGAATTTGTTAAAATGATGATGAAAGATGTTTTTGCCCAGATTGATATCAATGGATCCTTATCCGAGGCCTTCCCTCTGGGTAGATCTATCAGACAGGGCTGCCCCATGGCCCCTGCCCTTTTTGTGATTTCCTCAGAAGCTCTCCACTATATTCTTAAAGATCACTCTATGTCCCCTGCTGTTAGAGGTATCCAGCTCCCTAACAATGAAGAGCTCATCACCAGTCAGTTTGCCGATGACACTACTGTTTTCTTTGAAGCCTGTGACAGCAACTTTGAAGCGCTTCAAAACAAACTTAAGACATTCTGCATTATATCCGGAGCAAAGATCTCCTACTCCAAATCTACCTGTCTTGGATGGCATGAAGTTCCTCCTGACTGGAGTAATAGATTTCAATATCAATGGGGAGGTCCTCACCTGGTGGTTAGATACCTTGGAATTCCCTTTTCTGTGGACCCCTCTCTTAAGGCTATGTGGCTTTGGATCAAAGACAAAATTAACTCCAAGCTTAATAAGTGGCATAACCGTTCCCTTTCTCTTGCTGGCAGGGTTCAAGTTTGCCAGAAAATTCTCTCATCCTATAACATATACTTCTCTTCGGCTTGGTTGTTCAATAACTATCAGATATTTGAGATCCAAAAGGCCATTAGACAATTCCTTTGGTCTGATGGCAGAGGAACTAGGAAAATGCATGCTGTTAAGTGGCAATGGTGTCATATGGACAGCCTCCTTGGGGGACTGGGCTTGAAGGATCTCAGAATTCAAGGAGTTGCTCTTGCCGCTAAATGGATCTTCCACTCTATGGAGGGTGACTCCCCATGGAAAATCCTTATTAGAAACAACATAGAAATGGGTTTCCCTAAGCATGCCAAATCCTGGAAGGGCCTGCCCCTTGCTGATCTGATCATGGGTAGCTTTCCTATTAAGGTCCATGGATCTGCAGTTTTCTGCTCCATTTGGAGGGCTTGGGAACAGGTTAGAAAGTTTGTAAACAATAAGGACTACCATGATAGTCAAACTCTATACGGCGAAAGATCTATTTGGTGGAACTTACAGCTCTCGGGAAAGCCCTTAGCCCTCTCACAAGGCTGCTCTGCCAGGTACTGGAACAATAAAGGGATATCCCAATTGATTGACCTATTTGAACATAACCAACTGATGCCTTGGAATGATCTCAAAACTAAATTTAACATTCCTGACTCGCAAAAGAAAACTTATAATATGATTGTTAAAGCCACTAAAGATCTCCCCATGACCTGCTATGTGGATTCCAATAGGTTCCTTCAGTGCAAATGGCCTGATGGTAACATCTTCAGCAAGATTAAGGCAAAAAATATTTACAATGTTATCAATCATAACAGCTCCATCATTGAACATATTAATGCTCTTTGGTATACCTCCCTTGATAGCTATTCCTGGAAGAAACTCCTTAACCACCTTTGGAAGGGGCCCATTGAACCTAAAATTAAATACTTTAGATGGCTGTTGTTGCTGAACAGACTCCCTGTCAGGAACTTGGAAGCTCAAACTGAATACTGTAAATTCTGTAAGATGCCTGAAACTTGTAGACATATCTTTTTTGATTGTATTTTTGCCAGGGAAATTTGGCAAATGTTTGATATATCTTATCCACTTGATTACTCCATTTTGAATATTGTGACTGGACATATTTATGGGATTAAAAAGGATACTAATCTTTTTTGGTACATTCTCTCTTCTAACATCTTGTGGCAGCTCTGGAAGTGCAGGAACGAGGAAAAATATCAGGACAAACCCCGGTCCCTTACTGAGTTTTACCGTAAACTCACATATTTTAAAATCCTCTTGCAGGTCTATACCATGATGATGATTGATAAAGACAAGCTTAGGCGGTTCCTAAAGACCGGTCACGCCACCTTCTTTGTTTATGAGATGAAGCACGGCTACGAGTGGAGAAAGAACATTGATGACATCAAAGCTTTTGACAAGACCCTGAACAAAATGAACCAAGAAATCAGGCGGAACAAGAGCACCAAAAAGGAGGTGCTTGCCATGCCGATCCAGGAAAACAAGAAAGTTGTTTGGATGGAGGGGGATAAGGGATGGACGACCTGGGTTGATGCCATTGATGGCATCCTGCCTTAGTCTGTCTCCTTTTGATGCTGCTTTTGTAGTAAACATGTCTATACTGTATACTCTCTTTTGATCTCCTCAATGTGAGGCCCTGCCTCGTCCCCTTTTTTTGCTGCCTCTATGAGGCCTGGACTTGATTACGTCTAACTGTGTATTTTGAAATCCTTATTATTAATACAAAAAAAATCATTTAAAATATAAATCAGCTAGTTTTATTTCATTAATAATTTTTTTTAATCTAATTTTATATTCATGTTTAGAAAAATCTACATATTTATATATATATATATATATTTTTTCTTATGATGTAAACATGTAACCAGTTAATCATTAGGGTTATGTGGCGGAACTGTTTTCTGCCTATAAAATAATGATGTAACCAGTTTTCCAATGTAATTTTTTGGATAGACAATAGATTATATTTTTTATTTAACTGAGACTGCAATGTGAAGAGAGGCTGCTTTGGTACATTATGTGAAATAAAACTCTTCAAACTATACAGAATAATAATTGTGAAAATTATAGTATTTGTTTCATTATTACATTTCACTGTATCCCTTATTACAGAACTTTAGTATCTCTTATTTGCTTAAATTTATATAGCAAAATCTGCCTAGAAACAACTGTAAGTTTAATTCAAAATTTAAAACAGTTTTCCCTGTATACATTCAGATGTGAAGAACTATATATAGTACATATATGTATGATGTGAAAATCCAAAATATACACATCAAAATGAAAAAAATGTATGAAAAGAGAACCAAATACACTTTTGAAAAAATGCTCATGGTCATAAAAGTCGAAACTAGTCGAACAATGAAAGCTTGCCAATGGACATAGTTCCACAAACGGCCTTCCTTGGAGAGCAGTCGAACAGATCTTCATCTTCAGGCGGGCAGCCGGGCAACACACTCCATTCCATGGACCTCAAATCAAGCCTCATCGCATGCACACTTCCATTAATGGTGAGCCGAATTTTATTAGAGGCACCAGCAACCATGAAATCTGTTCCATGCGATGACTTCACTGTCTCTTCTAACAAATCTTGGGGAGTCACAGAAATGAGAGACCACGACCATTGCTTCTTATTGTCGAGCTCCCATATCCCCACCAAGGTGTGCTTGATTAAAGGGAAACGACCCAGTATGGAACCTTCCCCGGCCTTCTTCTGTAACCTCCCCACCAAAAAAAGCCTTCCACAACACGCCACTAAGGAAGGCAGAGAAGCGTGCCAGTTCTTAGCATAATCATCAAAATTCATCTGTGGAGGTAGTCCGCCTTCAATCTCCTTAAACTGAAATTTTCTTGAAGCAATGTTATAACAACCCAGATGGTGCCCATAGTTATGCGTGAAGTAGACTAGGCCATTGTGTACTGCGCTCGTCCAACGGTGTGTTTCGGAGAAGTTGCGAATGCGAAAGGGAAAGCGAACGGTAACGGTTGGCGTGGCAGGCACATCTGTCCACTTATTTGTAGTGGAATTGTAGAGTAGAGTACACAAATCCCTGGGCCTGCTTTCCTCAAAGCCTAAAGTAATAATTTGAAAGTGGCGAGACTCGGCAATGAATTCCACGGCCGCTCCGGCCGTCCAGCTATAGTGGAGTGGAAGAGGAGGCAAGTCCCTGCGCTGTTTGGTTATAGGATTGATTATGACGGGAGAGCTATGATAAGAGAAATCATCCCAATCAAGAAAGAGGTAAAGCCCAACTGCTACAGCGCAGAGGTAAAGCTGGGTGGGGCGAGGGTGATAGCGATTGGTGCGGTACCAACTCCTTGTCTTCCAGGGTGGTAAAGGGATTCGAAACCAGCGGTTGAGTGCGCTACTGAACAAGGCGATTCCTTGGAAACCCTGCACCATATGCTGCGTCACAAAAAGATGATTCTCCTCAACATTGAGGAGATCAAAATTTGTGGCTGATATAGCCCTGTTCCACGCTTTGCATACGCACTTGACCATCATCAATGATGGCAAGGGAAGTCTTCGCAAAATCTCCTCCACTGCATCGTCATCCAAATCAGGATACTGCTTAGGAAAATCACCTCCTACTTTAGGAATACTGATATGGTGCTGCTGCAATTGCAGTTGAGGAGTGGAATTTGGCGTGATTCCTCCTCCTCCATATCTCATTCGGAAAGCCGTGAGCAATATCTGAAAAGGAAGGCTGCTACAATTCCTGGCCATCCTATCGCGCCACATACGGTTGAATTTCCCGGGTACTTTGCCGAAATATTCGTCGTCCATGTCCGCATCTTTAAAATTCTGCCAAATATGATTGTTTTGCCGCTTCAACTTCTTAGTAAGAACCATTTCCAATCCTTCTTCAACAATTGAATGATTCTTCTCCGCAATTTTACTTCCCATATCGCTCGCTCAAACATAAACGCCAAATTCTATCTACGAGCGAGTTTAAATAGAAAATAAATTTGAATAAAAAAATAATTTTAGCGAATGACAACTTTTTTAAAATTAGAAGCAAAATAAAATATTTTTTTTTTTAAATTAAAAAAATAGAATATCGAAACAATTTTGAATATAAAAATAATTTTAATAGATGATAATCTTTATTTATTTAATTAATTTTATTTTTAGATGATATATTAAATTAGGAAAAAAAAATTGACAAACTTTTTAAATTAGAAAAACAAATTCTAAATATAAAAAACAATGACTTTTCTTAAATTAGAAAATAATATTTTTGGGTATTTAAAAAAGTCTAAATAGATAACATTTTTTAAAATTAAAAAAATTATATTTAAATATAATAGCTATATAAAATTAAATCATATTAAAGCTTATTTAAAAAATTAAAATAAGTAAATCTATATTTAAAATATTTTTACATAAATATTTTTGAAAATAAATGTGTTATTTTTTTTATAGAATGCATGTTGAATAATTTCCTCAATTCAAATAATTTATGTAGATTATTTAAACTATTTTTATATTTAAATTTATTTTCTTCTCTAATTTTAGCCAATGATAATTTTTTTTTAATTAGAAGCAAAATAAAATTAATTTTTTTAAATTAAAAAAATAGAATATAGAAACAATTTTGAATATAAAATAATTTAAATAGATTATTTAAACTATTTTTTATATTTAAATTTATTTTCTTCTCTAATTTCTAATTTTAGCCAATGATGACTTTTTTTAAAATTGGAAGCAAAATTAAATTTTTTTTTTTTAAATTAAAAAAATTGAATATAGAAACAATTTTGAATATAAAAATAATTTGAATAGATGATAATCTTTATTGAATTAGGAAAAAATAAATTAATATAAAAAAATTAAATAGATCCAAAAAAATTTAAATTAGAAAAACAAATTATAAATATAAAAACAACGACTTTTCTTAAATTAGAAAATAATATTTTTGGGTATTAAAAAAAATTTCAATAGATAACATTTTTTAAATTAAAAAAATTAAATTTAAATATAATAGCTATATAAAATTAAATCATATTAAAGCTTATTTAAAAAAATTAAAATAAATAAATCTATATTTAAAATATTTTTACATAAATATTTTAAAAAATAAATATGTTAGTTTTGTTTAAGAATGCATGTTGAATAATTTCCTCATTTCAAAGAATTTATAATTTATAATTTAATTTTTGATATTGACTTGATCATCACCTCACATTGTCCTCCATCACAGTAATCTAAAATATATTTGACCTACTTTTTACATTTCTCATCCTTCAATAGGAATTTTTTCCTTTAACATCTAATTAAAAGTCCAAAACTATGTCACGTTTTAGGCCAACTTATCAACATAAGTGGATTTAAAGTTATATATGAGGCACAAATTTTCCAATTCAAAGTGTCTACTAAATGTATATTTTATACCTCTTTAGGTTCAATTACCAAAAAAATAATTTTTTTTTTGGAAAACTCAATGTTTCAAAAAATCCTACTCTTATAAATACTATTTTTTTTAAAATATAAAAAATTATTTTATTTAGATATATAAGTGAATTTTCCAAAATATATATCTTTTAATATTTTAATTAGTTTTTATATTTATATTTTATTTTTATTGAACGTGGGTCATCAACACTAAAATATAAGGTCGATTATCTTGTCAAGGAGAACCACTACAATTTATTTAAAATTAAAAAAAAAAATGATACAGTAGAGAAAAGATTCTATGTCACGATGATATAATTCTTTTCTATTTTGGCTAAATAATTAAGACAAAACATGGTTTCAAATGGAAAAAGTTATATTTCATACACAAAACTTTTCAAATTTATTTTAAAATATATATTTATAAAAAATAGTGAAAAAATATATCCATGAACTAAAGTTTCAAATTATCAATACACACAAAAGAATTGAAGAAAAAAGATAAATTTACTAGATAAAGCGCGGGGCCTCATGTACCCTCAATTTCAACATTTTATAAACTAAATTTTAATGTTTACTTTATAAAAAATATATTAAAATAATTTTTATTTATTTTTAAATAATACAAACATAAAATACATTAAAAGTATACATTTAATTAGTTTATGCAATTTTAAAATTCAAAACATATATGCTATTTTTTATTGATTCAATGTAAAAAGTTGAATTAGCATTGGCCAATTTTTTTATAAAAGTGTGACACAACTTAGTACTTTTACCCCATCACTTCAATCCTCATATTTTAGTAGACTAGTGTTTAGTGTAAACTTACCACTTCTACAAGAAACATTAGATCTGATACTATCAAGAATAATTCTACAACAAATAGGATGATGGTTAGATACAGAATATGGTTAACCTTAACTATACATCCATCCTCAATCTGATAAAAGCCAAAGGAATATTTTTTAACATAGAACCTATCCAAATGATTTAAGATCCTTTTTGAGCCTTGTTGATTGTTGCACCATTTAACAAAACATGGTGGTTGTCCTTTTTACAATCTTCAATGAAGTAAAACATATTAAGCTTATTATTAATCTTTGGCTAGTTCAGAATTTCCCATTCCCCTTCCATAGCATCTTATTTCCTCCTACCTTATCTTTGACTTCATACCATATTAAATTCTCCTCCAATTATTGAACGAATTTCTTGAAGACTACACAACTTATTTTGAAGATCAATTCTCTCTAGGTGACCATTAGAGGCATATAGGACACAAAGATGGAATTTTCTTTCATATCTCTATATGACGACTCAAACTGGTCTATTACAAGAGGAAAGCCTAGAAATAAAATAACAATAGGAGACAAAGTATTTGAGAGTAGAACTAATACACCCCCTTCCTTTCTAATGATTAGAGAAGAAATGAGTGGAATCTTTCCAAATAAACCTCAAGTTAGTTTGCAAATAAAAATTGGTTGCTTTCACTTCTTGCAAAATAATTGCATCCTTGCTATACAATTGATCAATAAGCCTTTTAACAATGAAACTTTTTTAGTGGATTCCAATACCCTTATATTACAACTCATGCAATCGATCATCATTATGATTTTCATTTATATTCAATTTTGGAAATCTTAAAATTTTCAAAACATTCAATATAAGATTCAAACTAAGATTAATTAAGTGTATTAATTTGTACTCACACTGCCTAGATAAGGTTAAATGGAAACTTGTTAGTAAACAAATAAAACATTTACTCTATTTCTAGGTTGTTAGTGTAAGTTACCCGGGGTTTGTTGGTGGGTGCTATAATGAGTCCTAACAAAAGATGGAATAAAATGAAAGATATAGGTTTTAACAAAAAATCTCTATTGGCTTGATGATGATGTTTTGATGTAATGGATTGATTGATGAATTGTTTTATGTTGTCATTGATGGCCACTATGTTTTGATAGTCATCTAAGTCTTTTAGGCCAACCAGTAAAGCATAATCGATAGTAGAGATAGTTTATTAGTAAACCGTCAAATAGGAATTCAACTTTTAATCAGGAACAAAGTTGTATTCAAGCAACCGGTATGAATGATCAATGAAGAATTAGGTGATGTGATTCTACAAGAATGATGGAGATAGGTACTTGTAGTATATTCTGTTGGCATTTGCATGAAGATTGCATTAATGATATGTTATGTTGTCATTGATGTCAATTAATCAGTAATGATATTGTTGATATTGTTGTAATATTGTTTTGTAATCGGTAGGAAGAATTTGTTGAGTGAACCGGTATTGCTATATATTGGAGAGTTGAACCCGTAACCTATAAACCCTACCTGTTGATTTGATAAACCCTAACAAATTAAGTTTGGTGAATTGGTTATATTGGTTTATGATCCGATGATGAGCGGTAATGATTATGACATGTATGATTATTGTATGAAGACAATTTCAAGATATTTTGGTGCATTGATGTAACGGTTTTTGTCTAGTGAATGAGCAAGTATACTGCATATAATGCAAATCGTGTGATGAGTTACTAAGATGAATGAAGCAGTGATCAAGGAGCGATCGAGGTTTTCTTGATTGATGTGCAGAGATTGCTATGTAATGTAATGGTCATACTTGAACCAACTTGTTTGTAATCTCTATGAGAATTAGGTTTTTGTTGTGTTACCGACCTAATTGATTTTTTTATAAGGTCAATGAGTTGGTTAGTTTCAGAGTTGGTATTGATTAGTTTAGTTTGTGGTTGTCAAACCAGATGATGTATCTGTAGTTTGAGTAAAGGCAGATAGGAGCATGAAAAGGATCTGATCAAGCAAGTGTAGTGCTATTTAAACAGATCAACAAACTCCTATTGTTTTCTAACAATTATAGCAAAATTGAAATCCCCCAATTGGGTAAGCTCTAATAAGCTTGGTGCTATTCAAATCCTCTGACCAGGTGATCCATTAGCTTGGATTTCAAATCCTCTACCGAGGTTACTCCTTATAGGGTATTGCTTCTAACAAGGCATTGTAGTCAATCCCTTAATCGGGTGGTCCCTAATAGGATATATTCTTAACAGGACTTTTCTAGAGCTTTAATAGGCTAGGCTCCTAACAGAGTGAACTTCAGAAGAGTTCAAATAGTTATCTTGTGAGTCTCATCTCATCATGGTTTTTCCCATTTGGGTTTCCACGCTAAAATTATTTATGTCAAGTGGTGAATGTTTTTGTGGTCATGATAACTGGAAGCATTGAGAAATGAAGTCTGTTGACATATGAAAAAGCATTTGGATGTTTATGAGTTTGAAGTTGTCTACTGTTAATTTGTTGTAACAGTCAACGGGTTTATCTTATGAGTTTTTATCTTGACAGTGATATTACATTGATAGTTCTAAGTTTACTTTGAGAGATTTATTTTGAGATTGGTGAAGTTAGTATCAATTTTTTCTATCTATTGATTCACCCCCCCCCTCTCAGTAGTTGACCGGATTCTTGTTCTTTCATCATACCATCAATTGGTATCAAAGCGTATCAGGTCCTTTATGGTCTAAGCCTAACATCTTGAGGTAAATATATTGTAGATCATGATGAAGAAGGAACATTCGAAGTTTAATAAAGAGAACTATAGGATATGGAGTGATAGAATGAGAATTTATATCAAGAGTCTGGGAAGCCAATATTGGGAACATGTTGATACTCAATATGTTGCACCTACTAGGATTTTGATTGATGATCAGAAGAGAGAGCAAAAAGATAATCATTGAGCATTAGAGGCCATTATTAGTTCTTTGTCTGATGCAGAATATGTAAATGTTCATGGTCTAGAGACTACATATGAGGTATGGAAAAACTTGAAGAAATTTATAGCAGTGATGAATATGTTAATATTATTAAAGAAGAGAGTCTAAGAGGAAAGTTTGATGACATGCGGATGGTTGAAGGTGAGAATATCTAGTAGTATGGTCAAAGGATAAAAGAGATAGTCGATGAAATTAAGAGTGCAGAAGGTAAAGTGAAAGATGCCACAGTGATCAGTAAGGTACTGAGAACCCTACTACCGGTCTACGCTATCCGAGTTGCAACCATTCATGAGCTAAAGTCCATTGAAAAAACTAAGGTAACTCTTGACTGCATCATTGGCAAGCTTATTGCTTTTGAATTAAATGGTTATGATGGTAGTATACAGAAATCTGAGTCTGCATTTAGAGTTTTTGTTTCTAACCCATCTATGAGGAAAAGTAGAGATACCAGTCACAGTTATGAATCCAGATCCACCAAAGAAGCTGATGATGAAGACAATTTAGTTGAGCTTGAAGCATTGTTGGCCAAGTGGTTGCCTAGAGGTATAGGTAAATATAGAGGTAAATTACCTTTGAATGTTTTGCATGCAACAAGATTGGACACATAGCTTCTAACTGTCCTAATTGTGACCCTAAGCACAAATGAGAGAAATTAAAGAAGTATAAGGATAAAGGCAAAAGAGATTATCTTATTGTTGTTGATGGTGGTATCACTGATGAGGAATCTGATGGTGATGCTAGTGAAGATATTGTGTTTGTAGCCATTAAAGAGGAGATATCTGTTAAGAAGGCATTAGTATCCAAGATGGATAACTTTGATGATTAGATCATTGATAGTGGTTGTTCACATCACATGACCGGTGATCGGAGAAAATTTATTTCTTTGAGGGAATTTGATGGTGGAGTTGTAAGATTTGGTAATGACTCACCCTACATGGTTAAAGGTAAGGGAACTATTTCTCTTAATGGAAAGAGCAATGCAGATGATGTCTACTACGTTGAAGGTTTAAAGCACAATCTTTTGAGTGTGGCACAACTCAATGACAAAGGATACCCATTGGAGTTTAAGAACGATATGTGCAAAATCTATGGTAGCAAAGGTGAACTAATTGCAACCAAGAAGCAAACTAAAGGTAACCTATTTCACCTTAATCCTAAATTCAACAACTATTTAATTGCAAAGATAGATGATAGTTGGCTTTGGCATAGGAAATTTTGCATATAAAATTTGATAACATTGTTAAAGTGAGTAAGTCCAAGACAGTGAGAGGTTGGCCTCAGTTGGACAAACTGGTTAATTCTGTATGTAAAGAATGTCAGTTGGGAAAGATGACACCCTCAAATCTCAAGAGCAATTTTTTTCAGTGAAACATTTGCTAGATTTGGTTCATATAGATCTTTGTGGACCAATAAGGACAAAAAGTATTCAAGGTGATAGATATTTTATGATCTTCACTGATGATTACTCAAGGATGATGTGGGTCACATCTTGAAGGATAAGACTAAAGCTTTTGGTAAGTTCAAGGCATTCAAGGCCTTAGCCGAGAAGGAGAACGGTAAGAAGATAAAGTGTCTAAGGACAAATCAAGGCAGTGAATTTACTTTTGAGGAACTCACTAGGTATTGTGAAGAAAATAGTATCAAACGACAACTTTCTGCACTGAGGAGACCATAGTAGAATGGTATCACAAAGAGAAACAACCGGTCAGTTGTTGAAGCTGGTAGGATGATGTTGATACTGTTGGTATTATGGATGTGTTGCATTAGTTTTGTCATTGATGTCAACACTTATACTTTTTGGATATATTTGGCTATGTTGAACTGACATTGTGTTCACCAGCAAGTTCAGTGACTTATGCACAGTCACCGGTATATTGTTCACCGACAGGTTATATGGTTTGTCAGCACTGAGGATGTCTTATTATCATCTGGAGATCACTTGATTATGTCAAAGATATGGTTTGGATACCTGGTTTTGGTATTTTGGTTAATGGTCTAATTGGGTTGATATATTTGTTGTTGCGGGAAGATTGGTCAAGGTTATGGATGGATATGCATTATCTATTCCAGATCAGCACGACAGGTTATGGAGATGATTTATTGATTGGATATTGTTGTAAATGTATAGAGCCGACATGATGCATCACATCTTGACTTGTTTGTAATTGATGTAATTGTAATATTTTTAGTGAGACAACCTACACATTTGGTCTTAGGTTTTGTATATATGTAAGATCTCATTTGTGAGATGAGAAGTAGCATATGTTATGTAAGGTTATGGTATGGTATTGTAACATGGTATGTGTGAATATTGAAGATCATATGAGAAAACCATAGAGAAGGTTCAAGGAAGGTTTGAAGGTGATTATCAGAGCTTAACTGGTACTGAATCCAGCATTGGAGATGCTATTTTGAGCAGTACATTATTCTAGGATTTAACCATCCTACTGTAGTCATTGCGACTCCCATTTGAGCAATGTGCTCTAGGAAATTGGCCTTTCTAAATGTGTAGACCCTATTTGTATACACATACTATCTACAGTAGTATCATATGATTGTGGGTAAGGTTTCCCACCATGGTTTTTCCCCTTACAGGGTTTCCACGTTAAAATCTCTATGTTATGTGTTGTGGATGTTGTTTCTATTTTTGTTTCATTCATTAAGTTTCATTGATATTGATATTAACTGTTAATCTGTTAACCAACGTTAAGTTTGGTTTATTGGTATTAAGTATCAAGTTTGATTAAGTTATAATTGGGTTGTAATTTATAGGCAATTGATTCACCCCCCCTCCCAGTTTCCTTCCGGGTCCTAAGAATTGGTATCAGAAAAAAGTCCTCTTTTTGCAGAAGCCTAATAGCTTGAGGAGATCCTATGGCAGCAAACATTTTCAGGAAGGATAGTCCAGAACTTGATGGAACTAACTATGGTATATGGAAGATTAGAATGGAGACACATTTGAATTGCATTAGAAGATACATATGGGAAGTTACAAAGAATGGCTATGTTGGTCCTACACCAAATCAACCTAGTCCACCAACATTGGGTAAAGATCAAGAAAATGACACTTTTGAGTGCATTATTCGATTAACAAATCATGGGATTATCATACTGATCTATAGCTAAAGCTATTTGGGATAAATTGGAGACATTGAATGAAGGAGATACCACTGTCAAAATTGCAAAACTGGAATGTTTCTGGGTCAGGTATGAAAATTTGAAAATGGAAGAAGATGAAAGAATTTATGCTTTTATGGAAAGAGTTAATGAAATTGTTTTAGGAATACAATGTTGTGGAGGATCCTTAAGTGAAGATGAAATTATTTCTAAAGTATTAAGAGCATTTCCACTGGCATACAAATGAAATTAACTTCTATTAATGAGTTGAGAAAAATGCCTAATACATCAGTATCTAGAGATGCATTGGTTTGAAACTTTCAGCATTTGAGCTTGAGGAATTTGGTCCTGTTGCTACAATTAAGACAAATTTGGCCTTCAGAGCATCATCATCTGCAACATCATCATCATCATCTGACAAATCTGATTGGAAAGCACTTTATGCAAGAGAACTTGAAGATATCAGAAGGGAAAATGAAGAACTGGAAGAACTTGAAGCACTATTTGCAAGGAAAATGCCTAAAAGTCCACTTGGAAGTAAGTGTGAAGGTAATGCACTGTTTAAATGTTTTAATTGCAATAAAGTTGGTCATATGGCATCTAGATGTCTTGACAAATATGCAAGATTAAGAAAGGAAGCTAAAAGAACATACAAGCCTAACCCTGAATATCAGAGATACATATTTAATAAGAACAAAGACAAATCTTGTTACTATGCTGATGAAGGAGTTACTAATGATTCTGATGAAGAATCGCCAGACAATGGATGGAATTTTGTTGCAACAAAAGAAGATTAACTGACACCTATTGTTCCACCGATAGAGCAAGCCCTGATAGCTAAAATTGAAGAAAAGGATGAATGGATCATAGATTCCAGATGCTCACATCATATGACTGGAGATAAAAGTAAATTCTTGTCTTTTCAGGAATATAGTGGAGGTCTAGTAAGATTTGATGATGATAAACTTGTTTGATCAAAGGAAAAGGCACTATATCTTTGTATGGTAAGAATAATACTGACAATGTTTATTATGTTGAAGGTTTGAAGCATAATCTTTTGAGTATTGGTCAATTAGTTGAAAAGGGATTTCAGTTACAATTCAAGAATGGTAAATGCAAAATCATGAACAAAACTGGATTAGAGATTGCAACCGGTAATCAAACTAAAGGTAATGTCTTTCATTTGAACAACAGTGATAAGACATGCTTGATTGCACATATTGATGAAAGTTGGTTATGGCATAAGAGACTTTGTCATGTAAATTTTGATTGTATTGTAAGGATCAGTTCAACTAAGGTAGTAAGGGATTTACCTAAGATTATGAAACCTAATAATTTGGTATGTAAGGAATGTTAAATGGGAAAACAAGTTAGAACAACCTTTAAGAGTATTTCTAAGAAATCCAATAATGTTCTTGATTTAATTCATATTGACTTGTGTGGTCTGGAAAGAACAAGAAGTCTATAGGGAGATAGATACTTTATGCTAATTATTGATAATTATTCTAGAATGTGTTGGATTACTTTTCTCAAGGAAAATCAGAAGCTTTTGGAAAATTCAAACTATTCAAGGCAATGGTAGATAATGAAACTGATAAGAAAATCAAATGTTTGAGATTTGATCAAGGAGGTGAATTTACATCTAAGGAATTTAATACATTCTGTGAAGTGAATGGAATCAAAAGACAACTATCAGCACCCGGACACCTTAGCAAAATGAAATTGTAGAAAGGAAGAACAAACCTATTTTGGAAGCAGCTAGAAGCATGATATTAGAAGCAAATCTACCTCATGTGTATTGGAGAGAAGCAATGAATACAACAGTTTACACTTTCAATAGAGTTCACATCAAAGGTGAAACCGGTAAGACCTCTTATGTTCTATGGTTTGGTAATACTCCTACTCTTAAATACTTCAGAATCTTTGGAAGCAAATGCTATATTAAGAGAGATGAGCATATTGGTAAATTTGATCCTAGAAGTGATGAAGGAATATTTCCTGGTTATTCATCTAAGAGCAAGGCATATAGATGTTTTAATAAAAGACTGCAAAAAATCATTGAGAGTGCTAATGTGAAGATAGATGAACACTTTAGAGAAAATTCAAGGTCTATAGATTCTGAATTGGCAGTTGAGATGATCATAAATGAACCTATACAGAGTGTGGATCTAGTCACACCGGCATCATCAGAGAATTCCACAGTGACTGAAGAACAAGAACATGTGAATAAACCCAGGTATGTAAGACTGAATCACTCATAAAATTAGATGATTGGGAATAACTATCAAGGTGTTATGACAAGAGGAAGACTAACAAATGAAGAGGTATGCCTAATTTCTCAAATTGAACCGGCATCTGTTATTGAAGCTTGTCAAGATGAGCATTGGATTAAAGCAATGGAAGATGGCCTAGAACAAATTGACAAGAACAATACATGGACATTAGTTCCCCGACCTAAAGACAAAAATGTAATTGGAACTAAATGGGTATTTAGAAACAAACTTAATGAATATGGTAAGGTAGTTAGGAACACAACAAGATTAGTGTGTAAGGATATTCACAGAAAGAGGGAATTGATTATAATGAAACCTTTGCACCAGTAGCTAGAATTGAGACAGTCAGATTATTTCTTGCATTTGCAACTCATAAGAACTATAAAGTATATCAGATGGATGTAAAATGTGCATTTATGAATGGTGATCCTGAAGAGCAAGATTACATTGAACAACTTGATGGATTTTCATTGACAAATGTTAAAGATATGGTTTGTAGATTAAGGAAAGCTTTGTATGGATTGAAGCAAGCTCTTAGAGCTTGGTATGCTAGATTGGACAAATATCTTTACAAGCTTGGTTACACTAAAGGTAATGCTGGCAACAACTTATATTTCAAAGTGACTAATGATGACATCTTGATTATTGAAGTTTTTGTTGATGATATCATTTACGGAAGAGAAGATGGATTGTGTAAAGACTTTGCTAACAAGATGTAGGAAGAATTTGAAATGTCTATGGTTGGGGAGAAAAAATTCTTTTTAGGATTGTGGATTTCACAAACTGATAAAGGTATATTCATATGTCAAACAAAATACTTGAAGGAACTATTGAAGAAATTTGGTATGGAAAACTCCAAACCAGTAAGTACTTCTATGACTACAACTAATAAATTGACATTGAATGATGATTCAACTCCTGTTAATCCGACAAGATACAAATTTATGATTGGAGGTTTACTGTATTTGACACAAAAAAGACCTGAGATAATGAATGCAGTATGTATTATTTCAAGATTTCAAAGTAATGCTAAAGAAAATCATGAATCAACAGTGTTGGGTGAATATTTTGTCACCAGTGTACTAATGACAAAATATATGATTCACACACATCTAGGTTGAGAAATTAACCTCTCCTCTCATCAAGGGGAGGTTCCCTTTGAAATTTCTTCTCTAATTAATAAGAAATCAAAATCTGTGGGTTGGTGTTGGACATATAACTCACTTTTTTCAAAGTCTATGTATTCTCCCTTCACCTGGTTACAATTTCTCTACCTCTTTAGATACTTAAAGAAAAGAAAAATGAATCTAACAAACTACGCTAAGACTTACAGTCAAGTAGCACAAAGTCTCTCTTGAATGTAATCTTAACTCAAACTGATTATTACAAAAAGTTAGAAATTTAACTCGCAGCTCAAAGTCTTCAAGTATGAATTCCTAATTCTTTAAAGTAAAAGTAACTGCAGTAATACAAAGCCTGCCACTAATCACCTAATTTATTAGAAGATTTCCCAAATATGCTAGGAGCACATAGTGACAAAAAATCTCTTATCCGAGTGGACCTAACAGTCTTATTTGTAAATCCCCTAGCAAGGTAACATTCTAAATGAGTGTTTGAAATCCTTTGACAAGGTCACTTCTAACAAAGTGGAGATCCTAACAGATCTGAGGGGAATCCCTTAACCGGGTCACATCTAGCAATGTGTTTGTAATCTTTAACAGGATTTGCTTTTAACCGAGCATACTCTAGAAGAGTATATTTCTTAGTGGGTCCAAAATCCCATAGTGGTTTTTCCCTATTTGGGTTTCCAAGTTAAATCTAGTGTTATATGTGTTATGATGATTATGTTCTTATGAGTTAGCATGTTTAGCAATTTTTAGTTATATTGTTGAAGTATTAGTTACCGAGGTTGAATCTGTTGATTTTATGGAAGATTAAGTTTGTATGATTTACCCCCCCCTCTCATCTTGTTAGCTATTGGCGTCATAAATTTACAATTGGTATCAGAATTGTGGACTCCGAAAGAAAAGTTTAAAGGTACTTGAGGCAAAGATCCGAAGTTGTATAAAAGGGATCCACCAAAGCTAAAGAAGTCAAGTTTCTTCACATGGCAGAAAAGGATGAAGCTGCACTTATCAGGAATTGGAGAATATGCAACATATTATTTGGAGAATGATTACATACCACTAAGCACCAACCCGATGACCTTGGAAGAGATAAAGGCAAAGCAAGAACACATTCAAGCTATGATTGAAATAACATCAGCATTGACTAACTCAGAGTTTAATGATCTAGAAGGCAGTAATGATGCAAAAGCAATGTGGACCAAGCTCATATTTGTGTATGGCGGTGATGAACATGTTCTGAGAGCAAAAGTAGATAGTCTAAGAGGTCAACTTGAATCCATGAGAATGAATGAAGGTGAGAACATAACCCAATATAGTACAAGGTTAAAGGAGACTATCAATCAAATCAAAGGAGCAAGAGGAACTATTGAAGAAAAGGATGTAACAAGTAAGTTGCTTAGAACCCTTATACCTGCTTATGCAATCCGAGTCTCTGCAATCAATGAACTAAGGTCTGTACCAAATATGCCAGTTTCTTTGAATTCTACTATTGGTAAGCTACATGCATTTGAGTTAAGTAATTTTGATAACAGTGGGTCTTCGGTAAATAAAGTAGAATCTGCATTCAGTTCTTTTCATATTGGTGAATTTGATGATTACAATGATAGAATGAGTAAGTATTCTAAAGGGAATCATAGTGGAGAAAGTGAAAGATTTCATAAGAACATGGAAGAAGTGCATAAACTATATGAAGAAATCAAAAAAACAAGAAGAGTTTGAACCATTGTTGGCCAGGAGGTTATCGAGAGGAAAAGGTAAGTATAAAGGAAAGCTACCTTTAAAATGTTTCAATTGTCATAAAATAGGACATATGGCTTCTAACTACCCTGACGAAGAATCTAGTGAAAAGAGAGAATACCGAGATAATAGGCAGACAGACAACCAATATAGAGGACACCAAGACTTCAGAAGGAGAGAAAGAAACACATGCCTAGTAGCTGATGAGGATTCCAACGATGATAAATTTGATGAAACTGATAATGAGGAAGTTGTTTATGTGGCTATTAAAGATGGATCAGATGAAGAAAGGTATGAAGAAAAATCCCTAATATCTCACATAAATAATAATGATTCTTGGATAATAGATAGTGGGTGCTCATATCACATGACAGGTGATAAACACAAGTTTGTTAAAATAGAAGATTATGATGGAGGTTATGTAAGATTTGGTAATGATGCACCATGTCCGGTGAAAGGTAAAGGATCTATAACACTTCTTGACAATGCTAAATGTGATGATGTATATTGGTTTGAAGGTTTTAAATACAATTTGTTGAGTGTAGCACAGCTAAACAATACAAGATACCGAATAGAATTCCAGAAGGGATGTGTCAAAGTTCATGAAAAACATGGAAAGTTGGCTGCTATCGGGACACAAACAAAAGGTAATACATTTCATCTTGACTCAACTCGGAACAAATTTCTATATGCAAAAATAGAAGATACCTGGTTATGGAATAAAAGGTTTTGTCATGTAAATTTTGATAATCTGATCAAAATAAGTAAGAAGCACCGAGTAAGAGGTCTACCAAGCCTGGAAAAATCTGAGAATGATATGTGTCGAGGATGCCAGATAGGTAAGATGACAAGATCAAGCTTTACAAGTAAGTCCTACACTTCTAAAGGAATTTTAGATCTAGTACACACTGATCTTTTTGGTTCTATGAAAGTTTAGAGTTATTATGGTGATAAATATTTCATATTATTTGTGGATGATTACTCAAGGATGATGTCAGTTATGTTTTTAAAATAAAAATCAGAAGCTTTTCAAATGTTTAAATGGTACAAGGCAAGAGTCGAAAATGAAACAGGAAGACAACTGAAATGTCTTAGATCTGATAGAGGAGGAGAGTTCACTTCTAATGAATTTAACTTATTTTGTAATGATCATGGTATAAAAAGGCAAGTGTCTGTACCGAGAACACCTCAGCAAAATGGGATAGTTGAGAGAAGAAACATATCAATTGTAGATTGTGCCAGAACCCTGATGATAGAAAAGAGGGTACCTCAAACATTTTGGAGAGAAGAAATCAGCACTACAGTTTACACTCTGAACCGAGTACAACTGAAGAAAGGAACTATGAAGACACCATATGAAATTTGGTATGACAAGAAACCTAATGTAAGTTATTTTAAAATCTTTGGAAGTAGATGCTATGTACACAAAGATGATAGAAATTGAAAGTTTGATCAGAAAAGCGAGGAAGGAACATTTCTTGGTTATTCTTCTTGAAGTAAAGCATTTAAATGTCTGATCAAATCATCTAACAAAATAGTGGAAAGTGCAAATGTGAAAATTGATGAATTTGTAGAAAGAAATGATGAAGGAAATTCCAAAGAACTAGAAGATTATGAAGAATTTGTTTATGTTCAACCAAGAAGTCCTACTGAGAGAGTTACTAAAGAAAATGAAGAGAATATCCAGTTACCGAGTGTTAAAGAAGATCATACAGAGCCTACTGAGCCTATATTAGCTAAATATGTCAAAAGACATCATGCATCAAGTCAGATTATAGGAGATAAGGATGATCTAGTGATGACAAGGAACAAACTGAGACATAACACATGTCTGATATCTGAATTTGAACTGAGAATAGTAAAAGAGGCATTTAATAGTGAAGATTGGGTAAATGCTATGACAGAAGAGACTGATCAAATCAAGAAGAATGAAACATGGACACTGGTCACAAGACCGAAGGACAAAATGATAGTTCTGATACTTAATATAAGTACAGATCCGATAGCCAACAAGATGAGAGGGGGGGTGAATCATACAAACTTAATCATTAATGAAAACATTAGATTCAACCTCGGTAACATATATCAATCATAGAATAAAAACTGTCAAACATGTAAACTCAAAAGCATATGAACAATATAAACCTCATAACACCAGATTTAACGTGGAAACCCAAATAGGGAAAAACCACTATGGGATTTCGGACCCACTAAGAAATATACTCTTCTAGAGTATGCTCGGTTAAAAGCCAATCCTGTTAAAGATTACAAAACACATTGCTAGATGTGACCCGGTTAAGGGATTTCCCTTAGATCTGTTAGGATCTTCACTTTGTTAGAAGTGACCTTGTCAAAGGATTTCAAACACTCATTTAGAATGTCACCTTGTTAGAGGATTTACTTATAAGACTATTAAGTCCACTCAGTTAAGAGATTTCCTATTACTTTCACAAGCTAACAGTAATACAATCTATCTACAACTTTACATCTAAAATGCTAAAGCAGATTCTTATTTGTTCAACACAATCTAGACATAGAACTATTCTTGTCTATCTGCTAGGCATCAATACTCTATTATTCCAACAGGTCTTCAAGCTTCTGTGCTCGGTGATCACTATGTAGCATCCCTATGCATACACTTGCCTGCATCCACTGTTTATCAATAGTTCCTTATTTATAAACAATCATCTAACCACTTAATCTCCTTGATCACATTTCCCATGATCAATCATAGCCATCAGATCTTCAATCTTGTCCAGGTTCATTGTAACTTACGATCTAAAAAATGTTTTACCCTACTTCGGAACTTGCACAATCATCTTGGAACTTGTGTTAGGGTAATGTGGTTCAATCTAAGTTGTAGATCTTCTTTCCGACTTTCCATTGCGATAGATTTGTTAACAAACTTCTTCCATGGCTTGCCAATCATTGATCTGCTCCAGCTCATCAGCTTCTTTCATTAAATATCACATGTAAACATTTAATACATTCTGTTATAGCTCGGTTGCAACTCGGTGAATACTAAACTTTACTCGGTAGACATTCTGTCTTCATTAACTGACTGCGATAACCTTTGGGTTTACCGACTAGGTTCTTTGCCTGATAACATAGTGTAGTATTAACCTTTACATTTTACAACATATGTATGATGTTAAAACAATCTAAAACATCAAGATCTCATCATTGTCTGACTCGGTAGAGTTGCCCATTGAATAACTTATCCCTTTATTCATCATATTCTTTCCTGTGTCTTTACCGACTTCTTTATAATCTTCATATCATATTTCTTAAGATATGGCAACATCATACTGAATTAGAAAATCAATTTCTTGACATCAATGACAAAATAATAATATCAAGACAGTAAAACATCTTTAATCAGTTATGTCCATAATCATCAACAACCTCCTCAATATCCTTGTCATATTGCCAACACAAAAATGTAATCGGTACAAAGTGGATTTTCAGAAACAAGCTAATGAAAAAGGTGAGGTCATTCACAACAAAGCAAGACTAGTTTGCAAAGGTTATGCTCAAGAAGAAGGAATAGATTATGGTGAGACTTTTGCACCTGTGGCTAGACTTGAGGGAGTAAGAACATTGTTGGCATATGCTGCTTTCAAAAATTTCAAGGTATATCAAATGGATGTTAAATCTGCATTTTTGAATGGTATACTAGAAGAAGAAGTTTATATTGAACAACCTGAAGGATTTGTTGAAGATAAGAGTAAAGATCAGGTATGTAAATTAAACAAAGCTTTATATGGTCTGAAACAAGCACCTAGAGCATGGTATGAAAGACTACACTCTTATTTGATCAAGATTGGATTTATAAGGACAAGTGAAAACAACAATATGTACATGAAGAATGATGAGGACAATGGAATACTAATCTCAGCCATATTTGTTGATGATATTTTTTTTTGTGGTAATGATTTTCTATGCAAGAACTTTGGAAATGAAATGTGCAAAGAATTTGAGATGTCATTAATTATTGAGATAAAGTATTTTATAGGTTTACAGATACTACAAATGAAAGATGAGATTTTCATTACTCAATCCAAGTACATAAAGGAAATCTTGAATAAATTTGGAATGGAGGATTCTAAACCTGTAAGTACTCCTATGGCTACTAACTGTAAACTATCAAAGAATGATGAATCTGTATCTATTGATGAAACACTTTACCGATCTATGATTGGAAAGTTACAATATGTTGTGCATAGTAGACCGGATATAGCACATGTAGTAGGTATTGTTGCAAGATTTTCTGTGGATCCCAAAGAAACCCATATGATAGCAATCAAGAGAATTTTCAAATACCTGAGAGGCACTGGAGATTATGGCTTAGTATATGAAAAGAGGAATGATTTTGATTTAAAAGTTTATACTGATGTTGATTGGGCAGGAAACATTGATGAAAGGAAAAACACAAGTGGTGGAGCTTTCTTTCTGGATGATAGACTAGTAAGTTGGCTTAGCAAGAAACAAGGATACATTTCACAATCAATAGCAGAAGCTGAATATGTCACTGCAGCATTGAATTGTACCAATATTGCATGGATCAAACAACTATTGGAAGGTAAAAATGAGAAAGTTACCAAGCCAGTAACTATATTCTGTGATAATACTAGTGCCATTAACATTTCAAAAAATCTAGTAATGCACTCTAAGACAAAACATATCTCTATAAAGTATCATTATCTCAGAGAAGAAGTTCAAGAGAAGAAAGTTGTGCTGGAATATATCAATTCAAAGGAGAAAATAGTAGACATCTTCACAAAGCCACTACCAAGGGACATTTTTGAGTATCTCAGAAGCAAGTTAGGGGTCCTACCCCTATCTTCTATTCACTGACAGAGTTTGGTGAAAGCATCAATTCGATGAATCTACAAAATATTATGTGTAGATTGATGCTGATTTATGCACTTTAGTAGGTTTTCTAAAGGTGTGCATGACATAGTGAATAGAGACAAGTTTCTCTAACCGAGAATGAGATGATAGATGTGTAACACAGCAAGGAAAAACACTTCATAGAAAAAGAGTTCATGATTTAGTTCTTTTACTTTTTGGCATTGTTGTCAAAGGGAGAGAAGACTAAATGGTAAAGTAAATAGTAAAGCCCTAAAATGAAGAAGATAACAGAAGACTAATGACAAGGGGAGAAGATTACTGAAAAAGGAAGAAGAAAATAGCTCAAGGATAATAGGAGAAGTCCCCACAAAAATCTGAATCTGAATCAATTTGAATATCTTGTTGGTATTGCCATCAATGCCAAAGGGGGAGATTGTTGGCATTACAATAGAAAGGAGTTTGTTGGCATCTCAATAAGGATATTGAGAAGGTTGTTAGAGATTACTGATATAACTGAAGAAGGATGATTACTGTCTTTATAATATTATTTTGTCATTGATGTCAAGAAATTGACTTTTTGATTCAGTATGATGTTGCCATATCTTGAGAAGTATGTATTTATGAGAATTAAGATGTCGGTAAGTGACACAGAAAGAATGTGTTAATGAAGGGGAATAATAAGTTATTCAATGGGCAACTATTACCGAGTTAGACAATGATGAGATCATGTTGTTTTGATTGTTTTGATATCATACATATGTTGTTGATTGTAAGGTTAATACTATACTATGTCACCGAGCAAAGAACCTAGTCGGTAAACCCTAAGGAACCTAGTCGATAAACCCTAAGGTTATCGATATTGGTTAATGAAGGCAGAATGTCTACCAAGTAAATTTTAGTATTTACCGAGTTGCAACTGATTTATTACAGATCACATTGGATGGATAAAAGCATTATTTAATGAAGGATGTTGATGAGTTGGAGATGAATAGATGATTGGTATGCCACGCATGAAGCTTGTTAAGGATCTACGACAATGGAAAATCAAGAGGAAGTTCTACAGCACATATTGAACCGCAATAACCTAGCACAAGTTCCTAGGAAGGAATGCAAGTTCCAAGGCAAGGTAAAACATTTTCAGATTGAAGGATACATTGAACCTAGTCAAGATTGATGATCTGATGGCCAAGATTGATCATGAGAAATGTGATCAAGGAGATTAAGCGGTTAGCAAATTGTTTATAAATAAGGAATTGTTGATAAACAATGAATGCAGGCAAGTGTAAGCACAGGGATGCTACATAGTGATTACCAAGCACAGAAGCTTGAAGACCTGTTTGATTAACATAGTAGGGAGCCCAGTAGAGGGACAAGATAAGTCCTATGACAAGATTGTTTTGAGAAAATAAGAATCTGCTTTAGCATTTTAGATGTGAAGTTGCAGATATATTTTTATTACTGTTATTTTGTAAAGTGACAGAAAATCTCTTAACCGAGTGGACCTAACAGTCTTATTTATAAATCCTCTAGCAAGGTAACATTCTAAATGAGTGTTTGAAATCCTTTGACAAGGTCACTTCTAACAAAGTGAAGATCCTAACAGATCTGAGGGAAATCCCTTAACCGGGTCACATCTAGCAATGTGTTTGTAATCTTTAACAGGATTTGCTTTTAACCAAGCATACTCTAGAAGAGTATATTTCTTAGTGGGTCTAAAATCACATAGTGGTTTTTCCCTATTTAGGTTTCCATGTTAAATCTAGTGTTATATGTGTTATGATGATTATGTGTTTATGAGTTAGCATGTTTAGCAGTTTTTGGTTATATTGCTAAAGTATAAGTTACTGAGGTTGAATCTGTTGATTTTATGGAAGATTAAGTTTGTATGATTCACGCCCCCCCTCTCATCTTGTTAGCTATTGGCATCAGATCTTTACAACTGATAGGAGGGTTGAAGGTGCCATGGATGTAACCTCAGCACTTACCAATGGTGGAATTTATGTTATGCTTGTAGTAATAGGTAAGTTCACTCTAGATTGTTACTCAAGTGCCCCTTCCAAGGCTTCATTAAAATCTAGTAACGTAGATTCAATGGTAGATGAAGGAAAATCATCCAAATTGGAGAAATTGGTTAGTGTGAAAAAAATTTCAGCAACCTGTGACTGCTCCATGCCCATACTTAGATCTCCATCTTGAAAATCTTCATCCTCTTGATGAGAGTCGAAATCAATAGAGTGGAAGATCACCTCAGAATGAGTTGGTACCTGTGAAATGATCTGGGCATCAACTCTACCTAGATGTGATGTTTCTTCAACCTCTACTTCCTCTTGTTGAAGAACTTCACCTTCTTCAACCACCTTCTCTTTTTCAATTTCACTTGCAGGTGGTTGTTCTGGTTCTTTTGTCACTACTTCCTATGCTGCTGATGATGATTCACTCTTCTTAGAACCTTTAACCATGAATTTAATCTTGGGCCCTTTCCCCTTAGATTGTATCACTAGAGCTAAAGATAATGCTTGTGGATCTGCCCTGCTCTTTGTTCTTGTCTTAGTTGTAGCCATCTTGCTAACCAGGCCATCACTATTATCATCATCCCCTGGACTAGTAGGAAGTTGTTTCATCCTAAGATTTTTCTTTATCAACCAAGCATTGGTGTTTTCCAGGATGGAAGAAATCCTTTTAGTGATAGATTTGCTTTCCTTATTTGACCATTGCACAGGAGGAAGTGGAGAATCAACAATATTAATCTCATAATAGACAGGGTCTATTATGTCACCTATGTCTTCCATGGTCAATGGGATCTTTGCTAAATCCAATTTTTCAATTTGTTCCAAGGTAATATGACTAAAATCCATCCTTCCTATATCCTCCTCATTTTGATAGTCTACCCAAACATCTTCAAACCTATAGAGATGGGTATAATTCCTCTTGAGTTTTTTCTTTATGCCACGAAAGTCAAAATTATTTCGTGCCTTGAATCTTCGCATAGTATTCCATTGCATTTCTTCCTCCATGTTCTTAGCTTTAGGGTTGGTTGTGACTGAGTACCTATCGATTGACTCTGGGAACTTCAACCCAGTCTTATGTGCTTGTGATTATGAGAATGATCTTCTCAGAAGGAAATCTTAGTAGAATAAAAGGCTCACCTGAGAAACATCCAATTCAGATGTAAGTAAAAGTAGAAAATTGAAGGAAAACACATCCAAAATGAGATACCCTGTTATAAGCAGCCTCTGATAATCTCTGCTTCTATAGGACCTTATCAAATATGCACTTCCATACAAAAAAGAAGGTATCATTAACTCTTCTATAGTGGCTACCTTAATTCTTGATGGTAAGTTGATCATAATATTCCCAGACAGGCACCAATCTTCTATCACCCTTGGTAGACAAACCTTGATATTGCCTCATAGAAGCAACTACATAAACTAGGTATGAGGTCATGTAGAATTTTAGTGTTACTTTGACCTCCTTCAATTGAGCATAGAGCACATCACTGATTTTTTCACCCCAATCAATTCTTGTAGCCCCTTTCTTGATTATATTCATATAGTAACACATCTAGGTTTGAAAGTAATGAGAGTCTTTTAGCCCCTTCACTCTTGACAACATGGTAACCATGTCATTGTATTCCTCATTGAAGTCACTCCTATGGAAGGACTTGGGCCATTGTGAGGTAGTAGAATGTCTGGAAGTAGAGAGGTACACAGGGTTGACCACTTTCTTGCATTTAACTTCATTTTTCTCATAGTACTCTTGAGCACTCTCTTGAGAAATGTTAGCTACCTCTTGAATAGGAGAGCCTTTGAAGACACTATTGAAAAATACACTATCCAAAGGCAAGATGACACTCTGATCTATGTCCTTCACCTATCTTGTATTTGGATCAAAGTGATCCGCTATTGCAAGTACAAATTCTAGCTCATGAGCTACAACTGGGAAGGATGCATATTTATGCAACTTAGATTTGATCAGATTGGTTAAGCATGCAGGATATTTCTCAACTTGGTCAATAAATTCTTGCATACTGACATGTCCAATCTCAGTATTTCTAATTTCCTTAATATTTGAGTCTACTAAACTCTCTGGGTACATATTTAAGTTCTTATTGTACTTGTACTTCATCTTTTTTGTTGATGTTTTACCTGGAGAAGATTCCAATTGACTCGTGGAAGGCTCAGGTTTATCTTGAGGGAGCTTTGACATTCATGATGATTGCATTCAACACTAAGGATTAGCTCTTTTGATAGTTATCATCATTATCAAAATTAATTTTTCTCAATCGGATCAAAAAACTGGACTCAGAATAGGCTTAGGAGTAAAACTTTCAGAAACAGCAGGTCGGGGAAAAAGTCTGACATGCACTTTTGAAAACAAAATTTGCACATCAGAATTTAAAGTCCGATGTGCTGATAAACTTACCCTCAATTTTCACATCGGACTTTAAAGTCCGATGTGCAAATTGAGGGTAAGTTTATCAGCACATCAGACTTTAAAGTCTGATGTGTAATCCAAGGAAGATCAATAGCACATCGGACTTTAAAGTCCGATGTGCGAGGGTAAAACCTTTTGGAAAAACAAGCACATCGGACTTTAAAAACCTTTGATTGACATGCCAGGTTTTAAAACCCAACATGTGAATCAATCCCTCAATTCTTCATGTATTGGATTTTAAAGTCCGCTATGCAAAGGTTATTATCCCACATATCAGATTTTAAAGTCCGATATGTGAAAAAGTTTCCATTCAGCTGCAGATCGGGTTTCAAACCCCGTCATGCAAGTTGGAGAAGGATAAGACTAGGAGGGCAAAATTGGAAAAAATAAAACAAGTCAGAAAAGGAAAAAAAAAAACAAACAAGAAGAAAAAACCTGGAAAGAAAACACAAAACCCTACCTTCTCTACCACAATGATCGAAAAACCCGATGGTGATGTGATCAAATCTGAGTTGCAGAGAGTGAAAAATAGAGGAGGACGTGTAGAGAAGAAGAAATCACAAGCAAAAATGAAGAAAATGAAATGAAAAATCGATTAAATAAACCCTTAAGTAACCATTAATGTCGTATTAATTTCCAACTTGCAATGCATATCGGACATTAAAGTCCAACATGTAGCCTAAAAACCTGTGCAAGTTGGACTTGAAAGTCTGACATGCACTCTTTGGCCAAACAGTCTATAGTTCAGACTTTAAAGTTTGAACTGTAGAGGAAGACTACCTGCAGGTTGGACTTTAAAGTCCAAATTGCACACCTAAAAACAAACATGTGCACATCAGACTTTAAAGTCTAGTGTGCACAAAATTTTGCAAAGGACCCTACAGTTTGGACTTTAAAGTCTGAACTACAGGTAAAACTACAAACTTAGAAAAACTTTGAAAACACTAAAAATGAAAAGCAGGAAGCTAAATGAGCTAACTGATGGAGTCGATCAAGCTCTCCCGAAGGTCGTAAGGTACGAAACAAACCAGTTTCATAGGGTTGCCTCATGATTTTGGCCGTGATGAAATTAAGGACAACAACTAGCTCTAACTGGGGAACAAGCTGCACCACTTGAATCTTGTAGAATCCAGAACTTTGAGTGCCTGTATCCATTGGGCTATAGAGTTAGGCGACAAAAAGACTTAAAAAAAAAAGGATATACACAAGTACAACTTCCTTTACATCGCTTTCTATTGAGCAAAGAGCTTCAAATTTTCTCCACTATGAGGTAGTGAGACAAGGTACCATCTGCATATGCAAGTAAATAGCTACGCTTGCCACATATTTCGTGAATAGTGAAGGGACCTCTTCATAAGGAGTTAAACTTTCCATGCAAACCCTTTGGTTCCCTTCTCTTGTCCCATAACAAGACTTGATCACCAACTAAGAACTCATGGGAAGTTGTTTTCTTATCAAACAATGCCTTTACTTGGCTTTAGTGTGCAACAATCCTATATACCACTTCTGCTCTTGTTTCTTCCAGCTAAGAAAGAAACATAATCCACTTATCCAGTGAATCTTGATATGTTTCATCTGCAATGGCCTTGGTGATCTTTAATGCTAGAAGTTCCACAGTGATTGGAATCCTGGCATTCCACCCATACAAAAGTTGAAAAGGTGACATACTAATTGCTCTTTTTGAAGTTATATGATCTGCCCATAGCACATCATAAAGAGTTTTATGCCAAGTCCATTGTCTCTCATCAACAAGCTTCCTCATGATAGTAACCAGATTCTTGTTGCTTGACTTGGCCTAAGCATTTCCTTGCAGATAATAGTTAGATGAATGTGAAAGAGTAATACTATGATCAAAGCAAAAGTTAATTATCTCATAAGATGAAAAACATGATGCATTATCAGCTGCTATCTTATGAGGAACACCAAACCTTGAAACGACATTTTCCTTCAAAAAATGATAAACCACCATCGAGGTACATTGCTTGGTTGGGATTGCTTCCACCCACTTGGTGAAGTAATATGTCAGTGTGAGAATGTATATGTGACCTGTACTAGATGTTGGATTGACAGGTCCAATGAAATCCAATCCCCATTGTTGAAAAGGCTCTTCAATTACTAGTGGTTTAAGAGGGAGCGCAATTAATTTGGGCTTACCAACAAATTGCTGACATTGCTCACACTTGCAAACCCTATTGTATGTAATTTTAAAAAATGTCAACCAATAGTATCTAGCATGCAATATTTTGTGTGCAGTGATAGGAGCCAAAAAATTTCCATCACAAGCAAGATCATGAAAATATTGAAGTAATCTTACTTCTTGTTGTTTATCTACGCACAGAAGGAAATTTCCATCTAGACCCTTCTTGTACAAAACATTGTCCCATAGGACAAAATTCAATGCTTTAAGCTTCAGGGTTTGCCTTTCATTACGTGACAGGTGTGCAGGATAGTCTCCATATGTTAAGTGATATGCTAAGTCAGAATACCACTCATCAGTGGTGCTGACAAATATAATGTTGGGAAGATATTGATTCATACCTTCATTTTATGTTGGCAATATAGCATTATAACGGACAATGAAAGATTGTTGGCATTTCATAAGGATATTGAGAAGGTTGTTGATGATTATGGATATAATTGATTAAGGATGTTTACTATCTTGATATTATTATTTTGTCATTGATGTCAAGAAATTGATTTTCTAATTCAGTATGATGTTGCCATATCTTGAGAAGTATGATTTAAAGAATATAAAGATGTCACTAAAAGACACATGAAAGAATATGATGAATAAGGGGATGAATTAAGGTATTCAATGGGCAACTACTATTGAGTCAAACAATGATGAGATCATGATGTTTAGATTGTTTTAACATCATACATATGTTGTCAATTGTAAAGGTTAATACTATACTATGTTATCAAGCAAAGAACCTAGTCGGTAAACCCTAAGGTTATCTCTATCGGTTAATGAAGGCGGAATGTCTATCGAGTGAAGTTTAGTATTCACCGAGTTGTTACCAAGTTGTAACCAAGCTATAATAGAATGCATTAAATATTTGCATGTGCTATTTAATGAAGGAAGCTAATGAGCTAGAACTGATTTAATGATTGGTGAGTTGTGGATGAAGTTTGTTAATGAATCTAAGGAAATGGAAAGTCGGCATGAAGATCTACAATGCATATTGAACCGCAATACCTTGGCACAAGTTCCAAGACTAATGTGCAAGTTCAAAGGCAGGGTAAAACATTTTCAGATCAAAAGATGCATTGAACCTGGACAAGATCAAAGATCTAATGGCTATGATTGATCATGGGAAATGTGATCAAGGAGATTAAGCAGTTATCTAATTGTTTATAAATAGGAAACTAATGATAAACAATGTATGCGGGCAAGTGTATGCACAGGGATGCTACATAGTGATTACCAAGCACAGAAGCTTCAAGACCTATAAGAATAATAGAGTATAGAAGCCCAACAGATAGACAAGATTAGTTCTATGTCTAGATTGTATTGAACAAATAGGAATCTGCTTTAGCATTTTAGATGTGAAGTTGCAGATAGATTTTTATTACTGTTATTTTGTGAAAGTGACAAAAAATCTCTTAACCGAGTGGACTTAACAGTCTTATTTGTAAAACCCTCTAGCAAGGTGACATTCTAATTGAGTGTTTGAAATCCTTTAACAAGGTCACTTCTAACAAGGTGAAGATCCTAATAGATCTGAGGGAAATCCCTTAATCGGGTCACATCTAGCAATGTGTTTGTAATCTTTAATAGGATTTTCTTTTAACTGAGCATACTCTAGAAGAGTATATTTCTTGGTGGGTCCGAAATCCCATAGTGGTTTTTCCCTATTTGGGTTTCCACGTTAAATCTGTTGTCATGAGGTTTATGATGTTCATATGCTTTTGAGTTTGCATGTTTGACAGTTTTGGTTATATTACTAATATATATGTTATCGAGGTTGAATCTGATGTTTTAATGGAAGATTAAGTTTGTATGATTCACCACCCCCCCCCTCTCATCTTGTTGACTATTGGATCTATACTTACATTAAGTATCAGAACTATCATTTTACAAAACCACTTCATCGATTGATTTATTGTCAGCTATCAACTGACATAAACCTTTTCCATGAACCAACTTAGTTGGCTTGATTTCCTTGTCATATTCTTGAATCCTGGCAACCTAGTTGCCCCTTTTAGTTCCAAATTCTTGTTGCGTCAAAATTGACTTGACAACAGCATTAGGAACAAGAGTGATGAGATGTGAATTCATAATATAAAACCTAAAATGTTTTATCGCTTTCACCACGACAAAAGCATACTTCTCCATTTCTAAGTATTTGAACTCATGAGCCTTTAGTGGATAACTCATAAATGAAATAGGTGATTCCACACCTTCATTATTTTTCTGCATCAGTATAGCCAAACAAGTATGATCTGATGCATATCTATACATGATAAACTCTTTGGTATAATTTGGGCATACTAAGATTGAAGCATTTTCTATGGCTTCCTTGATCTAATGGAAAGTTTTCTTTCCTTCAGGAGTCCACTTGAAAAGAGAATTACCTTTCATCATATTAACTATGTGATGAGTCTGTTCAACAAAGTCTGGAATGAATCTTCACAAGAAGTTTACTTTGTCAAAGAAAGAATGAACAACGGTCTTACTTGTTGGCAAGGAAAGGTCATGAATAGCTTTTACTCTTTCTGCATCAATTTTTATACCTTCTTTTGAAACAATATGCCCAAGCAACTTACCTTCGGTAACCCCAAAAACATATTTCTTGGGATTGAGGTAAATTCCATGCTGATGACATTTCTCTAAGACTTGTTGTAGATGAAAGAAATGATCTTCTTGACATTCCTTAGAATAAACAATCAAATCATCCAAATAGACCACAATGAACTTACCAAGAAAACTTCGAAAGGCCAATTCCATTGTACTTTGGAAAGTTGCTCCTGCATTTATTAATCCAAAAGGCTGATGGTTCTGATACTTAATGTAAGTACAGATGCCAAGAAAATAAGATGAGAGGGGGGGGGTGAATCATACAAACTTAATCTTCCATAAAAACATCAGATTCAACCTCGGTAACATATATTTCAGTAATATATCCAAAACTGCTAAACATGCAAACTCAAAAGCATATAAACACCATAGCACTCATAACACCAAATTTAATGTGGAAACCCAAATAGGGAAAAACCATTGTGGGATTTTGGACCCACTAAGAAATATACTCTTCTAGAGTATGCTCGGTTAAAAGCAAATCCTATTAAAGATTACAAACACATTGCTAGATGTGACTCAGTTAAGGGATTTCCCTCAGATCTGTTAGGATCTTCACCTTGTTAGAAGTGACCTTGTTAAAGGATTTCAAACACTCAATCAGAATGTCACCTTGCTAGAGGGTTTTACAAATAAGACTGTTAAGTCCACTTGGTTAAGAGATTTTCTGTCACTTCACAAAATAACAGTAATAAAAATCTATCTGCAACTTCACATCTAAAATGCTCAAGTAGATTCTTATTTGTTCAATACAATATAGGACTCATATTGTCCATTTGTTGGGCTTTATACTCTGTTATACAAAATAGGTCTTCAAGCTTCAGTGCTCGGTAATCACTATGTAGCATCCCTGTGCATACACTTGCCCGCATGCATTGGTTTACAATAGTTCCTTATTTATAAAAAATTTTCCAACCGCTTAATCTCCTTGATCACATTTCCCATGATCAATCATAGCCATTAGATCTTTAAACTTTGGCTAGGTTCAATGTATTCGTCGATCTGAAAACGTGTTACCCCGCCTTGGAACTTGCATACATTTCTTGGAACTTGTGCTAGGGTATTGCAATTCAATCTGAGTTGTAGATCTTCTTGCTGATTTTCCTTTTCCATAGATTCTTTAACAAACTTCATTCATGACATACCAATCATTTAATCATAGTCAGCTCATCAGCTTCCTTCATTAAATAATGCATGTAATCATTTAATACATTCTGTTATTACTCGGTTGCAACTTGGTAAATACTAAACTTCACTTGGTAGACATTTTGCCTTCATTAACCGATAGCGATAACCTTAGGGTTTACCGACTAGGTTCTTTGCTCGGTAACATAGTATAGTATTAACCTTACAATCAATAACATATGTATGATATCAAAACAATCTAAACATCATTGTCTAACTTGGTAATAGTTGCCCATTGAATAACTTATTTCTCCCTTTATTCATCATATTCTTTCTGTGTCTTTTACCGACATCTTTATACTCATCAAATCATACTTCTTAAGATATGGCAACATCATACTGAATTAGAAAATACATTTTTTGACATCAATGAGAAAATAATAATATTAAGACAGTAATCATCCTTAATCAGTTGTATCCATAATCATCAAAAACCTTCTCAATATCCTTATTGAAGTTCCAACAATCTCCACTTGTCTGTTATAATGCCAACAATCTCCCCCTTTGGCATTGATGGCAAAAACCAATTGATTTGACCTAATTGATTGGGATTGCTGTAAGATTTTGAAATGTTGAAATGCTCTCCTTCTGTCATCAGAATTCTCCCCCATACATTAGTCTTCTCTTCTTTTCTCTCCAGTTTTTCTTTTCTTCAGTCTTCTCCCCCTTTGGCAACAATGCCAAAAAAAAATAAAGAACTAAAACATAATTTCTTCCTGTATAAAGTGAATTCCTGTTGTTATGTATCAACTTAGTCTCAGTCAGAGCATTTTGTCTTCAATTCCTGTTCCATGTATTTGTTTCCTATACACCTTTAGAAAACCTTCTAAAGTGTGTAAATTAGCATCAACTCCTAAAGATATTCTGTAGAGTCATCGAATTGATGCCTTCACCAAACTTGGTCAGTGAGTAAAAGATAGGGGTAGGACCCCTAACTTACTTCTAAGATACTCAAAAGTGTCCCTTGGTAGTGGCTTGGTGAAGATATCTGCTATTTGTTCCATTGTGCTAACATACTCCAACACCACTTTCTTCTCTTGGGCTTCTTCTCTAAGATAATGATATTTGATAGAGATGTGCTTTGTCTTAGAGTGCATAACAGGATTCTTTGAAATGTTAATGGAACTAGTATTGTCACAGAATATAGTTATTGGCTCGGTAACTTTCTCATTTATACCTTCCAATAGTTGTGTGATCCATGCTATGTTGGTACAATTCAATGCTGCAACAATGTATTCAGCTTCTGATGTTGACTGTGAAACACATCCTTGTTTCTTGCTAAGCCAACTCACTAGTCTTTCTCCTAAAAAGAAAGCTCCTCCACTTGTGCTTTTCCTATCATCAATGTTGCCTGCCCAATCAACATCAGTATAAACTTTTAAATCAAAGTCATTTCCTTTCTGATATACTAAGCCATAATCCTCGGTGCCTTTCAAGTATCTGAAAATTCTCTTGATTGTTGTCATGTGTGTTTCCTTAGGATCTGCAGAGAATCTTGCAACTATACCTACAACATGTGCTATGTCTGATCTGCTATGAACAACATATTGTAGCTTTCCAATCATGGATCAGTAAAGTGACTCATCAATAGATGCAGATTCATCATTCTTTGATAATTTACAGTTGGTAGTCATAAGAGTACTTACTGGTTTTGAATCCTCCATTCCAAATTTCTTCAAGATTTCCTTTATGTACTTAGATTGAGTAATGAAAATCTCATTTTTCATTTGCAGTATCTGTAAACCTATAAAATACTTTATCTCACCAATTAATGACATCTCAAATTCTTTGCTCATTTCCTTTCCAAAGTTCTTGCATAAAGAGTCATTTCCACAAAAGATAATATCATCAACAAATATGGCTGAGATCCGTATTCAATTTT
The DNA here is from genome assembly GCF_030272615.1 of Cryptomeria japonica. Taxonomy (NCBI): domain Eukaryota; kingdom Viridiplantae; phylum Streptophyta; class Pinopsida; order Cupressales; family Cupressaceae; genus Cryptomeria; species Cryptomeria japonica. The sequence goes on along the minus strand of NC_081411.1, from coordinate 770,877,066 downwards.
CATCATTCTTGATGTACATATTGTTGTTTTTACTTGTTCTTATAAAACCAATCTTAATTAAATAAGAGTGCAATCTTTCATACCATGCTCTAGGTGCTTGTTTCAAACCATATAAAGCTTTGTTCAATTTACATACCTGATCTTCATTCTTGTTTTCAACAAATCCTTCAAGTTGTTCAATAAAAAATTCTTCTTCGAATATACCATTCAAAAATGCAAATTTGACATCCATTTGATATACCCTGAAATTTTTGTAAGTAGCATATGCCAACAATGTTCTTACACCTTCTAGTCTAGCCACAGGTGCAAAAGTTTCACCATAATCAATTCCTTGTTCTTGAGTATAACCTTTGCAAACTAGTATAGCTTTATTTTGAATGACCTCTCCTTTTTCATTCAACTTGTTTCTGAAAATCCACTTTGTACCGATTACATTTTTGTCCTTTGGTCTTGGGATTAGTGTCCATGTGTCATTCTTCTTGATTTGATCAATCTCTTCTATCGTAGCATTTATCCAATCTTCACTGTTAAATTCCTCTTTCACTATTCTCGGTTCAAATTCAGATATTAGACATGTGTTCTATCTCAGTTTGTTCCTTGTCATCACTGGATCATCCTTATCTCCTATCATCTAACTTGATGCATGATGTCTTATAATATACTTGGCTAATATAGGCACGGTAGGCTATGTATGATCTTCTTCATCACTAGGTAACTAGATATTCTCTTCATTTTCTTCAACAGTTCTCTCGGTAAGACTTGTCAGTTGAACATAGACAAATTCATCATAATCTTCTGGTTCTTTGGAGTTTCCTTCATCATTTCTTTCTGGAAATTCATCAATTTTCACATTTTCACTTTCTACTATTTTGTTAGATGATTTGATCAGACATTTAAATGCTTTACTTCTAGAAGAATAACCAAGAAATATTCCTTCTTTAATTTTCTGATCAAACTTGCCATTTCTATCATCTTTGTGTACATAGCATCTACTTCCAAAGATTTTAAAATAACTTACATTAGGTTTCTTGTCATACCAAATTTCATATGGTGTCTTCAAAGTACCTTTCTTCAATTGTACTCGGTTCAGGGTGTAAACTGTTGTGCTTATTGCTTCTCTCGAAAATGTTTGTGGTACTTTCTTTTCAATCATTAGGGTTCTAGCACAATCCACAATAGATCTATTTCTTCTCTCAGCAATTCCATTTTGCTGTGGAGTTCTTGGTGTAGAGACTTGTCTTTTAATACCATGATCATTGCAAAATAAGTTGAACTCATCAGATGTGAACTCTCCTCCTCTATCTGATCTAAGACATTTCAGTTGTCTTCCTGTTTCATTTTCAACTCTTGCCTTGTACCATTTAAACATTTGAAAAGATTCTAATTTTTCTTTTAAAAACATAACTGACATCATCCTTGAGTAATCATCCACAAATAATATGAAATATTTATCACCATAATTACTTTGAACTTTCATAGGACCACAAAGTTCAATGTGCACAAGATCTAAAATTTCCTTAGAAGTGTAAGACTTACTTGTAAAGCTTGATCTTGTCATTTTACCCATCTGGTATCCTCAACACATAGCATTCTCAAGTTTTCCAAGACTCGGTAGACCTCTTACTCGGTGCTTCTTGCTTATTTTGATCAAATTATCAAAATTTACATGACAAAACTTTTTATGACATAACCAAGTATCATCTATCTTTGCATATAGACACTAATTCTGAGTTGAGTCAAGGTGAAATGTATTACCTTTTGTTTGTGTCCCAGTGGCAGCTAACTTTCCATTCTTGTCACGAACTTTGACAAATCCTTTCTGAAATTCTATTCGGTAACCTATGTTGTTTAGTTGTGCTACACTCAACAAATCATATTTCAAACCTTCAACCCAATAAACATCATTGCACTTTGCATTGTCAAGAAGTGTTATGGATCCTTTACCTTTTACTAGACATGGTGCATCATTACCAAATCCTACATAGCCTCCATCATAGTCGTCTAACATAACAAACTTGTGTTTATCACCTGTCATGTGATGTGAGCATCCACTATCTATGATCCAAGAGTCATTAGTATTTATGTGAGATATTAGGGCTTTTTCTTCATACCTTTCTTCATCTGATCCATCTTTGATAGCCACATAAACTACTTCCTCTATATCAGTTTCATCTAATTTATCATCATTGGATTCCTCATCAGCTATTAAGTATGTCTTTCTATCACTTCTTCTAAAGTCTTGGTGTCCTCTGTAATGATTATCTTTCTGTCTGTCATCTCGGTAATCTCTCTTTTTAGTAGAATATTTGTCAGGATAGTTAGAAGCCATATGTCCTATCTTATCACAATTAAAACATTTCAAAGGTAGTTTTCCTTTATACTTACCTTTGCCTCTCAGTAACCTTCTGGCTTTTCTGATTTCCTCATACAGTTTGTGTACTTCCTCCATGTTCTTGCGAAATCTTTCACTTGCTCCACTATGATCTCCTTTAGAGTACTTATACTTTCTTTCATTGTAATCATTAGATTCATCAAGATGAAAAGAACTAAATGTAGATTCAAATTTATTTACCGATGACCCACTGTTATCAAAGTTACTTAACTCAAATGCATGTAGCTTACCAATAGTAGCATCTAAAGAGACTGACATATTTGGTACAGACCTCAATTCATTGATTGCAAAGACTCGGATTGCATAAGCTGGTAGAAGGATTCTTAACAACTTGTTATGTCCTTTTCTTCAATGGTTCCACCTGCTCCTTTGATTTGATTGATAATCTCCTTTAGTATTGTATTGTACTAGGTTATGTTCTCACCTTCATTCATCCTCATAGATTCAAGTTTCCCTCTTAGAATGTCCACTTTTTCTCTTTGAACATGTTCATCTCCTCTATACACTAATATGAGCTTGTCCCACATAGCCTTTGCATCATTGCAGCCTTCTAGATCATTAAACTTTGAATCGGTCAATGCAGATGTTATTTCAATCATTGCTTGGATATGTTCTTGCTTTGCCTTTATTTCTTCCATTGTCAATTGATAGGTGCTTGGTGTGATGAAATCATTCTCCAGATAATATACATCATCTTCTCCAACTCTTGATAGGTGCAGCTTCATCATTTTCTGCCATGTAGAGAAAGTTGACTTGTTTAGCTTCGGTGCATCCCTCTTATACATCTTTGGATCTTTGCCTCAAGTACCTTTAAACTTTTTCTTCTAGATTCCAAAGCTCTAATACCAATTGATGGTTCTAATACTTAATGTAAGTACAGATGCAAAGTAAATAATATGAGAGGGGGGGTGAATCATACAAACTTAATCTCTCATAAAAACATCAGATTCAACCTCGGTAACATATATTTCAGTAATATATCCAAAACTACTAAACATGCAAACTCAAAAGCATATAAACACCATAACACTCATAACACCAGATTTAACATGGAACCCCAAATAGGGAAAATCCATTGTGGGATTTTGGACCCACTAAGAAATACACCCTTCTAGAGTATGCTCGGTTAAAAGCAAATCCTGTTAAAGATTACAAACACATTGCTAGATATGACCCGGTTAAGGGATTTCCCTTAGATCTGTTAGGATCTTCACCTTGTTAAAGTGACCTTGTTAAAGGATTTCAAACACTCAATCTAAATGTCACCTTGCTAGAGGGTTTTACAAATAAGACTATTAAGTCCACTTGGTTAAGAGATTTTCTATCACTTCACAAAATAACAGTAATAAAAATCTATCTGCAACTTCACATCTAAAATGCTAAAGAAGATTCTTATTTGCTCAATACAATATAGGACTCATCTTGTCCATCTGCTGGGATTTATACTCTATTATACAAAATAGGTCTTCAAGCTTCAGTGCTTGGTAATCACTATGTAGCATCCCTGTGCATACACTTGCCTACATGCATTGTTTAACAACAGTTCCTTATTTATAAACAATTTGCCAAACACTTAATCTCCTTGATCACATTTCCCATGATCAATCATAGCCATCAGATCTTCAAACTTTGTCCAGGTTCAATGTATTCGCTGATCTGAAAATGTGTTACCCTGCCTTGGAACTTGCATACATTTCTTGGAACTTGTGCTAGGGTATTGTGGTTCAATCTGAGTTGTAGATCTTCCTACCAGTTTTCCTTTGTCATAGATTCTTTAACAAACTTCATTCACGGCATACCAATCATTTAATCATAGCCAACTCATCAGCTTCCTTCATTAAATAATGCATGTAAGCATTTAATGCATTCTGTTATTACTCGGTTGCAACTCGGTAAATACTAAACTTCACTCGGTAGATATTTTTCCTTCATTAACCGATAGCGACAACCTTAGGGTTTACCGACTAGGTTCTTTTCTTGGTAACATAGTATAGTATTAACCTTACAATCAATAGCATATGTATGATATCAAAACAATCTAAACATCATGATCTCATCATTGTCTAACTCGGTAATAGTTGCCCATTGAATAACTTATTTCTCCCCTTATTCATCATATTCTTTCTATGTCTTTTACCGACATCTTTATACTCATCAAATCATACTTCTTAAGCTATGGCAACATCATACTGAATTAGAAAATCAATTTCTTGACATCAATGACAAAATAATAATATCAAGACAGTAATCATCCTTAATCAGTTATATCCATAATCATCAACAACCTTCCCAATATCCTTATTGAAGTACCAACAATCTCCACTTGTTTGTTATAATTCCAACAAAGGAATCCTACAATATGCAAAGGTACCCCAAGGTGTAGTAGATGTGGTCTTATGCTGATCTTACTCTAGAACTTGTACTTGGTTATAACCCAAAAATCCATCCAACATTGACATCATCTTTGCTCTAGTAGCAGCTTGTAGGAAATGATCCATGACAAGTAAAGGATAATTATCCTTCAAGGATTCCTGATTCAAGTTTTTAGAAATCAACACATATCTGAATCTCACCATTCTTCTTATGTACAGGTACAATATTGGCTATCCAAGAAGAATGATGAATGGGGAAGATTATCCTTGCTTTCAACATCTTTTGTATTTCAGCAAAGATAGTATCAAAGATCTTTGGGTCGTATTACCTTTCCTTCTGAGGAAAAGACGTAATACCTGGTTTGAATGGAATGTCATGGCAGAGCTCTTTGGGATGAAAAGACTTCAGATCTTCATAGGAGTATGCCAAGAGGTCAACATATTGCTGCAATAATGCAACAAATTTCTGCCTTTCTTCTTGTGAACAACACTTTCCAATGTTGATCATTTGTGGATTGTCTTCAGTCCCAATGTTTACTTGTTCATATTCCATTGATCTTGCAACTAATCTTTGTTTCTTTTTAACATAATGATCATGTTTGTCAAAAATCTTTTCTAGAGAAACTAGACCCTTGGGGATCTTGTTTCCTTTTAATTGTAGAAATTTTTCTCTCATTTCTGCATCAATACTTTCAATTGCATCCTTTGAAGGGTAGTGACTACCTTCAAAGTACAAATCATCAAAATTGTCAGTGGTCTGCAAAAAAATTATTACATGATGATCATCATTAAACACTTGCCAATGATCAAAGTTGTCAGGAACACTTGGTCAGAAAACTAACTCAACAACATAAGTTGATCCTAAAAAATCTTTGTGAGGAACCAAAGAAGTTGCAGATATTTCCAATGAATCGGCTCTATCATTAAATTCATGAGAAACAATGGATATATCAATGCATTGAATGCCTCAATCAAATCCCAAACTTGGTTATGATAATGTCGTATCCTATCACTCCTAGTTTGATATATGTTCCAGAATTCATGAACAATTAACTCTACATCTCCTTAACCATGCAAGTTCTTGATTCCCTTCTTCTGAGCAACATTAATTCCTAGAAGGAGTGATTCATACTCAATAGTGTTATTTGTGTTATCAAATTGCAATTTGAAAGAGAAAGGGAAAAGATTACCCTTAGAAGAAACCAAAACAATACCGGATCCCGATCTAGTAGAAGAACAACTGCCATCAAATTCTAGCATCCAAACATCATTTGGACTACCAATGGTGACAGTATCAAAATTGAGAATTTCTTATTGTGAAGTTGAAGATCTTTCTGATTCTATAACACTACTTTCACAATTAACTAGAACATCATTTAGTGGAATGGCATCTTCACTCTTAGGAGCCACCTCTAAACCATCATCAGCATGCACGAAATAATTACCCATACCTGATGATTCAAAAAGAATTTGTGCTCGCTAATCGTCGGACTTGACAACGGTGTATTTTGATTCTTTTCCTAGAAGCAAATTTTGGACAACTCCTTTAACAGAAATATGAGCCTCAGTCATATCCATGTTTAACTCACCCCAACATCTCTACATAAATTTCTTCCCAACAATAGACCATAAGAAGCTGACACATCGGCTACCAATACTATCATCTTAATTTTATTTTCTAGGAATGAAGCAAAAGAAAACTGTGCATCCTTGATCTGACCTATCAAGGGGACTTGGTTGTTATCCATAGAAAAATATCTTTTAAATATTTTGGTCAAAGTCAAGACAAGGGCATTTTGCAACTTTTGATAGCATAACATTATCAGATGCCCCAGAATCAATTACATAGTTACTAAGCTTATAACCATCTATCTACAAAGAGATGTAGAATGGTTCTATCTTCTATACTAGAGAAGGGGAAGTTACTATGTTAGTTTGAAGTAAGTTAGAATTAGGAAGATTAGTAGGGGTAGTATCTTTTTCTTTAACAAACTTGACCAAATGGTCAAATTGATCTGGATTAGATCTCAAAAATTCAACCTCAGACATTTGTATTTTGGTTTTCTTAGCATGGTCTAGAATATCAAATGACTGAAAGGAATTCATCATCAAAGATGGATTTGGGTTCTCATTTTGAGAGCTTAAAATATTAGGTACACTAGTCTTTGATGCACGTGTAGAAGAATTGGCAGGTGTAGAAAAATTGACAACAGTTAAAGAATCACTTACACTTTTATCCTTCGTGGCGTCCATTGAGATAGCATTGTCTTTTGTAGGATTTGGTATGGGAGTCCCACGCTTTGCAATAGAAATTGGCAAACATTGAGAGTCCTTGATTTGAATAGGATCATTACTTTTTGCAATGATAGGTGGCTAAGCTACCTGTGCTTGTGACCGGGTGAATACTGCAAAGACATCCCCATCATGTGTGTCTGACGTATCATCTTCTTGATATTACATAAACTTGATATTAGAGTCGCCAGCCAACTCTACATCATCTTCTTGATGTGAACTGGCATCTTCTTCACCAAAAGGGGGAAGATCATTCTATTCAACTTCATAATATCCTGTAGCTGAATTTTGGGGTGGTGCTTCCAATGCAAGCCTCTCTAGAGTAGGAGGTAATTTATTCTGATTACACATGGCATAATTGGAAGCATTGTTTGGATAAGTCCTTCTTGGAACATCATGATAAGAAGTATTTCCTTGTGAGGAAATTTTCTTCTTAAGTGCTAACAACTCATTTGCTAACTTTTGTATCATGGGATCAACAAAATTCATTGAAGGAATTGGTAAATCAGCAATTTGATTATTTCTAACCTTGATGGGATCTCTCCTTATCTTACTAGCAAGGGTAAGATCATCTTCGACTGATATAGCCAACTATTGTGCAGCATCCAAATCTATAGGATTATTCCTTCGTAAAAGAAAGCTCACCTTTGGCAATTGCGCATTGATGAAGAAGCATTTCAAGTTTCCAACGGTTGTTCATGAAGCAATTGGAATGCAATTGTGCAATCTATCGAACTTTTCTAAATATTCAAGCATAACTTCTTGAGGTTCTTTCTTCATTTGAGTTAACTGAGCTAGCAATGCATGATCGTCTTCAGCAGACTTGAACCTTGATTCAAACAATGTTCTAAGAGTTGCCTAATTTGTGATACAAGCATTCATAAGATGATATAACCAATCAACAGCAGCTCCATGCAAAGTCTCAATAAATAATCTCACCGAAACATATTCATGCTCCACACCTAGGACTCCACATGCAATGTAGAAGGTAGCAATGTGTTCATCCAAGTGCTGAGAACCATCCCCCAAAAATTTGGGTAAATTTTTCCGCATATCTTTGGGAAGTTCATGCAAAGGTGCGGTCAAGTTCAAGGGACCAAAAATGGTACCCCAAGGTCCAGGAGCAGCCATCCTTAATGGATTATAGGGTGGTATTACAAAACAACTTGCAAGTGGAACAAATAAAACTTGCAAACATGATGCCTCACTTGGTACAGGAGATCATCGTGCAGGGGGAAAACTTCGTGTCCACTGCAAAGGATAACTAGTCCATGGAGGTCACAAAAGGAAAATTACGTTGGTGCAGAAACTCAAAAGTAGGATCAACAACTCCCGCTAATCGTTGCCCACGAGTGTAACTTTGATCAGCCAAATTATGATTTTTGAGAAAATCAACAAAAAAGTGATATTACAATGAAAAGAGCACTACAACCCAAAGGGAAAATACCGGTTGCACATCACTCCCCAGTAGAGTTGCCAAAAAAATATTGGGTGAATATTTTGTCACCAACCTACTAATGACAAAATATATGATTCACACACAGCTATGTTGAGAAATTAATCTCTCCTCTCATCAAGGGGAGGTTCCCTTGGAAATTTCTTCTCTAATTAATAAGAAATCAAAATATGTGGGTTGGTGTTGGCCATATAACTCTTTTTTCAGAGTCTATGTATTTTCCCATCACCTTGTTATAATTTCTCTACCTCTTTAGATACTTAAAGAAAAGAACAATGAATCTAACAAACTATGCTAAAAGTTACAGTCAAGTAGCACAAAGTCTCTCTTGATTGTAATCTTAACTCAAACTGATTATTACAAAAGGTTAGAAATTTAACTCACAGCTCAAAGTATTCAAGTATGAATTCCTAATTCTTTAAAGTAAAAGTAACTGTAGTAATACAAAGCCTACCACTAATCACCTAATTTATCAGAAGATTTCCCAAATATGCTAGGAGCATACAATCTACTTGAATGATTTAGGAGCTCTTTAATCCACATAACAATATCTTCAATATCAAAGAAGTAAAGAACATATATAATTAATGGACATAAGAACATTAAATCATATAAACAATTTTCTTGATACAACACAAAGTTTGAGATCAACAAAATTGTTTTCTTTATTTGCTTGATAGAATTTTCACAACAAAACCCCAAAGTCATAGTTGAGGTAAAAATTCTACAGAGTTTTGCTAAACATGAAAAAGATAAATATTTACAAATGAGGTCCTGCTTAAATAGGAAAAGAATGGAGAAAAATGTGGGCACAGTTGACTTATTCAACTGCACAGTCCCACTTTACTACAACTACAACATAAGGAAAATGTGCAGCTACAAGAAAACTAGCAGCATCTAATGATGCAACTATATAAAAAGAAAAAGCCAAAAAGGGGACATTTTATTCATCTTTCTCCTCTCCTGATTTTTGGAAATCTTCAAACTTAGCCAAGATGGCTTTCATCCCTACTTCGTCCAGCATTGGGGTAGAGCTTGTGATCACACAAATGCGAGAAATTGCATCTTCAATCTTTACATGTTTCTTTTGCCCATCCTTCAGCATTGATGCAAGGACTTCAAAACTGACCTAGATCTCTAATAGCTTATCAAATATGTCAAGTGAGAAATCTTGTCCTGTGTAGTGATCTATTAAGGCAAGGAATTCCTATGTGATAGCTTCGCCAGTAATGAGATTTTGATTTCCATCATATAAGTAACAAGGAAGATTGACAACTTTGGAAAAAATGAGATCAATCTCATCATCACCTTCTTTCTTTTCTCGGTCTAGATCCGCAATCATCAACCTTATTATCTCTTGCTTATGAGACAATAATGACAAGATCTAAATGTACTTTTCCCTTGTAGGAATTATCTTTTTTTTCAACAAGGACATCTATCCTGAAGTCCTCCATTTTGCTCCAAAAGGTAGTACTTTTCTTAACTTCCTCAATCTCTTGTGATAATGAAGTTTTGATTCCTTGAATCTGACTCTAGATTACTTCAAAATCTGCCAATACTCCCACTGTTGATCTTAGAAGATGAGATCCTTCTGACCTTAGCCATGTAATCCACTCATCAATCACTTGACATTTAGCTCCTACCTGTTCAATCTTCTTTAGAGCTTCGATGTCCATTGAGGATCTTATGGGCTCAATTTCTTGAGAAGATTGTGTGACCTTGAGAAGAAAATTGGTTAGTTGTTCACACTTCTGCTTTAATTCATTTTTCTCATCCCTCTCCTAGTCCAATCTTCTCAGCAAAGAATCAAAGGCTATCTAAGAATCCAATTTAACACTCTCATGTGTTTCCACCCCAAGCTCTATGATCCGCATGGTGTAATCCTCAGATCGTATGTTGGCTTTGTCCTTATCTGACGATGGAACCATGACCTCAACATACTTTCTCTTAGAAGCTGATTCTACTAACACACGAGATACCATCTTTGGCTTCTTTGTTCCTTTAGGCTTTGGAGGAACCAACCGCTCAAAGTCAAACTCATCTAGAGAAATTACCCATTTTTTCCTCTTAGGAGCCACCACTTCCATCCAAGGGGGTAATTTTGTATTGGCCGATGGATTAGTAGCTCCTTGCTGATTTTCAGTTGAAGTTTCAGGAGCAGGTTGACTAGAGCTCAGAGCCGTTATGAGTGTTATTGATGGCACCAATGTTGAAGTATCTATTGGTATACTTGTCGATGTTGTAATATTTGCTGCTGCTGACACCTTTTCAGTTATGGATAGGAGGGTTGAAGGCACCATGGATGCAACCTCAGCACTTACCAATGGTGGAATTTTTGTTATGGTTGTAGTAATAGGTAAGTTCACTCTAGATTTTTCTTCAAGTTCCCCTTCCAAGGCTTCATTAAAATCTAGCATCTTAGATTCAATGGTGGATGAAGGAAAATTACCCAATTTGGATAAATTGGTTAGTGTGAAAAATTGTTCAGCAGCCTGTGACTGCTCCATGCCCATACTTAGATCTCCATCTTGAAAATCCTCATCCTCCAGATCAGAGTCAAAATCAATACAGTGGACGATCACCTCAGAATGAGTCGGTACCTATGAAGTGATCTGGGAATCAACTCCACTTGGATGTGATGTTTCTTCAACCTGTGCTTCCTCTTGTTGAGGAATTTCACCTTCTTTGACCACCTTCTCATTTTCAACTTCATTGGTAGGTGGTTGTTATAGTTCTTTTGTCACTGCTTCCTATACTACTGATGATGATTCACCCTTCTTGGAACCTTTAACTGTGAATTTAATCTTGGGCCCTTTCCCCTTAGATTGTATCACCGGAGCTAAAGATAGTGCTTGTGGATATGTCCTGCTCTTTGTTCTTCTCTTAGCTGTAGCCATCTTGCCGACCAAGCCATCACTATTATCATCATCCCCTGGACTAGCAGGAAGTTGTTTCATCCTAAGATTTTTCTTTATCAACTAAGCATTGGTGTTTGCCAGGATGGAAGAAATCCTTTTAGTGATAGATTTGTTTTCCTTATTTGACCATTGCATAGGAGGAAGTGGAGAATCAACAATCTTAATCTCATAATAGACAGGGTCTATTATGTCATCTGTGTCTTCCATGGTCATTGGGATCTTTGCTAAATCCAAGTTTTCAATTTGTTCCAAGGTAATATGACTAAAATCCATCCTTCCTATATCCTCCTCATTCTGACAGTTTGCCCAAACATCTTCAAACCTATAGACATGGGTATAATTCCTCTTGAATTTGTTCTTTATGCCACGGTAGTCAAAATTGTTTCATGCCTTGAATCTTCACATAGTATTCCATTGCATTTCTTCCTCCATGTTCTTATCTTTAGGGTTGGTTGGGACTGAGTACCTATCGATTGACTCTGGGAACTTCAACCCAGTCTTATGTGCTTGTGATTGTTTTTCATGCACATAAATTAGTTGTCTACACAAATCCATGAGAATGATCTTGTCAGAAGGAAATCTTGGTAGAATAAAAGGCTCACCTGAGAAACATCCAATTCAGATGTAAGTAAAAGTAGAAAATTGAAGGAAAACACATCCAAAATGAGATACCCTGTTATAAGCAGCCTCTGATAATCTCTACTTCTATAGGACCTTATCAAATATGCACTTCCATACAACAAAGAAGGTATCATTAACTCTTTTGTAGTGGCTACCTTGATTCTTGATGGTAAGTTGATCATAATATTCCCAGACAGGCACCAATCTTCTATCACCCTTGGTAGACAAACCTCGATATTGCCTCATAGAAGCAACTACATAAACCAGGTATGAGGTCATCTAGAATTTCAATGTTACTTTGACCTCCTTCAATTGAGCATAGAGCACATCACTGATCTATTCACCCCAATCAATTTTTGTAGCCCCTTTCCTGATTATATTCATATAGTAACACATCTAGGTTTGAAAGTAATGAGAGTATTTTAGCCCCTTCACTCTTGACAACATGGTAACCACGTCATTGTATTCCTCATTGAAGTCACTCCTATGGAAGGACTTGGGCCATTGTGAGGTAGTAGAATGTTTGGAAGTAGAGAGGTACATAGGCTTGACCACTTTCTTGCATTTAACTTAATTGTCTCAGTTGTAGCCATCTTGCCGATCGGGCCATCACAATTATCATCATCCCCTGAACTAGTAGGAAGTTGTTTCATCCTAAGATTTTTCTTTATCAGCCAAGAATTGGTGTTTGTTAGGATGGGAGCAATCCTTTTAGTGATAGATTTTCTTTTCTTCTTTGACCATTGCATAGGAGAAAGAGGAGAATTATCAATCTTCTTCTCATAATAGACAGGGTCTATTTTGTCATCTGTGTCTTCCATGGTCACTGGGATCTTTGCTAAATACAAGTTTTCAATTTGTTCCAAGGAAAGATAGCTGCAATCCATCCTTCTTATATCCTCCTCATTCTCACAGTCTTACCAAGCATCTTCAAACCTATAGACATGTGTATAATTCCTCTTGAGTTTGTTCTTTATGCCATGAATGTGAAAATTGTTTCATGACTTTAATCTTCGCATAGTATTCCATTGCATTTCTTCCTCCATGTTCTTGGCTTTAGGGTTGGTTAGGACTAAGTACCTATCGATTGACTCTAGGAACTTCAACCCAATCTTATGTGCTTGTGATTGTTTTTCATGCATATAAATTAGTTGTCTACACAACTCCATGAGAATTATCTTGTCAGAAGGAAATCTTGGTAGAATAGAAGGCTCACTTGAGAAACATCCAATTCAGATGTAAGTTTAAGTATGAAACTAAAGGAAAACACATCCAAAATGAGATACCCTGTTATAAGCAGCCTCTGATAATCTCTGCTTTTGCAGGCCCTTATCAAATATGCACTTCCATACAGCAAAGAAGGCATCATTAACTCTTCTGTAGTGGCTACCTTGATTCTTGATGGTATGTTGACCATAATATTCCCAGACAAGCACCAATCTTCTATCACCCTTGGTAGACAAACCTTGATATTGCCTCATAGAAGCAACTGCATAAACCAGGTATGAGGTCATGTAGAATTTCAGTGTTACTTTGACCTCCTTCAATTGAGCACAGAGCACATCACTAATCTATTCAACCCAATCAATTCTTGCAGCCCCTTTCCTAATTATATTCATATAGTAACACATCCAGGTTTGAAAGCAATGAGTCTTTTAGCCCCTTCACTCTTGACAACATGGTAACCATTTCATTGTATTCCTCATTGAAGTCATTCCTATGGAAGGAATTGGGCCATTGTGAGGTAGTAGAATGTATGGAAATAGAGAGGTACACAATGATGACCACTTTCTTGCACTTAACTTCATTTTTCTCATAGTACTCTTGAGCACTCTCTTGAGAAATTTCATTTACCTCTTCAGCTAGAGAGCCTCTGAAGACACTATTAAAAAATACACTATCTAGATTCATGATGATATTCTGATATGTGTGCTTCACCTATCTTGTATTTGGATCAAAGTGATCCGCTATTGCACGTACAAATTCAAGGTCATGAGCTGCAACTGGGAAGGATGCATATTTATGCAACTCAGATTTGATTAGATTGGTTAAGCGAGTAGGACCTTTCTCAACTTGGTCAATAAATTCTTGCATACTAACATGTCCAATCTCAATATCTCTAATTTCCTTATTATTTGAGTCTACTGAACTCTCTGGGTACATATTTAAGTACTTATCATACTTGTACTTCATATTTTTTGTTGATGTTTTACCCAGAGAAGATTCCAATTGACTCAAGGAAGGCTCGGGTTTATCTTGAGGGAGCTTGGACATTCACAATGATTGCATTCAATGCTGAAGATTAGCTCTTTTGATAGTTATCATCATTATCAAAATCAATTTTTCTCAATCGGATCGAAAAACCGAACTCAAAATAGGCTTAGGAGTAAAACTACCAAAAACAGCAGGTTGGGGAAAAATGTTCGACATGCTCTTTTGAAAACAAAATTTACACATTGAACTTTAAAGTCCGATGTGTAGGGATAAGCATCTTAATTAGTACATTGGACTTTTAAGTCTGATGTGCAAAGTTGGCGTAAATTTATTAGCACATCAGACTTTAAAGTCCAATGTGCAATCCGGGAAAGATTAACAACACATCGGACTTTAAAGTCCGATGTGCGAGGGTAAAACTTTTTGGAAAAACCAGCACATTGGACTTTAAAGTCTGATGTGCTCACAAGAGGAAAAAACTTTGATTGACATGTCGGGTTTTAAAACCCAACATGTCAATCAATCCCCCAATTCTTCACGTATCGGATTTTAAAGTCTAATATGTGAAGGTTATTATCCCGCATATCAAACTTTAAAGTCTGATATGTGAAGTAGTTTCCATCCAGCTGTAGATCGGGTTTCAAACCCTGTCATGCAGGTTGGAGAAGGATAAGACTAGGAGGGCAAAATCGAAAAAATTAAAATAAGACGAAAAAGGAAAAAAGCAAACAAACAAGAAGAAAAACCCAAAAAGAAAACACAAAACCCTACCTTCTCTGCCACAATGATCAAAAAACCTGATGGTGATGTGATGAAATCTGAGTTGCGGCGAGCAAAAATGGAGGAGGACGTGCAAAGAAGAAGAAATCACAAGTAAAAATGAAGAAAATGAAATGAAAAATCGATTAAATAAACCCTTAAGTAACCATTAATGTCGTATTAATTGCCAACTTGCAGTGCATGTTGGACTTTAAAGTCTTACATGCAGGCTAAAAACCTGTGGAAGTCGGACTTTAAAGTCCGACATAAACTCTCCAGCCAAACAATCTACAGTTTGAAATACCTGCAGGTCAGACTTTAAATTCCGAACTACAGGCCTAAAACAAAACATGTGCACATCAGACTTTAAAGTCTGGTGTGCACAAAATTTTGCAAAGGACCCTGCAGTTTGGACTTTAAAGTCCAAACTGCAAGTAAAACTGTAAACTTAGAAAAACTTTGAAAACACTAAAAATGAAAAGCAGGAAGCTAAATGAGCTAACTGACAGAGTCGATCAAACTCTCCCAAAGGTCATAAGGTATGAAACGGATGAGTTTTGTAGGTTTACCTCACGATTTTGGCTATGCTGAAATTGAGGACAACAAATAGTAAAAAGGATTTTCCGGTTTCTACAAGGCACAACAAATCTTGGTTTATGGTATCGTAAAGATGAAAATTTTGATTTATGTGTATATACTGATGCAAATTGGGCAGGAGATGTAGATGACATAAAGAGTACCACTGGTCGTGCATTCTTTCTTGGTAGCAGATTGATTTCATGGTTGAGCAAGAAACAGAGTTGTACATCATTATCAACAACAGAATCAAAATATGTTGCAGCAGAAACTAATTGTACTTAGGTATTATGGATTAAGCAAATGTTGAAGGACATAAAGGTAAAATGCAAAGAACCTATAATCATTTATTGTGATAATTCAGCAACAATTGATATATCAAAGAATCTTGTATTTCACTCTAAGACTAAGCATGTTTCTATCAAATATAATTTTCTGAAAGAGAATGTTGAAACAAAAGAAGTAAGATTGGTTTATGTGAATACTAAAGAGTAGATTGCAGATATCTTTACTAAGCCTTTGCCTAAGGAAACTTTTCAATATCTAAGAGAGAAACTTGGGGTAATACCCTCACCAGTAGAGACTTAGATAGTTGAAGATTGGCATCAAACTGATAGAAACTAACAAAGAACTTTTTTTCTGGCTTTGATGGAGGAGAGCTACTTCACAGGGGGAGTAGTTAGTTATATTAATTGGTAGTTGGTTCTGTGTTCTAGTATTTATCTACTTTGGCATTTGATGTCAAAGGGAAAGAGAGATTTATGGAAAAACATTATCCTAGGGGGAGAGATTATTCTTTGGACACATTATTCATTGAGGGAGAGATATATACTCTCTGCATTTTGATTTTGATTTCTGGTATTGATATATTTTGGAGATTATTGGTTTTTGGTTTTTGGCATTCTGTTTATGGCACTTAGATGTTTTTCCATCTAGTGTTGCCATCAATGCCAAAGGAGGAGATTGTTGGTATTATGGATGTGTTGCATTAGTTTTGTCATTGATGTCAACACTTATCCTTTTGGAGATCTTTGGTTATGTTGAACTGACACATTGTGTTCAATGGCAAGTTTAGTGACTTATGCACAATCACCGGTATATTGTTCACCAACAGGTTATATGGTTCACCGGTACTGAGGA